>NC_062561.1:83245000-83958333 GCF_022837055.1 Prionailurus viverrinus | reverse complement strand
TAAAGAACTTATCAAACTCAACACCCCAAAAAACAAATAATCCAGTGAAGAAATGGGCAAAAGACATGCATAGACACTTCTCCAAGGAAGACATCCAGATGGCCAACTGACACATGAAAAAATTCTTGACATCACTCATCATCAAGGAAATACAAATCAAGACCACAATGAGATACCACCTTACACCTGTCAGAATGGCTAACATTAACAACTCAGGCAACAACAGATGTTGGCAAGGATGCGGAGAACGAGGATACCTTTTATATTGTTGGTGGCAATGCAAGTTGGTGCATCCACTCTGTAAAACAATATGGAGGTTCCTCAAAAAACTAAAATAGAACTACCCTACTACCCAGCAATTGAACTACTAAGTATTTATCCAAGGGATACAGGTTTGTTGTTTTGAAGAGACACATGCACCCCCCCATGTTTATAGCAGCACTATCAACAATAGCCAAGTATGGAAAGAGCTAAAATATCCATCAATGGATGAATGGATAAAGATGTGGTATATATATATATATATATATATATATATATATACACACACACACCACATCATATATATATATATATATATATATATACTTTTGTGTATATATATATATATACACACACACACACAATTGAGTATTACTTGGCAATCAAAAAGAAAGAAATCTTGCCATTTGCAACTACATGGATGGAACTGTAAAGTATTATGTGAAGTGAAATTAGTCAGTCAGAGAAAAATAAATATCATATGACTTCACTCATATGAGGACTTTAAGAGACAAAACATATGAACTTAAGGGAAGGGAAACAAAAATAATATAAAAACAGGGAGGAGGACAAAACATAAGAGACTCAAAAATATGGACAACAAACAGGGTTACTAGAGGGGTTGTGGGAGAGGGGATGGGCTAAATGGGTAAGTGGCACTAAGAAATCTACTCCTGAAATCATTGTTGCACTATATGGTAACTATTTTTATGTAAATTTAAAAATTAAAATAAAAGAAATAAAAATATATATCAAAAAAAGAATGAAATCTTGCCATTGGCAACTAAGTTGCCAATGCTAATGCTTATGCTAAGCGAAATTCATCAGTCAGAGAAAGACAAATATCATATGACTTCATTCACATAAGGAATTTAAGATAAAAACAGATGAACATAAAGGAAGGGAAGCAAAAATAATATAAAAACAGGGAAGAAGGCAAAAACATAAGACCCTTAAATATGGAGAACAAAAAGAGGGTTACTGGAGGGGTTGTTGGAGGGGATATAAGCTAAATGGGTAAGGGGCATTAAGAAATCTATTCCTGAAATCATTGTTACACTATATGCTAACTAACTTGGATATAAATTAAACAAAAATAAATAAATATTCAAAAAGTTAAAATATAACTCATATTAAATATATATCATATTTTCTTTATCCATTAATCCATCAATGACTGCTTAAATTGCTTCCATGCCTTGGTTTTGTGACCAATGTTTCAATAAACATGGAGATACAGGGCTCTTTTCCACATCACTGATTTTGTTTCCTTCGGATATGTTTCCAGAAGTGGAAATGGAAATATCATTGTTTTAATTTTTGAGGAAATTTATCTTGTTTTCTATAGTGGCTGAACCAGTTTACATTCTCCAAATACTGCACAAGGGTGCCCTTGACAACACTTGTTATCTCCTGTCTTTTTGATGACAGCCATTTTAACAAGGGCAAAGTTCTAGCTCATTGTGTTGTACACCTTAAACTAATAGAATGCTATGTGTCAATTATGTCTTAAAACTCGGAAAATATAACGTGATATAATGAAGTGTAGACAAGAAATACAATAACACAGTGTGATAATGGAGATCAGTGGAGGACTACTGAAGCTACCATGTTTAAGGAAGGACTTTCCTTCCTTTAAGGAGACTATTCTCTTCCTTTAAGGAGACTCTCTCCCTTTAAGGGAGATTCTATTTGGGCATTAAAAGAGCCAGGCATTGGAAAATCCAGGTAAAGAGGCTCCCAGGTAGGCAGAATAGCAGGTGTGCTGAAATGGGGAAGGTGTATTCAGAAGACTGGACAGTGAAGTTGAAATATTAAGTTTGAAATATCTATTGAATATATAAGTGGAAATTTCAGAAAAGAAGCTAGATATTTTAGTTTGTATATCATTTGAGTTGTTAAGTGTGAACATGGATTTTAGGAGTCATTGATAAGCAGATGGTACATAATGATTAGGAGATCAACTAGGGAGGGACTGTATACATACAAAAGAAAGAACTAAATAATAGGTCAAAATATTTCAATGGATAAATGCCAAGCCGTGGAAGAAGTAGGTGATAATAAAGGAATAGAAAAGAGGTAGAACGCCCAGGGGAGTATGGTGTGATAGGGAAATTAATAGTCTTTTTTTTTGTTCTTGACAGAGAGGATTCAATGGAGTGGTGGAGAATGTCCTATGAAGTTGATTAAGGACAGAAAAAGGTTCACCACTTGGAGAAAACTTCAGTAATTTCCTCTGTTTAGCAGATAATTATCTCTTGAGAATTTTAAGGGGTTGAGGAATTTTTTTCTTTCTTTTTTTTAATATGAAATTTATTGTCAAATTGGTTTCCATACAACACCCAGTGCTCATCCCAATAGGTGCCCTCCTCAATACCCATCACCCACCCTCCCCACCCTCCAACCCCACATCAACTCTCAGTTTGTACTCAGTTTTTAAGAGTCTTTTATGGTTTGGCTCCCTCCCTCTCACTTTTTTTTTCCTTCCCCTCCCCCATGGTCTTCTGTTAAGTTTCTCAGGATCCACATAAGAGTGAAAACATATGGTATCTTTCTCTGTATGACTAATTTCACTTAGCATAACACTCTCCAGTTTCATCCACGTTGCTACAAAAGCCCATATTTCATGCTTTCTCACTGCCACATAGTATTCCATTGTGTATATAAACCACAATGTCTTTATCCATTCATCAATTGATGGACATTTAGGTTCTTCCCATAACTTGGCTACTGTTGAAAGTGCTGCTATAAACATTGGGGTACAAGTACCCCTATGCATCAGCATTCCTGTATCCGTTGGGTAAATTCCTAACAGTGTTTTTGCTGGGTCATAGGGTAGTTCTATTTTCAATTTTGGGAGACCACCACACTGTTTTCAGGAGCGGCTGCACAAGTTTGCATTCTCACCAACAGTGCAAGAAGAATCCCATTGCTTAACACCCTCTCCAGCACCTATAGTCTCCTGGGTTGTTCATTTTAGCCACTGACTGGAGTGAGGTGATATCTCAGTGCGGTTTTGATTTTCCTGATGAGGAGCGACGTTGAACATCCTTCATATGACTGTTGGCCATCTGGATGTCTTCTTTAGAGAAGTGTCTATTCATGTCTTCTGCCCATTTGTTCACTGCATTATTTGTTTATCAGGTGTGGAGTTTGGTGAGTTCTTTATAGATTTTGGATACTACCCCTTTGTCCAATATGTAATTTGCAAATATGTTTTCCCATTCTGTCTGTTGCCTTTTAGTTTTGTTGATTGTTTCCTTTGCTCTGCAGAAGCTTTTTATCTTCATGAGGTACCAATCGTTCATTTTGGATTTTAATTCCCTTGCTTTTGGAGATGTATCAAGTAAGAAATTGCTGCGGCTGAGGTCAGAGAGGTTTTTTCCTGCTTTCTTTTCTAGGGTTTTGATGGTTTCCTGTCTCACATTCAGGTCCTTTATCCATTTTGAGTTTCTTTTTGTGTATGGTATAAGAAAGTGGTCTAGTTTCATCCTTCTGCATGTTGCTGTCCAGTTTTCCCAGTACCATTTGTTAAAGAGACTGTCTTTTTTCCATTGGATATTTTCCTGCTTTGTCAAAGATGAGTTGGCCATACGTTTGTGGGTCTGGTTCTGGGGTTTCTATTCTATTCCATTGGTCTATGTGTCTGTTTTTGTGCCAATACCATGCTGTCTTGATGATTACAGCTTTGTAGTAGAGGCTAAAGTCTGGGATTGTGATGCCTCCCGCTTTGGTCTTCTTCTTCAATATTTGGCTATTCAGGGTCTTTTGTGGTTTCATACAAATTGTAGGATTACTTGTTCTAGCTTCAAGAAGAATGCTGGTGCAATTTTGATTGGAATTGCATTGAATGTGTAGATCGCTTTGGGTAATATCGACATTTTAGCAATATTTATTCTTCCAACACATTAGCACAGAATGGATTTTTCTATTCTTTTATATCTTCTTCAATTTCCTTCATAAGCTTTCTATAGTTTTTAGCATACAGATCTTTTACATCTTTGATTAGGTTTATTCCTAAGTATTTTATGATTCTTGGTGAAACTGTGAATGGGTTCAGTTTCTTTATTTGTCTTTCTGTTGCTTCATTATTAGTGTATAACAATGTAACTGATTTTTGTACATTAATTTTGCATCCTGCGACTTTGCTGAATTCACATATCAGTTCTAGCAGAGTTTTGGTGGAGTCTATCAGGTTTTTCATGTATATTATCATGTCATCTGCAAAAAGTGAAAGCTTGACTTCATCTTTGCCAATTTGGATGCCTTTGATTTCCTTTTGTGGTCTGATTGCTGATGCTAGAACTTCCAACACTATGGTAAACAACAGAGGTGAGAGTGGACATCCCTGTTATCTTCCTGATCTCAGGGGGAAAGCTCTCAGTTTTTCCCCATTGAGGATGATATTAGCTGTGGGCTTTTCATAAATGGATTTTATGATGATTAAGGTTATTCCGTCTATCCCGACTTTCTCGATGGTTTTTATTAAGAAAGGTGCTGAATTTTGTCAAATGTTTTTTCTGCATCGATTGACAGGATCATATGGTTCTTATCTTTCCTTTCATCAATATGATGGATCACTGTTTTTGTTTGCAAATGTTGAGCCAGACCTGCAGCCCAGAAATGAATTCCACTTGATTATGGTGAATAATTCTTTATATATGCTGTTAAATTCGATTTGCTAGTATATTGTTGAGAACTTTTATATCCATATTCATCAGGGATATTGGCCTGTAGTTCTTTTTTTTTTCTCTGGGTCTCTGTCTGGTTTAGGAATCAAAGTAATGCTGGTTTCATAGAATGAGTCTGGAAGTTTTCCTTCTCTTTCTATTTTTTGGAACAGCTTGAATAGGATAGGTATTATCTCTGCCTTAAATGTCTGCTAGAATTCCCCAGGGAAGCCATCTGGTCCTGGACTCTTATTTGTTGGGAGATTTTTGATAACTGATTCAATTCCTTCACTGGTTATGGGTCTGTTCAAGTTTTGTATTTCTTCCTGTGTGAGTTTTGGAAATGGGTGGTTGCCTAGGAATTTGTCCATTTTTCCAGATTGTCCAGTTTGTTGGCATATAATCGTTCATAGTTTTCCCTGATAATTACTTGTGTTTCTGAGGGATTGGTTGTAATAATTCCATTTGCATTCATGATTTTATCTGTATGGGTGATCTCCCTTTTCTTTTTGAGAAGCCTGGCTAGAGGTTTATAAATTTTGTTTATTTTTTCAAAAAACCTACTCTTCGTTTCATTGATCTGCTCTACGGTTTTTGTTTTTGTTTTTGTTTTCAGATTCTATATCGTTTATTTCTGCTCTGATCTTTATTATTTCTCTTCTTCTGCTGGTTTTGGGATGTCTTTGCTGTTCTGCTTCATTTTCTTTAGGTGTGCTGTTAGATTTTGTGTTTGGGATTTTTATTGTTTCTTGAGATAGGCCTCGACTGCAATGTATTTTCCTCTCAGGACTGCCTTTGCTGCATCTCAAAGCATTTGCATTGTGGTATTTTCATTTTAATTTGTTTCCATATATTTTTAAATTTCTTCTCTAATTGCCTGGTGGACCCATTCATTCTTTAGTAGGGTGTTCTTTAACCTCCATGCTTTTGGAGGTTTTCCAGACTTTTTCCTGTGGTTGATTTCAAGTTTGCTATCATTGTTGTCTCAAAGTGTGCATAGTATGACTTCAAGTCTTTTATACTTATTAAGGGCTGTTTTGTGACCCAGTATGTGACCCAGTATGTTCCATGTGCATTCGTGAAGAAAGTATATTCTGTTGCTTTGCGATACAGAATTCTAAGTATATCTGTCAAATCCATCTGATCCAATGTTTCATTCAGGGCCCGTTTCTTTACTGACCCTGTGTCTAAATGATCTATCCATTGTTGTAAGTGAGGTATTAAAGTCTCCTGCAATTACCACATTCTTATCAATAAGATTGCTTATGTTTGTGATTAATTGTTTCATATATTTGGGGGGCTCCCGTGTTTCATACATAGCTCTTCCTGATGGATAGGCCCTGTAATTATTATATAATGCCCTTCTTCATCTCTTTTTACAGCCTTTAATTTAAAGTCTAGTGTGTCTGATAGAAACCTGGCTACTCCAGGTTTCTTTTGACTTCCAGTAGCATGGTAGATAGTTCTCCATCCCCTCACTTTCAATCTGAAGGTGTCCTCAGGTCTAAATGTGTCTCTTGTAGACAGCAGTTAGATGCATCTTGTGGGTTTTTTTGTTGTTTTTTGTTTTTTTTTTTAATCCATTCTGATACCCCATGTGTTTTGGTTGGAGCATTTAGTCCAGTTACATTCAGTGTTATTATAGAAAGATATGGATTTAGAGTCATTGTGATGTCTGTAGGTTTCATGCTTGCAATGATGTCTCTGGTACTTTGTGGTCCTTGCAACATTTCACTCACAGAGTTCTCCTTAGGATCTCTTGTAGGACTAGTTTAGTAGTGATGAATTCCTTCAGTTTTTGCTTGTTTGGGAAGACCTTTATTTCTCCTTCTATTCTGAATGACAAGACCTTCTGGATAAAGGATTCTCGGCTGCATATTTTTTCTGTTCCACACATTGAAGATTTCCTTCCATTCCTTTCTGGCTTGCCAAGTTTCAGTAGAAAGGTCTGCCACTAGTCTTACTGGTCACCCTTTATAAGTTAGAGTGTGTTTATCCCTAGCTGATTTCAGAATTTGCTCTTTATCCTTTTATTTTGCCAGTTTCACTATGATATATTGTGCAGAAGATCGATTCAAGTTATGTCTCAATGGAGTTCTCTGTGCCTCTTGGATTTCAATGTCTTTTTCCTTCCCCAGATCAGGGAAGTTCTCAGCTGTGATTTGTTCAAGTACACCTCCCACACCTTTCTCTCTTTCTTCCTCTTGTGGAATTCCTATTATATGGATATTGTTCCATTTCATTGCATCACTTAGTTCTCTTATTCTCCCCTCATAACCCTGAATTTTTTTATCTCTCTTTTTCTCAGCTTCCTCTTTTTCCATAATTATCTTCTAATTCACCTATTCTCTCCTCTGCCTCTTCATTCCATGCTATGGTCACCTCCATTTTATTTTGCATCTCATTTATAGCATTTTTAGCTCCTCATGACTATTTCTTAGTCCCTTGATCTCTGTTGCAATAGATTCTCTGCTGTCCTCTATGCTTTTTTTTCAAGCCCAGCGAATAATTTTATGACTATTATTCTACATTCTTCTTCTGTTATATTGCTTAAATCGTTTTTAATCAATTTGTTAGCTGTCGGCACTTCCTGGAGTTTCTTTTGAGGAGAATTCTTCTGTTTTGCCATTTTGTGTAGTCCCTGCAGTAGCTTGAAACTGCAGGGCTCTTCCCTTTTGCTGTCCTGAGTAACTTGTGTTGGTGGGCAGGGGCGCAGTCAGACCTGATGTCTGCCACCAGCCCACCACTGGGGCCACAGTCAGATTGGTGTGTACCTTATCTTCCCTTCTCCCAGGGGCAGAACTCAATGTGGAGTGGTGTGGCTCTTGTCTGGGCTACTTGCACACTTCCAGGGTTGTGGTGCTGCTTTGATGGGATCTGGCCAAGGGCGTATTAGCCAGTGTCAATCCTCAAGGTGCACAGGGGTGGGAGGAGCAGGTTTAGTTAGCTTTGCCATCTGTGATGCCCTGGGTAGGGGCCCTGCAGCACCAGTAAGGAGTCATGGCTGTTGGAGGGATGGATCCACAGAAGCACAGAGTTGGGTGTTTGTGCAGTACAGGCAAGTTTGTTGATGGGAACTGATTCCCTTTGGAATTTCTGGTGGGGGATGGGAGAGGGAAATGCTTTTGCCGGTGCCTCCCCGCCCCCCCGATCTGAACTCTCCTTCCGGGGCTCAACAACTTTCCCTCTTGGTGTCCTCTCGCCCTCCCTGCTCTCCGAGAGCAGAGCTGTTGACTTTTAACATTCCAGATGTTAAGTCCACCTGGCTGTCAAAACTCACAGAGTTCAGCCCCTCTGCTTTTGCAAACCAGACTTCGGGGTCTCTGCCTTGCCTTGCATGTTGCCCCCTACACCACCCTGGCTCCCCTCCACCAGTCCATGTAATGCACACTGCCTCTCCACCCTTCCTACTCTCTTATGTGGGCCTCTTGTCTATGCTTGTCTCCAAAGAATCAGGTCTGCTAGTCTTCTGGTGGTTCTGGGTTATTTAGGCAGATGTGGGTGAAATCTAAGTGATCTGCAGGACGAGGTGAGTCCAGTGTCCTCCTATGCCACCATCTTCCTAGGTCTCCTTTTTTTGTTTTTGTTTTCTGTTTTTGGAGAGAGAGACAGCATGTGTTTTGCAGGGTCAGAGAGAGAGGAAGAGAGAGAAAGAGAGAGAGAGAGAGAGAGAGAATCCCAAGCAGGCTCCATGATGCCAGTTGTGGAGCCCAAGTTGGGACTCAAATTCATGAACTATGAGATCATGACCTGAGCCAAAAACAGTTCACTTAGTGAACTGAACCAACCAGGCGCTCTGAGGTTGAATAACTTTTCATTTATTTATCATTTACAGATCCTCTATGTGATGTGTCTATTCAAGTCTTTAACTTATTTTTTTTAATATTTTAAATTTATTGTATTTTTTAAATGTTATTTATTTACTTTGAGAAAGAGACAAGAATGAGCAAGCAGGGGAGGAGCACAAAGAGAGAGAAAAAGAGAATTCTAAGCAGGCTCCAGGTTGACAAAACAGAGCCCCATGCTGAGCTTGATCTCACAAACTGTGAGATCATAACCTGAGCCAAGATTGAGAGTTGGATAGTTAACTTTTTCTGTCTTAAGTAATTCTTTCTATCCTAAATTCATGAATGACTCCTTTAAGTTTTTATATAAATTCCAGTTAGTTAAAATACAGAGTAATATTAGTTTCACGAGTACAATATACTGACTCAATATTTCCATACTATACCTGGTACTCATCACAACAGGTTCACTCCTGAGATCTGAGTTAAGATGTTTACATGTAATGCAATGAACATATTTATAAGCAATGTAATGATGCAATGAACATATTTATATCAACCCTAAAGTCTAGAGTTTTAAAAGTCAGCAGGTATGGTTTGATAGAGCCCAGTGGCCACTTTGATGCTCCTAGACAGAAGACAGGGAAACAACCTTGAGGCAGACAATGTGGAAGCAGCAATCTTAAAAAACACCTGGAACAAACTATAGGTGACTATTCATTCTTCTTGGTATGCTTCCCTGAGAGGCAGTGTGCATGGTAGTGCCTCTCCTGGAACAAGGGAGCTGGCTGGCACCATTTCCTTCCTCTATCTGTCAGCATATACAGAGCCACCTGTAAGAAGCAGTACAGTGGGTACTCTGGATGGTTAACTTGCTTATATACTAAGCTTCAGACCTTCACACTCACTCTTGCCATAGTCCGTGGGAGACAGGCCCATCATCTACAAAACCAGCAAAACTCCTGCCCATGCTACATCTTGTGACCAGTTTTTCAGGTTCTCAGTAGTGGTGGAGGTTGTGACAGATGGATTTCACAAGCATACCAAAGCACGCCTATTTAAAACTTGCCACATTCAGGCCAGAGACCAAACACTGCCCACTACATGCAAAGAGAGCCTCTGCAGACAACTGACTTGAAGGATAGTGTAGGTATAACACAACAGCAGAGCACATGCAACACACACTGGAGGTACTGCCCTAAGCACCAGTCCCTGGGAATTACATGACATCTTCTTCATAAAGACATTACTTTTAGGACAGGATACAATACTGGCTTTTCTATCAGACCCAAGAAGGCAGGTATTTAACAAAATGAGAAAACAGAAGAATTTATCCCAAATGAAAGAACAAGATAAGGGCACACCCAGAGATCTAAGCAAAACAGATATAATTAACATTCCTGATGGAAAATTTAGAGCAATGATTAAAGGGCATGCACTGGACTTGAGAAAAGAGAGGAAGACACCAGGATCACCATTACCACAGAGATAAAAGTGTTAACAGAGATTTCCTTAATCTGGAAAATGAAGCAGACATCCAGATCCTGGAGTCACAGAGAACTCCCTTCAAAATCAACAAAGGCAATCCAACACCAAGGCCCATTGTAATTAAGTTTGCAAAATATAGTGATAAAAAAAAATCTTAAAATCAGCAAGAGAAAAAGAAATCTTTAAAGTATGAAGAAAAATCCATTAAGCTAGCTGGAGATTTCTCAACAGTATCTTGACAAGCCAGAAAGGGAGTGGCCTGATACATTCAAAGTACTAAATGGAAAAAAAAAAAGTTACAGCCAAGAATACTCTATTCAGCAAAGCTATCATTCAGAGTAGAAGGAGAGATAAAGAGCATCCTAGAGAAACAAAAACTAAAGGGCTTTGTGACCACTAAACCAGCCCTGCAAGAGGTATATAAGGAGATTCTTTCAGTGGTAAGCAACCAAAGGTGGAAAATCATTAGAGAAAATATTCAGAAATAACAACAAAACAACTAATGACTAATAATAAATACATGTCTTTCAATAATTACTGTCAATATAAATGGACTAAATGCTCAATCAAAAGACATAATGTGTCAGAATGGATTTTTAAAAAGACCATCTTTATGCAGCATACAAGAGACTCATTAAAAAAACTTAATGTTTACTTATTTTTGAAGTGTGGGGGAGGGGCAGAGAGAGAGCCACACACACATGGAACTTGAGGCAGGCTCTAGACTCTGAGCTGTCAACACAGGGACTAACGCGGGGCTCAAACTGACAAACCATGAGATCATGACCTGAGCCAAAGTCAGATGCTTAATTGACTAAGCCACCCAGGTGCCCCAGAAGAGACACATTTTAGATTTAAAGACTCCTGATGATTGAAAATGAAGGGATGGAGAGATATTTATCGTGAAAATGAATGTCAAATGAAGACTGGAGTAGCAATATTTATATCAGAAAAACTAGACTTTAAAACAAAGACTTTAAAAACTGATAAAGAAGTCCACTATATATATCATAATAAAAGAGAAAATAAAACAAGGATATCTTACAATAATAAATATTTATGGACCCAACATGAAATCACCAAATATATAAAACAATTAATAACAAACACAAAATAACTGATTTATAATATTCCAATAATTTTAGGGGACTTCAACACCATACTTATATCAATGGACAGATTATCTAAACAAAGAAATGAACAAGGAAGCAAAGGCTTTGAAAAACATAACTGACCAGATGGGCTTAATGGATATATTAAGAACATTCTACAGTAAAACAGCAGAATACAGATTATTTCAAGTGTACATGGGCATTCTCATGAATAGATCATGTTAAGTCAGAAATCAGATCTCAACAAATATAAAAATACTGAAATCATACCATGCACCTTTTCTGACCACAACACTATGAAACTAAAAGTTAACCATAAGAAAAAATATTTGGAAAAACCATAAATACATGGAGATTAACCAACATGCTAATATATAACAAAAAGGTCAATGAAGAAATCAAAGAAGAAATAAGAAACACATGGAAACAAATGAAAATGAAAATACAACGGTCCAAAACCTTTGAGATCAGCAAAAGTGGTCCTAAGAGGAGAGTATATACTAATAAAGCCTTACCTCAAGAAGTAAGAAAAAAGTCTCAAATTAAATTATCCAACTTCATGGGTGAAGGTGTTAGAAAAAGAACACCAAATAAAACCTGAATCCAACATTAGGAAGGAAATAATAAAGATTAGAGCAAAAGCAAATCATACAGAAACAAAAAAGAAAGAAAGAAAGAAAGAAAGAGAAAATGCAACACATCAATGAAACCAAGAGTTTGTTCTTTGAAAAATTTCACAAAATTAATAAACCTCTGTCTAGACTTATTAAAATGAGAAGAGAAATTACCCAGGTGAAAAAAAAATCACAAATGAGAGAAGAGAAATAACAACCAACACCACAGAGACACACAAAAAAGATTATGAGAACATTATGAAAAACTATGTGTCAACAAATTGGACAACCTGGAAGAAATGGAAAAATTCCTATAAATACACAAACTATCAAAACTGAAGCAGGTTGAAATGGAAAAGTTGAACAAATCAATAGTCAGCAAGGGAATTTAGTCAATAATAAACAATCTTCCAACAAACAAAAGTCCAGGACCAGATGGCTTCACAGTGGAATTCTACCAGATAATTAAAAAAGAGATAATACCTAATTTACTAAAGTTATTTAAAAAAATAGAAATGTAAGGAAAACTTCCAAATTCATTCTATGAGGCCCTAACACCAAAACCACATGAAAATGTCACTAAAAAAGAACACTACAGGCCAATAATCCTGATTAATATGGATGCAAAAATTCTCAATAACACACTAGCAAACTGAATCTAAAAATACATTAAAATGATCATTCATCACCATCAAGTGAAATTTATTCCTGGGTTTCAAGGGTCATTCCATATTTACAAATCACCCAACATTCTATACCACATTAATAAAAGAAAGGATAAGAACAATATGATTCTTTCAATAGATGTAGAAAAAGCATTTAACAAAGTACAGCATCTGTTCATGATAAAAACCCTCAACAAAGTAGACTTAGTTATCTTGTCTTGAAAAACATAGATAAGATGGACTAAATCAAATTTAAAAATTATATTTGTCAAAGGACACTATCAAGAGGAAAAAACTGTAATTCACAAAATAGAACAAAATATAAGCATAACTTGGGGCGCCTGGGTGGCTCAGTCGGTTAAGCATCCGACTTCGGCTCAGGTCATGATCTCACGGTTATGAGTTCGAGCCCCGCATCAGGCTCTGTGCTGACAGCTCAGAGCCTGGAGCCTGTTTCAGATTCTGTGTCTCCCTCTCTCTCTGACCCTCCCCCCTTCATGCTGTCTCTCCCTGTCTCAAAAATAAATAAACGTTAAAAAAAATATATATAAGCATATCATATATCTGCTAAGGAATTAATATCTAGACTATATAAAGAACTACTAAAATTCAACAAACAACTACAAAATAAATAAATATTATAACCCAATTAAAAAAATGAGACTGATACATTTCTCCAAAGAATATGTAGAAATGGCCAGTAAGCATATGAAAAGATGCTCAACATTACTAGTCTTTAGTAAAATGCACATCAATACCACAACTAGATACTAGTTTGCACTCAGTAGGATGGGGAAAAAAAGAAAAGAATAAATGTTGTTAAAAATGTACAATAATTGAAACCCTTGTGGGTTGCTGGTGGTAATGTAAAATGCTGCAGCCACTGCTGACAATAGTTTGGAAGTTCTTCAAAAAGTTAAACAGAATTAATCTATGATCCAGTAATTCCATTTCTAGGTATATATTCAAAGAAAATGGAAGCAGGGACTCAGATACTTTTAACCAATGTTCATGATGACATTATTAACAATAACAAAAGGTGGAAATAGCTCAAGAGTCCATCAACACAGAGATTTTTTTTAATGTGATTATTTACAAATAATGTGATACTATTCAGCCTTGAAAATGAATACATTTCTGATATAGGCCACTACATGGATGAACATTGAAAACATTATGATAAGTGAAATAAGCATAAAAGATATGTCATGATTGCATTCTAATGAGATGCATAAAATAGGCAAATTCACAGAGACAGAAAATAGACTAGAAATTAGCAGAGTCTTGGAGCAAGTGAATAATGAGTTACTATTTAATGGATATAGAAGTTGTATTTGGGATGATGAAAAAGTTCTTCAGGTTGATGGCAATGATAATTACACAACACTGGGAATGTATTAAATATCTCTAAGTTGTACACTTAAAAATTGTTAAAATGATAAATTTTATACTATTTATATTTATCACTATAAAATACTTTAAATTACTAATTTAATAAGAAAATTTAAATACAAATTAATGGATTATTAAGTAATTATTGTGACTTATTAAGTATCCATATAAAATATCCTTCAACTGGGGAAATAATAATAAAATATATTTACAACATGTCATAAGTGGAAAATACATATTTTAGAAAAAATAAGAAATTATAATTTTATAATTTACTTACAGAAGTGACTCATCATATAGTGATATAAATTCATTGGGTGATTATATAAATATAATATACTGCTATGACTTTGTGTGTATATATATATATACACACATATATACACATGAATATAACAGCAATATATTTTTTGAAAAAAGTATTTCTACATATCTCTCTGATTTGTTATATACGTACATAAGATAAAACTCATAATGTTGTCAACTTAAGTTTTTAAGTATTTAAAACATGTAACTGCACAAGAGGAGTTGAAATGCCCCAAAATTTTACAGTGTGCATATAGAACATATTTTGCATACCACTGAAATTTCTAAAGAAGAATCTTCTTTCTTCTTCTATCACTGATGCAGCAACAGTTTTGTTCTTGGTCAACCAGTTTTAAGCAGGTAAACCAGATGGGGCCCCATCTTTACCAGATGTCCCTTCCTGTCCTTTACTATAAAGGAAATACCAAGGCAGATTTTGTTTGTGTGGGCATAGACTGAATGGAAACATAATAAGGACTTGGTAACTGGTGAATGGATCTATTTCCTTTCTTCCTCTTGAAGAAAAGTGCTAAAATGCATTCTGACCTGACTTCTCCAGGGTCTTTGGAGTGAATTTCCATTCAGCCAACATGGGGGCTGCTATTGCAACAAATTATCTTGGCAGAGACTTTTTTTTTTTTTCCCCTGTTTTAACCTCCACTCCTCCCTCTTTGGCTTCCTGATCACATTCTTTAAAAAACAAAAACAAAAACAACTTGCATTTTTAGTATTTATTTTCTAAAATCAATTTTTTTTCGGGGCGCCTGGATGGCTCAGTCGGTTGAGCGGCCGGCTTCGGCTCAGGTCACGATCTCGCGGTCCGTGAGTTTGAGCCCCGCATGGGGCTCTGTGCTGACAGCTCAGAGCCTGGAGCCTGTTTCGGATTCTGTGTCTCCCTCTCTCTGACCCTCCCCCATTCATGCTCTCTCTCTGTCTCAAAAATAAATAAACGTTAAAAAAACTTTTTTTTGAAAATAAAATCAATTTTTTTTCTGGGAAGCTCAGGCTAAGGCATGTAATTTGTGGAAATAATTTAATAGCAATTATCAAAATTGTACCTCAATCCCTAAGAAGTAAGAAAAACTGAAAGAAACATTTTAAAGTATCAAAATAATAATTTAAAAAAATCCTCAGCCAGCCATAATAGAAGAATTGAATTATTTTTCTCTTCTTTCTATTGAAAATAACATTGTCTTATAAAGTGAAGTCACAGAATATGAAGCTGAAAATTGTTGGGAAAAATGATTAAAGTGGTGTGTCAAGCAGTTAAATGATACCAAGTTTATGTTAGTGTTTTCTGGAGTTCTTTGGGTATTTGTTAGATTTTAAAATGTGTAATTTGGAATTATTTGTTTTCTCACCTGAATAAAATATTTGTATATAGTTATGTAACAAAGATTATTAAACTTTCTTAAGGAGACTCCCCAAATTACATAAATTTTAGGGAGAGAAAAGTTAATATTCAACCTTCATTTATGCACATAACATGGAGAGGTAAATGTGAGTTGCATGATAAAGAAACAAGAGGGAGATAGCAACACAGCAAAGTCCTATGACCTAGGAATTTTTCCCCCAAGAGTAGAGAGTGAGCACTTGTCAGAATATAGGAAAATAGAGAGAGAATGATCTCATTGTTATTTAGTTAACTCAAAAATTTCTTTATTTGTTATTGTTTCTCCACACATTTTAAATGTTTTTCAATGCGGAAAATTTTGTTATAACTTCTTACAGCTCATTACAACTTATAAGAAACACAGAACCATTACATACCCCTTAGTGACAGTGTGAGCCTAAGATTTATACTACAATAATTCCTTAGGAAGGTTTTTCTTAAACCCTTGAAAGGAGAAAAACATAAGGTTAAGAAATGTTAAACAGGAAAGAAACTTTGAAAATAATTCCATGAAAAAGTGAAATATTCATAATAATAATTAATTTTAGTGTATTGTCTCACAGCCTGATTTATATGGGGACAGCTTATTATTGTAATTCTTTGTAAATTGAAAGGTTAGATTTTCATGAATTAAAAAAAGGTGAAAGGGCTTATCACATCTATATTAACTGTATAATTATAGGCTAGGGACAAAGTGCCACAGGGACTGATATTCTGATGTCAATTATTCTTCCAAATGAGAGTATTGGTCTACACTGGTAGCTCTTATTTAAGTTGCATGATCTCTTTGTTTTTAGCAGCCTACATAATGCACCTGGTGCCAACTTTCCTTACACCATCTTCATTGAGCATTTAAGGACCCAGGCTGATCCATCTCTAGGTCCTCAATCTATTTACCCATTCTTTCCTATTTTAAAGCCTCTCTGGTTAGAGACCAACATTTATCTTTATGCCAACAAAATGTAATTCCATGTTCAAGTCACAGAAATATTTAATATTGCCTTCACTTCCTTGTCTCTTCTGTCCTCTTTGCTTTGCTTTCCTTCATAATACAAGCTCTCAGTTTGAAAGATCTGATTCATGCCTCTTAGTTATTCACACTTGACAGAAACAATAACAATGACAACAACAACAAAAAGAAGCTGAGAAATTCCATTTGTTACTTTAGTTCTGTGAGATTTTTCTCTGGATAGTAGGTATTTGACCTTCAGTTTAGACTATCTGATTTAATGGAGCCTACTGTCAGGTAAGTAACTTTGAGGACTTTCTTATCAATCAATCCTGGGATGTTTGAAATATTTGATTCTAGACTTAGTTACTGGAAAGCTAGTTCAAACAAGGGATATATTAAGGAATACTGAAGTTGATAAGTCAGAATTCTAATTATAGGTATCATGGATCAGTGTTACTCATGCAAATTTTATAACCTTTGATTTAATTTCTTCTCTTAGCTGATATGATAGATTCAATTTCCTATTATGTATTTCAGAATGTAGGTGGTTTTTCTGCCCAGAAAAAATCTCCACAGACTTATTTCAATGTAAATATTCACAGTTTTCGCTGTTGGAAAAGTATATCTATTTATATAATTTTGAAGTGTTTATAGAGACGAAAATTGATCTAATTTGTTTATAGTATTCCATAAATTTCATGTAATTCATGAATTTCTTTAAAGCCAGGAAGATCCTACCTATCCTGCTCTAAGAAACTGCTTCAACACACTTATTTATTTTATACTTAGAAATTAGAAGGCAGATAATATAAGTGGTTTATCAGATATACAGAAGCTCGTAAATGATGAAGATACAATGTAAAAACCGGTTTCTGATTCCAAATATTGTTTAATATTCAAAGAATTAAATCCTAAATGCTAAGGAAAATAGGTTTCAATGGTGGAAATAGGGAAAGTCTTCAGTGTAATTGTTCTTGAGATTTAGCTGAGACAATTATCACGCCTTTGGTCTGTTTTTAGAATGAAGGCTGGAACTTTCTTTTTGTCATTTTTTTTACCCTTTTAAATAAAGATTCCCCAAATTATTCTACTTAATTTTTTAAGTTTTGTATTTAAATTCCAGTTAATTAACATACAGTGTAATATTAGTTTCAGGTGTACAATTTAGTTATTCCACACATATACAATACCGGGTGCTCATCACAACAAGTGCACTCCTTATCCCTATTACTTATTTAGAAAAAGTTTTTATTCCAAAATTTAAATTGAAGCTTTATAATAAAATCTTATGGGAATAAACATAATGGACTAGATTATATATATAGGATTAAATGACTTAAATGTAGGGTCATCTTTTCTCCCTGTTTGCCCAGGTTCTTTGCTATTTATTCCAGTTATACTGGTGTCCTGTATGGCTTATCCTTTTATCACCCTCAAACATCTGAATTAGGTGGTCAGTGAGCATTGTGCCAATCTTGACACAGAGAAGTGTTTGACAGCAGAGTAACAAAATAAAAAAGACAAGGAAAAAAATCTGGCTACTTACTATTGGATCTGTTGTTCTTGTGTAGAATAGATATGGAAAGCAAAGCACTAGGTAAGATTCAAAAATTTAATTATCACTGCTATTACAGTTTTTCTTGGGACTTATCTAAGACCTTTATAATGAAAAAAATGCTAATTTGTGGAAAATCACCAAAATAGAAAATAGAAAAGGGCAAGGATCATGACAATGAAATCCAAAAATTAGTTCTAGAAATATATATATAGCTCAGATTTCCTAGCATTCGAACACTAGCATTTTAGAACACTAAAAGAGTGTTCTTTTATCATCACTAGTCACTAACTTTGTATATCAAAGTGGTGATGGACTTCAAAAGCCATCTTATAAGCCATCTCCCATGGTCTATCCCATAAAATTATCCCACAGGAGTATACATTGTAAGCAAACTTAGAAGCAATATAAATGTCAACCAATTGAGGAATAAGTAAATGCATGTTACATCATTCAACTATAATGAGATTCTGTATAAAGACTGCACATTTACATAGAAAAGGGATACTTAATAGCATTTAACATTATTACATATATAACAAAATTGAATGTTATCTAAGTATAAAAATATGCATAGACATATAAATAATTATTATTTGGGGACATGGAGTGTTCCAGTTGACTTCTTTTCATTTTCTTATTTTCCCAATACTCGTTAATGTTGTTTTACTGCTTTATAATTTTTTTTTAATTCAGGTCACGAGTCAGCACTGACAGAATGAGAGGGAGGTGCTTTTAAGATCTGGAGAGTTATGGATTTGCTAAAATCTTTTCCCTTTGTGCAGAATGCTGGAGAGTTCTCTAGGGCCTCATTAGTGAGTTTCAGCACCAGGAATATTCATGGTCAGGGCTGGGGACACCTGTGCCCTGAAGGGGAGATTTTGGGGCCCATTGGTCTCTCATGGCCTCTAATGTTCCCCTTGGACCAATACTAGTCACTATGTTTGGTCTATATTAGCCATCTACTAACCTCTGAATTTATAGTGAAATAATGAGCAGAGCCCTCTAAGGAGCTTGTTCTTATTGAACTTCTGATGAGCGGGGCTGAGTGAGCATCTCTCTCTCTCTCTCTCTCTCTCTCCATCTTGTGGATTTCCTCTAAGTGTTTGCTTTTAATTTCCCCAGTGTTTTAACACAGTGGAGGAAAAAGAAAGACAGAAACAGAACAAGGACCCACATTAGGAAACAGCTGGTGAAAGTCTTGATGTAAAGCTAACAATATTTCAAGAATGAGAAAGCAAAAAATCTGTAAGGACATAATGTGGATCTCATTAATAAATATCTGGCTGAGAATTTACTTTTCCTAGTTACAGATCTATCTGTTGTGACTTAGTTCTGGTGAAATATACAGAGGGGCCCGATATGAAGTTCTCATGAACCAGCCACTTGACTTCGGGTTCCATTGTCCTCTTCTCACTATGTCCTTCTCTTTTCATGCTTTCAATTATACACCAGGCCAGGAGAAGACAAAACCCTAAAGGTTTTAATCAAAATCATTCTTAAAATGCACCTATAGTCATATATATTGCTTCACTTCTAGTGTCCTTGAAGGCAGGGGCCATGTCTTATACATTCTTTTAGGTCTTTTCAGAAATTAAAACTTTGGCTCACACAGTGTGACTCAGGAAATATTTTTGGAATGAATAAATTGATCTCTAATAAGCTTATTGAAAAACATCAAAGAGCAATTATTCTGCTACTGGTTAACTAGGGTCCTGTGTTCCTGATAATGTCTCTTAACCTCAAGTCTAATTATTTTTCATCAGTAAAATATATAAAGCAGTAAAATATATAAAGCATATAATATGCTTTATATATTTTATATATTTATTTATATAAATATATATTTTTATATAAAAATATATATTTTATGTAAATTATATATACATTTATATAAATATATTTTTTATATAAAATATATATATATAATGTAAATTCAAGTTAGTTAACAAACTGTGTAATATTAGTTTCAGGTGTAGAATACAGTGATTCAACACTTCCATACATCACCCTGTGCTCAATACAAGTGCACTCCTTAATCCCCATCACCTATTATACCCTACTGAACACACCTCCCCTCTAGTAACCATAAATTTTTTTTTCTATAATTAAGAGTCTTTTCATTTATTTGTCTGTCTCTCTCTCTCTCTCTCTCTCTCTCTGAATATCTCTTTCTCTTTTTTTCCTCTGCTCATTTGTTTTGTTTCTTAAATTCCACATGTGAATGAAAATATATGGTATTTATCTTTCTCTGACTGACTTATTTCACTTAGTGTAATAGTCTCTAGCACAGAGGTAATTTTAATTTTTCTCTTTTTTAATGTTTTATTTATTTTTGAGAGGAGAGCATGAGCAGGGGAAGGGCAGAGAGAGACAGGGACAGAAGATATGAAGTAGGATCCATACTGACAGCCACAAGACCATGGTGGGTTCAAACCCATGGACCCTGAGATCATGACCTGAACCAAAGTCCACTGCTCACCCAACTGAGTCACCAGGCATTCTGGTAATTTTAAACCTTCTATTAGCCACATCAAAAATGTAAAAAGAAATGGGTGAAATAAATTTAGTCTAAGTTAGAGGCACTTGAGTGGCTCAGTCGGTTTAACGTCATGGTCATGACCTCATGGTTTGTGGGTTTGAGCCCCGTGTCAGGCTCTGTGCTTACAGCCCAGAGCCTGGAGCCTGCTTCAAATTCTGTGCCTCCCTCTCTCTCTGCCTCTCCCACCCCCTGTTGTCTGTCTCTCAAAAATAAATAAATTTTTAAAAATTAAAAAAAAATTATTCTACATTGTTTAAGTAAATACATCTAAAATATTGTCTTTTCTGCACATAATCAATATAAAAATGTTAATGAGATATTTGCATATCTTTTTTCCCATATAAGTCTAAAATTCTTTTTTTTAATTTTTTTTAACGTTTATTTATTTTTGAGACAGAGAGAGACAGAGCATGAACGGGGGAGGGGCAGAGAGAGAGGGAGACACAGAATCGGAAGCAGGCTCCAGGCTCTGAGCCATCAGCCCAGAGCCAGACGCAGGGCTCGAACTCACAGACCATGAGAGCATGACCTGAGCTGAAGTCGGAAGCTTAACCGACTGAGCCACCCAGGCGCCCCATAAGTCTAAAATTCTTAATGTAATTTGTGCTTTCAGCACATCTCCATTCAGAACACCCATGTTTAAGGTCCTCAATAGCCTCATGCGGCTTGTGACTACTACATTGGACAGGGAAATTCTATATGTTGCTGATAGAAAGTCTCCCAACAACCTACCTGTTCATAAGTGTGATGAACTATTGTTTAACTGAAATATATATATAAAATTAAACTTCAGGTTTAAGCAGAAAAGTCCCTTTTTTGGGAGACAATGATCTCTAGTATTATTTAAAAGATTTACAGTTTTCTTATTACTTTTTCTATTTTTTTTTTAACATTTATTTATTTTTGGGACAGAGAGAGACAGAACATGAACGGGGGAGGGGCAGAGAGAGAGGGAGACACAGAATCAGAAACAGGCTCCAGGCTCTGAGCCATCAGTCCAGAGCCCGACGCGGGGCTCGAACTCCTGGACCGCGAGATCGTGACCTGGCTGAAGTCGGACGCTTAACCGACTGCGCCACCCAGGCGCCCCTTTATTACTTTTTCTATTAAAAAAGTCACCCTGTGGTTGTTGCTCTCATCTCACTAATCATGTTAAAGAGTTATAGAATATTAATCAGTAGCTTTATACTAAAAGAAGTAAAATGATCACCACTTGACCTTAAACAATTTCCCCTTGATTTTCTTCTTTCTAATAATTCTTAGATTGTTTCTCAGAACTGAGAGGTCTTGTTTTTTTTTATTCATCATACAATCATTATTTGTAAATATCCAAGACCTAATAAATATCAGCTAACATCCTAAATTTATAATGTACAGATGTGTCAAGACTAGTATAAATTAGTGTTTATAAGTATAATGCTAAGGGAAATAAGCCAGTCAGAGGATGACAAATATCATATGATTTCACTCATATGTGGAATTTAAGAAAGCAAATGATTCAAAAGGAAAAAAAAAAGGTAGAGGGAGGGTCAAATAAAGTAACAGACTCTTAATTATGGAGAAGAATCTTGATGATCACCAGAGTGGAAGTTGGTGGAGTAATGACTGAAATAAGTGATGTGGATTCAGGAGTGCACTTGTGATGATCAACAAGTGATATATAGAATTGTTGAATTATTATATTGTACACCTGAAAGTAATATAACACTGTATGTTCACTATATTGAAATTATAATAAAAAATAGTGCAAATTAGGTAAAAGGTCAACGTGGTTATCCTTTCATAAGCAAAATATGTTCTCTTGATGAATGGCTTTCAGAATGAATTTTGATTGTAAGAGCTAGAGCCTGATGTAGAGACAGAAATATAAAGTGGGGATTTTGTCCCTTCTTTACCCAACACTCCTATCTCTATTCAATCGGACAAGTTCAAGTATTTCTCTTTTATGTGTATCTTTCCTTATGTAAAATTATGTTTGAGCAAAAATAAACACAAAGTAAATGAATAAATAAATAAATACGTATTTTTAAGTAAAAGGACATAAAATTGTCTCACCATGACGTCTAACTTTAAAAGTAATAGCAAATCAAGTATATCATCCTTGAGTGAGTGATTATATGGTGCTGCATATATAAATCTTCTGAGGTTGTTCTTCCAGGAAGTTGGAATTTTTGAGCTTTATGCATAGGGTGGATCATCCTTAGGGCCCAAAGTTAAAAATACATTTCTCAAAGAAACACATCAGAATCAATCCCAGGAATTAGAAAAGGGAGAGAATTACACACTGAGATTGATTGATTTGTCTTGATTTTGTCCATGACTGCATTATAATATTTTAAACAAACTAAATATTTATCTTTTGTGCCCAACCTTACCTATCATATTCATGTCTTTTTAGTGTAACCTACAGAGCTATGGAGTGGGGCAATTATTCCATGTATGCCGACTTTCTTCTCCTGGGCTTGTTCAGTGACAATGATTTTCCCTGGCTTCTCTTTGCCCTCATCCTCTTCGTTTTTGTCATCTCCATAGCCAGCAACACCATCATGATCATTCTGATCCACATAGACTCCCGCCTCCACACCCCCATGTACTACTTGCTCAGTCAACTCTCCCTCATGGACATCTTGTACATTTCTACCATTGTGCCAAAAATGCTGGTTGACCAGATCTTGGGCCAGAGGGCCATATCCTTTGCAGGATGCACTGCCCAGCACTTCCTTTACCTGACATTGGCAGGGGCTGAGTTTTTTCTCCTAGGACTCATGTCTTATGACCGCTATGTAGCCATCTGTAACCCTTTGCGCTATCCTGTCCTCATGAGCCGAAAGGTCTGCATGTTGATTGTACTGGCAGCCTGGCTGGGAGGGTCCATAGATGGCTTCCTGCTTACCCCAGTCACCATGCAGTTCCCGTTCTGTGCCTCTCGAGAAATCAACCACTTCTTCTGTGAGGTCCCTGCCCTTCTGAAGCTCTCCTGTACTGACACATCAACTTACGAGACAGCCATGTATGTCTGCTGCATCATGATGCTCCTCATCCCTTTCTCTGTCATCTCAGCCTCTTATACAAGGATTCTCATCACTGTTTATAGAATGAGTGAAGCAGAGGGGAGACGAAAGGCAGTGGCCACTTGCTCCTCACACATGGTGGTTGTCAGCCTTTTCTATGGGGCTGCCATGTACACCTATGTGCTGCCTCACTCTTACCATACCCCTGACAAGGACAAGGCTGTGTCTGCCTTCTACACTATCCTCACTCCCTTGCTCAACCCACTCATCTATAGCCTCAGGAACAAGGATGTTACAGGGGCTCTACAGAAAGCTCTGGGCAAGTGTTTGTCATCAGGAAGTGTATCCATGTTCTAAAGAAATTGCATTTGCTTCTAGATATTTGAAAAAAATATATGTACAAAACTTTATCGTTATCTTAGGATTTACATATTCTCTGCCTGCAAACTTAACAAAGACATTCACATGCCAGCAAGCAATGGTGGGTTATTCTTAGGATTTAAAAAGTTGACTCTGGGATTTTGAGAACTTGGCCATTTTTTGAAAAGTATAGGTTTCTGAACATGGATGGTTTTGGATGTGTGGCAATAAAGTAGGAGTCACCTGTTTGCTTTCCATAAAGTATGCATGCCACTGGAAACCATGCAGTTGTCCATTTCTTGCAATGGTCAGTCATGGCAAAAGAAATGCTCATCTTCAGCTATTCCTCTGACTTCTTACCACAGTCTCTTAGAAACTTTACAAATTGACTACTTCAAAGAAATCAACTTGCCAAATATTGTCATTGTATTTCAAATGTTATTTCAATCCCTACAAGTGATTTTTTTTATTCTATCTTTAATTCAATCAAGCCAATATTGGCATCATTATTTGTTAAAAAAAAATGGTTTGACTCCATGTAACTAATTTTCTCAACTAAATCTCATCAAAATGGTCTGTAGACACAACAGTACACGTCAATTTTTGTAAGAGGCCAGAAACGATTTTTTTTTGCCTTAAAGTTTTGCTAAAAATGGGCACCAGGGTGTCTCAGTCAGTCAAATGTCCAACTCTTGGTTTCAGCTCAGATCATGATCTCATGGGTTCATGAGATTAAGCCCCGTGTCAGGCTCTGTACTGACAGTGCAGAGCCTGTTTGAGATTCTCTCTCTCCCTCTGCCCCTCTCTGCTCATGCTCTAAATAAATGAATAAATAAATAAATAAATAAATACTTAAAAAAACATAAAGGTTTTACTAAAATCATTCCAGAACAATGAATTCAATGTTTAGAAAGTTTGGTGTTGATGCATTGTTAAACATGGATGGCTCCTACGTTTTCTATCCTTCCTTATCCCAAATTCTTAATGATATCATTTAAAAGGAACAACCAGGGCACTTTAAAATGCATCTTCTTCACTGTACTTAACTTGTCTGATGGCCTAACATATTTTATTTTTAACAATTATTATGCAAAAGAACAGGATTCTTTTGAGAGTTAAAGGTTGATTTCTTCTTTTGGAAATGAATATACTTATTATCCAATTATTGATATTCACTTTTTGTATTTATAATATTTTAATATAGCTTAATATATTTAATTATTTTAATAATTGTATGTTAACCAGTATTCTTCTGAGGTAGAGAAAGTTATTTTTATCTCTTCTCTTTTTCATGCTTGACAAAACTTATTCTATTTTAAATCCTCTGTCTTTCCAACTTCCTGCTTTCATATCTTAGAGTTTACTTATCTTATATTTCATTATTCATGGATAAAATATTTTGCAACACAAAGAAAAACATGTGGTTATAGAAAATCTCATTTTAAAATTCTCCTACTGTTGGAGTGGTTTAAATGTGTATAGACAAATCAACAGGCAGTTGATATATGCTTCCAAAAATCCAATGCTTTTACATTCTGAAAAAGAAAAGGAGAAATATATCATTATAGAGCTTTCAAAGACACCTTATTGTTCTATCTTGCATTCCCACATAAAACAAATGGTGATGATATTGTTTCTTATCCCTAAATGTAGGCATCTGTCCTATTTTTTCCTCAATAACATTCAAGTTGGAACCAGAAGTTGGAGTTACCTTTTAGATTTCACCACTCTATTTTGATATCACAGGATTCTTCAACCCTGTCTTTCATTCTCTTTGAACTTTGTTTTCTAACACCTCTGCCATGGAGACAGTGACTTTGACAAGGATTAGTCAGTTTTGGACATTCTTTGGTTTGGTAATAGTGGATATGCCTTAAAGGTGGATTCTTGTATGAAAGAAAAAGATTAGGAAAATTACATTCTCATATAAAAAAATCTTGCCATTGTAACACTTGTAAAATTCTAATTATAAATAAGTTTACTATGTAAAATTGAAGAAAGTAATTTCTTGAACTCCTATTCCTAAATTATTAAATTAGGATAGTCTAACCTACTTCTTACCTCAGAAAGATAATTTTAAGAGGATATGAGATTACCGGTACAAAGCAACTTTAGCTTTGAAAGGTGCTGTATACCATGCAGTATTATTAAAACTAACTCATCACTATCAGGCACAGGAAGTGAAATCTGCTTCCCTCATTCACTTCTAGTCTTTTCTGTTGACATTGCATTTAAAGTAATTCTTTCTTGCAGAAATGACATTACAGAGGTCACCAATGCCTTCTAACTCTAACATAAGACCTCTAATAAAACAAACAGAAAATGTTTAAGGCTGTTAGTCTACCTGGCCATTACACATCCTTCTGATAGAATGTCTCTATGGTATCATGAGGGGCTGGGTGGTATAATGACCCTTAACATTGACTTTCACCTAACTTCAGAAATTAAAGAACATAAGCAAAAACTCCTCAACATGAAGATTTTTTTTGTTGGAAGGAAACTGCTCAACCACCTATATAGTGCTTGACTCCTTATTTTCTCAACCCAGTGAATCAAAAAGGGTCTCATGCTTCTAGGCATATTTGTCATGTATGTTTGCTTTTATTTTTCTGTTTAGTTTTAACATATAATTGGCACTTAAATAATATAAATTGAAAGAATGAAATAAACGTCAAATTTTCTATAACATAGTTCAATATCAGCCCATTCTCTCCTTTCTAGAGTAGTGTTAGCAAACTCGTGGCATTTTTGCCATTAGTGGGCTCTGCCTTTCCCCAATTTAAGCGTTTTTCCCCTCCCTCTTTCTTATACCTCTTCTTTTTCTCTTCCCTGATTTATATCTGTCTTCCATTCCTAACAATATTTACCTCCTAACATTTTTTCACTTTTATTTTCCTCACCGTGCTCTTGCACTTTGTCCATTTCTACTTTTTCTGCTATTTTGACTATATTCCAGCACTCACTGCTATCTGAGGTGATGCTGCACTTCCCTAGTGGTGGATGAAGTTTGAATTAGCCTAGATTAGCATCATATCCAAAGAAAAGGAAAATCCATGTTTTTTTTTTAATGGTCTTCTGAAGTGTATTGGGAATGATATGAGAGAGAAAGTAGATATGGCTACTGTTGAAGAATTTGTAACGGAAACTTATTTAACACAGATGTGTTTGTGTTGGTTATATGCACTTAGTTGTAGCCCGAAAGTTTATATAAAAGAAAACATAGGCAAATATATACCCACTTTTATAGTATGCTAAGTAGTCTTCTTTGGTTCTGATGTATAAATATAAATAATCTTTAGTCTAATATACGTGAAAACCTGCCAACATTACAGATTCTATTGTTCCAGAGTAAGGCGGATAACTGTAGAAAAAAAAAATATCCTACTTTGGGAAGAAAGCTTATTCTCAACTTGTGACTGTACATTCCCTCTGTCTTGGGTGTCACATCCTTCATGAGTGCTCTGGTCAGGTTCTTTCATCACTTTATGACTGCTACTTTGGTGTTTACGTCAACACATTTTAGTATATGTGCTGCCTAAGCTAGCACATACGTCAACACATTTTGCCTTAGAGTGTAGACTTTGATTTTAGTGATTCCTAGTGTTTGTTTATAGATATCCCAGAGTTTCTTCAATAATTTTGGGAGAAATTCTCTGAACATGATTGTCTTCACTTAGCTATTTTTAGGAATTAAACACATTATGTTCGAAGTTTTGCAAGATAGCGGCTTAGGAGGACACTGGGCTCACCACACGTCCTGCTGATCACTTAGATTCCATCTACACCTGCCTAAATAACCCAGAAAACCGCCAGAGGATTAGCAGAATGGAGTCGCCGGAGCCAAACGCAGACGAGAGGCCCACGGAAGAGGGTAGGAAGGGCAGCGAGGCAGTGCGCGCTCCACGGACTGGCGGGAGGGAGCGGGGGTGGAGGGGCGGCTCGCCGGCCAAGCAGAGCCCCTGAGTCTGGCTTGCAAAAGCGGAGGGGCCTGATGGACTGTGTTCCCACAACAAGCGATACTTAGCGTCTGGGAGGTCATAAGTTAACAGCTTTGCTCGGAAAGCGGGAAGGCTGGAGGACAAAGGGAGGGAGAGCTGCTGAGCCCCCGCACAACAGAGCTCAGTTTGGTGGGGAACAAAGGCGCTCGCCAGCGCCATCTCCCCTGCCCATCCCCCAGCCAAAATCCCAAAGAGAACCAGTTCCTGCCAGGGAACTAGCTCGCTCCACACAAACACCCAACTCTGCACTTCTGCGGAGCCAAACCTCCGGCAGCGGATCTGACTCCCTCCCGCTGCCACAGGGCCCCTCCTGAAGTGGATCACCTAAGGAGAAGCGAGCTAAGCCTGCCCCTCCTGCCCCCGTGCACCTTGCCTACCCACCCCAGCTAATACACCAGATCCCCAGCATCACAAGCCTGGCAGGGTGCAAGTAGCCCAGACGAGCCACACCACCCCACAGTGAATCCCGCCCCTAGGAGAGGGGAAGAGAAGGCACACACCAGTCTGACTGTGGCCCCAGCGGTGGGCTGGGGGCAGACATCAGGACTGACTGCGGCCCCGCCCACCAACTCCAGTTATACACCACAGCAGAGGGGAAGTGCCCTGCAGGTCCTCACCACGCCAGGGACTATCCAAAATGACCAAGCGAAAGAATTCCCCTCAGAAGAATCTCCAGGAAATAACAACAGCTAATGAGCTGCTCAAAAAGGATTTAAATAATATAACAGAAAGTGAATTTAGAATAATAGTCATAAAATTAATCGCTGGGCTTGAAAACAGTATAGAGGACAGCAGAGAATCTCTTGCTACAGAGATCAAGGGACTAAGGAACAGTCACGAGGAGCTGAAAAACGCTTTAAACGAAATGCATAACAAAATGGAAACCACCACAGCTCGGCTTGAAGAGGCAGAGGAGAGAATAGGTGAACTAGAAGATAAAGTTATGGAAAAAGAGGAAGCTGAGAAAAAGAGAGATAAAAAAATCCAGGAGTATGAGGGGAAAATTAGAGAACTAAGTGATACACTAAAAAGAAATAATATACGCATAATTGGTATCCCAGAGGAGGAAGAGAGAGGGAAAGGTGCTGAAGGGGTACTTGAAGAAATAATAGCTGAGAACTTCCCTGAACTGGGGAAGGAAAAAGGCATTGAAATCCAAGAGGCACAGAGAACTCCCTTCAGACGTAACTTGAATCGATCTTCTGCATGACATATCATAGTGAAACTGGCAAAATACAAGGATAAAGAGAAAATTCTGAAAGCAGCAAGGGATAAACGTGCCCTCACATATAAAGGGAGACCTATAAGACTCGTGACTGATCTCTCTTTTGAAACTTGGCAGGCCAGAAAGAATTGGCACGAGATTTTCAGGGTGCTAGACAGAAAAAATATGCAGCCAAGAATCCTTTATCCAGCAAGTCTGTCATTTAGAATAGAAGGAGAGATAAAGGTCTTCCCAAACAAACAAAAACTGAAGGAATTTGTCACCACTAAACCAGCCCTACAAGAGATCCTAAGGGGGACCCTGTGAGACAAAGTCCCAGAGGCATCACTACAAGCATAAAACATACAGACATCACAATGACTCTAAACCCGTATCTTTCTATAATAACAGTGAATGTAAATGGACTAAATGCACCAACCAAAAGACATAGGGTATCAGAATGGATAAAAAAACAAGACCCATCTATTTGCTGTCTACAAGAGACTCATTTTAGACCTGAGGACACTTTTAGATTGAGAGTGAGGGGATGGAGAACTATTTATCATGCGACTGGAAGCCAAAAGAAAGCTGGAGTAGCCATACTTATATCAGACAAACTAGACTTTAAATTAAAGGCTGAACAAGAGATGAATAAGGACATTATATAATAGTTACAGGGTCTATCCATCAGGAAGAGCTAACAATTATAAATGTCTATGCGCCGAATACCAGAGCCCCCAAATATATAAAACAATTACTCATAAACATAAGCAACCTTATTGATAAGAATGTGGTAATTGCAGGGGACTTTAACACCCCACTTACAGAAATGGATAGATCATCTAGACACACGGTCAATAAAGAAACAAGGGCCCTGAATGAGACATTGGATCAGATGGACTTGACAGATCTATTTAGAACTCTGCATCCCAAAGCAACAGAATATACTTTCTTCTCGAGTGCACATGGAACATTCTCCAAGATAGATCATATACTGGGTCACAAAACAGCCCTTCATAAGTTTACAAGAATTGAAATTATACCATGCTTACTTTCAGACCACAATGCTATGAAGCTTGAAATCAACCACAGAAAAAAGGCTGGAAAACCTCCAAAAGCATGGAGGTTAAAGAACACCCTACTAACGAATGAGTGGGTCAACCAGGCAATTAGAGAAGAAATTAAAAAATATATGGAAAGAAACGAAAATGAAAATACAACAATCCAAATGCTTTGGGACGCAGCAAAGGCAGTCCTGAGAGGAAAATACATTGGAATCCAGGCCTATCTCAAGAAACAAGAAAAATCCCAAATACAAACTCTAACAGCACACCTAAAGGAACTAGAAGCAGAACAGCAAAGGCAGCCTAAACCCAGCAGAAGAAGAGAAATAATAAAGACCAGAGCAGAAATAAACAATATAGAATCTAAAAAAACTGTAGAGCAGATCAACGAAACCAAGAGTTGGTTTTTTGAAAAAATAAACAAAATTGACAAACCTCTAGCCAGGCTTCTAAAAAAGAAAAGGGAGATGACCCATATAGATAAAATCATGAATGAAAATGGAATTATTACAACCAATCCTTCAGAGATACAAACAATTATCAGGGAATACTATGAAAAATTATATGCCAACAAGTTGGACAACCTGGAAGAAATGGACAAATTCCTAAACACCCACACTCTTCCAAAACTCAATCAGGAGGAAATAGAAAGCTTGAACAGACCCATAACCAGCGAAGAAATTGAATCGGTTATCAAAAATCTCCTAACAAATAAGAGTTCAGGACCAGATGGCTTCCCAGGGGAGTTCTACCAGACGTTTAAAGCAGAGATAATACCCCTATCCTTCTCAAGCTATTCCAAGAAATAGAAAGGGAAGGAAAACTTCCAGACTCATTCTATGAAGCCAGAATTACTTTGATTCCTAAACCAGACAGAGGCCCAGTAAAAAAAGAGAACTACAGGCCAATATCCCTGATGAATATGGATGCAAAAATTCTCAATAAGATACTAGCAAATCGAATTCAACGGCATATAAAAAGAATTATTCACCATGATCAAGTGGGATTCATTCCTGGGATGCAGGGCTGGTTCAACATTCGCAAATCAATCAACGTGATACATCACATTAACAAAAAAAAAGAGAAGAACCATATGATCCTGTCAATCGATGCAGAAAAGGCCTTCGACAAAATTCAGCACTCTTTCTTAATAAAAACCCTTGAGAAAGTCGGGATAGAAGGAACATACTTAAAGATCATAAAAGCCATTTATGAAAAGCCCACAGCTAACATCATCCTCAACGGGGAAAAACTGAGAGCTTTTTCCCTGAGATCAGGAACACGACAAGGATGCCCACTCTCACCGCTGCTGTTTAACATAGTGCTGGAAGTTCTAGCATCAGCAATCAGACAACAAAAGGAAATCAGTCATCAAAATTGGCAAAGATGAAGTCAAGCTTTCGCTTTTTGCAGATGACATGATATTATACATGGAAAATCCGATAGACTCCACCAAAAGTCTGCTAGAAATGATGCATGAATTCAGCAAATTTGCAGGATACAAAATCAATGTACAGAAATCAGTTGCATTCTTATACACTAACAATGAAGCAACAGAAAGACAAATAAAGAAACTGATCCCATTCACAATTGGACCAAGAAGCATAAAATACCTAGGAATAAATCTAACCAAAGATGTAAAGGATCTGTATGCTGAAAACTATAGAAAGCTTATAAAGGAAATTGAAGAAGATTTAAAGAAATGGAAAGACATTCCCTGCTCATGGATTGGAAAAATAAATATTGTCAAAATGTCAATACTACCCAAAGCTATCTACAAATTCAATGCAATCCCAATCAAAATTGCACCAGCATTCTTCTCGAAACTAGAACAAGCAATCCTAAAATTCATATGGAACCACAAAAGGCCCCAAATAGCCAAAGGAATTTTGAAGAAGAAGACCAAAGCAGGAGGCATCACAATCCCAGACTTTAGCCTCTACTGCAAAGCTGTCATCATCAAGACAGCATGGTATTGGCACAAAAACAGACACATAGACCAGTGGAATAGAATAGAAACCCCAGAACTAGACCCACAAACGTATGGCCAACTCATCTTTGACAAAGCAGGAAAGAACATCCAATGGAAAAAAGACAGCCTGTTTAACAAATGGTACTGGGAGAACTGGACAGCAACATGTAGAAGGTTGAAACTAGACCACTTTCTCACACCATTCACAAAAATAAACTCAAAATGGATAAGGACCTAAATGTGAGACAGGAAACCATCAAAACCTTAGAGGAGAAAGCAGGAAAAGACTTCTCTGACTCAGCCGTAGCAATCTCTTACTCAACACATCCCCAAAGGCAAGGGAATTAAAAGCAAAAGTGAATTACTGGGACCTTATGAAGATAAACAGCTTCTGCACAGCAAAGGAAACAACCAACAAAACTAAAAGGCAACCAACGGAATGGGAAAAGATATTCGCAAATGACATATCGGACAAAGGGCTAGTATCCAAAATCTATAAAGAGCTCACCAAACTCCACACCCGAAAAACAAATAACCCAGTGAAGAAATGGGCAGAAAACATGAAAAGACACTTCTCTAAAGAAGACATCCGGATGGCCAACAGGCACATGAAAAGATGTTCAGCGTCGCTCCTTATCAGGGAAATACAAATCAAAACCACACTCAGGTATCACCTCACGCCAGTCAGAGTGGCCAAAATGAACAAATCAGGAGACTATACATGCTGGAGAGGATATGGAGAAACGGGAACCCTCTTGCACTGTTGGTGGGAATGCAAATTGGTGCAGCCGCTCTGGAAAGCAGTGTGGAGGTTCCTCAGAAAATTAAAAATAGACCTACCCTATGACCCAGCAATAGCACTGCTAGGAATTTATCCAAGGGATACAGGAGTACTGATGCATAGGGGCACTTGTACCCCAATGTTCATAGCAGCACTCTCAACAATAGCCAAATTTTGGAAAGAGCCTAAATGTCCATCAACTGATGAATGGATAAAGAAATTGTGGTTTATATACACAATGGAATATTACGTGGCAATGAGAAAAAATGAAATATGGCCTTTTGTAGCAACGTGGATGGAACTGGAGAGTGTGATGCTAAGTGAAATAAGCCATACAGAGAAAGACAGATACCATATGGTTTCACTCTTATGTGGATCCTGAGAAACTTAACAGGAACCCATGGGGGAGGGGAAGGAAAAAAAAAATAGGTTAGAATGGGAGAGAGCCAAAGCATAAGAGACTGTTAAAAACTGAGAACAAACTGAGGGTTGATGGGGCGTGGGAGGGAGGGGAGGGTGGGTGATGGGTATTGAGGAGGGCACCTTTTGGGATGAGCACTGGGTGTTGTATGGAAACCAATTTGTCAATAAATTTCATTAAATAGATAAATAAATAAATAAATAAATAAAAATAAACAAATAAATACATTATGTTCTCTTTGTTAATAGTTATAGGATTACTAGAGATGAAGTAAACATAATAAGACAAGAATTAAAACAGAAAATAAGGAAATATTGAAATACTGTATCATGGAACATTGGAACTTGAAGCAGTCTTGGTTATGACTGTGCCAAAATAGGGAAAAAATTAAAAAATAAAATAAAATAATAAAATAAAATAAAACTTATGAGAATGGAATTCCATGCCAAACAGGAAATATCAGAACTTTAGCTGCAGCCCTGATATCCTCATCCCAAGTCCAGGAATTTTTAGCATTTCTTCTGAGCCCTTTTTTTTAATCATCCCTCAAAGGGTAAACGGTTGAATTATATAAATTCTGAGTCATTTTTAAGATCCAATATTTTACCAGCTGTGATATTTTCCTAATCCAGTTATCTGAGTGTCTTCATGCTTGATTTTTTCTTGTCTGAATCCCCATTTAGAAAACATTGATATGTGTGTCTTTCTGGGACAAAGGCAGAGTTAAAATCTTTGGAAATTTAGAAAGAACATTCTAAAAACATATAGATGTAGATATTATAATAATAAATAACAGAGTCTTAATCAAATATAATTCACTATAAATGCCAAGTAGCACTTTGTAATGGTGTGGGTGGACAGAATTATTTGAACTCAAACCAAACACTGGGAATGTAAACATCCAGACTTTGAGAATTGCTGTTTTGAATATAGGGACATGCTTATTTACACCTGTATGCAAGGCATATTCCTGGAAAGGCCTGAAAGAGTGGAAGAATAGGAGGAGGAGAGTTAAAAAAAAACAAAGATGAAGGAAGAACATGAAAAGCAAGACTGTGAAGCACAATGTATCTATCATATGTAAATAATTTGAACTCTTGTACTTTTAAAAGATACCTAAATTCAACACTAAATGAAAAGTTGTGATGTTCACAGGCTGTGCTACTTTCCTTAGCATGTTAGATAATAATAATAGAAGTTTGAATTAATTGTTATATCAGAACATCTCAATCATTTTCATGACATGGATATCAAAATAAATTGTAGTCATATGGCAAACTGGGGTAAACTGAGGTGGCTGTTGACAAAAGATCAACTCCCTGCTGGCTGTAGTCAGTTCAGGAAGTGTAGACCAATCCAGGACTGAGAAGGTCAATATCTGGTTGTAACCCATTTGTGGCCCTTCACATCATAGTGAAGGGTAGATTCTATTAAAATCCACTGCACATCTAATTGAGGATACTTTATATTTATTAGAGACATAGAAAATATTCTTCAATAATAGTTTTTAAATAGTATTCTAAGTGGCTGAAAGTGTGTACGTGTTTTCATCTGTAATTTAGAGGCTATGAAATTTAAGGTCTAAAATCTAATAAATTTGTAAGGATTAGAAATCATGTGAGTAATGTGCCCATCACCAGATGTAGTCCTGAAATGCATTCTAACATGATATTTATTATTATTGTTATTATTATTACTATTATTATTTTGGTAGCAGTAGTTAAGTTGCTCCCCTCCCCAGACAAGACCACTTTTTTTAAATTTATCTCTTTAGAGAAATACAATTAATTTCATTTTCAGTAGTAACTTTTAGAAAATGTATGACTTCTGTTTTATTTTATCTCCTATTTATTTGTCTTTGCTTCCCCTTTCCCCCTCCCTCTTTGCTTCTTTTAATACTTTCTTCTCTTCTATTTTCTCTTTATCATGTGTCCTTTATTTCATACTGAATTTGAATTCCAACTAATCATTAAACAATTATGAAAAACACTTAAACTCTGTGTCAAATGCATATATTTATTTATTTGTTTCTTTCTTTATTTAATTATTTTTTTTTCAGGAGAGAGAGAGAGCATGCAAGCAGGGATGTGGCAGGAGGAGAGAGAGAGAGAGAGAGAGAGAGAGAGAGAGAGAGAGAAAGAATCTTAAGCAGGCTCCATGCTCAGTGCAGAGCCAGACACAGAGCCCCGGATCACTACCATGAGGTACCTGAGCCAAAATCAAGAGTTGGATGCTTAACCAACTGAATCACCCAGGTGACCCTGTATAATTTTAATATAATTTATTCAAACAGGAGGGAAGAAGATGGCGGCTTAGGAGGACGCTGGGCTCACCGCGCATCCTGCTGATCACTTAGATTCCACCTACACCTGCCTAAATAACCCAGAAAACCGCCAGAGGATTAGCAGAACGGAGTCTCCAGAGCCAAGCGCAGACGAGAGGCCCACGGAAGAGGGTTGGAAGGGTGGCAAGGCGGTGCACGCTCCACAGACTGGCTGGAGGGAGCCGGGGCAGAGGGGGGGCACGCTGGCCAAGCAGAGCCCCCGAGTCTGGCTTGCAAAAGCGGAGGGGCCGGAGGGACAGAGTATGTTCTGCCAGCAAGCGCAACTTAGCGTCTGGGAGGTCATAAGTTAACAGCTCTGCTGGGAAAGCGGGAAGGCTGGAGGACAAAGGGAGGGAGAGCTGCTGAGCCCCCGGACGACAGAGCTCAGTTTGGTGGGGAACAAAGGCAATCTCCCTCGCCCATCCCCCAGCAAAAATCCAAAAGGGAACCAGTTCCTGCCAGGGAACTTGCTTGCCCCTCGCAAACACCCAACTCTGTGCTTCTGTGGAGCCAAACCTCCGGCAGCGGATCTGACTCCCGCTGCCACAGGGCCCCTCCTGGAGTGGATCTGAAAGGGTGCCTACGCCAGCCGACTCCATCTTGTTCTGTGTCCTTCACCTAGACCACACCTCCTCCCCTTGAGTAACCTCCCACTCACCCGTTCAAACTTCCTGATCAAAACACACCCAGGGACCGGATTAACAGGACTCTGACCCTTCCCCAGCCAATCAGCTGAGGCCACGATGCTTCCCCAGCCAATCGGCTGCCCCCAGACCCCTATAAAACCTTTGTGCTTTTGAAACTCGCTCTCTCTCCCCAGTACCTCACCACTGCTTTGGTGCAGGTAGGGGACTGAGCTCGAGCTAGCTCGAATAAAGGCTCTTTTGCTTTTGCATTGGACTCGGCTCCCTGGTGGTCTTTGGGGATCACGAATTCTGGGCATAACAGATCATCTAAGGAGAAGAGAGCTAAGTCTGCCCCTCCTGACCCCGTGCACCTTGCCTACCCACCCCAGCTAATACGCCAGATCCCCAGCACCACAAGCCTGGCAGTGTGCAAGTAGCCCAGATGGGCCATGCCACCCCAGGGTGAATCCCGCCCCTAGGAGAGGGGAAGAGAAGGCACACACCAGTCTGGCTGTGGCCCCAGCGGTGGGCTGGGGGCAGACATCAAGACTGACTGCGGCTCCGCCCACGAACTCCAATTATACACCACAGCAAAGGGGAAGTGCCCTGCAGGTCCTCACCACGCCAGGGACTATCCAAAATGACCAAACGGAAGAATTCCCCTCAAAAAATCTCCAGGAAATAACAACAGCTAATGAATTGATCAAAAAGGATTTAAATAATATAACACAAAGTGAATTTAGAATAATAGTCAAAAAATTAATCACTGGGCTTGAAAACAGTATAGAGGACAGCAGAGAATCTCTTGCTACAGAGATCAAGGGACTAAGGAACAGTCACGAGGAGCTGAAAAGCACTTGAAACGAAATGCAAAACAAAATGGAAACGATGACAGCTAGGATTGAAGAGGCGGAGGAGAGAATAGGTGAACTAGAAGATAAAGTTATGGAAAAAGAGGAAGCTGAGAGAAAGAGAGATAAAAAAATCCAGGAGTATGAGGGGAAAATTAGAGAACTAAGTGATACACTAAAAAATAATATACGCATAATTGGTATTCCAGAGGAGAAAGAGAGAGGGAAAGGTGCTGAAGGGGTACTTGAAGAAATTATAGCTTAGAACTTCCCTGAACTGTGGAAGGAAAAAGACATTGAAATCCAAGAGGCACAGAGAACTCCCTTCAGACGTAACTTGAATCGATCTTCTGCATGACATATCATAGTGAAACTGGCAAAATACAAGGATAAAGAGAAAATTCTGAAAGCAGCAAGGGATAAACGTGCCCTCACATATAAAGGGAGACCTATAAGACTCATGACTGATCTCTCTTTTGAAACTTGGCAAGCCAGAAAGAATTGGCACGAGATCTTCAGTGTGATAAACAGAAAAATATGCAGCCGAGAATCCTTTATCCAGCAAGTCTGTCATTTAGAATAGAAGGAGAGATAAAGGTCTTCCCAAACAAACAAAAACTGAAGGAATTTGTCACCACTAAACCAGCCCTACAAGAGATCCTAAGGGGGACCCTGTGAGACAAAGTCCCAGAGACATCACTACAAGCATAAAACATACAGACATCACAATGACTCTAAACCTGTCTCTTTCTATAATAACACTGAATGTAAATGGATTAAATGCGCCAACCAAAAGACATAGGGTATCAGAATGGATAAAAAAACAAGACCCATCTGTTTACTGTCTACAAGAGACTCATTTTAGACCTGAGGACACCTTTAGATTGAGAGTGAGGGGATGGAGAACTATTTATCATGCGACTGGAAGCCAAAAGAAAGCTGGAGTAGCCATACTCATATCAGACAAACTAGACTTTAAATTAAAGGCTGAACAAGAGATGAAGAAGGACATTATATAATAGTTACAGGGTCTATCCATCAGGAAGAGCTAACAATTATAAATGTCTATGCGCCGAATACCAGAGCCCCCAAATATATAAAACAATTACTCATAAACATAAGCAACCTTATTGATAAGAATGTGGTAATTGCAGGGGACTTTAACACCCCACTTACAGAAATGGATAGATCATCTAGACACACGGTCAATAAAGAAACAAGGGCCCTGAATGAGACATTGGATCAGATGGACTTGACAGATCTATTTAGAACTCTGCATCCCAAAGCAACAGAATATACTTTCTTCTCGAGTGCACATGGAACATTCTCCAAGATAGATCATATACTGGGTTACAAAACAACCCTTCATAAGTTTACAAGAATTGAAATTATACCATGCTTACTTTCAGACCACAATGCTATGAAGCTTGAAATCAACCACAGAAAAAAGTCTGGAAAACCTCCAAAAGCATGGAGGTTAAAGAACACCCTACTAACGAATGAGTGGGTCAACCAGGCAATTAGAGAAGAAATTAAAAAATATATGGAAACAAACGAAAATGAAAATACAACAATCCAAATGCTTTGGGACGCAGCAAAGGCAGTCCTGAGAGGAAAATACATTGGAATCCAGGCCTATCTCAAGAAACAAGAAAAATCCCAAATACAAACTCTAACAGCACACCTAAAGGAACTAGAAGCAGAACAGCAAAGGCAGCCTAAACCCAGCAGAAGAAGAGAAATAATAAAGATCAGAGTAGAAATAAACAATATAGAATCTAAAAAAACTAGAGCAGATCAATGAAACCAAGAGTTGGTTTTTTGAAAAAATAAACAAAATTGATAAACCTCTAGCCAGGCTTCTCAAAAAGAAAAGGGAGATGACCCAAATAGAATAAATCATGAATGAAAATGGAATTATTACAACCAATCCCTCAGAGATACGAACAATTATCAGGGAATACTATGAAAAATTATATGCCAACAAATTGGACAACCTGGAAGAAATGGACAAATTCCTAAACACCCACACTCTTCCAAAACTCAATCAGGAGGAAATAGAAAGCTTGAACAGACCCATAACCAGCGAAGAAATTGAATCGGTTATCAAAAATCTCCTAACAAATAAGAGTTCAGGACCAGATGGCTTCCCAGGGGAGTTCTACCAGATGTTTAAAGCAGAGATAATACCCCTATCCTTCTCAAGCTATTCCAAGAAATAGAAAGGGAAGGAAAACTTCCAGACTCATTCTATGAAGCCAGTATTACTTTGATTCCTAAACCAGACAGAGACCCAGTAAAAAAAGAGAACTACAGGCCAATATCCCTGATGAATATGGATGCAAAAATTCTCAATAAGATAGTAGCAAATCGAATTCAACGGCATATAAAAAGAATTATTCACCATGATCAAGTGGGATTCATTCCTGGGATGCAGGGCTGGTTCAACATTCGCAAATCAATCAACGTGATACATCACATTAACAAAAAAAAAGAGAAGAACCATATGATCCTGTCAATCGATGCAGAAAAGACCTTCGACAAAATCCAGCACCCTTTCTTAATAAAAACCCTTGAGAAAGTCGGGATAGAAGGAACATACTTAAAGATCATAAAAGCCATTTATGAAAAGCCCACAGCTAACATCATCCTCAATGGGGAAAAACTGAGAGCTTTTTCCCTGAGATCAGGAACACGACAGGGATGCCCACTCTCACCGCTGCTGTTTAACATAGTGCTGGAAGTTCTAGCATCAGCAATCAGACAACAAAAGGAAATCAGTCATCAAAATTGGCAAAGATGAAGTCAAGCTTTCGCTTTTTGCAGATGACATGATATTATACATGGAAAATCCGATAGACTCCACCAAAAGTCTGCTAGAACTGATACATGAATTCAGCAAAGTTGCAGGATACAAAATCAATGTACAGAAATCAGTTGCATTCTTATACACTAACAATGAAGCAACAGAAAGACAAATAAAAAAACTGATCCCATTCATAATTGGACCAAGAAGCATAAAATACCTAGGAATAAATCTAACCAAAGATGTAAAAGATCTGTATGCTGAAAACTATAGAAAGCTTATGAAGGAAATTGAAGAAGATTTAAAGAAATGGAAAGACATTCCCTGCTCATGGATTGGAAGAATAAATATTGTCAAAATGTCAATATTACCCAAAGCTATCTACGAATTCAACGCAATTCCAATCAAAATTGCACCAGCATTCTTCTCGAACCTAGAACAAGCAATCCTAAAATTCATATGGAACCACAAAAGGCCCCGAATAGCCAAAGGAATTTTGAAGAAGAAGACCAAAGCAGGAGGCATCACAATCCCAGACTTTAGCCTCTACTACAAAGCTTTCATCATCAAGACAGTATGGTATTGGCACAAAAACAAACACATAGACCAATGGGATAGAATAGAAACCCCAGAACTAGACCCACAAATGTATGGCCAACTCATCTTTGACAAAGCAGGAAAGAACATCCAATGGAAAAAAGACAGTCTCTTTAACAAATGGTGCTGGGAGAACTGGACAGTAAGATGCAGAAGGTTGAAACTAGACCACTTTCTCACACCATTCACAAAAATAAACTCAAAATGGATAAGGACCTAAATGTGAGACAGGAAACCATCAAAACCTTAGAGGAGAAAGCAGGAAAAGACCTCTCTGACCTCAGCCGTAGCAATCTCTTACTCGACATATCCCCAAAGGCAAGGGAATTAAAAGCAAAAGTGAATTACTGGGACCTTATGAAGATAAACAGCTTCTGCACAGCAAAGGAAACAACCAACAAAACTAAAAGGCAACCAACAGAATGGGAAAAGATATTCGCAAATGACATATCGGACAAAGGGCTAGTATCCAAAATCTATAAAGAGCTCACCAAACTCCACACCCGAAAAACAAATAACCCAGTGAAGAAATGGGCAGAAAACATGAAAAGACACTTCTCTAAAGAAGACATCCGGATGGCCAACAGGCACATGAAAAGATGTTCAGCGTCGCTCCTTATCAGGGAAATACAAATCAAAACCACTCAGATATCACCTCACGCCAGTCAGAGTGGCCAAAATGAACAAATCAGGAGACTATAGATGCTGGAGAGGATGTAGAGAAACCGGAACCCTCTTGCACTGTTGGTAGGAATGCAAATTGGTGCAGCCACTCTGGAAAGCAGTGTGGAGGTTCCTCAGAAAATTAAAAATAGACCTACCCTATGACCCAGCAATAGCACTGCTAGGAATTTATCCAAGGGATACAGGAGTGCTGATGCATAGGGGCACTTGTACCCCAATGTTCATAGCAGCACTCTCAACAATAGCCAAATTATGGAAAGAGCCTAAATGTCCATCAATTGATGAATTGAATCAGAAATTGTGGTTTATGTAAACAATGGAATACTATGTGGCAATGAGAAAGAATGAAATATGGCCTTTTGTAGCAACGTGGATGGACCTGGAGAGTGTGATGCTAAGTGAAATAAGCCATACAGAGAAAGACAGATACCATATGGTTTCACTCTTATGTGGATCCTGAGAAACTTAACAGAAACCCATGGGGGAGGGGAAGGGAAAAAAAAAGAGGTTAGAGTGGAAGAGAGCCAAATCACAAGAGACTCTTAAAACCTGAGAACAAACTGAGGGCTGATGGGGGGTGGGATGGAGGGGAGGGTGGGTGATGGGTTTTGGGGAGGGCACCTTTTGGGATGAGCACTGGGTGTTGTATGGAAACCAATCTGACAATAAATTTCATATATTAAAAAAAATTTTATTCAAACAAAATAGGCCAATCCCATGGAAGAAAGAAATTTCCAGTTTTGCATAACTTCTTTTAGAATTATTTTTTTAATTTTAAATTTAAGTGACCCTTACTGTCACCCCTAGACCACATTTTTTTGAACTACTTTAGAATGATGCCAGGATTAGATAAGTAGTTCTATGATGAAATTTCCAGGAATAATTACAATCTTTTACTTGGGAAAATAATGCACACTCCACTAAAAGGGATGGGCTTTGATTGAGTTTCCTATAGTGCACAAGGTAAATCTTGTAAATTTAGACTAATTGCTAACCTGGGAATTCCTTCTGCAAGATGCTGAAACCTCTTATTAATGAAAAATATTTTGGGCCAATGCCACCTCCATATTCAAGTAGTTAAGAAGTCCTCTCTTCCACTGTTGCCTTACCTAAGGCTTGGACTCAGCTGCTTTGAGGTAGGATCTTAGATTTTCATGGAAGCTAGATCATACATTCCCCAGTGAGTGGGATGTTCTTCAGGCACTACTCTGGAACTTTAGAAAGTCTCTTCAAGATTAAGAAGGATGAATTTATACATTCACTTTTTGACAACTAGAGTATTGGAAAAGGGATACTTTAGCTTAAAATATGGGAGATTGAGGAGAATCTGGTATAGTTTGGAAGGGCATGAATGGGTTTACTGAAGAAGAAACAGGCTTTTAAGAGCCGATTGATTGAAAGAGAGTGCCTAGTATTCATTATGAGTAGTTTTCAAACATTAGTGGGTAGGTGCCAAATATAAGTTACTAAGGGAGAAGCATGGATTTTCCTCTGAATATTTTTGAGGCAAGGATTACCTCCTTCATACGTAGTTAGGTATTGTTGAAGGTTTTTTTGTATGCTTGGGAGGGAATTGAGATATGTTAAATGTCAGCCCTGAAAAAACACAGGAAGAGACAGAGACCAAGATCAGTAAAAGCAAACAAACAACAAAAACCTTCATTATACTTACTGTTCTATTCTTAGAGAAAGAAATCATGTCACAACACCGAGGGCCAAATTACTGGGATGGTCAGAGGCAAAAGGCAGGAATGAGGACACAGTTTTTACTGGGGTTTCTGCTGGAAATATAAGGCCAGACAGGGGAAACTGTTTAGGATTGGCTAGTTTAGGTAATGTTGTCTGACTTTAGTGGTCTCTAGCTGCCTGGTACCTAATTCTGAAATATTTAAGGCAGAGAAATATTTTCTGTAAGGGTGCACATATCAGATAGAGGAGGTCTGAGACTAGATTGGTTAGTTTTCATATCAAAGGCATGCTTGTAGCTAAGCCCTTTGCTATCTTTTAAAGATTTGGCTAGTTCTGGAAGGGTCAGCCCTTCCATAGTTAGATTTTTTAAGATGCCAGAACATGGTAATATACAGAAAACTTAAAATATCTACATACAGATTATCAGAAAGGATTGGCCCAAGACCTCAACTTCTTGGACAGCACTTTATAAAATGTTGCCTTATCTTACTTGGAAGTCTCTCCTTACAAGAAGCCATGAGGGTCACAAACTGCCTGGACTTATGTGGCTTCTCCCCAAACAACTCCCCATTGTCTTGAAATGTGCCACATCTACCAGCCAGTACCTTGCACAGAACTTCTCCTACATCTCTTTACTTCTCTTCATATAGAGACCACAAGGAGGATCAACACCTCTTACAAAACTTACTCTTCCTTTTTTTTTTTTTTCACTGCAGAGATCCAAAGCTTCTGTCCACAGTGCTCTCCACACCTTGGCTGGATCTTCCATCACTCCCATGTCCTAACTAACAAGGCTGGGTAATAGTGAACCCAGTCTGTGGGTCAGAGTATTTTCTGACTTGAACAGCAGAAAGGCCTGAGTCTCATGCAGATAAAATGTTTGTTTGTTTGTTTGTTTTCTCCTTTCTCTTAAAAAAAAACACAAAAAAACTCTTGTTTGAAAAGGAAACGGAAAAAAACCTAGACCCTTGAATAGTAGAAAATGATAGTAGAGGAAAGGTTACTTTGTGGGGAATGGAATCTGGGATCTTGTAGTGTGAATTAGTCAAATAACACATTACTTTCAGCAATAGTGTGAACACTAATGTTAAATTTACATATTAGGAGCTGATGTAAACATTAGTTTACGTCATATCAGTTAACATATATTAATCATAAAATATCATTGTATTCATAATGTATATATTGTCATTGCTTAATTACCATTCCAAATATCCTACAATAGTGATTATGTATTTTGACCATGTGTCACATTATTTTTTTTATAAATTTGATTCATTGACAAAGTAAAATATGCTTCTTTGTGTTAAGCCTTTAATGTGCTACTCCTTTAGCATGCTCTGTTCCCAATATACATTCTTTCTTCTTTCTCTCTCTCTTTCTGACACACATGCACAAACACAAATACACACAGACACACACACACACACAGGCTAGATCCATTTTTTTTTAACACAATGAGTCTATGGTTATTTTTGGAATAAAGGATTTGGTCTAAAATTATATCTTTCCTTCAACTTGCATAACCTATTATTATAGGATAAACACTAAAAAAGGATCCATAAGTTAGAAAAATTTCATTCCTTAATCAAAGATATTTGAGGCAATACGAGTGATTTATTCCTGTGAACACTATGTAGAGTCCAGTATGAGTGTTTGTATAAGATAAAATTATGTAGTCTGTATTTTGATTAAAAAGTAATTTGTTATTAGGTGGTTTTCAGATTGGTAATTTTCTTTGCTATTTAAGTTTTTCATTGTATTTTTAAAGGGATTGTTATTATTGGCAGTTGATTTGGTACTATTAGTAAATGAAATATAAAATCTACAATGTATCTAAGTGGAAAAAATATGGCTGGTCAAGATAAAATTACTGCCTGCCTGGATGAATATTTTAATATTCAACCAGTTATTGTGAAGAACTATAAACACAATTTCATTTGTAAATGTTAAATTCTGTCTTTTTGTATATGAGTCAGATCTGGATCTCTCATAAAAAATTCTTTCATATATTAAAGAAGGCAGAATTAGCTGATGCTCATCAAATTTGTTGAGAGTTACAGTTGATATTCAGATATGGTTTGTTAATTATCCAAACATTTGTTTTTGTCCTGCTTAGCTAATAAAGTGTGATAAATTTAAGTTAACACAAAACTGATTTTACTTACCCCTCCAGATTTTACTTATTTCTTTAGAGTATTACTCATAATGTAAATTCATCTTTGATGAATATTTAGAAAGGAAAATAAATCTCTCTGTTGCTCTGATTAGTTTTGGTTCCACATAAAGAGATAATTATTCCTTTTTAATGCTTCAGAGACTACATATTTCTCTCCAAAAAATATGGGTATATTTATGGTGGCCAATACATTTTATAGAAATAAACTTCTTTAGTAATTCTGTCACTGAAATAGAAGAGGAACACTACAATAGGATGATGATGATGATAATAAACAACTCATTCCTCAATATCCATGAACATATCTAAAAGATGCACACTTATATTCTTCAAGAATAAAAGGTATGACAATGATTCCATTTAGTTCATGGGAGTTGTAATAATACTATTGTATATTTTTCCGTCTAAATTCAGAAATCCTTTTCCCATCTGGAGTTATCTTTACTTATAAACATGAAGGACAAGTATAACACAGTACAAAAATAAATGTTAAAGAATGAAAAAACAACAACAACAAAGTAATGGATTCTTAGGAATCCATTAATAGAATAAGAATGCCACCCTATCAGAAAAATTATGTTAATGTTTTGTTTGACCAATAATTTAAGAAAAGTTTAGGTCACCATAGAGTAATATGAGCCAGTGTTAAGTCCTAAAATTTCAACCTACTCCATTATGGCGACCAAAGACTGCCACGAAGATGAAACCAAACCCCTTATTGTGGAATAGAGTTCATGGCTATCCTTATTAGAGATTTATCACTCCAAATTATCCCATGAGAACAAAGAGACCTGACTTCTTAAAGTTACCTATGCCTAAAACATTAACTTTTTGGCAGCGCATCTGCCTATAGCTCACTTGACCCTGATCCAGCAGCCCCAAATGCTAAATTTATCTAGATTTATTGGGCCCATGCTTATTTTCTGTCAATTTATTACATCACAAATGTATGTCTATGTACAATCTTAACAGTGTAATCATCTAAATGACAGAGAACAACTCAAATTTAATCAACTCATGGATATTGGTTGCGAGGCACTATACCAACCTCAGGAAATATTTAGCCTAAAGTAATATGATTATAAAGACTATAAAGAAGATCAAAATAAAATAAAAATAAATCAAATTTTAAAAGTGGTTCTGTATGAACTATTATATTTACATCTCACATCCAGCCTAAGAGATATAGATTTATGATAAACTTTCATAGATAATGAAAGTATTAACTTATAGATTAATATATCTGTTCAATGTCACAAAGACCGTTAATATTAAAACTAGAATTCAAAATGATTTGAAGTCTATATTCTTTCCTCTATCCCATACTGCTTCTAATATATTACACTGGTGGTCTCTGTGTAAATATTGATTATTAATTAACCCACCAAAATTTTGCCTTTGAAGACCTAAGAACCACCATGTGAGATGATCATGGAAGCCATTCTCCAGAACTCCACTGATTTCATCCTCTTGGGCCTCATCACCCACCCTGAATTCCCTGGGCTTATCTTTGCAGTAGTCTTCTCCATTTTTCTGGTGTCTGTAACAGCCAATGTGGTCATGATTCTGCTCATCCATGTGGACTCTCGCCTGAATACACCCATGTACTTTTTACTCAGCCAGCTCTCCATTATGGACACAGTTTACATCTGTATCACTGTTCCCAAGATGCTGCAAGACCTTCTGTCCAAGGAAAAGATCATCTCTTTCTTTGGATGCACACTTCAGATCTTCCTCTACCTGACACTAATTGGAGGTGAATTTTTCTTGCTAGGTCTCATGGCTTATGACCGGTACGTGGCTGTGTGCAAACCGCTTCGGTACCCTCTCCTCATGAATCGCAGGATTTGCTTGTTCATGGTGGTGGGTTCCTGGGTTGGTGGCTCCTTAGATGGATTCATGCTGACCCCCTTCACTATGAGTTTCCCCTACTGTGGCTCCCGAGAAATCAATCATTTTTTCTGTGAGATCCCAGCTGTACTGAAACTGTCATGTGTTGACACGTCTCTCTATGAGACTCTGATGTACGCCTGCTGCGTGCTAATGCTGCTCATTCCTATATCCGTAATCTCTGTTTCCTACACACGCATCCTGCTCACTGTCCATCACATTAATTCTGCTGAGGGCCGGCGCAAAGCCTTAGCTACCTGTTCTTCCCATATAATGGTAGTAAGCATTTTCTATGGGGCAGCCTTCTACACCAATGTGTTGCCACATTCCTACCACACACCAGAGAAAGACAAGATTGTATCCGCTTTCTACACCATCCTCACCCCAATGCTCAATCCACTCATCTACAGCTTGAGGAATAAAGATGTGGCTACAGCTCTAAGAAAAGTGCTGAGTAGATGCCCCTCCTCCCAGAAAACCAGAGTGGTGGATTTGTCCAGGAAACACTAGACAGGGCCAAGTACAAATATCATTGCTGCTATGGCCACTGGTACACCTTCATATAAGAAACTATGTTTTTGATTATGAAAAAAAAATTCACTACCATTTTAATAATCCTGAGTTATCAACAGGCAAAATCATCTCTTTGCAAGCATCATTTAGAAACAATAGCTGTAGCCCACAAGCATCAGAATTAGCCCATTGGCTAGTCTGGATTCACTGAAAAACATTTTCCAGAGAGCATTTTCTTCAAGTAACACTATAAACAATCCAAAATAGGCCAAATGCCCCTTTGAAGAGTACTGGATACATATTTTCAGGTTACACATGTTCATGTGTCTGTGTCTATATTATTGACCAACTTTTGAATAGAAGTTGCAAGGACCAGTCACCATGTCCTCGAGGATTTAATATCAAACATTCAGTGCCAATTAAATATTTTCTAGTAATAATAATGTAGAAACTTTATTTAGGAAAATTTTATGAAGACAATTTAATTATATTTTAATTACAATTTAATTACATTCTTGTTCACGTTTTATGAATACTTGTATTCTCTAACCACCAAAATTAAACTGTAGGTAGTTATCATACTTTTATTCACATAGAGTTTAATATGTGCCTGGAAATCAACATTTACTAGTTAATTAAAAGCTTACTTCTATACTTAAGGTAACAACATTGATATGTGCCGGAGACCAGCTCCAGCAACCAGCGGTTCCCAAAGGAAGAATGGCATCGGTGAAAATAAAACAAAACTAAAATAAAAAACTGGAAAATAAAAAACTAAAATAAAAAACTAAAACTAAAATAAAAATGGACACAGACAACAGCAGTGTGTTGAACTGGCCGATTTATTGTATTAAACGTGGCATATAAGTAAACGTGGCAATATATGCTAGTGATTTCCTTGTAACATACGTCATCTATGTTTTTCTAACATTACCTAATTTTGAAAATGTTCCTATGTATAAACAACCTTTAAAAAATAACATGGTGATTTTCCCCTAACTTTCCCGCATACCCTTTGATTATAGATTAATTTCTTACATTATTCCATTATGCATCTGCGTTTATCTATAATATACAAAGCATTTGATTTGCTGTTCTCGTGAAAGGCCCTCCATTTCTCAACACCTGAAGTGGAACAGTTACAGGGACAGGGTAATCACATGAGACCAGAAGAACAATGTGTTTGCCTCAGTTCGAGGTGCCAGAAAGGGGCTGAAAAAGCCTTAGAAACCCATGCCTCATACATTCTCAGAGAGACAATGCACCTAGGAACCAATGAACCATTCTGTAGCTTAACCGACTAGGTTCACTCATCATCTGGAATGCCTCCGGGGGGGCCAGGTGGGCCTAGGGGTTGAAGTCACCTGTGCCCAGAGATACACTCCTTAGTTGCCAGAGTGAGGCTATCCTTCCTATAAGTAGAGGAGTCTCCATAGGGGATGGCAAGGGCTAAAAGTAAGGCCGCACAATTTCTTGAGGAATCTTATTTTCTTCCTAATGGTTCTTTTCCCAGGGGGCCTGCCGAGGGCAATTCCCCAACAGACAATACACTAGGTAGTTTTAAGGCCAAATTACCTAAAAGCGGGAGTACAAGAAGCTTCACTGTCGGCGGGCCACCCTGCAGTCACCAATCCGTCCACAGCCTGGGCCCTGCCACTCAGCCTGGGATAGCTCCACTTCCAGCAGATACGATGTTTCAAAAACTTGCTTTCATGCCCTAAAATATAGTATAGATAAACATAGAATGAATAAATCAAGACATTTCATTAGCTAACTCAGCTCTCATGGTCAATTCTCCTTTTTCTCAACTTCTTGAGGTGTTATACTAGTAGACAAATATTTCTTCTTTTAATTAGCTTTTGGTTAAGTGTGGTGTCTTGATATATTCCAGACTTTGGTAGACTATTAACTAAACAAAAACCACCCTGACTGAACTGTGTTCATTGATTTACCTAATTTTAACATCCTACTGAATGTATGGTTCTGAAATATCACAAATAAAAAAGAACTTTTGATTCATCTGGTGCTTATTTTGCTTAGAAAATGTTGGACACATGTTGTAGTGGTTTCGCAATTAACAAAGACTAATAAATGGTTACTTAGCCTTAAGTTAATCTAATATCAACATAGAGGAGAAAATGTTTTCTTCAACAATGTTGATGCAAGTAAAACATTCTCATTCATATGCTTTTTTTAAATTCTTATTTATTTTTGAGAGAGACAAAAAATAGGTGGAGGAGGGGCAAAGAGAGAGAGGGAGACACAGAATCCAAGGCAGGCTCCAGGCTCTGAGCTGTCAACACAGAGCCCAATGTGGGGCTTAAACTCATGAACTGTGAGATCATGCAGGCACCCCCATCATCAATATGCTTTTCAAGGTTATGTTTGCTTTAGAAGGTTCCTAATAACCTGATCATACCCTGATATCAAACAATGGAAGAATTTATGGGACATATTAAATCTCTTCAAGTGGAGAAATTGACTAAGATTCATCTATGAAATATACTCAGTGTTGTTTCAATTCAGTTTAATTCCCTTTAGTCTTTGCACTGATACTTTCTATTTTCTCCTTCTTCCTGCCTTTGTTAGCATCTCTCCTGGTTTTTCCTTTCTCAAAACCTTTCATTTCACAGTTTCCATTCCCCCTCTACTTTGGACATTTGTGTCCCTCATTTACTCAGAGTCCTGCCTAGAACTGTGTTCTTTATATTAATATCTAATAGAGCTTTTGTTTTCACATTTGCAAGATGAATCTTTTGCACCTTTAAGAAAGGTATTTAACACAGACTTTGATAAATATTTCAAAATTATTTAAAAACAACTTGTAGGGGAGATGTCATAAAAGTTCATGTCTGGGGTAGGGAAGAAGGGACCTCTCTGATATTGTTAAGAGCTATTGGGGCTCTGCGTGGCTCTGTCGGTTAAGTTTCTGACTTCAGCTCAGGTCATGATCTCACGGTTTGTGAGTTGGAGCCCCACATCGGGCTCTGTGCTGACTGCTCAGAGCCTGGAGCCTGCTTCAGATTCTGTGTCTCCCTCTCTCTCTGTTCCTCCCCGGCTCACACTCTGTCTCTCTCTCAAAAATAAATAAACATTTTTTTAAATGTTTTTCCACCTTACTGGTGGTTGCATGGGTGTGTTCACTTTGTGATAATTTATCAGTCTCACCATATAAGACTTATGCACTTCTCTTTTATATGATATACTTTAATACAATTTTTAAATTTTTAAAAAATCACACAATATGTATCATGGGTATCCTCTCTTCTCACTCATAGAACTAGTTCTATTTTACAAGGGATGATCAAGGGTTTTTCCCCAATAATCATACCAAATTTTTATATATGATAATTTGTGGTCATCAGTGTTTCCTGTTTCTTAAAATATAACTTGCAAATGATAATTATAATTTTTAATTATTAAAAACATATAAATTGAATTCTCACAAAATATCAGGTACTATTTTTTTAAGTCTACTTATTTATTTTGAGAGAGAGAGAGAGAGAGCAGGAGAGAGAGAATCCCAAGAAGGCTCAGCACTATCAGTGTGGATCCTGATGCAGGGCTCAAACTCACTAACTGTGAGATCATGACCTGAGCCAAAATCAAGAGTCAGACACTTAGCTGACTGAGCCATCCAGGCACCCCAGTCAGGTACTATTCTAAATTCTGAAGAAAGATGAGGGCGGAGTGGGGAGGGGAACAAAAATGAACAACAACAACAACAACAAAAACTGTCCCTATTTTTCAAAGGATATTCGCTGAATTATCTGATTTTGATCCTCACAAAATTCTAAGAAATATTTAGAGAAAGAATTAGCCTCATGGGACATGGAGAAGCTGATATTCAGAGAAAATCATTGCTTCTTTCAAGCAGGAGGCAAATGGGAGCTTCAGAACCATGTCTTCTGATTTTTGGTCTTGTGTTTTTATGCCAAATCTTATTAATTGATAGAAAAGAAAGAAACATGTAGCACAACATACAGCTGCCAGCTTGTTAATCTTGAGAGTGACCTGCAGAAAAAACGTTCTTCTGGGGTGACATGCTAATAAAATATATGTTAATTTTGTGTTGGATACCATCTCTCCTGGCCCAACAAAGACATGATGATCCTTGTTGAAAGGCAGTAGGACTCCTGTGGGATCTTTCTACAGGAGAGGGATTTGGACAGGAAATTAACTGAACCCTTGTTTCTGCATATTTAATTGATATAGTAAATTTTAAAAAGTATATTTACAAAACATAAAAATTATAATAGTTAATACTATAAAGTATACTACTTGCATACTTTATTAAATACTTTATTGAATAAATGTCCAAAAAACATATTGGACATTAAAGAGTGATTGAGAGGGGTGCCTGGGTGGCTCAGTCAATTGAGCATCTGACTCTTGATTTCAGCTCGGTCATGATCTCATGGTTCGAGGGCCCTGCACGAGCTCTGTGCTGACCTCCAGGAGCCTGCTTGGGATTCTCTGTTTTCTTCTTTCTCTGCCCTTTCCCTCTCCCTGATTCCTCTCTTTCTCTCTCTAAAATAAATAAAATGAAATACAAATTTAAAATAGAGTGATCGAGAAAGTGAAAATATGTAGACAATTATTTATTTAGAGAAGAGAATTCAGACCTCTGTTGCCTAGAAGGTGACAAAGTTAGATTACATTGGATGAAGTGAAGTTCTGGTAAGTGAAATCTGATAACAATGTGAATACAAGGTATCTGAAATATGAAATCCTTACTATACAGAAATGATTTACATGAGATAGTAATAATAGTTAATTTTATGATATTGAAAGGTTATTTAACTAATACAACAGTTGTATTCATAAGTATACAATACCTAAAACTAGATGCCTTTATAATTTTTTTCCACTTGGGATTGTGCTGGCTACTACGTTTTGTTAAACCAACATGCCTACTATGCCCTTGTCACAGTTACCTAACATCCCAATGAGTGCTTCCTTCAAGAGCCCAGAGATTCAAAGTTCAAGAAAATATTTAAAATTTCTGTTTCTGCTATAATACTTTGGTTTGCACAACTAGCTAAGAATGTAGAGGTGATAAATACCTAGAGCATCAATTCTGATTATTCCACATTGTTTAGTTCATTTTTTTATTGCTTATCCAATTATATTGGATTTTATGCACAATACAAACAGGGACACAAATCTTGATTTTGTTCCCTGATGCATCTCAAGCACAAAAAAGCTTCCTGATATAGAATATGTGTTAAAAAAATTATTAGTTGGGGGCACGTGGGTGACTCAGTGGGTTAAGCGTCTGACTCTTGATTTCGGCTCAGGTCATGATCTCATGGTTTGAGACTTTGAATCCCACATTGATCTCTGCACTTTTTGAGTGTGATTTTGTGATTTTGTGATTCTCTCCCTCTATCTCCACCCCTCCCTCATTTGCACTCCCACGCTCTAGTGGTCTCTCTCTCTCTCTCTCTGTCTCAGAATAAATAAATAAACTTAAAAAAAGAAATTATTAGTTGAATGAATGAACAAAGGTCATTTCATTTAAAAAGGTTTAACACATGAAAATACAAATTTAGGGGCGCCTGGGTGGCTCAGGCGGTTAAGCGTCCGACTTTGTCTCAGGTCATGATCTCACCGTTTGTGGGTTCGAGCCCCACATTGGGCTCTGTGCTGACAGCTCAGAGCCTGGAGCCTGTTTCAGATTCTGTGTCTCCCTTTCTCTCTGATCCTCCCCCACTTGCACTCTGTCTCTCTCTGTCTCAAAAATAAATAAGCATTAAAAAAAATTAAAAAAAATAAAAAAGAAAATACAAATTTAATGTTTATGTAATTATTTTTCTGTTTTTATGGTGAAACCTATGTTTGAAGAGTTACAGTGGAGGGGTGGCTAATTCAGTTGGGCTTCTGACTTCAGCTTATGTCATGATCTCATGGTTCATGAGTTTGAGCCCACATCAGGCTCTGTGCTAACAACTCAGAGCCTGGAGCCTGCTTCTGATTCTGTGTCTCCTTCTCCTTGCCCTAACCCCATTCTCTCTCTCTCTCTCTCTCTCTCTCTCTCTCTCTCTCTCTCTCAAAAATAAATAAATATTAAATTTTTTTAAAAACAGTTTTAAAAAATGAAGACTTGTGGTGGAGACTGTTAAATATTTTTGTGTGTGTGACTATAAATGTTGAACATAGCCCCTGCTCTTTTCGTCCACAGTTGATAACATAAGAAATATTTTAATATTGTAAAGGCCTACTTACTTTTATTAAAAATAATGATGCTTTGGTAGAAGAATTCACAGCGTGCTCCTGGGAGATAAAAAACTTACACATCACAAGTTACAACCTGGGGACTTTATCTGGTTAAAAAAAAAATGCCTCAAGAAACTCTTTTCAATCCCATTAGGAAAACTATCAGGTACAGTTAACCCAACCTTTTTGGAGTCCAAATTCCATGAAATAGACGCTTGAATTCACATATCACAACTAAAGAAAACACCAAACCCCTACTGAACCTACACACCAACTAACTGGTGACCCAAAAGGAAATATTTCCAGAAAATAAAGCAGATGACAGCTAAAGGAGACAGCTTTCTCAAGATGACAAGCCTGTGTACCCTTATCTTGCTGCTTATTACATTGTTTTTTCCCCCCTTCTCTCAGAGAGATAGTGCTCTTATTTACATCTTTCAGTCTATTACAAGAGGGAAAATCTCACCAAAAACTCTTATCTGTTCACAATGTCAGAGACTGCTTGATCTTTCCTAATCTCTCTTTGGTCCCAAATGCCACTCTCAGTTATACCCCTTAGCCTACAGATATTACCAATTGGGTGAAGTTATTATAACCAGGAGTCCCCATATCTTGTTTCAACTTTTCCTCAGTCTTAACCATATTAGCTCAACTAAGCATTTTATTAAAAAATTGTCAGAGCACCTGGATGGCTCAGTTGGTTGTGTCCAACTTCGGCTCAGGTCTTGAACCCATGGCTCTTGAGATTGAGCCCTGCCTGCATCAAGCTCTGTGCTGACAGCTCAGAGCCTGGAACCTGCTTCAGATTCTGTGTCTCCCTCTCTCTCTGCCCTTCCCCTCCTCACACTCTGTCTTTCTCTCAAAATACATAAGCATTAAATTTTTTAATACTTAAAAAATTATCAACAATGACTGCATTTTGTACTGTATACTCCATCTTGTTAAAAATATAACAGTATTGGGGCATCTGGGTGGCTCAGTTGCTTAAGCGTTGGACTTCAGCTCAGGTCATGATCTCTGAGCTTGTGAGTTTGAGCCCCCTGTCGGGCTCTGTGCTGACAGTTCAGAGCCTGGAACGTGCTTCAGATTCTGTGTCTCCCTCTCTCTCTGCACCTCCCCCACTCACACTCTGTTTCTCTCTCCTTCAAAAATAAATAAACATTAAAAAATCATATATATATATATATATATATATATATATATATCAGTATTGACCTTGCTGACCTGTCCAAAAAACCTAAACAAATTATTTGCTAAAAAAGCACTTTTTGAAGGCAGTACAAAGCCTTTCATAATAATAGATAAAATCTCCTTGATCAACCAATAAACTGTAGGAGATAAATTTACCCCGAATCTAAATTCTTGGTAAACAACTGTTATAAAGTTTGTTTACCTCCTTGTATCTGTTTTATTATACTGATACATTTATTGAGAACCTTAGAGACTTAATAATTAAACATTCTTAAGTATTTCCTAATTACCTAGATTGGTATGCTTATTGTCCATGAAGTTTTTGAGATATTGGTACTGCTTATGTCCATCAGCTTTCTAAGAAAACTCTACTTAATTAGCTGATAGTTTTGGATCTAGAACCTCTACAACCACCAAGATTATGGTCACACAATATGTTGAAATAATAAATATAACATATTCATCTGAAATCCAGAGGGTGTCCTAAAGTTCCCAGATGAGGAAACTGCCTAGAAGTTATTTCCTGACAGCCTCCTTGTTACTGAAGAATGGCCTAACCATGGGGTGCCTCTGTGGCTCAGGGGGGAGCCTGGAGGCTGCTTTGGATTCTGTGTCTCCTTCTCTCTCTCCCCCTCTCCTGCTTATGCTCTGTTTCATTCTGTCTTTCAAAAATAAACAAATGTAAAAAAAAAAATTAAAAAACAAAGTGTGGCCTAACCCTAGTAACAGTGACTTTTTAAAATGACAGAGAGATTAAAATTCCCCCCAACATGTGACATGACTTTCTGGGGCAGGTCTAACCAGGGACACAGGACTAAATAAATCTATAGTTGATCAGCAATAATTTTAGAGAACAATCTTGATCAAAAGGGAGAAATGTGAAAGGTAAAATGAAATGCAAACACATATGTCAGGAGCTTTTAGAATGGAGACACTAGGGGCCCTACTGTTGGTTAAGCATCTGATTTTGGCTCAGGTCATGATCTCACAGTTAGTGAGTTCAAGCCCCACATCAAGCTCTGTGCTGACAGCTGGAGCCTGCCTCGGATTCTGTGTCTTCCTCTCTCTCTTTTTGCCCCTCCTTTTCTTGCTATTTCTCTCTCTCTTGAAAATAAATAAACATTAAAATAAAGTAAAATAAAATAAAATAAAATAAAATAAAATAAAATAAAATAAAATAAAATGGAGACATGAGGTCATTAAGGAAGTGGTCCTTGGTGCATCCTCATTGGATAAAACTAAACTAACTGGGCCAAACTGCAAATATTATGAGGACTCTGCCTAAACACCCGCAACTCCTTGCGGTATGAGACTTTGCTTAGTGATAAGCAAACAATTATGTTCAGCCAAGATTAGTTTTCTGACACCAACACCAATCAAAATTCTTTATAAATAATGCACACAAGCATTCCCTTTTGTCTTTTAAAACCCTTGACTTTTGTTCCCTAGAGGGACACAATTTGGGTTGCTACGTAAATCTTTGCTTCCCTAATTGCAATTCTGAGACCCCAAATGCATATACCTATTTATTTCAGCTCTGCCTCTTTTCTCAGTCAATAGCAATAAAGTATTTTTGAAGGTGTGCAAGTTTTTAGATATATTGCTATTGAACACTTAAAAGACTATGACATAAAGTAAGCATAACTTTTATGTATATTGGGAAACAAAAAACATATTGGACTCACTTTTTTGGGTAATATTTGTTTTTTTGAAGTGGTGTAGAACTGAACTTGCAATATCTCTAAGGTATGCCTGCAAAACTCAATTGACGTTTTAACTGTGGCTTTGTTATTTTTGGTATCAGTAGCCTTCAGTATGTTTCCTAACTTCTCAGTACCAGTCTCAACAAGAGAAAGAAGTTAATAAAAAATCGAGTGGAAGGGAGTTTTAGAATAGAGATTTTCTGAGTATACTGCTCCTTGAGGTAAATAAAATTTGGCCTTTGTCATTTGTATACTTAGCATTCTTCTGTGTATTCTCAGGGCAAAGACCTCAACATGAGTCTCCCTTGGTTCATTAAGTAGCTGATAGCTTAGGTACTAAATGCATAGCCATTTGCAATTATATCTGAGACTTCTATATGTCTCCCCTTTATGCTTTGTCTTGCTGATCTGATTCACAGAAGAAATCTATGAATAAATAAAAATTCCCAAAAGATTATTTTCAAATCTATGTCTCCAATAGGTATTACTATGGACCAACTTGGTATTAGCCTTTAGCCATTCACCTTGTAGGTTAATTAATAGCAATACATTATCCTCAAACACTCTATGTCCTTGGTGTATTACTTAAATCAGTGTGTATCATGAGGGAAATAAAATAAAAACAATGAAAAACAACAGAATGGTATTATAGGTGACTTTGAAGGATTAATGTTGATTTTCTTTTTCTTTTGTTATTAAACATTTTCTTCCTTGAACAGATGTTTATCATTATCTTCAGAGGTATTTTGTGTTGTGCAGATAGGCCGAGTCACAATCTGTTACACCACTTACAACCAGTAATTGGACAAATTACTTAACCTCTTTGTGCTTTATTTTCTTTTTGTGTGTAGGCGTCAGGTATGTTCATATGAGTGGAGTTCTTTCCTGGCTCATAACTTTTATGTTAGTTATTATCAGCAGCACCTTTACCATCATTTTTGTCCCCAGCACCCAGGAGACATTCTGGATCAAGGGTTCAGTCTTGAGAGTCAGGTACCTAAATGAGAGTCTTATGGTATAAGGGAAGTTTACTATCTTCAGGTCCCTGGACTTTTCATAGATAAAAATTGGCTTACCATTAAACCTGCCTTGTTATATGGAGGTAGGTTTGGTGGGAACATTGATAATCTTAGTTACCTGTCAGTTAACAGTCCTGAGGTGTGAACTATCATTAGCCCATTGCAGTTTTGTCTGCTGCTGCTGTCTCTACCTGACACTGGCCTTACCTGTCCTGTCTCATTTGTATACTGTATTACTATAAAAACAATTAAGAAGATAAAATAAAATGTTGTATTTCTTATTTTCATCGATGCATATTTCTGTAATTATGAATTTAATAGTGGTTTATTGTTTTAAATATTTTTTATAAGGCAATTTCTCTCCTTTCATTTTGTGAAACTAAAAGGAAGCTAGTTACCCAAAGTTTCAGAACATAGAGGAAGAAATTCTTTGTTTGATACATTTATTTGTAACTATTTTATATAAAATTTTCTTTGAATGCTTAATATGCTTTTATCTGCTTACCATTCTAGCATATGCACTTAAGATATTGTTGAACATTCCTTATAATTTAAAAATGAATGCACATTATCTTATTCCATGACAGAGGTTACCTCATTAAGCTGTCACTAAGGGGTTTCTCTTGTAATATGAACATTCAAAATTGAAAATAATTTGCCTTAGACTAATATGTTTTACTTAAGCACAATGTTTTTTACCACCAGCCTCCTGCTGAAGAACTACAGTGAGTGGCAATGAGGTCTGTGAGGTGCACATGCACAGATATTACATACTGTACAGGGGCTAGATTATAGCATAGTGGAGGAAAAAAAAAGCTTTTCCTTCACACGGCTTATAATGCAGTATGGTTGCAGTCTGTGAGTTTTACTCCTTGCAGTACGGGAAGTCCTACCTTTGTCATCTAGTTCGTTATCACTGTTTTCAGAGTCCATAGGGACATAAAAGTGTAAGTTTCACTACCAGTGATGTAGATTTAGCTCCTTTCCCTTCTTCTGGACTCTGTACACATACGCACTTATTCACCCATCAGCCTAAGAAAGTTACAACTCCACTGACTTTGTCAAACTAAAATTCAGCGTTTATATTATTAAGATAGTATACATGTTGACAAGTGAGTCATTAGCACTGTGGCTGCATTTCCTTAAAGACATGCTTTTTTTTTTCTTCCTAGAATTCATTAGATCTTATTTTGGTTAGTTAATTTTGATTTGCTTCACTGCCATAGGTATACATTTCCTCTTGGTAATTATTCTCTAGAAATTGTGAATACTTCAGAGTTCTCCCAATTTTTTCTACAACCTCTACAACCTCTGTGTTCCTGCTCTCACTCAGACCACCTTTCTACAATCTTGGTCTTCCTGCTCCCACTCAGACCACTTGACCTAGCTTACCTGCACAGAGCTCCTTCTTCATTCTCCTCACCACCTACCCACTTCCCTGGATTCCTTGTTCTCTCAGTCTTATGTTTTCCTCCTTCTTGATTTTCTCCCTCATTTTATTGGAGAAATTTTTTTCCTATTCTTTTCTTCTTAAGTTCCTATTATTTGCCTTTTTTTCTCAAAATGAACCTCTAATTTTATTTCTGATGTTCACCCTGTCTTTATATTTGCCTTTTAGTTCTGCATTGTTGTCTCCACTGCCATAATTTAAATATTATGTTATGATATTTTATAATTATGTTATTTTATTCCTCTAATTTTGTTTTTATAACATCAGGTTCTAGCTAATACCTATTATCTTTATGAGCATATTAATCACTGTTCCTTCTTTGATTTATTTTGAGTGACTTTGTTCACTGCATTCTCCATGTCCTTTTTTCTCCTACTTATTTGTTTTGATTTCTGTTTGTTTGTTTTTTTTTTTTAATTTTAGAAAATCTTCTGAAAAGACTAGTGGTCACTGGCTCTCTGCTGATGCAAAGGTGTCTGGGCCAAAGTAAGTCTCAATAACCGGAAGCTTCACTAAACTATGATTCAGTAATACAATGAGTTGGAAACCCCAAATGCCAGTATCTCTGGGTTTTGTCTGTATGTATGTTTGTTTATTTGTTTTGCAGTGATTTGTTTCTCCTAGGAGGTGTCTCTCTTAGGACTTCTAGCATCTGCAGAACTAAAAAGAGCTAGTTTCTCACAATCTGGCATGTCAATGTTCCATTATACATCTATATCATGCGTATTTTTTTCCAAAAGCAGATCCCTTGGGTTTCACATCACATTAAGTAAAGTTCTAGTGCTGTGCTAAGTAGGGATGGAACAGTTTTCCAACTTGATGATGTAAGAATATTTGGACGCGAACAGGTTTTTATCCAAGCCTATGTTTCAGTTTTACCTATAGTGTTTAGACATAACTCCAAATTCAAGCCACTGGAGGTGTTCTTCTGGCAGGCTTTAACTTGTTTCTGAATTTTCCTGATTGTCAGCTTAGCTTTTGGCATTCTAGATGTAATAGTTAAATATCAGCCATTCTGCTTTCCAGCTTCTAAAACTTGACTGTGTCTTCACTTCCAATCCCTTGCTTCTTGTATATATATATGTTTTAAACATAATTGTTCTTTCAATGAGTGGCAAAGAATCATGCATTCATTTTTGTTTCTGAAAATGTCTTCTTGTAATTTAATTTTGCTTTTATTTTAAAATATTTAAAAATAAATAAATAAATAAATAAATAAATAAAATATTTTTAAAACAATAACTATGTAGCAGCGTGTAGACATGATTTAATATGCATTAAAATGGTAAAATGATCACTATAGCCAAAATAATTAAAATCCCCTATCCTAATAAAGTTTATTTTTTTTTATTGGTGATCAGATCATCTGAAATTTCGCTTGGCAAATGTATGATATTCAATGCAGTATTGTTATATACTCATAATCATAACCATAATTCAGACAATTAGATTTCTAGGCTATTGAAACATCAAAACTAGAATGTTTTACTCTTGACCAACATATCTCCAATTTTCCCTAGCTCTGCACCTCTCCTAACCACTGTTCTATTCTCTGATTGCATGTATTTGACCTTTAAATTATACAAATAAGTTAGAATGTGCAGATTTTCCCTTCTGTGTCTGGCTTAGAACAATCTCCTCATGTCGTTGCAAATGACATGATATCATTCACTTTTAAGGCTGAATGATATTTTGTATATATATAGAGAGAGAGATATGTATATCTCTCTCTCTATATATATATATCATAATTTATTCATTTATCTGTCAATGGATATTACACCATTTCCTTATATTGGCTATTGTGAATAATGCTATGTGGAATTATTTCTGGACTCTTTAGTTAGTTCCATTGAGTATGTGTCTTTTTTTGTGCCATTTCCATTGTATTTTGATTACTTAAGCTTTGTAATATATCTTGTGATATATTATATCTTGTGATTCTTCCAGCTTTGTTCCTTTTTTAATGTTTTTTTTGGGTTTTTTTTTTGTTTTTTTTGTTTTTTTTTTTTTGTTTTTTTTTTTTTTAAGATTGCTTTCACTATTCAGGGTTCTCTGTGGTTCCATACAAATTTTAGGATTGTTTGTTCTAGCTCTGTGAAAAATGCTATTGGTATTTTGATTGGAATTACATTATATGTGTAGATTGCTTTGGGTCTATACTACATTTTAACTACATGTGTTCTTTTAATTCATGAGTATGGAATATGTTTCCATTTCTTTGTGTCCTCTTCAATTGTTTCATGGATGTTTTACAGTTTTAGAGTATAAGTCTTTCACCTCTTTGGTTAGGTTTATTCTTAGTTATCTTATTGTTTTGGACACTACTGTAAATGGTATTGCTTTCTTAATTTTTTCTCCTGCCTCATTAGTGTGTAGAAATGCAACAGATCTCTCCACATTGATTTTATATCCTAATACTTTACTGAATTCATTTATCAATTCTAGTAGGGTTGTTTTGTTTTGTTTTGTTTTGTTTTGGAGGACGAGTTTTCAGGTTTTCTACATATAGTATCATGTCATCTGTAAATAGTGAAAGTTTTATTTCTTTCTTACCAATTGGATACCTTTGTCTTTTTCTTGTCTGATGGTTATGGCTAGGACTTCTGATACTATGTTGAATAAAAGTGCTGATTTGGACATCCTACTCTTATTTGTGATCTTAGAAGGAAAGTCCTGTTTTTCACCATTGAATATGATGTTAGCTATGGGCTTTTCACATATAGCCTTTATTATACTGAGATATGTTCCCTCTAAACTACTTTGTTGAGAGTTTTTATCATGAATGGATGCTTACTTTGCCAAATGTTTTTTTTCTGCATCAACTGAGATAATTTCATTATTTTAATCCTTTCTTTTGTTAATGCAATATATTGTATTAATTGGCAAATATTGAACTGTTGCATCCCTATAGTAAATCCTGCATGATTGTGTTTAATGATTTTTTTAAAGGTATTGTTGGATTTAGTTTGCTAATGTTTTTAAGAATTGTTTCACCTATATCTAACAGACATATTGGCCTGTAGTTTTCTTTTTTCATAGTATCTTTATCTGGTTTTGGTACTAAAGTAATGCCAGCCTGTAAAACATTTTTGCAAGCATTCCTTCCTCTTCTTTTTTTTTTTTTGTTGTTATTGCAATAGTTTCTAAAGAATAAGTATTAACACTTCTTTAAAAATGTGTTAAAATTCAGGGGCACCTGGGTGGCTCAGTCTAAGCATCCAACTTTGGCTCAGGGCATCATCTCACAGTTTGTGAGTTCAAGCCCTGCATTGGTCAACATGAAGCCCACTTCAGATCCTCTGCCCCCCTCTCTCTCAGCCACTCCCAAGCTTGTGCTCTCTTATTGTCTCTCTAAAATAAATAAACATTCAAAAAATTTAAATATTTGTTAAAATTCACCTGTGAAGCCATCTAGTTGAGGGTTCTCCATGCCTCCTGTATATGAAAGTCTATTTCATTCCCCAGATTAGGAACATTTTCACCTCTTATTTCTTCAAATACTTTTTATGCACACCCCCCCCCACTTACCCATCTCTGATACCTATAATGACAGTGATATTACAGTAGATGATCTTGCTGAGTTCTCTTAACCTCTTCTCATGTTTTATTATTCCTTTTTCTTTTTGTTGTTAAGCTTGTTTTCTTTCCATTATCCTGTTCTCCAGGCCCCCCTGATCTTGTCTTCTGCCTCCTCTACTCTGTTATTCATTCTCTCTAGTGTATTTTCTATTTCAGTTATTCAATTTTTTTCTCCTTTGGTTCTTCTTTATATTTTCTGTCTCTTCACTGAAGGTATCAGTGAGATCCTCTACTATTTTCTTAAGGCTGCTGAATATCTTTATGTCCATTACTTTAAATTATTTATCAGGCATATTGCTTTTCTGGTTTCATTTCACTCTTTTGTTATCTTTTTGTCCTGTTCTTTCATTTGGATCCAACTCTTCTGTCTCCTCATTTTGTCTAGCTCTCTGTATTTGTTTCTATAAATGAAGATAATCAGCTATTTCTCCTGATCTTGGGTCATTTTAAGAGTTACTGTATTGATATGGCTGTTATCTTGGTGTGTCCATGGGATGTAAGCTCAGGATCTAACTTCTGACCATATGATTCTTTTTTTATTTCTGGAAACATTCATTGTAACATCACCTCTTTCAATTCTAAATTTGTTTTAGTCTCTTCTCTTTTTTCATAGTTTCAATAAAAGTTTGCTTATTTTATTCTTTAAATAAAACAATTCTTAATTTTAATTTTAATTTTTTGTATTCTGTATTTTATTTTGTCATTTATTTAATATTTATTCCCCTCTAAGAAGTTTATGTTTAGTTTGTCTTCTTTTTTTTTTTCCTACTTATTGAAGGTGTAAATTGCTTATTTAAAATTTTTCTCATTTTTTATTTAAATTTTTTTTTTTACATTTTATTTATTTTTAAGAGACATAAAGAGACAGAGCATGAGCAGGGGAAGGGCAGGAAGAAAGGGAGACACAGAATCTGAAGCAGGCTCCAGACTCTGAGTTGTCAGCACAGAACCTGATGTGGGGCGAAAGCTCACAAACTGTGAATTCATCACCTGAGCTGAAGTTGAACACAACCAACTGAGCCACCCAAGTGCCCCTAAATTTTTCTCTTTTTATCAGAGGCGTTAATACAACTTTTGCTGCATATGATAAGTTTTGGTAACTGTTGTCTTTGTTTTTATCTCAAAATAATTTAAAACTCCTTTCTGATTTCTTTTTGACCCAATTATTTTTAAAGAGGATTACTTTATTTTCACATATTTTGAATTTGTCTATTGTGTTACTTTTACTGATTCCTAGTTTCATTGCATTACTGTCAGAAAAGACACCTGGTAAAGGGCACCTGATTGGCTCAGTCAGTTAAGCATCTGACTTTGGCTCAGGTCATGATCTCACGTTTTGTGAGTTTGAGCTTTGTGTCGGGCTGTGTGCTGACAGCTCAGAGCCTGGAGCCTGCTTCACATAATGTGTCTCCCTCTCTCTCTGCTCCTTCCCTGTCACTCTCTCTCTCTCTCAATAATAAATAAAATATTTTTTAAGATATTTAAATATAGAAGACACTTGGTAAAATTTTGATTTTCTTACATTTAAAAAATCCATTTTGTGATGTTAAGATCTAAAAAAAAGTGGAAATAGCTAAAAGTGATTAAGAACTTAAAAGGAGACATAAAATTTCTGAAGGAAATAAATCAGGAAAAAAAAGTAGAGCATCAAAAATCTATTGATAGTTTTGAAAACCAACCAAAAGTGTCAAGTAAATCATATGTATGATGTTTGAAAAATATAACTATAAATGAATAAAATGAAAACAATACTCTGATGTGTTTTTCAAAATATTATATTGCATTTTCTATAACAAATCATAATGTATCCTGCAAAAAATATGGAACTGTAACTATACATGTGAGAATTCTTGGGAAATTCTTGGGCAAAAACAATGTCCCATATATATTTATATATAGACATATTAAAGTGACCTCTGAAATTCCATTAAGAATATAAAATGATAAGGACATCTGGGGGCTCAGTTGGTTGAGCATACGACTCCTAATTTCAGCTCAGGTCACTATCTTATGGTTCACGAAATCTGTTCGTGAAGAGCCTGCTTGGGATTGTCTCTCTCCCTCTCTCTCTGCCCCTCCACTGCTCATGCTCTCTCTCTCTCTCTCTCTCTCTCTCAAAATAAAGAAATAAATATTACAAAAAAGAACATAAAATGATAGAAAAAAACAAAGCAATATTTATCAAAATATTAGTGGGCTGTTTTAATATAAGCAAAGTCATTTTTCAAGTTTGGGAAGAGAAATAGAAAAGAAGAGAAACTTCAAGTATGTGATGCTTTAGGAAACAAATTGTCAATATTTCTTTTATGATAAAATTGATTTAGAACAAATCTCAGTCCACCAAGTGATGAGTAAGGAAATTAAGGTAACAAAGTTTGTGATGAGACTTCCAATCATTTATTTATTTATTTAAAAGATTATATTTTTAAATAATCTCTACATCCCACGTGGGGCTTAAACTCACAACCCCAAGTTAAAAATTCACATGATTCACATGCTTTACAACTGAGCCAGCAGAGGGTCCTGAGAATTCAAATCATTTAATAATAGCACATGAGGAAATCAATTCACATATGACTACATCAATAAAAGTATTGCTTCCATACTTAACCTATCGTAAATAATGCTGCAGTAAACAAAAGAGGGCATGAATATTTTCAATTACTTTTTTTTTCATTTTCTTTGGGTAAACACCCAGTACTGGAATTATTATATAATATGGTTTTTCTATTTTTAATTTTTTGAGGAACATCCTTATGTTTTTCCACAGTGACTACAAATTTACATTCCCACCAGCAGTGTATGAGGTTTCCATCTTCTTCACATTTTTCCCACAGTTGTTATTTTTTTCTGTTTCTGATTTTAGCCATCCTGATATGTATAAGGTAATATTTGATTGTGTTTTTGATTTTCTTTTCCCTGATGATTAGTGTTTATTGCAGCATTACTTATAATAACCAAGATATGGAAGCAAACTAAGTGCCCATTAATAGACAACTGGGTAAGAAAGATGTAAGATATAGTTATAATATAGATGATATAGATATAGATATATATCTTTCTCAGAATGAGAAAGACAAATACCATATGATTTCACTCATATGTGGAATCTTTAAAAAAAAAAGGATTGAATAAACAAACAAAAGCAGAATAGATATATACAGAGAAGAAAATGATGGTTGCCAGAGGAGAAATGGGTGGGGGCGGTAGGCAAAATGCGTAAAGGGTAGTAGGAGTTATAGGTTTACAGTTATGCAATGAATAGATCATGGGAATTAAGGCACAGCAGGTTGTCTGGGTGGCTCAGTTGGTTAAACCTCTGACTCTTGATTTAGGCTTAGGTCATGATTTCTCGGTTCATGAATTCAAGCCCTATGTCAGGCTCTGCACTGACAGCGTGTAGCCTGCTTGGTATTCTCCTCTCTCTCTCCCTACTTCTCTCTCTCAAACTAAATAAATACACATTTTTTTAAAGCCACAGCATAAAGAATATAGGCAATGATATTGTAATATCATCATATATTGGCAGATAGTAGCTATACTTGTGGTGGACATAGAATAATGTATAAACTTGTGAAATCACTATGTTGTACACCTAAAATTAATGTAACAGTGTGTTTCAACTATATTCAAGAAAAAAAATAAGTTCATTTATTTATTTTGAGAGAAAGAAAAAGCACGAGTTGGGGGGTGGTCAGAGAGAGAAAGAGAGTGAGAATCCCAAGCAGTCTCCACACTGTCAGCACAGAGCCCAATGTGAGGCTCAAACCCACGAACTGTGAGATTATGACCCAGGCTGAAGTCACATACTTAACTGACAGAGACACCCAGGTGCCCCAAGGGGAAAAAAAGGAAATAAATGAGATACTGGAAGTAAAACTTTAGTACAGCATTCACCTACTATTTACAGAGCAAAATATTACTATTAATTATGTTAAAAATTTAAGCACATATACCAGAATGGGATATCAATACTATAGGTATGTACATACTTGGAGAACCTATAACAACACATTATTTTAAAGTATTTAGATATTTTTAAAAGAGAGTTACAGAGAATATATTATTGCAATGTGCTGAACATAAACTAAGAACCAGCTTGGTTTACCTACAAATTACACATTACATATTCTGAACATTAAAAAAAAATCGAAAGTTTTGAGTACCTGGATAAGAATATCCATGCATAACTGACTGAGGGATTTTTTAAAAGTATAATTTATTGTTAAATTCGTTTCCATACAACACCCAGTGCTCATTCCAACTAGCAGAGAATGTAGAGAGTAAAAACCTAGGGTGAATGTATGATCATAATTTTATAACGATTTAATTGTGCTTCCTCCAAGAAGTCTTGATCAAGGCAACACTTAGGATAAAAAGAATTATTTTCTGATGAATACCAGCTATGATCCAGACATATTACTAAACACTTTATGCATAAATTCCATTAATTCTCAGAAAAAAACCACAATGTCAGATGTGGAATCCATAGTCAGAGAATTTAATGAATTTTGCCAAACTTCACAATGATGATGATAAGTACTCAGATATGACTAACTCCAATATACTTTTTTAAATTTTGTAATTCTAAAATACATTCTTTGGTAATTTTTAAGTATGACAAAATAATGGAATAAAGATATCACAAATCCTGAAAACAAGGATATAATTATATAACCAAGAAGATTTAGAGGTGAGATAGAAGTGGGGGTATGGATGAGAACCAGTCACCACAAAAATATTTACAAGAATTTCTTGCTTTTACATTAATTATTAATATTAATATTAATATAATAATTTCCTTGGCAGAGCAACCCACTTACAATTAAATCTGGGGAATCAGTTGATAGAAACGCCATTGTAAGTATATGATTAAAATAATTATGTATAAAATATTCTAAAATATCTTAATGTAAATATAATAACTAAAATAACAAATATGGTGAATTTCAGAGAAGGGTAAAATTTTTAATTTCACAAGTTTTTCTTTCTTTTACAGTAAATAGTACATACTTTGTCTTTTATTTTTCTGTGCTATTTTTCCACACTTTTTATGTTGACCCTTTAAAGATTTTATTTACAGATTTCACAAATATATGTTAAAAATCCTTTTTCATTTGTTAAAGAGGCTGTCTTTTTTCCATTGGATATTCTTTCCTGCTTTGTCAAAGATTAGTTGGCCATACTTTTGTGGGTCCAATTCTGGAGTCTCTATTCTATTCCATTGGTCTATGTCTCTGTTTTTATGCCAATACCACGCTGTCTTGATGATTACAGCTTTGTACAAATGGTGCTGGGAGAGCTGGACAGCAACATGCAGAAGATTGAAACTAGACCACTTTCTTACACCATTCACAAAAATAAACTCAAAATGGATGAAGGACCTGGATGTGAGACAGGAAGCCATCAAAACCTTAGAGGAGAAAGCAGGAAAAAAACTCTCAGACCTCAGCCAGAGCAATTTCTTACTTGACACATCTCCAAAGGCAAGGGAATTAAAAGCAAAAATGAACTATTGGGACCTCATGGAGATAAAAAGCTTCTGCACTTCAAAGGAAACAATCAACAAACCTGAAAGGCAACCAACGGAATGGGAAAAGATATTCGCAAATGACATTTCAGACAAAGGGCTAGTATCCAAAATCTATAAAGAACTCACTAAACTCCACGCCTGAAAAACAAACAATCCAGTGAAGAAATGGGCAGAAGAAATGAATAGACCCTTCTCTAAAGAAGACATCCAGATGGCCAACAGGCACATGAAAAGATGCTCAACGTTGCTCCTCATCAGGGAAATACAAATCAAAACAACACTCAGATACCACCTCACACCAGCCAGAGTGGCTAAAATGAACAAATCATTTTAGCTTCTAGAGGCTAGATGAGACTCTAGATGCTGGTGAGGATGTGGAGAAATGGGGACCCTCTTGCACTGTTGGTGGGAATGCAAACTGGTGCAGCCACTCTGGAAAACAGTGTGGATGTTCCTCCAAAAATTAAAAATAGATCTACCCTGTGACCCGGCAATAGCACTGCTAAGAATTTCCCCAAGGGATACAGGAGTGCTGATGCATAGGGGCACTTGTACCCCAATGTTTATAGCAGCACTTTCAACAATAGCCAAATTATGCAAAGAACCTAAATGTCCATCAACTCATGAATGAAGAAATTGTGGTTTATATACACAATGGAATACTATGTGACAATGAGAAAGAATGAAATATGGCCTTTTGTGGCAACATGGATGGAACTGGAGAGTGTTATGCTAAATGAAATAAGTGATACAGAGAAAGACAGATACCGTATGTTTTCACTCTTATGTGGATCCTGAGAAACTTAACAGGAACCCATGGGGGAGGGGAAGGAAAAAAATAAAAAGTTAGGAAAAAAATATTTTTCAGCTTTAACAAGCTGTAATTGACAGATTGTATTTATTTAAATTGTGAAATGTGATGATTTAACTTATGTTTACATTTTCTCCCTCCAAATTTTTATTTAAATTCCAATTAGATAACAAACAGTGTTATATTAGTTTTAGGTGTACAATTTAGTAATTCATCACTTACATGCAACACCCAGTCTCATCAAAGTGCCCTCCTTAATACCCATCACCTATTTAACCCATCCCCCTTCCTACCTCCCACTTCGAGTAGCCCTCAGTTTGTTCTCTATAGTTAAGTCTATTCCAAAATGGTAAAGACCTAAATTTGAGACAGGAAATCACTAAAATCTTAGAGGAGAATACAGGCAGTAATATCTTTGACATTGGTCTTAGCAACTTCTTTCTAGATATGTCTCTTGAGGCAAGGGAAACAAAAGCAAAAATGAACTATTAGGAATTCACCAAAAGAAAAATCTGCGCAGTGAAGGAAGCAATCATAAAACTAAATCATGACCTATGGAATGAGAGAAGACATTTACAAATGACATATCTGATAAAGATTAGTATCCAAAATATACAAAGAATTTATAAAACTCAACAGCCAAACAATGAATAATCCAATTAACAATGGGCATAAGACATGAATGACAGTTTTCCACAGAAGACATACAGATAGCTAATGACACAATAAAATATGTTTACTTTGCAAAATAATTATTACAATCATGTTAATCCATCATCTCCCTGTGTGTGTGTGTGTGTGTGCGTACGTGTGTGTATGATGAAAATACATAAGGTCTACATGTTTAACAAGTTTTAATTGCACAACTTTTATTATTTAAAGTCACCAGTCTTTACATTAGAACTCAGAGCTTGTTCATCTTATAATGAAGACTTGTACCTTTGACCAGCATCTGCCCATCTCCTCCACCCCACCATCAGTGACTGATAACTGTCCTTCTACTGTTTCTGAGTTGAGCAATTATTTAGATTTCACATAAAAGTGAAATCACATACTATTTGTCTTTTTCCATCTGGCTAATGTAAATCAACATAAAATCCTTTTAGGTTCATCCATGTTTCTGGAAATGGTAAAATTTCCATTATTCTTACGTGTAGCTGCACACTGAAGAAAAAGTTCTCAGACACTTAGACTGAGCAGACATGCAGGGCTGCCTCTGCCAATGACACAGCAGAAGCAGCAGCAACACACATAGTTGTTTATTTCATGTTCGCCAGATATAAACATCAAAGAAGGCTAAAGCATGGGAGGAAAACAGAAAGAGCCACCAGACACAAACCAAACACACATCTGGTGTTTACATGAAACCACACAGGAAGTATGTGCAATTTCAAGGTCTGCTAGACAATTATAGTGGGTCTGTTACCTAACTGGCTACTAGGAGTTCATGGGTCTCTGTTCTCATGTTATCAGGTTTGACAGCCTTGAGACCAGAACATTGCTGACGTTTCAGAAATTACCCCCATTCACTTTCCCAGGGCATACAATACACTCTCTAGAAATAACTCCACACTTATGGTTGATATATATTCTATAGTCATATGTACATAAAATATCTACTATATATAATATCTATACATTATGTATATGTAACATCTATTTTATCCATTAATGTATAGAAAAATTCATAGGTTGTTTACCTAACTTGGCTATTGTGAATAATGATGTAATGAACATGGACATGCAAATATTTCTTCAAGACAATGCTTTGGATTTCTTTGGATGTATACCCAGAAGAGGGATTACTGATTCATGTGGTAGTTCTATTTTTTGAGGAAATTTCATACCATTTTCCATAATGGTTACCAATTTACATTCCAACACACATGGGTATCCTTTTCTCAACAACCTTGTCAACATTTATCTGTTGATTTTTTGATAACAGTCACCTTATAAATAAGGCTGAGTACTTTTTCATTTATCTGTTGGTCACTTGTATTTCTTCTGTGGAAAAAAATGTCTATTCACATCTTTGCCCAAATTTATTGTTATTATTATTATTATTATTATTATTTTACTATTGAGTTGTATGAGTACAAACATATTGGAGGTTTCTCAAAAATTTAAAAATAGAACTACTGTACAGTTCAGAAATTGTATTACTAGATATTTACCCAAAGAATGCAAAACATACTAATTCAAGGGGATACAGGCATGCTGATATTTATAGCAACATTATCAATGATAGCTAAATTATGGAAAGAGCCCAAGTGTGGACATTTAAAAACCATTAACTCATCTAACTCATGAACAGGGGTATCTTTCCATTTAGTTGCCTCTTCACTTTCTTTCATCAATGTATTATCGTTTTTTTTCAGATTTTATTTTTAAGTAATCTCTACACCAAATGTGGGGCTTGAAATTACAACTCTAAGATCAAGAAAGAGTTCCATGCTCTATAGACTGAACCAGCAAGACATCCCGATGTCTTATCGTTTTGAAGTATGTACATCTTTCAAGTCCTTGGTTACATTTATTTATAATTTATTTATTTTTCAATGGTATAGTAAATGTGATTGTTTTATTTTTGTTTTGAAATATAATTGGCATATGACATTGTGCAGCTTAAACGGAACCATGTATTGATTTGATGCATTTACATTGTGATATTCCCGTTATAAAATTAGCTAACACCCCTGTGGCATCACATCGCTATTTCTTCTAGTAGTGGAAACAATATCTATTCTCTTAAGTTCAAAGTTTATAATATAGTCTGTTATTTATAATCACTGTACCATGTATTAAATATCCAAAATTTATTTATTTACTACTTGCAAGTATGTGCAATTTCAAGGTCTGCTAGACAATTATAGTGGGTCTGTTACCTAACTGGCTACTAGGAGTTCATGGGTCTCTGTTCTCATGTTATCAGGTTTGACAGCCTTGAGACCAGAACATTGCTGACGTTTCAGAAATTACCCCCATTCACTTTCCCAGGGCATACAATACACTCTCTAGAAATAACTCCACACTTATGGTTGATATATATTCTATAGTCATATGTACATAAAATATCTACTATATATAATATCTACAAGGATCTCTTATATTCTCTACCCCTCCACCACCACACATAGCCTCTGATAATCATCATTCCATTCTATTTCTTCCTTTTGTTGTTGTTGTTTTTGTTGTTTATTTTGTTTTGTCTTGTTTTTGGTCTTTCAACATGTGACAGATATCTTACAATATTTGTCTTTCTGTAGCAGCCTTATCTCATTAGTATAATGTTCTTAAAGTCATTCATGTTGTTGCGGTTGAAATTTAGGATGTTTTCACTTTGGTTATTGGGAATAATGATGCAATAAACATGGGAGTACATCTATCTCTTTGATAACTTGTTTTCATTAACTTCGTATATATACCCAGAAGTGGGGTTACTGAATTGTATGGTAAATGGGAACTAGATACAATCCCACCAATAGCGTAGTTGTTTTGATTTGCATTTTGGTGATGACTAGTGATGTTGAGTGTCTTTTCATGAACCTGAGGGCCATTTGGGTACTTTCTTTGGAAAACAAAATTTGTTATTTAATTCCTCTCCCCATTCTTAATCAGATTGGGGGAGGGTTGTTATTAAGTTGTATGACATCTTTATTAATTTTGGATATTAGACCATTATCTAATATATATTTTGTAAATATTTTCTCCCATGTTTTAGATTGCCTTTTTTTGTTGTTGTTGATCATTTATTTTATAGTATAGAAACTTTATGTTTGATGGAGTCCCACTTGTTAATTTATTATTGTGGTTGTTTTGCTTTAGGTTTTATATTTTAAAAAGGTCATTGACAAGACAAAGGCCAAGGATCTTCTTCCTTATTTCTTCTTCCAGACGTTTTACAATTTCAGGCCTTATGTTTAAGTCTTTCATAATTTTCAAGTAATTTTTGTGAGTGGTATAAAATATAGGTCCAATTTTATTTTTCTGTAAATGGTTATCCAGTTTTCCCAACACCATATGTTAGAGAGACTATATTTTTCCCATTGAATATTCTTGGCCACTTGTACAATACTAATTTAAAAATTATTTGTGGAGTTTAATTCTGGGCTCTCTATTATGTTCCCTTGGTCTGTGTGTTTATTTTATGACAGTGCCATACTACTTAAATTACTACAGATTTGTAATATATTTTGAAATAAGAAAGTGTGATGCCTCCAGTTTTGCTATTCTTATTCATGATTGCTTCTGCTATTCAGGGTGTTTTGTAGTTCCATATAATTTTGACATTGTTTTTTTCTATGCAATTATGATTTTCATAGGAATTTTGTTGAATCTATAGGTGGGTTTATGTAGCATGGACATTTTAGCAATATTACCTTTCCTATTCCACGAGCACATGGTGTCTTCTTCAATGCCTTTTAGCAAAGTCTTCTAGTTTTCATCAGACATAAAATTCATTTCCTTGGTTAAATACTTTTCTTGGTATTTTATTTTAATTTGGTGCAACTGTGAATGAGAACTGTAAAATTTTTGTTTCCATATGTTTTGTTAGTTATAGTAATGCAATTGATTCCTTGTATTGATTTTATATCCTGAAAACTTACTGAATATGTTAATTATGTCCAATTGTTTTAGTGAATCTTTTATTTTCAATATGAAGATTATAGTATCACTAAATAGTGAAAATTTACTTTGTCCCTTCCAATATTGATTGATTGATTGATTGATTGCTTTGACTGATAGCTCTAGCTGTCTTCCACTACAACGTTTAATAAGAGTAGTCAAAGTGGATACACTGCTCTCGTTTCTAATCTTTTATATCTTCTCCATGAAGTATATTGTTAGCAGGGGTTTGTAATGTATCCCCTTTATTATTTTGAGGTATGTTCCTTTTATGCTCAATCTATCAGGGATTTTTATCATGCAATGATGGTTTTTTGTCAAACGTTGTGTTTCTTTGTATCCATTGAGATGATTATATTACTTTTATATTTGATTTAATAATGTGGCCTATCACATTTACTTATATGGATATTTTGAACAATTATTGCAGCACAGGCATAAGCCCCATTTGATTACAATGTATATCATTTTAATAAATGCTTGAATTATGTTTCATAGTATTTTGTGGAGAATTTTTGCATCTATGTTCATTAGGGATATCAGCCTATGTTGTCTATAGTATGTTCATCCAGATTTGGTATTAGGGTTATGCTGGTGAAGCAGAATAAATTTGACAGTGTTCCTTCTTTTTTCAATTTGTGGGGCATGTATTTATTTGAGAAAAATTGACATTAATTCTTCTTTAAATGTTTTATGTAATTTACCAGTGAAGCCAACTACTCCGGGTGTATCTGTGTGGTGTTTTTTTTTTTCTTTTTTTTAATTTTTTTTTTTCAATGTTTATTTATTTTTGGGACAGAAAGAGACAGAGCATGAACGGGGGAGGGGCAGAGAGAGAGGGAGACACAGAATCGGAAACAGGCTCCAGGCTCCGAGCCATCAGCCCAGAGCCTGACGCGGGGCTCGAACTCCCGGACCGCGAGATCGTGACCTGGCTGAAGTCGGACGCTTAACCGACTGCGCCACCCAGGCGCCCCTGTGTGTGTTTTTTTTTAATGATTTAACTAATCTCCTTGATATTTTTCTGTTCATAATTTATATTTATTTCTGGTTTAGTCTTGAGAGGTTGTTTGATTCTTTGAACTTATCCATTTCTTCTAGATTTTTTAATTATTGGCATATAACTGTTTATGGTAGTCTATCCTATTTATTTTGAAGTATCAGTTGTAATTGTTTCTCTTTTGTTTCTGATTTTATTATTTCAGACTTCCCTCTGTTTTCTTAGTTTCTCTTATTTAAATTTTCCAGTTTGTATGCCACTTTTAAAAAGAGAGCGTTTAATTTTGTTGATATTTTCTATTGTGTGTCAGTTCCCTATTTATCTGTTTCTGTTATGGGCACTTTGTTATTTCCCTGTTTTGACTATTGTAAATAATCCTGCTATAAACATAGGGGTACAGGTATTTCTTTGACATAGTGTATTTCCTTTGAATATATTACCAGAAGTGGGATTGCCAGATTACATGGTAGTGCTATTTTCAATTTATTGTTTTCCATAGTGGCAATTTCAATTTGCAATCTCATGAAAGGTGAATACGGTTCCCTTTTCTGCACATCCTTGCCCGTAGGTTTTCTTTTTTTAATCTATTATCTTTTTGATAATAGCTATTCTAGGGGTGCAAGGTGATATCTCATTGTGGGTTGATTTTCATTTTATTTCAGTAATGATTAGTGATGTTGAGCACTTTTTCATGTACCTGTTGCCCATTCATATACCTTTCTAAGAAAAGAAAAAAAAACTATTCACATGTCTGTTCATTTTTTTATATTATGTTTCATACTATTACATTTTATGCTTTATTTATATATTTTGTATATTAAGCCTTGTCAGAAAAATGATTTGCAAATAGTCTTTCCCATACCGTTAGTTGTCTTCTCATTTTGTTAATCATTTTTCTTTTTTGTTGTTGTTTAAAATTTTATTTCCGTTTAGTTACCATACAGTGCTATATTCATTTCAGGTGTGCAATATAGTAATTCAGCAATTCCATATATTACTCATTGCTCATTGAGATAAGTGTACTCTTAACCCCATTTACCAATTTCACCTCAACTCCCAGAATCTCCCCATGTATTAGGTAACCATGTATTAGTTCTCAAAAGTTAAGTGTCTGTTTTTTGGTTTGCCTCTTTGTTTTTTGTTTTAATTTTATTTTTTATTTTTTTAAATTTACATCCAAATTAGCTAGCATATAGTGCAACAATGATTTTAGGGGTAGATTCCTTAGTGCCCTTACCCATTTAGCGTGTGTTTTTAAATTCCACATGTGAGGAAAACAGTATGGTATCTGTCTTTCCCTGACTGACTTATTTTGCTTAGCATTATACTGTCTAGATCCACACATGCTGTTGCAGATTTCAAGATTTTAATTCTTTTTATGGCTGAATTATATTCCATTGTATAAATATATACCACATTTTCGTTATTCATTCATCTATCAATGGGCACTTAAGCTGCTCCCACAATTTGGCTATTGTAAATAATGCTTCAATAAACATAAGGCTGCATATATCCTTTAGAATTAGAGTTTTAGTGTTCTTTGAGTAAATACCCAGAAATGTGATTATTGGATCATGTGGTAGTTCTTCTTTCTAATTAAAGTTCGTTAATGTACAGTGTAGTATCGGTTTCAGGAGTAGAAAACTGATTCATTATTTACATTCAACCCCCAGTGTTCATCCTAATGAGTGTCCTCCTTAATACCCATCACCAATTTAGCACATCCCCCCAACTGCCTCCCCTCCAGCAACCCTCAGTTTTTTCTCTGTATTTAAGAGTCTCTTATGGTTTGCCTCCCTCTCTACTTTTATCTTATTTTCCCTTCCCTTTCCATAATCATCCGTTGTGTTCCTTAAATTCTACATATGAGTGAAATTGTATGATATTTGTCATTCTCTGACAGACTAATTTTACTTAGAATAATACATCCTAGTTCTATCCACATTGTTGCAAATACAAGATTTCATTCTTTTTGATTGTGAAGTAGTATTTCATTATATCAATATCTATATCTGCATCTATATCATCTACATTTATATCTATGCCTGTATCTATATCATGTATATCTATCTATATATCACCTATATCTGTATTTATATATCTTCTTTATCCATTAATCAGTTGATAGACATTTGGGCTCTTTCCATGATTTGACTATTGTTAATACCGCTGGTATAAACATTGCGGTACACATGCCCCTATGAATCAGCATTTTCACATCCTTTGAATAAATACGTAGTAGCACAATTGCTGGGACATAGGGTAGTTCTATTTTTATTTGAGGAACCTCCAAACTGTTCTCCAGAGTGGCTACACCAGTTTGCATTCCCACCAACCGTGCAAAAGTGTTCCCCTTTCTCTGCATGCTCACCACATTGATTAGATTTAACAGTTTTCTATGGGACTTACTGGTTTTTTGTATGTAAACTCATGATATTTGCAAAGAAACCATTTTGCTTCTTCCTTTCCAATTGTGATATCTTTTATATCTTTTTACTGAATGCACTGTGTAGGACTCCAGTACTATAATAAATAATAAAGAAAGGGGACTTCTTTGCCTTCTTCCTCATTAGAGAAAAAAATTTCAGTCTTTCACCATTTAGTATGATGTTAGCTTTGGGTTTGTCATATTTGCCATTATTATGTTGAAGTATGTTTCTTCTAAACATACCTTATTTAGAGTTTTTATTATGAAAGGACGATGAATTTTGTCCTATACTTTTTTATTCTATTGAAATGATCATGTGATTTTTTTCATTCTATAAATGTGATGTGCCACACTTACTGATTTGCATATGCTGCAATATTCTTGAATACTAGTTATGAATCCCACTTGGTCATGGTGAATGATTTTTTTAATGAGTTTTTTAAATATTTTTCTGTATTGTATTGTAGTTTTCTTGTAATATTCTTTTCTGACTTTGATATCAGGGTAATACTAGCCTCACAAAATAAGTTTGGGAGTATTCCTTCTTCTTCAATTTTTTGGAAAAGTTTTATAAGGATTGGCACGGAGTCTTCTTTAAATGTTTAATAAAATTCACCTATTGAAACAATCTGGTTCTGGAATTTTTTCATTAGAATTTTTTTTTATCACACATTCAATCTCCTTTTACTAATAACTTCACCATTCAAAATTTCTATTTCTTTATGATTCAGCCTTGGTATTTTGTATGTTTCTAATACATTTTCAATTTCTTCTAGGCTGTCCTGTTTGTTGGCATGTAGCTGTACATGGTAGCTTATTATGATGTTTTGCATTTTTGTGGTAGTTGTAATGTCTGCTTCAATTTATTATTTTGTAGATTTGGGTCATCTCCCTTATGTACTTGTTTAATCTAGCTAAAAACGTGTCAATTTTATCTATTTAAAAATCGTCTGTTGGTTTCATTATTTTTTCTATTGTTTTCTTGTTTTCCATTTATTCATTTCTGTCATGGTGTTGCCATCTTTGGATTCAAATTAGTTGGGCTTATTGGATCTGAATGTCCATTTCTGTCCCTATATTTTGGAAATTTTCAATCCTTATTGCTTTAAATATGCTTTATATTCCTTTTTCTTACTCTTTTCCTTGTGGAATTCTCATAATGTTGACAGTGCTTCTTTTGACTATGTCTCATAAGTTCTGTAGGCTTTCCTTAACTTTTCTTTTATTCTTTTTTTCTTTTTGTTCCTCTAATTGGATAATTTAAAATGTCCTGCTGTCTAGGGCACTGATTCTTTTTTCTACATGGTCAAGTATTCTTTTGAAGTTCATTATTTTATTCTTTAGGTCAGTGATTGTATTTTCCTGTTCTATTTTTCTTTTTTTATGATTTCTATTTTTTGGTGAACTTCTTTTGTTAATGCACTGTGTTTCTGTTGTGTTTAGCTGTGTGTATGTTCTTATGGTTTACTAAACTTTAAAACGATTATGTTTAATTCTTTGGCCATTCAGAGATATCCATTTCTTTATAATCTGTTACGGGGATATGTTAGGGGTGTGTGTGTGTGTGTGTGTGTGTGTGTGTGTGTGTTGTAATGGTTGCTTGACTTTTCACGATTCTTGATTTTTTATTAGAGTTGATTTCCTAAGTTATTATCTTCACATGTGAGAAAGAAGTCTCCTTTTCCAGACTTTCCAGATTCATTTTGGCAGAGACAGTTTTTCAGCAGTTAGCTCCATTCAGGTTTTGAACAATTCTGCTAGTAGTGTTCCTGGGCAACTAGAGCTTGCTATCAGGATCTATTTTGGGGAAAGGCTGCTGCCTGAACTTTTAGATCAGTGGTTGTGTGCTGCTGCTGAGACTAGTTGGATAGAATTGTTCGTAGTATCTCTGTCTAGCAAGGCTGTAGAATGGGTTCAGTGTTGGTCTTCATTTCTGGTCAGCATTACTGGATTTGGGAACTTGGTACTACACTCAATAATAGTCAGGGCTATGATTAACTGGCAAAACACTTAAATGGAACCCAGAGCCTACATGGATGGTTGTTTGGGAAGTCAAGTAAGTCAAGATGGTAGACTCAATTTCCTGGCAGAAAGAACTTAAGGTTTTGCCTTACAGATGGTGAAAAGCCATAGGCTGTGTTTTGAGTTCAATTGGCACTCTAAGCAGGGTTATTGGGTGGGCTAAGCAACTTTCCATGTACTTTGCTTAAGTCATCTGGTCAGATGGGCTGAAGGCCCTTTTCAAAAGTAGGGCTTCAAATTAGATTCCTAGCCAGGTAGAGCAGAAAACTGGCTCCAAGGCTGCCAAGGATCTTTGTTGTCTTGAATAAAGCTGACACATGCCTCTAAATAACCTGGCCAAATGGGGCAACTGAAGTTGTGGTGAATATAATAAGCTAGGACTATTATACTCTGTATGCAAGTATTTTGAGTTACACAGTTTTCCAGGTGTTCTAGCCAATCTCTCTGTTTGGGTGAAGCCTGGAGCTAAATTGATTGGTGAGTGGGACTCAATTTAGTTCCTCTACAAGAGCAGAATGGGAAGACCAGTTCCAAGTTACCTTCCAAATGTTCCCAGTCAGGCTTACCTGTCCAGAGGAGTGTAGAGCTATACTCAACAATGGGTGAGGCTATGAATTACCTCCCCTCACTGGGCAGAGTGAGGGAACTGACCCATAGCCCCCAAAGGCTCTTTGTTTATGGTCTTGACTCAAGCCATATCACTCTCCAAATTCCTTGGTTGAACAGTGCCACTGGCTTTACTATGTAGAAATAATCTCTGCCTACCATACCCTCTGCTTGAATGTTGCTGGGCTACACAATTTCAAGGTGTTACAGCCAGGCTTTCTTGTCATATGGGGCTGGGAGCTACACTCAGAAGATTCCCAGGCTATGACTCAGCTCCCTTCCTTTGATGTGGAATGACAAGCCTCCAGATCTAGAAAGGCTATTCTCTCAGGGCCTCAATCAGGCAGACATGAACCCCATCCAGTTAGTTCTTTGGTTAGACTGCACCACCATTTTATCTCTCCAGATGAACATACTTTGTGGTTGGGACTTTTACTTGGGCATAGCAGGTAGGAAGTTGTTGTGCTAGTATCTGAGTGCTGATTGTTGTTATTCCCCCACCCTTCTCCATCACAACCAGATTTTCAGTAATTAAGCCCCATAAATTTCCCTACAATCCCTGTGGTGCAAGACCAGGGTAAAGGATCCCAAGAAATAAGACTGGGGAGTTGAGTGTCAACTGTGCACTTTCTTATCCCACTGGGTGATAGATTTAGGAGAGCCCTTTCAGTACAGTGCTGCACTGGCTTGGGTGAGGGACAATGCAGTCAGAATGTAGCTGCTTCTCTTATCTTTCTAATGTAGTTTTCTCTGTCTTTATGGTACAGGGGGGTGTTTCAACTTCACCCCCCATGTTTTAAGATTCTCTCAGTGGTATTTTCTCCATGAATAGTTGTTTGTTGTGTTTGTGAAAGAAAGTGACTTGGAAATAACTTGTGTTGCCATCTTAATGACATCACTCTCTATAAGGTTTTAATACATGCATTTATTGATAGAAAATTCCCCTTAAGTTTCTTTTCCAGCATCCCATAGGTTTGGGTATGTTGTTTTCCCATTTTCACTTGTTTTGTGATATTCTTTGATTTCACAATTTATTCCTTCCTTTGCCCATTGGTTTTTATGTGTGTGTCATTTAGTTTTCACATATTTGTAAGTTTTCTGGATTTCCTCATATTGTTGATTTCTGTTTCAAACCATAGTGGTCAGAAATAATATTTGTTATGATTTTAATCTTCTTAACTTTAGTAAGACTTTCTTATGGAAAATATTTTGTGTGTGTTTGAGAAGAATGTGTATTGTATTACTGTGGTTGGATTGTCTGGGATTTGTCTACTAAGTTTTTTGTTCTAAAGCATTGTGTAAGTGCAATATTTCCATATTGAATGGAAATATTGTTTCCATTGTTGAATGGTTTACTTAAGTCTATTACTATTATTGTATTGTCGTCTATTTCTCCGTTTTTCTCTTAGAATTTACTTACTATATTTGGTTGCTCCAATGTTAGGTGCATATATATTTACCAATTATATAGTATTGCATGATTATTTCCTGTATATTGTATGTTGACCTGTTGTGTGCCTTTATTCGGTTTTCTTACTTAGAATCTATTTTGTCTAATATAATTATAGCTTCCCTTATTCTCTTTTGGTTTCCATTTGTATGGAATAACTTTTTCCTTCCATTCACTTTGATCCTACATGTTTTCTTAAAGCTGAAGTGAGTGTTTTGTAGGCAGCATATAGCTCAATCTTTTATCTAATCCATTTAGTGACTCTATGTTTTTTTTATCAGAGAATTTAATACATTCATATTTAAAATAAGTATTTATACTTAAGGACTTACTACTGCTATCTCATTCATTTTTTTCTCCTGATATTTCTTATTTTGTACTTTCTTCTCTTTCTGTCTTCCTTTGTGAATGATGATTTTACATCTCAGTGTACTTTGGTTCACTTTTGTTGTTGTTGTTGTTGTTATTGATCATTTGTAAGTTTGTGTTTTGTGTTTACCTTGAGGCTTATATAAAATATCCTATAGTTATACCAGTCTATGTTAAGGTAATAAAAACTTATCTATATTTGCATAGAAATACTCTACCGTTTTTTAGTACCATTTTTCATATGTTTTCTATATCACAATTTACCTCTTTTTATATTATATATTTATTATTGAATTATAGTAGTTGTATTTATTTTTTTAATTTTCCTTTATTTTTTTTAATTTTTAAGTTTTATGCATTTATTTTGTGTGTGTGAGAGAGACAGAGACAGAGACAGAGACAGAGAGAGCATTAGCAAGGGAGAGGCAGAGAAAGAGCAAGAGAGAGAATCCCAAGCAGGCTCCATGCTATCAGCACAGAGCCCGATATGGGGCTCAAACTCACCAATGGTGAAATCGTGACCTGAGTTGAAATCGAGAATTGGACACCTAACTGACTGAGACACCCAGGCACTATTCCTCTGACTTTTATAGTAGAATTAATTGATAATACACTATCATACTACAATATTAGAGTACTTTAACCTTGAATATATGATTATCTTTAGAACTTTTATACTTCCAGATGTTTTCAAGTTTCTTATTAGTGTTCTTTTATTTAAACTTAAAGATGTCCTTTCAGCTTTTCTTATAAGGAAGGGGTAGTGGTAATAAGCCCCTGAACATTTTTTTTTGTCTTGTTAGGTCTTTATCATGGTCATTTTTGAAAGACACAATTGGTGGGTACAGTTTTCTTGGTTAGCATCTTTTTTTTCCTTTTAGCACTTTGGATATTTTATAACTTTATCTGGCCTGCAAGTTTTCTGCTGAAATATTCACTGACAGCTTTATGAGGATTCCTTGTAAATGTATTTTTCCTTTCAAGCTTTAAAATTTCCTCTGTTCAATTTTAACAGTTTTATTTTAAATTGATTAATATTGGGGCGCCTGGGTGGCTCAGTCGGTTAAGCGGCCGACTTCGGCTCAGGTCATGATCTTATGGTACATGAGTTCGAGCCCTGTGTCAGGCTCTGTGCTGACAGCTCAGAGCCTGGAGCCTGTTTTGGATTCTGTGTCTCCCTCTCTCTGACCTTCCCCCATTCATGGTCTGTTTCAAAAATAAATAAACTTAAAAAATAAAATAAAATAAACTGATTAATATTTTATTATTTAAGTTACTGAATAAAACGTTTGGAGAGTCATAATAATCATGAACTTAGATGAAGTTTCCTGCCCCTCTATCTTTATTTTCATTCTGGGACCACCAAAAATGTATACATTGTTTTGTTGTTTTTTTCACGATTTCTCATAACTCACATAGAATGTCTTCATTTGTTGCCATTCTTTTTGTTTTATTTTTTTTTTCTGTTCTCACTGGATAATTTCAAATTATTTTCGGCTCACAAGTTCTTTCTCTGTTAGATCAGGTCTGATATTAATGTTTTCTATTGAATTTGTAATTTTTTTTTATTCTAACTTGTATTTCTTTATTTTTTTTAACTGACATCCAAATTAGTTAGCATATAGTGCAACAATGATTTCAGGAGTAGATTCGTTAGTGCCCCTTACCCATTTAGCCCATTCCCCCTCCCACAACCCTCCCATAACCCTCAGTTTGTTCTCCATATTTATGAGTCTCTTTGTTTTGTCCCTCTCCCTGATTTTTTGTTTTTTATTTTGTTTTTTTTTGTTTTTTAAATTATTTTTATTATTTTTATTATTTTTTTTATATAGGAAATTATTGACAAATTGGTTTCCATACAACACCCAGTGCTCATCCCAAAAGGTGCCCTCCTCAATACCCATCACCCACCCTCCCCTCCCTCCCACCCCCCATCAACCCTCAGTTTGTTCTCAGTTTTTAACAGTCTCTTATGCTTTGGCTCTCTCCCACTCTAACCTATTTGTTTATTCCCTCCCCTCCCCCATGGGTTCCTGTTAAGTTTCTCAGGATCCACATAAGAGTGAAACCATATGGTGTCTGTCTTTCTCTGTATGGCTTATTTCACTTAGCATCACACTCTCCAGTTCCATCCACGTTGCTACAAAAGGCCATATTTCATTTTTTCTCATTGCCACGTAGTATTCCATTGTGTATATAAACCACAATTTCTTTATCCATTCATCAGTTGATGGACATTTAGGCTCTTTCCATAATTTGGCTATTGTTGAGAGTGCTGCTATGAACATTGGGGTACAAGTGCCCCTATGCATCAGTACTCCTGTATCCCTTGGGTAAATTCCTAGCAGTGCTATTGCTGGGTCATAGGGTAGGTCTATTTTTAATTTTCTGAGGAACCTCCACACTGCTTTCCAGAGCGGCTGCACCAATTTGCATTCCCACCAACAGTGCAAGAGGGTTCCCGTTTCTCCACATCCTCTCCAGCATCTATAGTCTCCTGATTTGTTCATTTTGGCCACTCTGACTGGCATGAGGTGATACCTGAGTGTGGTTTTGATTTGTATTTCCCTGATAAGGAGCGACGCTGAACATCTTTTCATGTGCCTGTTGGCCATCTGGATGTCTTCTTTACAGAAGTGTCTATTCATGTTTTCTGCCCATTTCTTCACTGGGTTATTTGTTTTTCGGGTGTGGAGTTTGGTGAGCTCTTTATAGATTTTGGATACTAGCCCTTTGTCCGATATGTCATTTGCAAATATCTTTTCCCATTCCGTTGGTTGCCTTTTAGTTTTGTTGGTTGTTTCCTTTGCTGTGCAGAAGCTTTTTATCTTCATAAGGTCCCAGTAATTCACTTTTGCTTTTAATTCCCTTGCCTGTGGGGATGTGTCGAGTAAGAGATTGCTACGGTTGAGGTCAGAGAGGTCCTTTCCTGCTTTCTCCTCTAAGGTTTTGATGGTTTCCTGTCTCACATTTAGGTCCTTTATCCATTTTGAGTTTATTTTTGTGAATGGTGTGAGAAAGTGGTCTAGTTTCAACCTTCTGCATGTTGCTGTCTAGTTCTCCCAGCACCATTTGTTAAAGAGGCTGTCTTTTTTCCATTGGATGTTCTTTCCTGCTTTGTCAAAGATGAGTTGGCCATACGTTTGTGGGTCTAGTTCTGGGGTTTCTATTCTATCCCATTGGTCTATGTGTCTGTTTTTGTGCCAATACCATGCCGTCTTGATGATGAAAGCTTTGTAGTAGAGGCTAAAGTCTGGGATTGTGATGCCTACAGCTTTGGTCTTCTTCTTCAAAATTCCTTTGGCTATTCGGGGCCTTTTGTGGTTCCATATGAATTTTAGGATTGCTTGTTCTAGTTTCAAGAAGAATGCTGGTGCAATTTTGATTGGGATTGCATTGAATTTGTAGATAGCTTTGGGTAGTATTGACACTTTGACAATATTTATTCTTCCAATCCATGAGCAGGGAATGTCTTTCCATTTCTTTAAATCTTCTTCAATTTCCTTCATAAGCTTTCTATAGTTTTCAGCATACAGATCTTTTACATCTTTGGTTAGATTTATTCGTAGGTATTTTATGCTTCTTGGTGCAATTGTGAATGGGATCAGTTTCTTTATTTGTCTTTCTGTTGCTTCATTGTTAGTGTATAAGAATGCAACTGATTTCTGTACATTGATTTTGTATCCTGCAACTTTGCTGAATTCATGTATCCGTTCTAGCAGACTTTTGGTGGAGTCTATCGGATTTTCCATGTATAATATCATGTCATCTGCAAAAAGAGAAAGCTTGACTTCATCTTTGCCAATTTTGATGCCTTTGATTTCCTTTTGTTGTCTGATTGCTGATGCTAGAACTTCCAGCACTGTTAAACAACCCTCTCCCTGTTTTTAAATTATTTTTGTTTCCCTTTTCTTATGTTCATCTGTTTTGTCTCTTAAAGTCCTCATATGAGTGAATTCATATGATATTTATCTTTCTCTGACTAATTTCACTTCGCATAATGCCCTCCAGTTACATCCTGGTAGTTGCAAATGGCAAGATTTCATTCTTTTTGATTGCCGAGGAATATATATATATATATATACCACATCTTTATCCATTCATCCATCGATGGACATCTGGGCTCTTTCCATACTTTGGCTATTGTTGATAGCGCTGCTATAAACCTGGGGCTGAATGTGTCCCTTCAAAATAGCACACCTGTATCCCTTAGATAAATATCAAGTAGTGCGATTTCTGGGTCGTAGGGTAGTTCTATTTGTAGTTTTTGAGGAACCTCCATACTGTTTTCCCGAGTGGCTGCACCAGCTTGTATTCCCACCAACAATGTAAAAGAGATTCTCTTTCTCTGCATCCGTGCCAACATCTGTTGTTGCCTGAGTTGTTAATGTGAGCCATTCTGACAGGTGTGAGGTGGTATCTCATTGTGGTTTTGATTTGTATTTCCCTGATGATAAGTGACGTTGAGCATTTTTTCATGTGTCAGTTGGCCATCTGGATGTCTTTGTAGAAGTGTTTCTTCATGTCTTTTGCCCATTTCTTCACTGGATTATTTGTTTTTTGGGTGTTGAGTTTGATAAGTTTTTTATAGATTTTGGATACTAACCCTTTTATCTAATATGTCATTTGCAAATATCTTCTCCCATTCTGTTGGTTGCCTTTTAGTTTTGCTGATTGTTTCCTTCACTGCGCATAAGCCTTTTATTTTGATGAGATCCCAGTCGTTCATTTTTGCTTTTGTTTCCCTTGCCTCCAGAGACGTGTTGAGTAAGAAGGTGCTGCGGCCAAGATCAAAGAGGTTTTTGCCTGCTTCTCCTTGAGGATTTTGATGGCTTCCTGTCTTACATTGAAGTCTTTCATCCATTTTGAGTTTATTTTTGTGTATGGTGTAAGAAAGTGGTCCAGGTTCATTCTTCTGCATGCTGCTGTCCAGTTTTCCCAGCACCACTTTCAGAAGAGACTGTCTTTATTTCATTAGATATTCTTTCCTGCTTTGTCAAAGATTAGTTGCCCATACATTTGTGGTCCATTTCTGGGTTCTCTATTCTGTTCCATTGATCTGAGTGTCTGTTCTTGTGCCAGTACCATAATGTCTTGATGAACACAGCATCTTTTATTGATAAAAACCCTCAAGAAAGTAGGGATAGAAGGAGCATACTTTGAGATCATAAAAGCCACATATGAACAACCCAACGCTAATATCATCCTCAGTGGGGAAAAACTGAGAGCTTTCCCCCTAAGGTCAGAAACAAGACAGGGATGTCCACTCTCACCACTGTTATTCAACATAGTATTGGAAGTCTTACCCTCTGCAATCAGACAATACGAAGAAGTAAAAGGCATCCAAATCGGCCATGAGGAGGTCAAACTTTCACTCTTCTCAGATGACATGATACTCTATATGGAAAACCCAAATGATTCCACCAAAAAACTGCTAGAATTGATTCATGAATTCAACTAAGTTGCAGGATATAAAATCAATGCACAGAAATCGGTTGCAATCCTATACACCAACAATGAAGCAATAGAAAGAGAAATCAAGGAATCAATCCCATTTACAGTTGCATGAAAAACCATAAAATACCTAGGAATAAATCTAACCAAAGAGGTGAAAAATCTATATGCTGGAAACTATAGAAAGCTTATGACAAAAATTGAAGAAGACACAAAAAAAGGAAAAAGATTTCATGCTCCTGGGTAGGAAGAACAAATATTGTTAAAATGTCAATACTAGGCCTCTTAGCATCACCAGCAATGAGTGCGCGGAGGACTGGGTTCGAACCTGCATTAAACGACCCTTGTTGCTTGGCTTTGACTCTGGACTCTGGTGGTTTGTTTTCGGGGGGGGGGGGGGGTCTCTCGAATCGGGGCATATCATTTGGGGGCTCGTCCGGGATCCCCCCAAGCCCACCAGACCCCAAGTCAACGGGTCGTCCCTGAGACCGATCGGATACAGGTGGGCCAATCTCAAAGCACTCCCCTTTCTCTCCTAGTTGCTAACTTCAGGGATGTTAGAACCAGAGGACAGAATTTGAGTCTAGACATCCGGAGGGGAAAATTAATAACCCTCTGCCGCTCCGAATGGCCAACCTTCAGCATTGGATGGCCAACAGAAGGAACTTTTTGCTTCCCTATAATCGCTAAGCCCACCTGGGACGACTGTCAGCAGCTCCTCCGCATCCTGTTCACTATAGAGGAGCGAGAGAGGATCCAATTAGAAGCAAGAAAGCTGGTTCCCGGAGACGATGGTCAGCCAACATCTAACCCTGACCTCATTAATGCGACTTTCCCCCTAACCAGACCTCCACAGGACGAATGGGACTACAACACAGCAAAAGGTAGGGGAAGGCTACTCATTTATCACCAGACTCTGATGGTGGGTCTCTGGGCTGCAGCTCGCAAGCCCATCAATTTGGCTAAGGTATATTCGGTCGTACAGGGAAAGGCAAAGAGTCCAGCTGCTTACTTACAGAGATTAATGGAAGCCTTTAGACAGTTTACCCCCATTAATCCAGAAGTCCCTGAGAACCAGGCTGCTGTTGTTATGTCCTTTGTAAACCAAGCAGCTCCTGACATTAAAATAAAACTCCAAAGTCTAGAGGATTTAGAAGGTAAACAGATCCAGGATCTGCTCCATATAGCGCAACGGGTCTACAACAACAGGGACACCCCAGAAGAGAGACAGATCAAGGCCACAGAGAAAATGACTAAAGTCCTGGCCGCTATAGTCCAGAAAGAACAGCCACCCCCAGAAGGCACTCAAACAACACGCCCTCCCAGGCAGCATTTAGATAAAGATCAATGCGCCTATTGTAAAGAAAAAGGCCATTGGATATGAGAATGCCCCAAGAAGAAACAACCCTGCCCCAGCCAAGGACAATGGCAGCCTAAAATAGCCCCCATACTGTTTACCCAAGATACAGAATAGGGAGGACGGGGTTCGGATCCCCTCCCCGAACCTAAGGTAACGTTGCAAGTGTAGGGGACTCCGGTCCAGTTCCTAGTTGGTACCGGGGCACAGCACTCAGTTCTGGTCAAGCCCCATAGAAAAGTATCTGAAAAATCATCCTGGGTACAAGGGGCCACCAGAATAAAGACGTACCCCTGGACAACTCAGAGGACTGTGGACCTAAGAACTGGGAAGGTAACCCGCTCCTTCCTGGTCATTCCCAACAGCCACTGCCCCCTGTTGGGGAGGGATTTGCTTACCAAAATGGGGGCCCAAATTCATTTCCAACCGGGGGGATCGCCAGAGGGGAGCGGGGGCAGGGCCGGGCTCGCGCAGCAGCAGGGCGACGCCATGGCGTTCAGCGGGCCGCTGCTGGGGCACGCATCCCTGGGCGCAGCCCTGCGCGTGACTCGGCCTCGGCGCGAGCCGCCCTGACAGGGCAAAGGGGTCCGGGAGGACTTGCAGGACCAACCATTATTGGATGAGGATGCCATCTGGTTCACCAATGGAAGCAGCTTCGTTCACCGGGGACAAAGGTATGCGGGGGTGGCAGTAACTTCAGAAACCGAGGTGGTTTGGGCAGAAGCCCTACCCCCCCCCCCGAACCTCGGCCCAGAAGGCTGAACTAATAGCCTTAACCCAGGCCCTAAAATTAGGAAGAGACCAAAAGCTAACCGTGTACACTGATAGCCGATATGCCTTTGCCACCGCTCATGTACATGGGGCGATATACAGAGAACGGGGGCTCCTCACAGCTGAAGGGAAAGACATCAAAAATAAAGAAGAGATTCTAGCCCTGCTAGTAGCCTTATGGGAACCCCAAAAGCTAGCGATTGTGCATTGCCCAGGACACCAGAAGACAACCGACCCAGTTTCCCAGGGCAACAATTTGGCCAATCAGACTGCAAAAAAAAGCATAGCTTGGCCCCCAGCGCAATTGCTGACCTTACAGCTGCCAGACCCCGGACCCTGGGAATTGCCCCCCAGCCCTGAGTATTCAGAAAGCGACATTCAATGGATGAGTAAACTTCCTATGACCTGGATCAAAGATGGCTGGTGGAGAGACTCCAAAAGCAGCATTATACTCCCAGATAAACTAGGATGGCAAGTTCTAGAGCGGATCCATCGCAGCACCCACTTAGGTTCCCGGCGAATGTTGGACTTACTGAGACAGACTGGACTAAAAATCAGAAATGTCTCTGATAAGGTCGATCAAGTAGTCACTAAATGTACAGTGTGCCAACTCAACAATGCGAGTAGAAATCCTCAGACAACAGGGGTAAGACAAAGAGGGAACAGACCGGGGACTTATTGGGAAGTAGATTTCACTGAGGTAAAACCAGGAAAATATGGATATAAGTATTTGCTAGTTTTTGTAGATACCTTTTCAGGATGGACTGAAGCCTTTCCAACCAAGAATGAAACGGCACAGATTGTAGCCAAAAAGATCCTAGAAGAAATCCTGCCCAGGTATGGTTTTCCAGTAATGATAGGGTCAGACAATGGACCTGCATTCGTCTCTAAGGTAAGTCAGGGACTAGCTTCCATACTTGGGGCTGATTGGAAATTACATTGTGCATTCCAACCCCAAAGCTCAGGACAGGTAGAGAGAATGAACAGAACATTAAAAGAGACCCTAACCAAATTGACCATGGAGACTGGCGCTAATTGGGTAGTCCTTCTCCCCTATGCTCTGTTCAGGGTGCGTAACTCCCCATACAAACTGGGACTCACACCCTATGAAATAATGCATGGTAAACCACCCCCCATCATCCCTAACCTAAAAGATGACCTTGTCAAAACTGAGAACGATAATGGTCTTGAACTCTTGCTCTCCCTACAAGCCTTGCAGAGGGTCCATGAAGATGTATGGCCCAAGTTAAAAGAACTTTATGAGACTGGACCCCCACCTATTCCTCATCAATTCCGACCTGGGGATTGGGTCCTCGTCAAATGTCATCGGCAGGAGACTCTGGAACCCAGGTGGAAAGGACCCTTCCAGGTCATCCTGACAATGCCTACGGCCATCAAAGTAGACGGAATCACCTCCTGGATCCATTACACCCACGCCAAACCGGTGGACCCGTTCTCAGACCTCATCGGACCTTCAAAGACAACCTGGACTGTTGATCGGACTAAGGACAATCCTTTAAAATTGACCCTACTCCGCCAACGGACTGAGCCGTAACTATGGTACTTGCCCTCCTCTTGATTGTTCTGCAAATTCTGTCTGTAAATCCAAACCCCCACACCCCCTATAATTTGACATGGGAAATTACTAACTTAGAGACTCATGAAATCTACAACAAAACCCTAGGAACTGCCCCATTAAATACCTGGTGGCCAGATTTATATTTTAATTTAGAAAAAGTTAGTCCATTAGAAGAAATGGAAGGAGGTAAATGGAGGCAACTGCAAACGAGGGTATCAATAAGTAGAAATGGCTTTTATGCATGTCCAGGATTTAGGACGGGGGCGATGAGGCACACATGTGGAGGGTTTGAAACCCTCTATTGCGCAGCCTGGAGTTGCGTCACCTCCAATGATGGGGAATGGAAGTGGGAAGTAAAACCCCAATTTATTGAAAAAAAATAAAATAAAATGTCGATACTACCCAAAGCAATCTACATGTTCAATGCAATCCCTATCAAAACAACATGAGCATTCTTCACAGAGATAAAACAAATAATACTAAAATTTATATGGAACCAGAAAAGACCCTGAATAGCCAAAGTGATGTTCAAAAAGAAAACCAAAGCAGAAGGCATCACAATCCCAGACTTGAATTTTTAATTGCATTTACTGTATTCTTCAGAGCCACAATTTCTCTTTGGCTCTTTTCTATGATTTCTATCTTTGAAAAGCTCACTTTGTGTATTGTTTTCTTGATTTTATTGAATGATCTTTCTGTGCTTCCCTTAACTCACTTTTATAAAAATTATTTTGAATTATTTATTGGGTAAATCAGAGATATCCATTTTTATGAAGTTGTACTGGGAAACTATTATGTTCCTATTGTAGTGTGATGATTCTATGAATCTTTATGTTACTTGATGTCTACAAGGGTCTTCACATTTGCAGTACTAGATACTTCTAGTCTTTACTGTTTTGCCACTTCAATAAGTATAATGTTGGATTTAATTTTTTTTATAATTTTTCTAATATTTATTTATTATTGAGACAGAGAGAGACAGCGCATGAGCATGGGAGAGGCAGAGAGAGGAGACACAGAATCTGAAGCAGGCTTCAGGCTCTGAGCTGTCAGCACAGAGCCCGACGCGGGGCTAGAACTCAAAAACTGCGAGATCATGACCTGAGCCGACGTCAGATGCTTAACTGACTGAGCCACTCAGGCGTCCCAATGTTGTATTTAATTTCTTAAAAGGTGTACTAACATTTCCTAAGGCTAATTCTCCACATTAGTAAACATTTTTGTTTTTATTCTGTGATGATTTATCAATCATGTGTCTTCTAATTTTTGTACTTTTCTATTGTATGAAATTTAAATGTAATTTAATTAAAAATTATACATATGGTCTGTATACTTTGCCCTCACTTAAAACATATGCTCACAGATTTTCCCCCCAGTAATGTTAACAAATTAGTATATTAAATAATTTGTGTTAACTATATTTTCCTATTTATTAAAAATGCATTATATTAACTTGGGAAATATAATTATAAATTATAATTTAAAATTAACTTTAAATTTAACAACTGTACACTTGCACATACCGAGTACTGTTCTAGATTATGTGTTAAATATTAAGGGAAAATTCTCCAAATTCCATATCATATTTAAATGTATTATATGGTTTTAATTGATTTGCCCTAAGTCCTACCAAGTATTTACAGAAGTAATTAACCCCATGTGAGATAGAGAAACTGATGTTCAGAGCAAATTATTCCCTCTTCCTAGCAAGAGACAGATGGGAGCCTTAGAACCATGTCTTCTGATGTTTTCCTTGTGTTTTGGTGTCAAACCTTGCCATTAGTTGGTAAGCAATTTCCAAAGAAGAGGAGCATGCTGCACAATGAGCAGCTCCCAGCTCATTAATCCTGATATACTGGGGGAAAATTCCTCTGAGAGTGATATGTTGTTAAAACCCATGTTCATTTTCTGTTAGATACCAGCTAGTCTGTCTACCAAGGACCTGATGATGCATGTTGAAGGGCAGTCATGCCCTCCCTGATATCTTTCTACAGGTGAGGGATATGGACATGAAATTGATTGAACTCTTGCTTCCACATACTTATTTTATTTACACAAAAAATAAAATATGTATTTATATAATGTAAACATTGAAATAATGGGTGGTATAAAGTTTAACTTTTCAATGCCTTATTAAATACCCAGGAAGATTTGAGACATAAAGGAGTGAGGAAAAAAAATAGAAGTTATTTAGTGTGGAGAAATGAATGCAGGCCTCTTCTGTGGTACAGCCTTACAAGTTAGACTTCTCAGTTTGGACAAAGTCCTGCCAGTAGGTCTGATAACAGTATGAAAACAAAACGTTTAAAACTTCAGATACGGACTGTGTAAAGAAGTTATTTTCACGAGACAGAACAATTGCAATCTATAATTTCATGGCATTGAGATATTATTTAACTAAAACAAAAGGCCTCTTCATAACAGTTAGTGAAGTATTATATATGTGTGTGTATATACACACATTGCTTTTTCTTTTCATTTTGTATTGTGTTAAATATAGATTATGTTAAGCTTGCATACTTACCATGATTTTGCCAAATATTTATCAAATATGTCAGTGATTTCTCTTTTAAAATTACAAGGCTTAAATTTTAAGAAAATATTTAAAGTTTCTGTTCTACTATATCACCTTGGTTTGCACAATTAGTTAAGAATATAAAGGTGATAAATCCATACCTATAGTATCAACACTTGATTATTCCATGTTGCTTTATTTCATTTTCTTTGATTAGATTTTTAAGCTTGTTTTATTACACTAGACTTTATTCATCACATAAGCAAGAGCAGGGATCTCATTTTGACCCATGATATATCCCAAGCTCCCAAAATTTTCCATGATATAGAAAATGTGCTAAAAATATTTGAATAAATGAACACTATTGTATTTCAGAATGACTAGTACTAGGGAATACTTGGGTTTTAATTTTTTTTTAATTTTCCCTTTCTCCTGAGAATCACAGTCTTGAAGATGTGCAAAGAATTAGATGTGTTTTAGTAGTTTACATATGTTTACATGTCAAGGGTAAAGGTGGAAGCAAAGGAATTATACCTAAATTGTTTCCAACTTCACCAATTCTGATGTTATTTCTATTTAATATTTTAATTGTAGTTACTGCAAAGAAAGTATAATTGGCTTTTTCTAGATTTGTCATAGATAAACATTTTCCTTTTGAGCAAACAGGAGTTAAGTGTCATAGGTAGGCATTTGCTCAGTTGTGGAGACTAAAGATGCTTCCATTTAATGGAAACTTAGATGTTAAAATGAGGTTTAGGATTACACATTTCAGTTGATAGCAAAAGTGATCTTCTCCTGAATTTCTAACATTTAACTGCAATGAGCATTGATTTTAATAAGTATCTAATAAACACAGAAAGATAAAATCAGGAAACATGTTTAAATATAGTTAAATTCAGACCTTAGTTTTTCAAGACTGATGAAGCAGCAGTAGAGACAGCTGCTTCCTTGCCTCTCTAGATAACGTATGGGGGAATCTTCTTTCATGAGATAAAGACTAATAAATTTAACTGAACTCAGAGCTGCCTGAACACAATGGTCTTTTCTAATTTGAAAGATTGTAAAAATCTTTGAGATTTTTAAGAACAACGTTACAGCATATGCTGTGCATTTAATACATGGCTTGAATATTAAGATAGATACTTGTCCAATACTATTATTTATTTAAAATAAAGGTTCTTACAATCTTAAAATTATCATCTAAAATTTACATGATTTATAATAATTTTTACTATCATATCTGCCTTAAATATAGGGAAAATTAGGGTAAAGAGATTTAAGTGACTAAAACAAGGCTAGGTACTGGAAATCTTAAAATTCGGAAATTAATATTGTTTTCTTACTCTGAGGCCTGTTTTATTTTTTCACCGTTACCAAAATGGAGAGTTATTTGCTTTCAGTAAGAGAAGATCCTACAATTTATAATCAATACTTTGATAATATTATTACGTTTCCAGCACTGTTACAAGAGTCTTACACAGACTCCAGAATAATTCTCAGGACAAAGGCTGCTCTGACGCTCTGCTGGCCAATGAGGAACTTGAGGAGTGACTTCCCTGGGGTCACATAGCTATTAAGTGGCGGATGCTGGTCTTTTGCCCAGGCCATTTGAGGTACAGTTTCTGTGTAAGGATCAAATTAAACTACATCAAGAGTAATGGGTAAAGTGGCATCTTAGAGTTTGAAGTCATCATAGAAAACTGGGAAACTTAAACTAGCAAATTGGAATTGTTTACACCAATGCTAAGTCTAGATTATTTCTGGACATTCTTTTGTATGTATTTGTCCTCTCTTTGTTAATTTTTTAAATTTTCTAATACACTATGTATTTAAACATTATATTTTCTGAGTTTTTTGATATGTGCATGTTAGTGAGTCACTCTGAATGTAGCCTACAAAAACTAACATACACAATTTTTAAATTTTTTTTTAACGTTTATTTATTTTTGAGACAGAGAAACAGAGCATGAATGGGGAGGGTCAGAGAGAGAGGGAGACACAGAATCGGAAACAGGCTCCAGGCTCTGAGCTGTCAGCACAGAGCCTGACGCGGGGCTCGAACTCACGGACCGCGAGATCATGACCTGAGCCGAAGTCGGTCGCTCAACCGACTGAGCCACCCAGGCACCCCCTGATGTACACATTTTAAGACCATAACGATTTCCTTCAGATGGCATCTTGTAGTATGGGACTTAAGAGTTGAGAACAATCTGATGAATTTTGTTTTCAGATTCGGAAGCAGATATGGGCAGGATTCTGGTGTAAGTTTATGGTAGCTCAGTCATCCTCCAAATATTTAAAGATTGAAATGTGGAAAATTATATGTATTAATTGCCCACGTTTGGACTAGGAAGCTCATCCTTTGAAATTATCCTTAAAGGGATCTCTTTTTATACATATAATCTCTACTTGTAAGAAGACAAAAAATGTTTTCCAGAAAAAACTGATGTCACTTGAATGTGCACCATCAGTGAAAACTTGGATTTATTTCATAATTACATATATGTATATATATGTTATAAATGTGTGCTATATGTGCATAATATATACACACATATATGCACAATAAACTATTGCTATATATGTGCATATACATATATATATACATATCTACTTATCACATATATGATTCATATACATACATATATATGATAAGGAAATTGTAAATGTGCCACATTTTTCACTTAAGAATACAATAAAACTGTCATACCATGCTAATGATTATAGATCCACCTTACATTCCAATGGTTGCTTGAAATTCTATTACACATTCTAATATTAAAACAAATTATTTGTGTGTCCAACTGCAGATGCTTAAATTTCTTCTTCTTTCTTACTATTGCAAACAAGACCAAGATGAAAACTTTTAAATGCTGCCTATTTATCTCTTGATTTCTATACAAAATTTCCTGTAAGCATAGTTTATACACATTACTTTTAAGATCCTAATATTGGACTGGTGCTTTCTCAAAGATGATACCTACTCCCACTCTCAGCAGAAGTTTATGAACACCCCATCTTGATACTCAATGTTGATACAGACCAGCTTCAACTAGAGGCTCAAAATTTAATGAAATTGCAAGTTCAAACTTCATCTATACACTCTGGGGCCCATGCAGCAGAAGAGAATATAGCCAGTGCTGTGAACATCTAGCCTGTTGAGGAAGTTTCCTTCTGCTCATACTGTAAGGAAGAGTCATAGTGAGTCAAGCTTAAGTTCTAGCCATATAACTTTGGGCATCCACTTCCCAGATGTCCACCATCAGACCAAAAATTTCACATTTTATATCCTCACACAACACACAAATTAGAGGAAGGTAACACCAGGTGCACAGTGTCATATATATTCAAGGGGGGAAGTGGTGGGAGTTGTTTTTATGGATTCACCAACAAATTCCAGAAGGGACCACTTGGTGGGAAACAGAGGTTGAGAACGTGTTGATTTTCCAATGATATTGAGCTTAATAACTAACTCTGATCATATTCAAGGAGAGAATAATCATATCGAAAATGTCTGTTTTTATTGAACTAATGACCTAATTCAACTGTGGGGAAGCTCTCAAAGTACCTCCACCCATAGATAGGTTTTGGTTTAAGAAAGTGATATATTAAGTTAGACATAACCAAAACATTATTGAGGTATTTTTGCAGAGCTTGCATTTTACTTTACATCTCTTTTTAAATATTTTATTATTTTTTAAATTTTGTTTTTACAGTTTTCTTAAGTAGGCTCCATACCCTATGTGGAGCTCAAACTCATGACTCTGGGATGGCATGCTCCACCAACTGAGACAGACAGGCACCCCTAAAATGTTGTTTTAAAGAATGATCATGCCTCTCAATTTAGGAGCATATCTATCTATCTATCTATCTATCTACCTACCTATCATCTATCATATATCTATCATCTATCTTTCTTTCTATTTATATAGCAGAAGAGGAAAATTATATTTTAAAAACTTGATAATTTAACTCATGGTTTTAGATTTGTAAACCGTTGGCAAGCTTTCCTTAGTAACATTTGAGTTTAGGCCACGATGAGTTAAATTAGGTTCACATCTCCATGTAATTTTTGAAATGTCTTTGTTGTTTATTTTTCATTCAATTTTAATAGTCTTGTCCTCACTGGTAATTTATTCCTGAGTTAACCCTGCCACTTCCCTCTGACACACATTATAGAAGATTTCTTTCAAATATGGATCCTCAAAAGGAAATATGGTGTCATCTTTATAGGGCTGTATATGTAGTAGTGGTTATACTGGTGAAAGACTGGGAGTAGGACTATTGGATGGGTAATTATTTTATGTCTGCTTGGAGCTAAGAAGTTACCCTCAGAAGTGAATATTCAGAAGTGAAATGTATGAGTCTGGTGTTTGGAGGATCTTTCCTGGCTTACATTCTCTGGGGACTTTTGTTTATGTGTGTGTATCTCAACATAGGAAATCAGACAACTACAGGCAAATGTGTGATGCTTAGAGATTGCCCAGGAGTTAGCACTTTATATTTCTGAAAGTAATAATTTTATTTGTTATTTTGTAAGTTTGTTGACAACTTTGACCAGAAATTCAAAACTTTTTGAATGTGATTCTGGTTTTACAGCCCATATTAATTTGACTTGTCTTAGACAATTGTCGATTTAACATATGATAAAGAGGATATTGTGCATTTATGGTCAGTTGAGTATAACTGTGGAGAGTATGAAAAACAAAGTCCTGCTCCTCTACCAGTTGTACTTCCTGTGCCTCAGCTTCTCCAACTGAAAAATAGTGATAATTATAGTAACTGACTCCATAGACGTGTTGTGAGAAGTGGCTACTTCAAAACACTAAAGCATGTGGAGAGATGCCTGGCACAAAGTAAACACTGCATGAGTACTGGCTAATTTGTTATTAGGAACATGCTTCAATTATACTTATGTTTAAAAGATGATAAAACTACTTATTGGTGTGGCTACTGTATCAAATTACCACTAACTCAGTGGCTTTAAATGACACAAATTTATAATCTTATAATTCTGGAGGTCACAAGTCAAAATTTGGTCACATTGGGCTAAGGGATACACTCATTTCTGAAGGCCGTAGAGGAAATCCATTTTTCTAGCATTTTTCAGATTCTAGAGACCACTCAATCCTTCTCATCATGGTCCTGTTCATCTTCAATACCAGTGTTTGAATCATTTGGACCTGTATTCATAATATCACATCTCCTCTAATTCCTTCCTTCCTCTTTTCTCCTTCCCTCGTATAAGGACCCTTGTGCTTGCATTGGGTACAACAGGACGTTCCAGAATAATCTCACCTTAATCACATCTGCAAAATATGTTTTGTCAAATAAAGCAACATATTCATAGTCTGCGAATTAGGATAGGGATCCATGAGTGGGGTGAGGACATTATTCTGCCTAGTACAATTGGTTTTATTTAACAGTAAGTTAAATATATCATATTGTTAAGTTTAATAAAATACAAAATTAATAGAAGCCTGTTTTAAGACAGTTTTTTTTCTGATAATAGGAGACAGGTGCAAATTACTGCTACAAAAATACACTCATGATTTTCTGACCTTTTGCCTGTGTAACCTAGGTGAGTTCAAATTAAATTAGCAACATCCACAATACAACCCATGGATGGATAATGACATCTGCAGTTACAGTTATCTTGTACAAAATAATTGGTACAAAATCAAATGAAGTACTGTTACAACGTAGGCAGATTCAAAAAGGATAGAAAGTGGTGAGTTCTTTGCTTGCTGAAAAATTATGCTGATGTCTGACTTTGTCCAAAATACTATATTGATTTTAAGTCACTAAGAGTGTTTATCTCAAATTTGTATATGTGAAACCTCAATGATTAAGATGTAAAATTCCTATTGCTGTTTTATCCTAGAAACTTGTGAAACATTTTGGTTTCCTAGAACTGTTTCTTATTAGAGAATGTAGGTAGATCCTCTCTTATGGCAATTTTATTTTGGATTGAAGATAAACACAAGGGCCTGGCATTTAATTTCTTTTTATTTTTCCTTTAGCACATTTTATAGATCATATTCAGGTGGATTTTAAGGAAATTCTACAAGAAATGAATCACCCATGTGGGTGGGTCAGTTGGTTAAGTGTCTGACTCTTGATTTCAGCTCAGGCTGTGATCTCCTAGTTCCTGAGTTTGAGCCCCACATTAGGCTCTGTGCTGACAGTGTGAAGCCTGCTTGGAATTTATCTCTCCCTCTCTCTCTGCCCCTCCTTAGCTCTTTCTCTCTCTCTCTCTCTCTCTCTCAAAAAATAAATAAACATTAAGAAAAAGAAAAGAATCACTTAAAGGGCAAAAAGAAAAAAAAGCAATTTGCATTTTAGTAAACTGTATGTTTAACAATTATTTATTTAAATATTCAACAAACATTTACAAGGTGCCAGTCATTCATTTATATTCTAAAAGCACTCAGGAAACAAAATAGGCAACAGCCTTACTCATATTGAACTTTCTGTCAGTGACAGGAGACAAACACAAAATGTAATGAATATATATGTTAGGTAGCATGAAGGAACGTGCAAACAATAGCCATCTAGTCCTAACAAAGTGGGCTTTAGGCAAAGCCCTGAAAGACATGAGGGTGTCAGTCACAGCTATAGGGAAGAGATCTAGCCCAGGGTGACAGCAGAGACAAAAGCTATGGACTGGAGGCTACCCCAGAGAGGGGACAAAGGATCAACAAGGGGGTCACATGGGATTTGCAGCACCAGAGCAAATACACTGGAAAAAGCAGGCAATGGCTTCAAAGGGTGAAACTGTTACAATATGGTGGGCCTTAAAGTGAAATATAAAGTTTTATGGTAGAGCTTTGAGCAGGAGTTGACCTGTTTTGATATAGGTTTTTTTAAGATCACTTTGCTCTGCTGAGGTTAGACTCAACACAGACAATAGAGAAAGCAGGGAGATAGCAGGAATCTACTAGAACAACCTAGATGAAATGAAATGACTATAATATTTCATTTGTGAAATGCCAACAAATAACCTAACCTTTGTGATATTGTGATGCATAACTAATATATATTTAGTCTTTTTTTCAAATTCCTGGTATTGACTTCTTAAAACTCTCTGAATTTCCTAAATGGAAATAGCTATGTAGATGTCTTTTGTTATTCATAAAATGTCCTCCTACCACACCTGATTTATGTTAATTAGATGATTTATTGAAATCTCCTAAGAATTGGGCTTGTTCCCAGGAAAATAACCATAATTAAAGGTTTGCAACTTTTAAACCTCCACCACTCAGATCTCCATGGAGAAGAGAAGGTCTAGAGATTTCATTAATCACTGATGGTCAATGATTTGATCAATAATGCTTAAATAATCAAGCATTTATAAAAATACAAAAGGATGGGTTTCCAAGAGCTTCTGGGTTGGTGCACATGTGGAGGTGTAGAGGATGGTACACATAGACAAGGCAGTGAATCTTCTGGCCTTTTCCTGCATACCTACCAGATGTATCTCTTCTACCTAGTTGTTAGTAAAATATTTTTTCTTAATTCTATAAAATGTTCTAGAAAATTAGTTGAGCTCAGGGATGGGCTCCTAGAAACCGAGGCCCAAGTGATAAACTTTACTTGCAGTTGGCGTCTGATTTGGGTGACAGTCTTGTGGGGCTAAGCTCTTAACCAGTGAGAGATTAAGCTATCTCCATGTAGATAGTGTGAATATTGTATTAAGTTGTAGGACACCCAGCTGTTTGTCTGGAGGGTTAAGAATTGCTTATTATGGGGAGGAGACCCTCACACATTTGTTGACCAAAAGTGTCAGAGGTGAAATGTTGAGAATAGAGGAGACACACTTTTCTTTATCCATTTTTTTAATGCTTTTTCTTTATACTTTTCTCTTCCTAAGTTATTCATTCTTAATTTTGGCCTTTCATATAATGAGTGAATCAATGGGCCTTTACTCAAACCAGTGTTGACTTGGCCCTACTATGGTTTGGACAACATTCTGGTGCCAGAAGCGCAAAGAGTGATTGGAAAGATATAGCTAAACTAATCAAAGTATAGCAAATACCAACTTTATTATGCCACTCACATAATCTATGTATTGCAGCATGAACATAAACACAATATGAAAAGTGTTGTTCATCAACAATGAGGAGTAGATCTACAGTTTCTGATTTATGATATGTCTCTTGGTCTCTTCATTTTTCTCTAGCACTTTGTGTTGGAAAATTTCAGCCAAACCAGTACTTTCTGAGGTGTCATCTCTATTGTAAGTCTCGCCCATACTGAAAGGATCTTCTCTCCTTTTACTTCCTGGTCTTTGTGGCTTTCTGGTCTGCTGGAGCTGACATAGGCAATGTAAATGAAGAATATAACTTTATCTTCTGATTTTATCCTCCTGGGGCTTCTGGTGAACAATAAAACTACTGGGATTGTCTTTGCTGTTATTTTTGCTATTTTTGTGGTAGCTGTAACTGCAAATTTGGTCATGATATTCTTGATTCAGGTGGACTCCCGTCTCCATACTCCTATGTACTTTCTGCTCAGCCAGCTGTCCATCATGGATACTCTTTTCATTTGTACCACTGTCCCAAAACTTCTGGTCGACATGGTTTCTAAAGAGAAGACCATTTCCTTTGTGGGTTGCGGCATCCAGATCTTCCTCTACTTGAGCATGATTGGCTCGGAGTTCTTCCTCTTGGGCCTCATGGCGTATGACCGCTATGTGGCTGTCTGTAACCCTCTTAGGTATCCAGTCCTGATGAACCGCAGGGTGTGTCTCCTGCTGGCTGCTGGTGCCTGGTTTGGGGGGTCCCTGGATGGCTTTCTGCTCACCCCCATCACCATGAATGTTCCCTATTGTCACTCCCGAAATATCAACCATTTTTTCTGTGAGATCCCTGCAGTTCTCAGACTAGCCTGTGCTGACACATCCTTGTATGAAACCTTGATGTACATCTGCTGTGTACTCATGTTGCTCATCCCTATCTCTATCATCTCAATCTCCTACTCTCTTATTTTGTTAACTGTCCACAGAATGCGCTCTGCTGAAGGCCGGAAAAAGGCCTTTACTACTTGCTCTTCCCACTTGACTGTGGTCAGCATTTTCTATGGGGCTGCCTTCTACACTTATGTTCTGCCCCAGTCTTTTCACACTCCTGAGCAGGACAAAGTAGTTTCAGCCTTCTATACCATTGTCACACCCATGCTCAATCCTCTTATCTACAGCCTCAGAAACAAGGATGTCATGGGGGCATTTCAAAAGATATTGTCAAGATGTTTATCTGCTCAGAAAGTATCCACAAGTGATGCTTAGGGATTCAGTAAACTGAGAATAGATGAGAACATTCTCTGTTGTCCTGTTTTAAAGAAGACTATTTGGTCAGATGTCAAAGATTACTACTTACAATTAATTAAGATAATTTATCATGTCTGGTTTCCTGTTCCTGGGAGAGGGAACCAGGGATTTTTCATTAGGTATGCAAATACATTTTGGCTATCAACAATGAGGTATTATTAGGTTAAAGAATTAATCTGATTCTGGTTCTTTGTCTCTCATTCTGAAAAAAGAAAAAAAAATATTTGCAGGTTACTTTCACACTTAACCCAGAAACAGCTTCCATAACTACCAGATTTTGATGCCACAATTATGTGATTATGTTTGTATCAATAAAGTTAAATAATACCAATTCACAAGTGATGAAATATAGAAATCACACAATTTTAATCAAGTCTTTAATTATTGGCTTTGCCTCAAGATTTTAACCTTTAAAATCATCTTCATAGGACTCACACTAAAAATAGTTGCCTGTCAAATATGAGACCATAGTAAATAGTGGATAAGCTTAGCTATATTGACTGAATATTGAATGTCCAAGCATTACACACCTACTCAAAAGAGACTGTAATATATAATATCAAAGAGCACTACTGTGACTTTTTCCATGCTATTTTAATAGAATTCTAAGAATGGTGACATTTATGGAAGAAATTTTACATTGCCCAATTATATGTGATTCATAAACAGGACTTGGGTGCAATTTAGGTTTGTTTGGCATGATACAGAAAGCTCTTGAAGAATTTTCTATATAGATATAAGTTGATAAGATGTACGTTTTTATGTACATTATTTTATGTACACTTCTATACTATGACTATAGGGTAGGAAATAGAACAGGGAACTAGACTGTATGCAGGAAGACACCTTAGGAATCTTCAAATGAGTGAAAAGGATTGAGTAGGGTAGCTACATAAAAGGATTTAGCTCATGGAAAAGACCATTAGGAAAGAAAGTGAAATGAAATATAAGTCAATTGACTTCAGGTGGAAGGAAACTAGGGTTTCTATTTACTAAGATTCTGAAAACTTTTAGAGTGGCAGGATTGAGTAGGAGAAAACAATAATTTAGTTGTTGAGAAACTTTTTTTAAAAATCTAATGTTTATTTATTGTTGAGAGACAGACACAGAGCATGAGCAGAGGAGGGATAGAGAGGTGGGGGGAGGCAAGAATCTGAAGCAGGCTCCAGGCTCTGAGCTGTCAGCACAGAGCCCTACAAGGGGCTTGAACTCACAAACCACAATATCATGATCTGAGCCACCCAGGCGCCCCAGTTGTTGAGAAAAATTTTAAATGTCTATTAGATATATGAAGCCATTCTGGATTCAGATTAGTGGCAAGGGCTGAGGGTTTAAATTGTTATTCTTAAGAGTCGAAGAAAATATTTAGTCATAGGATCAGTTAAGAGTAAAGGTAAAGAGTAAAGGTTTGAGACTTAGGCAACTGTGTTCAGCTGGCTAGAAAGTGAGACAAAAGATAATGATTGATGGAGTAAGAAGTAATATCTAGGTACAAGTGAGAAAACGTCAAAACTGGAGACTCTAATCAACTGCAGTAGATACTATTTCTTATTGGATCACAATGAGAGTTTTGAGTTGGCCACTCTTTTTGTCCACACAAAGATCTCTTGTGACCTTGATAAGAACAAGCCCAGTGGAGTGCTCAGAGAGGATACAGGGTAAAATATAAGGAGAGAAAGTGGGTAAGTGAGCCCAGTATAACACATTTTTTTTTAGTGAGAACAGAAAAATGGAGCAATAGCTAGAAAGGGATATGATATCAATGTGTTTTGTTGTAATATATTGCAGATATGTTAAAGGGAATAATATATACAAAGAACGAATTGATACTGGATTAAAAAAAAATGGAAGGAACTGCTTCCAGAAGGTTGACCTTTGATAGAGATAGAGAGCATAGAAACCAATTTATAAGTGAACAAGTTGATTATTTTTTTAGTTAGTATAGTCACTTCATTTCCTCTAGCAGAAACTAAGGCAGTGTATCTGTGATACAAGTAAGTTCTCTTCTAATTGTTTCTATTTTATCATTGCAATTAGAATCAATGAGAGCTTCTATTTGTGAAGGGCAGGATTTATTGTTAAAACTCTGAAAAAAGAACAAAAGCATCTTGGAGATCAGTTGGGTAAATGAACACGTTAGACATATTAGGATTACAGGGTAGTTTTGGGATTGACTTATGAATTTAGCATGTTTGTCAGTCCAATAAGTGTACTCTGCATGGTGTCTAGCAAATAGTAATCATGCAATGTATTACCTACAATTAATTATGGCAACAATGATAAAAATGAAAGGAAAAATTGCTATTAGTATTTTACAGACTTAGCATTTCTTATGTGAATAAAATATGTTGAAATCATTTGTTTTTCTAATGCTTAGAACTTGCAGCATAAAAGTGTTTATAATGAGTGGTTCATTTCATGAATTAATCTTTTTGTGCAATTAAAGGTTTTTTAACCAATATCCTTGCTCATGTGAAACTTATTGTATAACATGATTTGATTTGGAATCATAAGGTAATCCTGCCCCTTCAACATACTAATTGTTTAAATTTATGAGTTAATGACACCCCCCCATACATCCAGTCTTTAAACTGGTCTTTTTGATGCCTTTTCTGATGACAAGTTGGATTACCTAATGTACTCAGTGAACAGTCTTCTGTTTTGATAGATTTTATTAAAATGTTCAGACTTCTACCTTTTCATATCCCTAGTAACTTATTGTTCAGCTTTTGAACTGAATGTGCTTTTTTTTCCTGATTCAAGTTTAAATATTTCTAAATTACTTCAAACCCATGTGCCAATTTCAGGTGCAAATGAGAGTGGGCTTAAGATCATTGGCTTGTACGTAAACTCACTGGTGTTTGAATCTTGGCTTTTTAGTTTCTGTATTTTCTATCCTTGGCCATGTTACCTAACCTTTCTGTATCAAATTTTCCCATCTTAAGGAAGAAATTCCTATTAAAGATCAAGAAAGGGAAAAAGGTCCTTACAACAGAGATTTCTGAGTCTGTAACTGTTGCTTCTTGAAATAAAGGAAGTTCTGCTTTTATCACATGGTCACTTAGCATTTTACTATGAATTCTCAAGGCAGTGTTCTCACCAGCAGTCTCTCTTGATTCATTAAATAACTTATAATTTAAGTACCAAAATATAATCATTTGTGATTGAATCTGGGACATTTATATTTCTCCCCTTTAACCCTTGGCTTAATGATATATGTTTACAGGGAGAAGAAATGTATAAAATTTGTTAAAGTCCTCAGGGGATTATTTTTAGATTCTAGCCCTCCAGTAGGTATTACTAGGGGACCAACTTGGCATCATCCATGTGCCATCATGTGGATAATTAACAACATGACATTATTTTAAAACTACACTGTGTGCCCTTGCTGTATTCCCTAAAAGACTATGTAGGGAAGGAAAAATAAGATAAAAATAGATAGGGAAGCAAACCATAGGAGACTTAGGTACAGAGAAAAAAAAATGAGGGTTACTGGGTGATGTTGAGTGGGGGGTATGGACTAAATGCATGATGGGCCTTAAGGAGGGTACTTGTTGAAATGAGAACTGGATGTGTACGTAAGTGATGAAGCACTGGGTTCTACTCCTGAAACCAATACTACTCTGTATGTTAATTAATGTGAATTTCAGTATATAATTTTTATAAATTAAAGAAAACCACTATGTATGATTAGGAAAATAAAACAATCCCCCCAAAAAGGAGCTAAAATGAAATATGTTAAGGGTATTTTTGAAAAATGGTGTTGATTTTGTGTTTCTTTCTGTCATTAAGTATTGATCGGATTTTTAGTTGACGTCATCATCAATATTAAAGGCATTATTCTGTTTTTAAGAGCACAGATGAGCTGGGTCTCAACCCAAACTCCATGACTTACAGACTTAGGCAGATTACTTAACTTCTTTGTGACTCGGTGTCTTTATTTTCATGAACATTATGTGTGTAATACAAGTGGAGCTCTTTCTTTGATTATAGTTCTTGTTTTAGTTTTTATTATTAGCAGCACCATTATTATTATTCTCCCCAGCACCCAATGTACATTCTGGATCAAGGGCTGACGCTCTAGGGCCAGAAACCTGAGTGTGAGTCTAATGGGATATGAACAGTTTACCATTTTCGGGTGCTTGAACTCCTCATAGGAACAATTGGCTGATCATGATATGCATCGTCCTCTATAATTCTATTTATGTGTGCAGTTGTCCCCTCTATTAGTCCCTGGTATTAAAATATTCTCACCTTTACTCCATATCACTCTAGAAGCAATTAGGAAGATACAAAAAAAAATTATTTCTTTCTTATTTCTCCAGGTACACTTCTGTAAATATCAATGCAAGAAAAGTGGATGGTTCTCTGTGTGTGAGCGTTTTGTTTTTGTTTTGTTTTTTATTTTGCTTTAAGTGCATTTCAAAGGCAATTTCCCTTCTTTTATTTTGTATACCTAAAAAGAAGATACTTATCCAAAGTACCTCTACAATGGGGAAGAAAATTATTTGTTGAATAAATTTATTTGTAGCTATTTTTCATAAATTTTTCCTTGTCTTCTCTATACTTTTATGTTTTCTATTCTAACACATATATTTAAGGTACTTTTAAACATTAAATGTTAAATGAATGTACACCACTCCATTGCATGACAAGAAAATATCTTATTATTCTGTCCCTAAGATTTTTCAATCATAATATGACTATTTAAAATTACAAAGTAATTTACCAATTGTTTTACTTAAGTACAAAATTAGGTAAAAAAGTATCACTATCCCCAAGTTTTATGGTCTTGATATTAGAAAGCTAGTAGTCTGGGATGAGACTATGCCCAACTGAGAACCAGCCTTAGATAGAAAGTTCCACAGAGCCCATCACCACCATTGGCATCCCACAGAAGAACTATATAAGAGTGTCAATAGGGTTAAAGGGCTATGAGGAAAACATGCAGGCTGCACGGCTTACTCTCTCTAGCATTTTCACAGACAGATAGATGTTAAGAGCTCAGAGTCCATAGGGAAATTACTAGCACAAGTTTGACTAGACATAATGTAAATTTAGGTCCCTTCCACTCTCCTAGTCTCTACACACAAACGTGTACTTCTCTCATCACGCCAATAAAATTATAGTTCTACTCATTTTGTTAAACTAAGATTCAATTTTTATATTATTAAAATGCTACAAATATTTACATTAAAGTCCTTACTTGCATTGTGGTTACACTTCCTTTAAGATGCCACTTTGTTGTTTACATTTTTGTTTTTGTTTTTCCTAGAATAAATCAGGTGTCAGGCTGGTTTGTTTGCTTAATTTGTTTTTCTGCCATATGTATATGTTCCCTTTTGATAAATATCCCCTGGATAATGTGACTACTTTAGAATTCTCCCAGTTTATACTTCCTGGGCCATGTCTTCTGTAGCCTCTGTCTTCCTGTTCCCACATACACTGCTTGCCTAGAGCTTAGCTGCACAGAGCTCCTCCTGAGATGTTTCTTCACAATTAACTCTTTTTCCTTGATCCTCTGATGTCTGTCTCCCAAGCCCAAGCCTTACTCTTTCTTGATTTACTCTCCAATTTACTGGAGCATAGCTTTCAATAAATTCTTAAACAAGATACATGGGAGGAATTTTTTTTCATAATTTACATGTCTGAAAATGACACTATTTTATCTTCCCACTTGATGGAAGTTCAGCTAAGTGTAGATTTTTAGGTTGAAAATGATTTTCCATCATGATTATGTTTCTCTTTTTTGTCTTTTAACATTTAGTATTATTACTGAGAATTCCAATGATATCTCAATTATAAATATTTTCTGTGTAATGGGCCCTCAGGTTTTTCCCATATCTGGGCTATTATAAATAATGTAATAAGTGTAAGATTACATATATCTCTTCAGACTTTTGTTTTCATTTTCTCTGAGTTTATGCGCTAAAGTAGTATTAGTGGACCATATGATAAGTTTTATTTTTATGTTTTTGCGGAACCTACAAACTGTTTTCCATAGGCTAAATCAACCTAAATTCCCTCCAACTGTGTATACGTGTCCTCCTATCTCCACATCTTTGCCAACACTTTGCTTTCTCTTGTCTTCATCATAGCTGTTTTGGAAGTTGTGAGATGATATCTCATTTGCATTTCCCTGATAACTAATGATGCTGATCATCTTTTTATGTACAAGTGGTCATTTGTATATCTTCTTTGTAAAAATGTCTATTTAGCCTCCTGCCCATTTTTATTATTTTTTGTTTGTTTGTTATTGAATTGTATGAGAACTCTAAATATTCTGTATATTATCTCTGCTTCCAGTGTAAGGATTGCAAATATCTTCTCTCATTTTGTAGGTTGTCATCCCAATTTTTTTATTGTTTCTTTGTTGAAGTAAAGCCATAGCTTTTTGGTTTGATGTAGTATTACTTACTGTTTTTTTTTTCCTTCTCTTGTTCGTGTTTTTCATGTCTTATCACTCCAAAAATCACTGCCCAGTCTAATATCAGTTCCTTGACAGCTCCCTGTTTTCCTCTAGGAGTTTCATGGCTTTAGGTCTTACATTTAAGTCTATAATCCATTTTTTTTAATTTTTTAAATCTTTATTTATTTTTGAGAGAGAGAGATAGAAATACTGTGAGCAGGGGAGGAACAGAGAGAGAGGGAGACACAGAATCCGAAGCAGGCTCCAGGCACCAAGCAGTCAGCACAGAGCCCAATGTGGGGCTAGAACCCACGAACTGTGAGATCATGACCTAAGCCAAAGTCAGACGCCCAATCAAATGACCCACCCAGGTGCCCCGTGTCTATAACACATTTTGAGTTAAATTTTGTGAGTAGTATATTATAGGGATCTGATTCCACTTTTTGCATGTGGTTATGCAGTTTTCTCAGTATCATTTGTCAGAGACTTTCATTTCCTCTTTGAGTATTCTTGGATCTTTTGTCAATATTAGGGTACTATATAAACAGGGATTTATCCTGGGGTCTCTATTCTGTTCCAATGGTCTACAAGTTTATTTTTATGCCAGTACTATACTGTTTAATAACTACAGCTTTGCAATTTATGTTGAAATTAGAAGTGTGATGTCTTCAGTTTTGTTCTGCTCCATAATCGCTGTGACTATTTAGGGTCGGTTGTTTGCCTATTTCTGTAAAACAAACAAACAAAAATGGAGTCTTGATAGAGATTGGATTGACTGTATATATGGCTTTGGGTAGTATAGAAATTTAAAAAAATATTGACTATTCTGTTCAGTGAACATAAGATGTATTTCCATTTTTGTCTTCTTCAAGTTATTTCATCACAATATTTATTGTGCAGGTCTTCCACTTACCTAATTAAATTTATTTCTAAGGACTTTATTGTTTTTGATGCCATAGTGAATGGAATCTTTTTTTTTCTTGTTCAGACATTTCATTGCTAGTGTAGAGAAACACATCAGATTTCTACATATTGATTCTATATTCTTCAAGCTTACTGAATTTTTTATTAGTTCCAATGGTGTTTTGATTGAATCTTTAGGGCTTTTTACACATAATTCTTTATCATTTGCAAGAAAGGAAAATTTTTACCTATTCATTCCTGACTTGGATGCCTTTTATTTCTTTGTCTAGCCTAATGGCTCTAGCTATGACTCCTAGTACTATATTGAATAAAAGTGGTGAAAGTAAACACTTGTCTTGTTCCCGATCTTAGAGGAAAATCTTCCAGTTTTTTTATTACCATTGAGTATAAGGTTAGCTGTGGGTTTGCAACATATGGCCTTTATTGTGAAGTATTTTCCTTTGGTAGGTTGTTGTTATTTGTCAAATGTTTTTGGTGGTTTTTTTTTTCTGAATAATTGAGATACTCATATCATTTTAAACTATTAATATTGTACACAGTATGCATTAGTTTGCATATATTAAACCATCCTTGTATTCCAGGGATAAATCTCACTTATGTATGATCATTTTAATGTGTATTTGAATTTGGCTTATATCCATATTATCATATATAATATGATATATTATATATGAAATTATAATGTAAAATTTGCACATATATTCCTCAGGGATATCAGTCTATACATTTCTTGTAGAGTCCTTATCTGGCTTTGATATCAGCATAAAGTCAGCCTCATAAAATAAAACTAGAAGTTTTCCATTGCCTTCAATTTGTTGTAGAATTTGAGAAGATTTGGCAGTAATTCTTTCTAAATGTTTAGTAGAGTCCAGCAATGAAACCATCTTATCCTGAGTCTTTCTGTGTTGGGGGGGTATTCATTGCTGGTTCAAATTTCTTATTATTGGTTTTCCAGTTATTCTTTTTTTTTTAATTACTTAGTTTGTCACATTGTGGTTGGAAAAAAATGTTTAAAATAATCAGACTTGTTTTGGATACTATCATATGCAAGAAATGTCTACAAGTTTATTTTTATGCCAGTACTATACTGTTATGTAAGCACTTGAGAAGAATGTGGATTCTGTTTCTGTTCAATGGAATATTATGTAAATATCTGTTAGGTTCATTTCATTTGAGGTATGTTTCTTACCCATCATTTTGTTGCTAATTTTTTTGCCTGGAGGATCTATTCATTTTGAAAATGCACTGTTATTTTTTATTTTTCTGTTCTGATCTGTTAGTATTTGTTTAAATTATTTAGATGTTCTGTATTGGTTTTTTATATATTTATAATTATTTATCTTCTTGGTGAATTGACCCCTTTAACATTGTTTAATGACTTTCTTCTTGTTTTGTTATTGTTTTAGCTTTAAAGTCTATTTGGTCTCATATAAATATAACTATCCTCACTTTCTTTTGTTTTCCAATTGTATAGAATATCTTTCTCCACTACTTCACATTCAGCTTGTGTGTTTCTCTAAAAGTAAGGTGAGTCTCTTGTAGGAAACCTATAGTTTTGTCTTGTTTTCATCCAACCAGGCATGGTGTGCTTTTGATTGGTGAATTAAATCTATTTACATTAGTGTTATTGTTATGTGAGGATTTATTAATAATATTTTAAAATCATTATCTGTTTAGGTTTTTTCTTAAGTTCGTATTTAAATTCCAGCTAGTTAACATATAGTGTAATATCAGTTTCATATGTACAATTTCCTGATTCAACACCTCCATACAAGACCTGGTGTTCATCACTACAAGTGCACTCCTTAATCCCCATCACCTATTTAATCCATCTTTTCACTCACTTTCCCTCTGGTGACCATCAGTATGTTATCTATAGTTAAAGGTCCGTTGCATGGCTTGTCTCTGTATTTTCATCCCTATGCTTGTTTATTTTGTTTCTTAAATTCCGCATATGAGTGAAAATCTATGATATCTGTCTTTCTCTGACCGATTTTTTTTGCTTGAGTTGATTTTTCTGTATCATGTAAGGTAAGGGTCCACTCATTTTATATATGGATATCCAGTTTTCACAGTACCATTATCAGAAAAGATTATCCCCATTGTGTTTTTATCAAAGTTAACTGATCTTATATGCTTGGGTTTATTTATGGGATTTCTATTCTTTTTGAGTGGTCTGTTTTATTTCCACTTTTTAAAATTGTTTTACCATCCTGTATTGTACAATCTTGTAATATAATTTAAAATCAGGAAGCATGATACCTCTAAAACTGTTCCTTCTCAAAAGGGCATTGACTATGCAGGATCTTTTGTGGTTCCATAAAAATTTTAGATATTTTCTCCATTAAGTAAACTGCCATTGGAACTTTGATAAAGACTGCATTGAATATATGGAGAGATTTGGGTTTTATGGACATGCTAACCTTATTAATTAATCCAACCTATGAACATGAGATCATTCCATGTGTTTATCTATTCTTCAATTCCTTTCAATTAATGTGCTGTAGATCTCAGTGTAGGTCTTTCAACTCTTTGGTTAAATACATTCCTAAATATTCATTTTATTGGGGTTGTTTTGTGATTTCCTTTTTGAGTAGATCATTGCTAGTATAAATAAATGCAACAGTTTTTGTATGCACACTTTACAATCTGTAACTTTACTGAATTTGGTTAGAACTAACAGCTTTTTATAGAGTATTTAGGATTGAATACATATAGAATTATGTCATATGCACACAGAGGTAATTTTATGTCTTCTTTTCTGCTTTGGATGTCTTTTACATCTTTTATTTTCTGATTGCTCTTTTTAGTATTTTAATACAATGTCATATAAAGTGGTGAGAATAAATGTCCTCCCCATGTTCAAAATTTAAGACAAAAAGCTTCTAGCTTTTCTCCATTGATTATGATTTCAGTTGTGGGATTTCCATAAATCGCCTTCATTGTGCTGAGGAAAATGTTTATATATATTTTATAGAGCATTTTTATTCTGAATGGAATTTGAACTTTGTCAAATTTTTTAGGCATTTAATCAAATAATCATATAGATTTTATTTTTATTATCTTAGTGTGGTTTTTCTCATTGTTTGATTTGTACATATTAAATCATCCTTGCATCCCAAGGATGAATCCCTCTAGTTCTTGGTGTATAATATTTTTGATGGTTGTTGAATTCAGTTTGTCAGAATTTTGTTGAGAAGTTTGCATCCATTTGGTTTAGACATATTGGCCTGTAGTTTTTTCTTCCTGTGGTGTCATTGTGTGTGTGTGTGTGTGTGTGTGTGTGTGTGTATTACACTTACCCTAGATTCATAAATAATTTTGAAAGTATTCTTTCTACTTCTATGTTTTAAAAGAATTTAAAAAGGATTTGTGTTTTTTTTCTTTGCGGTTTGGTAATTCAGCTGCAAAGCCATCTAATCCAGAGATTTCTTTCTTGAAGGATTTATCGTCATCATCATCACTTTAATCTCCCCACTTGTTATTGGTTTGTTCAGCCTCACTATTTATTTTTAATTCAGTATTGGTAGGTTTTATGCTTCTAGTAATTTATTCATTTCTTCTTGATAATGCAGTTCGTTTAAATGAGATTGTTTAAAGTAATTCTTCATGATTCTTTTTTTTCCTGAAAATAATTTCCTGTGTAATAGCTCCTCTTCCTTAGTTTGTTTTGAAATGAAAAATATTATTAATTTATTTTAATTTTTAAAGGTTTTATTAAAATTTTAAGTTAATATACAATGTTTAAGTGTAACATACATCATTGTCAACAATAGCCAACATTTTTAAAAAGCCCAAATGCCCATCAACTGATGAGTGGATTAGAAGTGACACACACACACACACACACACGCACACACACAATGGGATATTAATCATCCATAAAAAGGGTGAAATCTTGCCATTTTCAGTGACCTGGATGGAGCTGGAGAGTATTATGCTAAGCAAAATAAGACAGTCAGAGAAAGGCAAATGACATATGATTTCACTTATATATGGAATTTAGGAAACAAAAGAAACAATCATAGGGGGAAAAAAGAGAGGAGAAAACAAAGAAATGTACTCTTAATCCTACAGAAAAAAACTGATGGTTCCCAAAGAGGAGGGGTGGATAGGTTAAATAAGTGATGGGGATTAAAAAGTCCATTTTATATACGTGTTGAATCAGTAAATTGTACACCAAAAGTAATATTACACTGTATGTTAAATAACTGCAATTTAAATTTAAAAATTTTTAAATGCAATATGTTACTAGGTTAAAAACAGACTCTTTGCTGAATGGAAGTGAAAAGAGATTCTAGGAATATATTCCCATGCACATAAATCTTATTTAATTTCAAAACCAAGAATACACATAGGGAAAGGATAGTCACCTCTAAATGTGTTGGGAAAATTTGGTTATACACATAACAAAAGATGATATGGGACACTTATTTCATGCCATATTCAATAATAACATCAAAATGGATTAAATACTTGAACAAAAGAGAAGCTTAAAAGATAACAAAGTCTACAGTACATCTTTACCCCAAGCCAACATTATAAGAAACATTGAAGGGAATTCTATAAGCAAAATAAGAGTACTAATAAGTAAAAGAAAACCTTTTGAAATGTAACGTCGCTGGTAAAAATAAATATATACCAAATTTCAGAATAATCTACTGTAAAAGCCATAGGTCAATCATTTGTAAGCCAGTCTGAATGCTAAAACCCAAAAATAGTAACAAATAATTATAACTATAACAATTTGTTAAGGGATATAAAATAAAAATATGTAAATTGTGACATCAAAAGCATAAAAGTTTCAAACATGGATAAAAGTGTACAGCTTCAGAATGTGTTAAAACTTAAGTTGAACTTAAAATAGACTGTCTATATAAAAGTTGCTTTTGTAAGTCTTACAGTAATTGCAAACCAGGACTTACAGTTTTCACAAGAGTGACAAAAAGAAAGGAATCTAAGCAAACCACTCCAAAAGAATCAAATAATACATACAAAAAAGAGTATAACTACAAACCAGTGTGAAAATAATATTAAAAATTTGAAACTAATTGAAAAAAAATGAAACTAAATTCTCAAATCCAAAACAGAATGGTTGAATACATAAAACAAAAAAAGATTCACTTATATGCTGGAAAAGATACTCCAGATGTAAGCACACAAAGATTGAAAACAAAAGGATAAAAAATATTTCATGCAAATGGAAAGTAAAGACAGCTGGGATAACTATGAGACAAAATAGACTAAAGAAAAGACTGTACAAGGAGTCAAAGTACATTACAAATGATAAAGGAATTAATCCAACATGATAATAAAACACTGTACAGAATTATGAATCCAACACAGGAGCAAATTATGTGTGTATATATATATATATATATATACACACACACAATATTAACAGAACTAAAGTGAGAAATAAACAATAAAATAATAGCAGGGATCCCTAGTAGCCTAACTTTCATCAGTGTTTACATCATCCACACGGGAAATCAGTAAGGAAACCTTAGCCTTAAATGACATATTAGATCAGATTGAGTTAACAGATACATACAGAACATTTCAACCAAAAGCAATGTACACATGTTTCTCAAGTGTACATGGAATATTTTCCAGGATAGGCTATATGTTAGGACCCAAACAAGTCTTACAAAATTTAAGAAGATTAAAATCATATCAAGCATCATTTATGACCACTTGGTACAAAACTGGAAATCAATTACAAAACGAAAACTGAAAACTTCACAAGTTTGTGGAAATGAAACAATATCTTACTGGAAAAACAATGGATCAAAGAAAAATCAAAAAAGAAAATTAAATTGTGGAGACCAATGGAAATATAACGTATCGACATATGTGGGATGAATCATGATCAAGTAGGATTTATTCTAGAGATTAAAAGATGGTTAATCTTCTGCAAATTAATTAATGTGATAAACTGCATTCATAAAATGAGACATAGAAATCATATGATCATATCAATAGTTGTAGAGAAAGCATTTGACAAATTCAACATCCATTTATGATTAAAAAGAAAAAAATCTCTTAACAAACTAGGTGTAGAGGAAAGAATAAGTTCTTGTGAGAATGTGGAGAAAAGGTAACTTTGTATACTGTTTGGTTGGAATTTAAACTGATATAGACATTTGAAAAACAATATATGTTCTTAAAATTTTGAATGCATAATTACCATTTGATTTAGCAATATCACTTCTAGGTATATATCCACATGAATTGAAATTTGTATCTCAATAAGATATCTGCACTTTCATATTTTGTCATATTATTCAAGAATAGTCACTAATATTATTCACAAAGATATGGAAAAAAATAACTATCAAATATAAATAGGTAAACAATGTGACAAAATATGGAATGTAGTATGCAATAGAATGCTATTCAGCTTTTAAAAAATAAGGACCATTTTTAAAATAAGGACATTTTCCATTTGTGATTATGTGGATGGGTCTGGAGGACATATATTAAGTGAAATATGTCTTCCTGAGAAAGACAATCACCACATGACTTCAGTCATATGTGGAATTAAAAACACAAGAGAATAAACAAAAAACAGAGTCAGAGTTTTAAATACAGGGAACAAACTGATGGTTGTCATAGAAGAGAGGAGTGGGGTGATGAGTAAAATGGGTGAAAGGGAGTGGAAAATACAGACCTCAAGGAATGGAAGATATACAGTATCTGTGAGTAAACTGTAGTGCAAGAAACTAGTTTTCTCTAGAAGTTAGTATCACCAAGTTTTCTGTCTAGAGCAAAGATGACAGACCCAACTTTAACCCAAATAAACCACTTTTAACTGAGGAAAGACCCAGTTACTCCAACCAACTCTTCAGTTCACACTTACTAGAAAATATACATTTGTACATTACCTCCTAGTAGCCTCAAACAAATTATTTAACTTGTTGGTGCCTTAGTTTTCTTCTCTGTAAAATGGAGATAATAAGAATATCTTCCCTAGGGATGCCTGGTAGTCTCAGTCAGTAGAACATCTGACTCTTGTTTTCGGCTCAGGTCATGATCTCACGGTTCATGAGACTGATCCCTGCATCAAATAAACTTAAAAAAGAAAACAATACCTGTGCTATAGCCAACAATACTGTGCTGCACACATAAACAATTCTTAAGAAAGTTGACCTAGTGATAGGTGTTCCTACCACAATAAAATACATTTATCAACAAGAACCCAATATCGTATCTTCCTTAAAGAGTTTAAGAGGTTTGAACAAGTTAAATATTTGTAAAAACAATGCAAGCTTCTCCAACTAATCCAGTTAGTTTATGACTAAATTTTTAATAATTCCAATGTAGACACTTTGCCAAAGAAGACATCCAGATGACTAACAGATACATGAGAAGATGTTCAACATCACTCATCATCATTGAAATACAAATTAAAACCATGATGAGATACCACCTTACACCTGGCCAAATGGCTAAAATTGGCAACACAAGAAACAATGGATGTTAGCGAGGATGCAGAGAAAGGGGAACCCTCTTGCACTGTTGGTGGGAATGCATAATGATATATCCACTCTGGAGAACACTATGGAGTTTCCTCAAAAAACTAAAAATAGAACAACCCTTCAATACAGCAAATATGCTATTAGGTATTTACTCAAAGGATGCAGAAATACAGATTTGAAGTGTTACAGGAACCCCAATGTTTATAGCAACATAATCAATAATAGCCAAATTATGGAAAGAGCCCAAATGTTCATAGACTGATGAATTGGTAAAATGATGTGGTATATATTTACAAAGGAATATAACACAGCCATCGGAATGAATATAATCTTGAAATTTTCAATAACATGGTCAGAGACAGTGTATTATGTTAAGCGAAATAGTCGGAGAAAGGCAACTACCATATGATTTCACTCATACGTGAAATTTAAGAAACCAAACATATGAATATGGGGGTGGGAGAAGAGAGAAACAAACCACAAGAGACTCTTAATGATAAATAATGAACTATAGGTTGATGGAGGGAGGTGGATAGAGGATGGGCTAGATGGGTGATAGGTACTAAGTAAGGCACTTGTGATGGGCAGTAGGTGTTATATGTAAGTGATGAATCACTGAATTCTATTCCTGAAACCAATATTGCACTGTATGTTAATTAACTAAAATTAAATTTAAAAAAATGGAAAAAAGTAAAATTCCAATAGTATGGGGTTTGAGGAGCTTCCAAAAAGTTTTTGAATAGGTTAATATAGGTAACAATATTATACAGTGACTGGGACATACTGTAGAAAAACATATGTGATAATATAATTAATATAGTATAATATAATATAATATAATATATAATTATTAAGATAGTATTATATATAATTAATATAATACTAATCATCTTAATAATTGATTATATTATACATACATTATAATTAATTATGTTATATAATATATATTCTAGTTAAAATACAATTAGAAATTAAAAGTGGAATATTTGTAAAAAAACACTACAAGTTTCACCACCTAACCCATGTTAGTTTATGAATAAATTTGTAATAATCCCAATCATAGTCATTAATGACCTATGGGGTATGCAAGAACACTGAGGGCTGGTTTTCATGGGATAAAAATGATTTCTTTGGCAAAATGCTGGTGGCATCATGAGCACAAGCACAAACACATAACACATTCTGAAATTTGAACATTTTAAACTACTGCAGTACACGTCTACTTATATGGCACTATAAGCAAGTAAACCTGAATGCCAGAAATTTGTCCATTTCTTGCCTTTATTTTAGATACAAAAAAAATTGAGCATCAAGTGTTCTTCCATGTCTAGTAACTGTGAATATTATGCAAGCAGTATTTTTTTCCTTTTATTTTTTTAATATATGAAATTTATTGTCAAATTGGTTTCCATACAACACCCAGTGCTCATTCCAACAGATGCCCTTCTCAATGCCCATTGCCACTTTCCCTCCCTCCCACTTCCCATCAACCCTCAGTTTATTCTCAGTTTTTAAGAGTTTCTTATGGTTTGCCTCCTTCCCTCTCTAACTTTTTTTTTCCTTCCCCTCCCCCATGGTCTTCTGTTAAGTTTCTCAGGATCCACATAGGAGTGAAAACATATGGAATCTGTCCTTCTCTGTAGCACTTATTTCATGAGACTCTCCAGTTCCATCCACGTTGCTACAAAAGCCCATATTTCATTCTTTCTCATTGCCACGTAGTATTGCATTGTGTACATAAACCACAATTTCTTTATCCATTCATCAGTTGGTGGACATTTAGGCTCTTTCCATAATTTGGCTATTGTTGAAAGTGTTGCTATAAACACTGGGGTACAAGTGCCCCTATGGATCAGCACTCCTGTATCCCTTGGGGAAATTCCTAGCAGTGCTGTTGCTGGCTCATAGGGTAGATCTATTTTTAATTTTTTGAGGAACCTCCATACAGTTTTCCAGAGCGGCTGCACCAGTTTGCATTCCCACCAGCAGTGCAAGAGGGTTCTCATTTCTCCACATCCTCTCCAGCACCCATAGTTTCCTGATTTGTTCATTTTAGCCACTCTGACTGGTGTGAGGTGATATCTGAGTGTGGTTTTGATTTGTATTTCTCTGATGAGGAGTGACATTGAGCATCTTTTCATGTGCCGGTTGGCCATCTGGATTTCTTCTTTTTTTTATTTTATTTTATTTTATTTTATTTTATTTTATTTTATTTTATTTTTTAATATATGAAATTTATTGTCAAGTTGGTTTCCATACAACACCCAGTGCTCATCCCAAAAGGTGCCCTCCTCAGTACCCATCACCCACCATCCCCTCCCTCCCACCCCCCATCAACCCTCAGTTTGTTCTCAGTTTTTAAGAGTCTCTTATGCGTTGGCTCTCTCCCACTCTAACCTCTTCTTTTTTTTTTCCTTCCCCTCCCCCATGGGTTTCTGTTGAGTTTCTCAGGATCCACATAAGAGTGAAACCATATGGTATCTGTCTTTCTCTGTATGGCTTATTTCACTTAGCATCACACTCTCCAGTTCCATCCACGTTGCTACAAAAGGCCATATTTCATTTTTTCTCATTGCCACATAGCATTCCATTGTGTATATAAACCACAATTTCTTTATCCATTCATCAGTTGATGGACATTTAGGCTCTTTCCATAATTTGGCTACTGTTGAAAGTGTTGCTATAAACATTGGGGTACAAGTGCCCCTATGCATCAATACTCCTGTATCCCTTGGATAAATTCCTAGAAGTGCTATTGCCGGGTCATAGGGTAGGTCTATTTTTAATTTTCTTGGGAACCTCAACACTGCTTTCCAGAGCGGCTGCACCAATTTGCATTCCCACCAACAGTGCAAGAGGGTTCCCGTTTCTCCACATCCTCTCCAGCATCTATAGTCTCCTGATTTGTTCATTTTGGCCACTCTGACTGGCGTGAGGTGATATCTGAGCGTGGTTTTGATTTGTATTTCCCTGATAAGGAGCGACGGTTGAACATCTTTTCATGTGCCCGTTGGCCATCCGGATGTCTTCTTTAGAGAAGTGTCTATTCATGTTTTCTGCCCATTTCTTCACTGGGTTATTTGTTTTTCGGGTGTGGAGTTTGGTGAGCTCTTTATAGATTTTGGATACTAGCCCTTTGTCCGATATGTCATTTGCAAATATCTTTTCCCATTCCGTTGGTTGCCTTTTAGTTTTGTTGGTTGTTTCCTTTGCTGTGCAGAAGCTTTTATCTTCATAAGTTCCCAGTAATTCAATTTTCTTTTAATTCCCTTGCCTTTGGGGATGTGTCGAGTAAGAGATTGCTACGGCTGAGGTCAGAGAGGTCTTTTCCTGCTTTCTCCTCTAAGGTTATGATGGTTTCCTGTCTCACATTCAGGTCCTTTATCCATTTTGAGTTTATTTTTGTGAATGGTGTGAGAAAGTGGTCTAGTTTCAACCTTCTGCATGTTAGTGTCCAGTTCTCCCAGCACCATTTGTTAAAGAGACTGTCTTTTTTCCATTGGATGTTCTTTCCTGCTTTGTCAAAGATGAGTTGGCCATACGTTTGTGGGTCTAGTTCTGGGGTTTCTATTCTATTCCGTTGGTCTATGTGTCTGTTTTTGTGCCAATACCATGCTGTCTTGATGATGACAGCTTTGTAGTAGAGGCTAAAGTCTGGGATTGTGATGCTTCCTGCTTTGGTCTTCTTCTTCAAAATTACTTTGGCTATTCGGGGCCTTTTGTGGTTCCATATGAATTTTAGGATTGCTTGTTCTAGTTTCAAGAAGAATGCTGGTGCAATTTTGATTGGGATTGCATTGAATTTGTAGATAGCTTTGGGTAGTATTGACACTTTGACAATATTTATTCTTCCAATCCATGAGCGTGCACCGATCGCTGTCCTTCCTACCCTCTTCCATGGGCCTCTTGTCTGTGCTTGGCTCCGGAGACTCCGTTCTGCTAATCCTCTGGCAGTTTTCTGGGTTATTTAGGCAGGTGTAGGTGGAATCTAAGTGATCAGCAGGATGTGCGGTGAGTCCAGCGTCCTCCTACACCGCCATCTTCCCTCTCTCCTCGCCAAAATAATTTCTAAAAGAAAATACAAACTGAGCTTTGGAACATTTCAGGCGTGGCATGGAATGCAGTTTTTACACAAGTGTCTTTTGGTTCAGAAACCCGATTTCACAGCTTATCTTCCGTTAGATGAAAGTGTTTTCGGTGTGTCTGGAGCTGGAGTAAGTTCCTGCGGGTGCCCAAGAGCAGGGGCCTCCTCTCTCCTCTCATTAATTTGCTGATGCCTAACTGCACTGACGCAGCGGTGAGATACCGGGGAGAGAGCTGGATTTCTTCTTTAGAGAAGTGTCTATTCATGTTTTCTGCCCATTTCTTCACTGGATTATTTGTTTTTCGGGTGTGGGTTTGGTGTGTTCTTTATAGATTTTGGATACTAGCCCTTTGATATGTCATTTGCAAATATATTTTCCAATTCCATTGGTTGCCTTTTAGTTTTTTTCACTGTTTCTTTTGCAGTGCCAAAGCTTTTCACCTTCATGAGGTCCCAATAGTTCATTTTTGCTTTTAATTCCCTTGCCTTTGGAGAGGTGTCAAGTAAGAAATTGCTGTGGTTGAGGTCCGGGAGGTTTTTTTCTGCTTTCTCCTCTATCTAGGGTTTTGAAGGTTTCCTGTCTCACATTCAGGTCCTTCATCCATTTTGAGTTTATTTTTGAGAATGGTGTAAGAAAGTGGTCTAATTTCATTCTTCTGCATGTTGCTGTCCAGTTCTCCCAGCACCATTTGTTAAAGTGACTGTCTTCTTTCCATTGGATATTCTTTCCTGCTTTGTCAAAGATTAGTTGGCCATACTTTTGTGGGTCCAATTCTGGAGTCTGTATTCTATTCCATTGGTCTGTGTGTCTGTTTTTGTGCCAATACCATGCTGTCTTGATGATTACAGCTTTGTCGTTGAGGTTAAAGTCTGAGATTGTGATGCCTCCTGCTTTGGTCTTCTTCCTCAAACATTTTTTTTTCTTGAGATATAGTAAAATTTTAATTATGGAAAAAAATTTGATTCCATAGATTGTTTTGTTTTGCTTTGTTTTACCCCATTTTGTTTCCCATGTCTACAGTGTTTTCATTGGAACAATCAAATATGTGTATTATTATGGTCCAATAAATTGAGGGGTAATGTATACACTTCTCAATTACTTTAGAAGTTAAAGAATGTGCATATTTTATTCATTCTATTTTACTGCAACATATACTATAATTTTTGTAATATAATTATAATGTTGTAATTGTAATATATCTAATTTTCTAACATTGTGTCCTAAAATACTGTCAGATCTTTATTTTATAGTCATGAAGGTATTGAGAGTGCCAGAAAAAAAGGGATCTCTACTTTTGAAACCACCTAATAATTCACAATTTGTCACAGCTAATTGGAAACTGGTACACATGCAACCAGATTTATGGTTTTATGGAACAGATTCAACAAAGCCCTGCTTATTCACCAAAGCTGCTAATTCCACTTGGAATGGTCCATTCCACTTAGATCAACACTATTCATCTCAATCGTCCTCACACACCTGGTCTCCATACCTTCAGTGTTGCTCTTCTTCAATTGATTCCTACTAATTTCACTCTGCTTAAATCGATGTCTCATCATTTTATTATCATTTGTAAATATCTAGGTCACAAAGGGCAATAATTGGGCTGTAAAGTGAATCTGGAAAACAGGTGTCATTGGAACATTTCTCTCCTGCTTGGTCAACCACCTGAACTTTGCTCATAGTGTTCCTTTTCTGTGGCAGGATGTCCTTGAGCAAGATCCCTGGTCCTAGCCTCCTGTACTCCTATGAAGGTAGCATCTAGTTACCATTCAACACTGAGCTCTAGGGTCTCTTTTCAGCCTGTTTGGCTAAGCTCACATGTCATAGGTAGAACTGGTGTGTCCTTATGAGCTGTACACTTTCCATATGTGCCTCAAACAATTTATGTATTTTGTTACAAATATTTGAACAAAATACACTTATAGTTAAAATTCCTTAGGGAGAGTAGACATTTGGTATATATGGGAAATTCACTTAGCTATATCTTATTATTTTTATTATAATATAAGATTTTTTAAAAATAATTGACAGATTATTTGATGGTCTTCATCTGCTTTTTTTTTATAATAAGTTACATACTTCAAATCTAAGGTCTGATACATCCTTATGCTGGAAAACTTCCCTAAACCCTCCTTGTGGTTAATTTTATACCCACAGTACCTTCTACCACAATAATTTCAGAGAGATAACAGCCACTATTTGTAACTTAAAGAACAAAATTGCCCTAATTAAATGCAGGCCAACAACTGGATTATTGCAATAATGATCAGCCATGTGAACCTGAGCATGATTTGTCACCTACACTGCCACAATGAAGCAAGAAATTTTTTTTAAATAGAAGTCTGATACTTTATGTTTTATTATTAAATAATTTCAAATTTACAGAAAATTAGTATGGATAATGATAATAGTACAATTAACACTCATACACCTTTTGCCTAGGTTCTCTTATTAATTTTATATCCCAATTAATTTATCACTTCTCACTCCATATCTCCCTCTCTCCACCTCTCTCTCCTCTCTCTCTCTCTCTCTCTCTCTCTCTCTCTCAGTCTCTATCCTTTATCTTTCTCTCATCTGTTGCACACATTATGATCTTGGTTTCTAAATATTTTATTACATATTTCTTAAGACTATAAATATTCTTCAACAGAATCACAGTGGAAGTTTCAGAAAAATGTAACATGGATATAATACAATTGCATAAGTATTTCAAATAAAGAATTTTCTGATATAAGGAAACAATTCCTCCAAAAGGGATGAATGGGTGACTACACATCATGGTATGAGAATATGAGGAAACATTCTCATATTGGCTCAGGATCCTAAAATTTTAATATGTAGAGTACAGAAAAGAAAACATTAGTACAAACATTTTCTACATAATATTTTCCTGAGAGTACCCACATTTAACATTCTTTTTAGAGCCCTTGTGACATCCTTATTCCTAAGACTATAAATTAAAGGGTTTAGAACAGGAGTGAGTATGGTATAAAGGAAAGATACAATCATGTCCTTCTCAGGGGTGTGGTAGGAGGTGGGGAGCATGTAGGTATAGACAGAAGCCCCATAGAAGAGGATGACCACAGTCATGTGGGAAGAACAAGTGGCAAAGGCCTTCTTCTGTCCCTCTGCTGAGTTCATCCTGTGGATGGTAAAGAGGATAAAAGAATAGGAGCTTGAAATGACTGTCACAGGAATGAGGAGCATGAGAACACAACATAAGTACATGAGTGTCTCATAGAGGGAAGTGTCTGAGCAGGAAAGCTTCATTACAGCAGGAACCTCACAGAAGAAATGGTGGATCTCCCGGGATCTACAGAAGGGGAATGTCATGGTGACAGGTGTGAGAGTAAATCCATCCAAAGATCCCAGAAACCATGAAGAAGAGACCAAGAGGAGACACACCCTATGGTTCATTAGGATAGGATAAAGGAGTGGATGACAGATGGCCACATAGCGGTCATAGGCCATGGCAGCTAGAAGGAAAACTTCTGAACCTCCTAATGTCAAATAGAGAAACATCTGCATCCCGCATTCAGGGGCTGAGATCTTATTTACACCCAAGACCTGGTCCATGAGCATCTTGGGCACAGTGACAGAAATGTACATCACATCCATGAAAGACAACTGGGTGATAAAAAAGTACATAGGGTTATGAAGGTGAGCATCACAGTATATCACAAGGATCAGGATGATATTTCCAGACAGGGCCATCAGGAAAACCACAAAGACGATCACACAAAGGAGAGCTGGGTACTTATATTGACTGAAGAGTCCTACTAGGTCAAAATCTGATCGTCCAGTATGGTTGACCACCCAAGTGGTGTTATCCATTGAATTTCGTCTGGATCACAAGGAAAACTGTGGAGTTAATAGAAAGAAATGTTTAGTGATTTTGTGTGTGTGTGTGCGTGTGTGTGTGAGTGTGTGCGTGCACGTGTGTATGTTTACACACAATAACCCAGTGTGCTAATAATGGGAAGTTCCAAGGACTTGTAAATTTTAAGACTATAAATTATTTGTAATTGAACAAATTTACTAAATATCTAAGAATTTGAAACCATGGGTCAAAAATATCAGTACCTCAATAATTCCACTGGGTATGCATTTCCCCAAAGAAAACAAAAGTGCTATATGCAACACCCAAATCTTCATATAACTTTTTTAAAGTTCTTATTTAAATTCCAGGTAATTAGCACACAGTGTAATATCAGTTTCATCTGTACAATATAATATTCAACATTTTCATATAACAACTGGTGCTTATCACAAGTGCACTCCTTAGTCTCCATCTATTTTTTCACCCATTCCTCCCCCCCACCTCCACTCTAGTAGAAATGTTTGTTTTTATAGTAAAGATACTGTTTCTTGGTTTGCCTCTCCTTTTCCCCCTTTGTTTGTTTTGTTTCTTAAATTTCACATATGAATGAAATCATATGATATATCTCTTTCTCTGACTGACTTATTTCACTTAGCGTAATACTCTCCAGCTCCATCTATGTCGTTATAAATGTCAAGATTGCATTCATTTTGGTGGCTGAGTAATATTCCATTGTATATTTTAATATTCACTCATATATTGCAGCATTAACTTACAATAGTCAATATATGGAAACAGCTTAAGTGTGCATCAATATACAAATGGGTAAGGAAGGAATAGTGTGTGTTTGTGTGTGTGTATAGTGTGCCACTATAATAGTGGATGGTTTCTGCCATTTTTTACAACATAGATTGAGCCACCATGGTAAGTGATAGAAGTCAGAAAGACAAGTATTATTTATTTCTTTCTTATGTGGAATCTAAAATCAGGAGTGAGTAAACAAACAAACAAAACCCAGTATGAAACCCAGAAATAGAAGAAACTGATGGTTATAAGAGGGGAGAGCTGTGTGGTGTTGGGTTGAATGGGTGACAGGGAATGAGAGATACAGTCTTCCAGTTATGAAATGAATAAGTTGCAGGGAAAAAAAGGCACTACATAAGGAATATAGTCAATGATATTTTAATAATATTGTATAGTGACAGATGGAAGCTACACTTGTGAGTACAGCATAACATATAACTTATTGAATCATTATGTTGTATGCCTGAAAGTAATATAACATTGAGGGTCAGGTACACTCAAATAAAATAAAAACACTTTTAAATATTGGTAACTTACAGTAAGTTTCATGTGGAAGGTCATGAAATTTCCTGATGATAAATAGTGTTGTTTACTAATAGGTATGGAAAATTTTCAGAATCACTGCTGTATAAAAACTCAGAAAGTAAGGGGCACCTCAGTGGCTCATTTGGTTAAGCATCCATCTCTTGGTTTTGGCTCAGGTGATGATCTCACATTTCATCAGTTTGAGCTTCGTGCCTGGCTCTGTGCTGATAGCACAGAGCCTTCTTGGAATTCTCTCTCTCTCTCTCTCTCTCTCTCTCTCTCTCTCTCTCTCCTGCCCCTTCCCTACTCACGCTGTCTCATCTCAAAATAAATAAACTTAAAAAAAGAGAATTATTGAAATAAAGACAATAAAAATATCTTATAGAGTTTTTTTGTTATGGAATTCAAAACTGAATCAATGTTTCTGGTTTAAGGATCCAACTGGATCTTAAAAACTCTTAGAGGTATATTCCATATAATAAAGATTTGGAAAGTAACTGAAACAAACCTTGGGGAATGCTTATATCAAATTTTGAACCATCGTTATCTGTTCAGTCAGGCCAGGCTGTGATGCTCTGTGGTTGTGCAGAGTGATCCATGCATACAAAGGAGCAGATCAGAGTCCTCACCAATGACCAACCCCTTAGATATCCTAGGGTCATCAACTTAGGAGCCCAAACTTCGAGGTTGGACTGTGACTGTGGGTCCAGGTTATCCTCTACCCACCATCCTTCTGTCTACTTTACATAAACACAGGATAATAATGTTAGATCTCAGGTATGTTCAGGATTAAATGATGTAAAACAATGAAAATGATTAGACATTACCAGTTACAGAAGAGTAAGCACATATATCATTAATTTAAAGAGTTAATATCTATGGTAATTATTATGCAGAATCTGTGTAAGAGATGGAAGTTACCATTTGTATCTTATGATATAAAATGAATTATTAAGTTTGTCAATTTAGTATCTATTCATACACATAAGAATTTGGATTTGATGATTTCTGTAGTCCCATATTATATACATATATATACCTGAATATATAAATAAATATATAATCAATATTTATTATTTTACTCCAGTTAAGCAGATCTTTATGGGGAATACTGTCTTAGTTCTATGTTTTCTAACTTCATCAACTTAAATTTCCTACTATTTGTTCTAAATCTCAGGAAGAAGAGCTAGCATTTATAAGATCATTGCCAATCATAAGACAAGGCTTTAGTTGTTTTTACAAACACAATCTACTTTTTTGTCTATAACAACCAACTTTTCATGGAAACTGAGATGTAGACAAAAAAATTGAACAAAACTGAGTTTGTCTCTGACTACAATTCAACTCCCTGCCCCCACACCTAAAATCTCGCTATTCAAAGCCTACATCTCTGTTAAATGTTGAAGACAAAGTAAAACAAAATCAATTATACTGAATGAGGTCACAGTTCAGGCAAAGATAGTGTCTGAGTGTGAGTTTGTGTGTGTGTGTGTGTGTGTGTGTGTGTGTGTGTGAGAGGGGGGGGGAGAGAGAGAGAGATTTAAAGTAGAATTTTAAAATAGCTCAAAATAAATAAGAACAATAAAAGTAAAATAGATCTGTTGTTTCTGAAAAGAATCAGTAGTAGCTTCTACATTTTCTCTTCTAGAAATCAAACCTTTGCAATTTTTTAAGTACTGACACATTAAATCTTCGATTTTAAAAGTTATTACCAACAACAAAAAAATAAATATTGGCTCTTATCTCTAGGAAGATTTAAAAGTTCTTACCAACAACAAAAAAATAAATATTTGCTTTTATCTCTAGGAAGAGTTTAGAAGTGGTTATGATACAGGGATATTTCAGGAATAAAGTCTGACTTTCAAAACATTGTGTACTCTTGTAATGATTCCAAAGGCTAATTACAATATTCAACTTATTAACAGTCCCATGTTCTGGGGTGCTAAAGCAGTTGTCACTTATCTCCCCCACTGGCAGAAGAAAGCTGACCTCTGGACAAAATTTTAAAACAGTCAAATAAAAGCAAAACATATCTGCTGTCTGAGTCAATGTGGCCAAATGTAGCAAATCTCTGTTGCACTTTGGTAAATGGGAGTCACTGTGATCAAGCCAAACTCAGCAGTCTACCTGACACACCAAACAGACAATGGAATTTTGTCTCTACTTTGCAAAGTAACTGGCCACCCTCTCCATTCTAACTTTTTTCTATCCAATTGCTTGAGTTTAATGTAAATATAATAGTGCATATTTAAATTGGGGAATTATTAATAGTCATGGCAGGGACACTTGGATGACTCAGTGGTAGACATGTGACTCTTGATCTTGGAGTCATGATTTTGAGCCCCATGTTGTGCATAGTGTTTACTAAAAATATTTTTAAATATTCAAACTATAACTTTTTTTTAATACTGGTGATAGAATATCATATCGTTACTAAAAGCTGACAGCATCTCAGAAATGTTTCATTGTGTCACCATAATTTATCTTCCCCAGGAGTCAATGAGGTACTTCATCAACTCATTTTCTCCTTTTACAAATTAAATAATTCAAATTCCCAGAGTATCTGCCTATCATCACACAATTCACCTGAGGGACGATTTGTATCTCACTCTCAACTCAGGTGATAGAACCCTAAGCCAATAAGATTGCCTTAGCTCTCTAGAACACAATCTTCCCTCCACAGTCTACAATTTAGCAATAATCAATCATTGTTGGTTTCATCTAAGAAACATAAATATAATTGAGATAATGTTTCAGTTTTCTAACTACCAGAAATAGTTTGTACTTAAAGAAAAATAAGTCTCATTTATTCTGTAAAATTTCAGTTTCAATAAAACAAACACATCATTCAATAATATAGGAGACATGCATATTCTTGTGTCCATAAATAAATGAAAATAAAGAAGCCACTTTCTGATATGTTGCAGTAAATGATTATATGAACAATTCAACCAAAAAAGGATGATTAAGAATACACTTACCTTAGTGAGCTCTGAGAAATGTATAGAGTTGTTGAATCATGATATTGTACAACTGAAACTAATATGACACTATGTTAATTACATTGAATTTTTTAAACTCACATTTGCTTTTCTTCATAAAAATAGATGACAGGGAAACAAAACAGGAAATATGGTCAAGAATTAATAACTTGTAACAGAAGGAGAACAAATCAAAAACAATAATTATCCATTTGTTCCTGTAGTTCTTTCTACAGGATTAAACTCAGCATGAGATGATGCTGCAGCCTTTATGCATATAGGTAATGGAGTGTGGTCATGATTAACTGCGTAAAGATAAACAGGAGAGTGACATCATCCTGGTTTTACTATGCCCATCATGGGAGTTGATGAGGTTTGTTGTTGAAAAATTCCTTCTGGGACTTTGAAGAAGAATGCAATTAAGAGACCTAACAACAACAAAGGTAACAGGTGTCTCTGTTACACTGTTCTGGTTCTCTCCTCATGTCTTTTTCAAATAATTTCTTATTATTAAACTGGAAGTCTTAACTAATATTAACAGTAATATCAAATTTCCCCATAACCAATAAAATCTCATCTGTGAAATAGATGTCAGTTTATATGTGGCCATAACTTTTTCATATTGTAAAATATTTTTCTTATGTATGTGTATATCCTCATTTAATTTTCAAAAATATTGTGAGGGGTATTTATTTGGTTATCTTATCTTTCTCAACCACTAATCAGTACTGTAGTTGAGAATAAAATTGAAGGATCTCCTTTATATATCTTTTTCTCAATCACTTCATTAGATTACTGATTGTACTCTTTCTATAGTCACTCCACTGTAGTCAGTGTTGCTTTAATGTTGCATTTTAGGGTAATTGTTTTATAATTTAAATGTGGATGTGGTAATAATAGAAAAATATAAAAACACAAACTATTAAAAAGAAAACTTAATATACTGTACACCTGAAATTAGTATAACATTGTATGTCAATTATATTTCAATAATAAAAATAATAGTATTTAAAAAATTAAAATCAACCATAAAGTACACTCCCAGACAAAAATAATGCTTTAAAGGTTGTTTTTTAGCTTTCAAACTAATACAACTATGTTGTATTTAGCATGTACCAGGCAGTTCAGACAAACCAGGAAACAAGATAGTAGCAATTCTTCTAAACCCTTTTCTCTATATGTGTTCTGGAACTATTGGTCATTTTCTTATGCCCTCCTTTATCTATGACATTGTTTCTCCAGACAATGATTTTTGTTTGTAAAGCCCACACTTGAAGACTGGAGCATTCTGTGTCCTCTAGGATTTCAGCCTTCAGATGACTCACACTAACCCCTTCAACTTTTTTTTCTCTAAACTGCCATTTTAATTTTTCTGAAGTTTTTACTTATCCTAGTTAGCTTTTTTAAGTTTTCATTTAAATTGCAGTTAGTTATCATTGAGTGTAATATTAGTTTCACGTGTACCATGCAGTGATTTAGCACTTCAATGCCACACCTTATCCTCATCACAACATGTGCACTCCTTAATCCCCATCACCTATTTAACCATTTAACCCATCCCTCTCCCTCCCTCTTCTGGTAATCATCAGTTTGTTCTCCACAGTTAAGAGTTGATTCATTGGTTTGCCCTCCCCCCTCTTCTTTTGGGGCTCTGCTCATGTGTTTTGTTTCTTAAATTCCACATATGAGAGAAATTCCACAAATTCTTGAGAGTTTTTTTATCATGCAGGGATTTGTGCTTTGTCAAATATTTTTCCTGCATCCTGAAAAGACAATATGGTTATTACTCTTCTTTTGTTTATGTGGTGTATCACGTTCATTGATTTGTGAAAATTGAGCCACCCTAAAAACCCAGGAATAAATCCCACTTGATCATGGTGAATGATGCTTTCAATGTACTGTTGGATTCAGGTTGCTAATATTTTATTGAGAATTTTTGCAACCAAGTTCATGAGGCGTGATGATATAGTGGAGTCTTCCTCTGGTTTTTGTATCAGGTTAACTCTGGCTTCATAAAACAAATTTAGAAGTTTTATTCTTTTTCTATTTTTTGTAAGAGTTTGAGAAGAATAAGTATTACCTCTTCTTTAAATATTTGGTAGAACTGGCCTGTGAAGTCATGTGGTCCTGGACTTTTGTAGGTTGTGTTTCTATTACTGATTCCATTTTGTTGCTGTTTATATTTCTATTCAGGTTTTCTATTTCTCCCTGTTTTAGTCTTGGTAGTTAATATGTTTCTAGGAATTTATTCATTTCTTTCAATTTGTCCAAATGTTCGCATATAGATTTTCATAACATTCTCTTATAATTCTTTATGTTTCTCTGGTGTTGGTTTTTATTTCTCCTCTTTTATTTGTAGTTTTGTTCTTTTAGGTGTTTTCTCTTCTGATTTTGATAAGTTATGCTAAGAAGTTTATCAATTTTATTATCTTTTTCAAAGAACCGATCCCCAGTTTTATTTATCTGTTCTATTGTTTATTTTTAAATTTCTATATGACTTATTTCTGCTCGATCATTATTATTTTCTTCCTTTTGGTGACTTTAGACTTCATTTGTTGTTTCTTTCTTTCTTTCTTTCTTTCTTTCTTTCTTTCTTTCTTTTCCAGCTCCTTTACATATAAGTTTTGGATGTTTGTGTGAGATTTTTCACACTTCTTGTATTATCCATGCATTACTATATACTTTCCTCTCAGGACCATTTTTGTTTCATCCCAATGTTTGTTTGTTTGTTTGTTTGTTTGTTTGTTTTGCCCATTGTGTTTTCTTTCAAGTTTTTGTTTAAATTTGAGTTTATCTATATGTACTATGGTTTCAGGAGTATAATTTAGTGATTTATCACTTACTTATAACATCTAGTGCTCATCACAAGTGCCCTTTTTAATACTCATCACCCATTTAGCCCATCCCTCACACACCTTCCCTCCAGCAACCCTCAGATTGTTCTCTAAAGTTCATAGTCTCTTATGGTTTGCTTTCTTTATTTTTCTTCCTTCTATATTCAGCTGTTTTGTTTCTTAAGTTCCACATATGAGTGAAAAACATATAGAATTTCTCTTTGTCCGATTTAGCTTAGCACAATACACTCTAGGTCTATCCACATGCAACCTAGTGTTTATAGCAGCATTATAAATAATAGGCAAATTATGGAAAGAGCCCAAATGCCCACTGAATGATGAATAGACAAGAAGATGTGGTATTTAAATACAACGGAATATTACTCAGTCATAAAAATAATATCATGCCATTTGTAATGCCCATTGTGTTTTCATTTTCATTTGTTTCCATGTGATTAAAAAAATCCTCTTTTATTTCCTGTTTGACCAATTCACTGTTTAGTAGCATGTTGTTTAACCTCCTTGTAGTTGTGAACTTTCAAATTTTTTTCTTGTGTTTAATATCAAATTTCATAGCATTTTGGTCAGAAGAGATGCCCGGTATGATTTCAATATATTTTTTTTATTATTTATTGAGGCTTGATTTGTGTCCTAATACGTGGTTTATTCTGAAGACTGTACCATATGAACTTTGAAAGAAAGTGTATTATGCTGTTTTAGGATGGAATGTTCTGATTATCTGTTAAGTGCCTCAGATCCTGTGTATAATTCATAGCCATTGCTTCTTTGTTTACTTTCTCTTTATATGATCTCGCCATTGATGTAAGTGGGGTGTTAAAATTCTGATACTATTATTGTATTATCAATCAGTTCCTTTCTGTTTGTTATTAATTTTTTCAATGTATTTGGTACTCTGATAGTTGGTACATAAATATTTACATTTATTAAATCTCTTTTTTGGATGTCCCTTTTATTTTATATAGTGTCCATCTTTGTATCTTCATACACTCTTCTGTTAAAGTGAAAATTTTCTGAAAAAAATATTGTTACTCCAGTCTTCTTTTGACATCCTTTTGAGTGATAAATGTCTCCACCCCTCATTTCAATCTTCTAGTGCCTTTAGGGCTCAAATGAGTGTCTTGTATGAAGCATATAGGTCTTTTATTGTTGTACATTTGAAACCCTATATATTTCAATTGAAGCACATAGTCCATTTATATTGAGTCCATTTATATTGATACATATGTATTTATTGCTATTTTAACACCTCTTTTGTCATTATTTCTGGAGATTTTCTCTGATCCTTTCTTATCATTCTCATTTTTGTTCTCTTTCCACTAAAAGTGTCGTCTTTAATATTTCTTGCATGTCTGATTTAGTGGTCATGAACTCCCTTACCTTTTGTTTGTTAGAAAACTTTCTCTATCCTTATTTTATGAATGATAGCCATGCTGGATGGAGTATTCCTGGCTGCAGAAAATTTTTCTCTTCAGCACTTTGAGTATATCATGTCACTCCCTCTGGTTTGCCTAGTTTGTGTAAATAAATATCCAGCTATCCTTATAGACTTTCCCTTGAGTGTTATGGACTTCTTTGTTTGGTTGATTTTAAGGTATTTTCAGTATCAATATATTTTAAATTTAACTACAGTATGTCTTGCAGTTGGCCTGCTTGTTGTTGTTGTTGTTGCTGTTGTTGGGAATTCTCTGATGAGGTCCCAGCAGTTCATTTTTGCTTTTTTTCCATTGCCTCTGGAGACAAGTTGAGTAAGAAATTGCTGCGGCCAAGATCAAAGAGGTTTTGCCTGCTTTCTCCTCGAGGATTTGGATGGCTTCCTGTCTTACATTGAGGTCTTTCATCCATTTTGAGTTTATTTGTGTGTGTGGTGAAAAGTGGTCCAGTTTCATTCTTTTGCATGTCACTGCCCAATTTTTCCAGCACCACTTGCTGAAGAGACTATCTTTATTCCATTGGATATTCTTTCCCACTTTGTCAAAGATTACTTGGCCATACGTTTGTGGGTCCACTTCTAAGTTTTCTATTCTGTTCCATTGATCTGAGTGTCTGTTTTCGTACCAGTACCATACTGTCTTCATGATTACAGCTTTGTAGTATAGCTTGAAGTCTGGGATTGTGATGCCTCCTTTGGTTTTCTTTTTCAAGATTGTTTTGGCTATTCAGGGTCTTTTCTGGTTCCATACAAATTTTAGGATTATTTGTTCTATCTCTGTGTGAAGAATGCTGTTGTTATTTTGATAGGGATTGCATTGAATATGTAGATTGATTTGGGTAATATTGACATTTTAACAATATTTGTTCTTCATATCAAGGATCATGGAATCTTTTTCCATTTTTTTGTGTCTTCTTCAATTTCTTTCATAAGGTATACTTTCCGGTGTGTAGGTTTTTCACCACTTTTTTGGTGTGCTTTATTCCTCGGTATTTTATGGTTTTGGTGCAACTGTAAATGGGATCAATTCCTTGATTTCTCTTTCTGTTGATTCAATATTGGTGTATAGGAATGCAACCTATTTCTGTTCATTGATATTATATCCTGCAACTTTGCTGAATTCATGAATCAGTTCTAGAAGTTTTTTGGTGCAATCTTTTGGGTTTCCCATATAGAGTATCATGTCCTCTGCAAGGAGTGAAAGTTTGACCTCCTCCTGGACAATTTGGATGCCTTTTATTTCTTCATATTGTCTGATTGCAGAGGCTAAGACTTCTAATTCTATGTTGAATAACAGTGGCGAGAGTGGACATCCCTGTCTTGTTCCTGACCTTAGAGTGAAAGATCTGAGTTTTTCCCATTGAGGATGATATTAGCATTGGGTCTTTCATGTATGACTTTTATGATCTTGAGGTTTTATCTTTAAATCCCTACTTTTTGAGGGTTTTTATCAAGAAAGGATATTGTGTTTTGTCAGATGCTTTCTCTGCATCTATTGAAGTATCATCTAGTCCTTGTAATTTCTTTTATTGATGTGATGAATCACATTGATTTTTTTTGTGGATACTGAACCAGCCCTGCATCCCAGGTATAAATCCCACCTATCATGGTGAGTATTTTTTTAATGTATTGTTGGATTCAGTTGGCTAATATCTTGTTGAGGATTTTTGCATCCCTGTTCATCAGGGAATTTGGTCTATTGTTCTCCTTTTTCGTGGGGTCTCTGTCTGGTTTTGGAATCAAGGTAATGCTGGCTTCATAGAAAAAGCTTGGAAGTTTTCCTTCCTATTCTATTTTTTGGAACGACTTTAAGTGAATAGATGTTAACTCTTCCTTAAATGTCTGGTAGAATTCCCCTGTAAAGCCATCTGGCCCTGGACTCTTGTTTTTTGGGGATATTTTTGATTACTAATCAATTTCCTTACTGGTCATGGGTCTGTTCAAATTTTCTGTTTCTTCCTGTTTCAGTTTTGGTAGTGTGTATGTTTCTAGGAATTTGTCCATTTCTCCCAGATTGCCCATTTTATTGGCATATAATTGCTCATAATATTCTCTTGTTATTATTTTTATTTCTACTGTGTTGGCTGTGATCTGTCCTCTTTCATTCTCAATCTCATTTTTGGGCCCTTTACTTTTTCTTTTTGATCAAACTGGCTAGTGGTTTATCAACTTTGTTAATTCTTTCAAAAAACCAGCTTATGGTTTAATTGATCTATTCTACTGTTTTGTTGTTGTTTGTTTGTTTGTTTGTTTTCGATAGCATTAATTTCTGCTGTAATCTTTATTATGTTCTGTCTTCTACTGGTGTTGGTTTATTTGCTGTTCTTTTTCCAGCTCTTTAAGGCATAAGGTTAGGTTGTGTATCTGAGATCTTTCCTCTTTCTTTAGGAAGGCCTGGATTTCTATATACAATTGACTTAAGCCCGCCTTTGCTGCATTGCAGATGTTTTGGGTTGTGGTGTTATCATTTTAATTGGCTTCCATATACTTTTTAATTTCCTCTTTAACTTCTTGCTTAGTCCATTCATTCTTTTTTTTTTTTTAATTTTTTTTTCAATGTTTATTTATTTTGGGACAGAGAGAGACAGAGCATGAACGGGGGAGGGGCAGAGAGAGAGGGAGACACAGAATTGGAAGCAGGCTCCAGGCTCTGAGCCATCAGCCCAGAGCCCAACGCGGGGCTCGAACTCACGGACCGCGAGATCGTGACCTGGCTGAAGTCGGACGCTTAACCGACTGCGCCACCCAGGCGCCCCAGTCCATTCATTCTTTAGTTAGATGTTCGTTATTCTCCATGTATTTCTCACCTTTCCAAGTTTTTTTTTTTTTTTGGTTGATTTCAAGTTTCATAGTGTTGTGGTATGAAAATATGAACAGTATGATCTCAATATTTTTTTACTTGCTGAGGGCTGACTTGTGTCCCAGTATGTGGTCTATTCTGGAGAACATTCCATGTGCACTGGAGAAGATTGTATATTCTGCTGCTTTAGGATGAAATGTTCTGAATATATGTGTTAAGTCCATTTGGTCCAGTATGTCATTCAAAGCCATTGTTTCCTTGTTTATTTATTTATTTTTTGATTAGGTGATCTGTCCATTGTTGTGAGTGGGGTGTTGAACTCCCCTAACATTATGGTATTATTATCAATGAGGTTTTTTTATGTTTGTGATTAATTGATTTATGTATTTGTGTGCTCCCACTTTTGGCGCATATATGTTTACAATTGTTAGGTCTTCTTGGTGGATAGACCCCTTAATTATGATATAATGATCTTCAACTCTTGATAAAGTCTTTATTTTAAAGTCTAGACTGTCTGATGTAAGTATGGGTACTTCGGCTTTCTTTTGTTGACCGTTAGCATGATAGATGTTTCTCCATCCCTTTACTTTAAATCTGAAGGTGTCTTTAGGTCTAAAGTGGGTCTCTTGTAAACAGGATATAGATGAATCTTGTTTTCTTATCCATTCTGTTACCCTATGTCTTTTCATTGGAGCATTTAGTCCATTGACGTTTAGAGTGAGTACCGAAAGATATGAATTTATTGCCATTACGTTGCTTGTAGAGTTGGAGTTTCAGTGTTCTCTGGTCCTTTCTTGTCTTTGTTGCTTTTGGTATTTATTTATTTATTTATTTATTTATTTATTATTTTCTAATTTCTTCATTTCTCCCCTCAGAGAGTCCCCCTTAAAATTTCTTGCAGGGCTGATTTAGTGGTCACAAAGTCCTTTAATTTTTGTCTGGGAAACTTTTGATCTCTCCATCTATTTTGAATGAAACCTTTGCTGGATAAAGATTTCTTGCCTACATATTTTTTCTGATTCAGCACACTGAATATATCCTGCCACTCCTTTCTGACCTGCCAAGATTCTGTGGATAGATTTTGTTGCAAACCTGATCTGTCTTCCCTTGTAGGTTAAGAACTTTTTGTCCCTTGCTGCTTTCATGATTCTCTCCTTGCTTGAGTATTTTGTGCATCTGACTATGATATGCCTTGTTGATAGTCGGTTTTTGTTGATTCTAATAGGAGTCCTCTGTGCTTCCTGGAGTTTGATGTCTGTGTCTTTCCCCAGGTTAGGAAAGTTTTCTGCTATGATTTGCTCACATAACCCTTCTACCCCTATTTCTCTCTTCCCCTAGGATTCTGATGTTATGCCTTTTTAATGAGTCACTGATTTCTCTAATTCTTAAATCGTGCTCTTTTTCCTTATTCTCCTTTTTTTTTTGCTTCATTATTCTCCATAAGTTTGTCCTCAATACCGCTGATTCTCTCTTCTGCCTCATCCACCATTGCCACCATGGCATCCATTCGAGATTGCAGCTCAGTTATAGCATGTTTTATTTCATCCCGACTAGCTTTTACTTCTTGTATCTCTGCATAAAGGGAAACTAATCCATTTTTTACTCCAGCTAGTATTCTTATTATTATGATTCTAAATTCTGGTTGAGACATCTTGCTTGTATCTGTTTTGATGAAGTCACTGTCATTTCTTCCTGCTCTTTCTTTTGGGGTGCATTCCTTCATTTCATCATTTTGAAGGAAAAAAAGGAATTAATGAGGTAAAAATATTAAAATTAAAATAAAGTAACTTTAAAAACATTAAAATTTTAAAAATTAAACACACACACACACAAATAAATTATGCTAGATCCTAGGTGTGATTTGGTCTGGGTGTTGAAAGGGGCTTCACAGATTAGAGGGAAAAAGGGGGAAAAAGAAAAAAAGGAAATCTTTTGAAAATTTGAAAAAAAATGATTACATGGAAGTAGACTAAATTGAAATGATGGAAGTAAAATATATTTTGAAAAAAGTTACACAAAAGTAAAAAAATATAGTACAAAAAATTAAAAAAATGTATCTTTAATTTTATTAAAAATAAAAATGATTTTTTCTTTCTGTATTCAAGAAAAAGAAATGAAAAAGAGAAAAAAGAAAAAGAAAAAGAAAAGAAAGAAAGAAAATTGAATAGATGGACCAGTGAACAGACTGAAAGACGACTGAAATTACTTTGTTTTCCCCTAGAAGTCAAACGATGAAGCACTTTATAGTCCATAAACTAAGCAGGCAGAGAGACTTGTGTTACTAAAGAGCGAGGTTGGCCCAGTAGGGTAGGGCTTAGTGTAACAGCTTTGTTCTCCACTAGATGGCACTGCTTAGCTTACTGGGGTGGATTGTTGTGCTGCTTGTAGGTACATATGCACATGCACAGGAGTGGTGAAAATGGCATCACCCAGCTATCCATTCTCTAGTATCAGAACTCTGCTCTTCCTGATCAGCAATCACGCACCTGTCCTTTGTCTTTGACTTTTGTCCACTCCCTGCTTTTACACAGTCCATGACCACACTCCAGGCAGCACCTCCATCCTGAGTTTTTTCTCAGATGTGGCTGTTTTTCCCAACTGCTTACTTCTGAGGGGCTGCGGCTTTGATCCATTCTGCCCCTCTGCAAGAGGGTCTCACTGAGCAATGGCCAGGTGCCAGCCACACCCAAGACATTTGCAGGACCATGCTGCTGCCAATGCCCGGAGACTGCAGCCAGGTGCCAGTCCACCCCAGAAAAAGTTCACAAGATAGTGTAGCAGCAGCGTTTCAGGGATTATGGAAAATCACAACACACATCTAGCACCAGGCTTCATCCTTAATGACCTTGTTCCAGCACCAGCGAATGTGGTTGTTCTCCTGGGTCCACTGGGGCCTTGACATTGGAGTACCCACACAGCCTCTACAGGTGTCCTCCCAGCAGGGTAACCAGCTCCTGCATGTGGCCCTAAGGCCTCCAGACTCCACTCTGTTCCTGGGGATTCACCCTTCCCACCAGAGCACCACCAGGCATTGAGCTGCAGAGTTTCAGACTCTGCACTCCCTCTGTTTATAGTCTTGATGGAATTTAAACCCTTTCCTTTCTCCTTTCTCCCTTTTTAGTTCAGTTCCTGCAGCTGTTTCCTCTTTTCCACTTTCTCTCCAGCTGCTTTTATGGAGGTGCTTTTCCCATACTCTCCCCCTGTCTCTGTCCTCTCTTTGCCTGCAAAAGTGGCTCCCTACCCTCCACAGCTTCTTTCTCCCCCAGTTCACGTCCCTGTGCCACATACCTGCTGAGTTCTGTAGTTCAGGTTGTGTAGATTGGTGTGTTAATCCTCAGGTCAGTTTTCTAGGTGTGCAGGATGGTTTAGTGTTGGTCTGGCTGTACCTCATGGACGTGAGACACACAAAAAACTTCCATGCTGTTCTGCCATCTTGGCTCCTCCCCTCACCTTCTATGATATGGCTCCTTCTCTCCCTTTAGTTGTGGAGTTCCTTCTGTCAGTCCTTAGTTCAATTTCTTGGTATTTAGTATGATTTGATTGGTATCTAGTTGTATACTTGGGATGAGGTAAGACTAGCTTTCAACTACTCCAATACCATCTTTCTGTCTCCCTGAATACCTTTATAAATTTTAATATATATTTGTGAAGTCTATGAATATAATTCCAAAAATGAAAATTAAAAGGTAAGGAAAATAAGCGTTAAAACTTTAACAAGATGTAATTGTTTGTATGGAAGATACAAGTGTGTGTGTGTGTGTGTGTGTGTGTGTAGAAATATAAGTTTAATGAATGCATTTTGTATTGTCATGCCAAATAAGACTATTAGTAATATAGACATCTTTCAAATGAATAAAAAATGACAGTGTATAGACAATTGAAACTCAATCATTCAAGAAAAGAAACAAATTTTGGAAAATAAAAGATTATTGACACAGGGTAAATAGATAAAATAACAAGAACTTATAAAAGTAAGAACAAATGTAATATGTAAAAATAATTAAGTTAAACTTTATCAAAAGAAGAGTGATATAAGCATTACAACTGCATAATTTATTTTTCTTTTAGTCTCCCTTTTGTAACAAAGAATTAGGCATCCATCCAGGAACAAAAGCAGGTATTCAGGAGGAGTCTCCCCCACTTGTATATACAGTTATAGGCAGGCAGAGCTTTATAGGAATTACAGAAGCAGGTGAACACTGAACTTACCTCAAATCCTCTCTCTGTGATCAGCAAAATCTGGAGAGTGCAGAAATGGGCAGATATATAGATACACAGAGAAGGAAGAAACTTTACAAGTCCAATCTTTTCAAGGGGTGATTTCAGCATGCTAATGGAGAATATAAAAGTGAGTTTGGATGCAACAGAGATAGGAGTTTTCTATGGAACAACCTCCATCCTTGCCTAAGGCAACAACACACAGGTATGATCTGCCAAACATCTCTCACAGGATAAACCAAGAGAAATGATTGAATGCCCATCTTCCCCAGTGGTGTGGAACACAGCTGAAGTAACACTTTTCTTGCTCTGTGACTAGGAGGAAGAAGCAAAATGATAGAAGTAGTGCATAAGAATATAAAATGTCATAAAGAAATACAGTCTGATGGCTGGTCTCAGTAAGAAGTCCATCCATCAGTGTCTGGAAGTACACTAACATGGAATCACCCAGAAGAACTAAATTATTTTTGCTCAAAGAAGACATTGTAATGGTAAAGAAAGGTTGCACAACACCACTAAGAATTAGAAAATAGAAATAGAAAACATGGAAATATTTCTCCTCACACCTATTAGAATACCTATCATGAAGAAGACAGTAAGGGAAAGAGAATATGATGCTGTTGTAGGGAGACCGTAAGCTCCCAGTCCATGAACAGAACTAAATGAATATCAAATCTTTATAAATACCTCATAAATCAAACTGAAGACTGACAAATCAAACTCCACAAATAAAGGGACAGAAAAAGACACATTGAAGAGGGTAGAAAGTGTGCAGACATGGTTTAGGAGGGAAATGAATGGTAGGTGCTGGTGACAGGAGAAAGCCATGGTCACAGAGAAGGGTGAGAGGGAGGAGAACATGCAGGGTAATGCCCCAGGAGAACATTTCCCCAAAGCTATTGCCTGGGAAAACTAGAGGGGCTGAATTTTGTGAGTTCTTGAGGTTCAGTGAAACTTAATAACTGGAATTTAAAGGTCAACATATGTGACACTGCACTGCTCCTGAAGTGAAAGCAGGCAACAACCCTGTGGTAGATGGCTTAGAAGTAGCGATTTGTAGAATGCCTGGGTCACACAAAGGGGAGATTATTCCCTGTATTTGGAATGTATCCCTGAGAGGGAGCATTCACAAAGATACCTCTCTGGGGACAAAATAACAGGCCATTTCCTGAATATTTTCCTCTCCCACCCTCAGCATAAACACAGCCATCTGCAGGAAACAGCATAGTTGCCTAACTTGCTTACACCAAGCCCCTCACCCCTGTACTCTGGTGGGACAGTCCTCCTTGGTCAAGCTGATATCAGTCTGAGAAAGATAGGGCCCTCCCACAGAAGACCAGCACAATCCCCTACCCAAATTACGTCTCTAAAGACTGGACGTTGAAAGGCTAGTAGGCTTGGCTGGGTTAGAGACCAGAGGGCACTGTTCAGCTCCTGGAAGAGATGGAAAGCAAACAACTCAGGGGCAGACAGATCAGAAACAGTGATCTGAAAAAGGCCCAGGACACATAAAGGGAAGATTATTTGCACTTCTCATAGTGCTTATCTTAGAAGCAGCATATCTGGATATGCCTCTCTGGGGATGAAGAAGCTTGCTGGCATCATTTCCCTCTCTCGCCCCTCAGAAGAAACACAAAGCCACCTGCAGGAAGCAGTGCAGTGCCCAAACATCTTGCTTAACTTGCTTACACAAAGTCCAACACTTCTGCACTCTTTCAGGACTGCCCTTCTCAGTCAACCTTGCTTCAGTGTCAGCATGGTGAGTCCTTCCCCCAGAAACTCAGCAGAAACCTTGACCACACAACATCCCACAACAAGAGAGTTCTTCAGGGCTTCAGTTCTAGTGGAAGTAGTATCAGATATATTTTAACAAACACACTGGAGCACACCTGGTGAAAATCTGCCACATCCTTGCCAAAGACCAAACACTACCCACTGAAGCCAAGGACGGACTCTTTAGATGACTGGCCTGAAAGACACAGGAGCCAAAACACAACAGCAAAGCACACAACAACACTCCCTGAAATGCCAGGCCCCAGAGACTATATGACCTCTTCTTCATAAAGCAATTACTCCCTGGAGCAGGAAACATAACTGGCTTTACTAACACAGAGAAGGAGGCAGAAACTGAGACTAAATGCAGAGACTGAAGAATTCATCACAAATGAAAGAACAAGATAAGGCCACAACCAAATATCTAAGGTGAACAGATATGAGTAACATGTCTGATAGATAATTTAAGGCAATAATCACAGGGACACTCTATGGGCTTAAGAAAAAGGAATGGAAGACATAGGGGTTTACTTTCCACAGATACAAAGAGTTAAAAAAGAATCAATCAGAAATGAAGATTGTAATGACTGAAATTGAAAACAGGCTTCATGTAATTAATGAATAGTAGGCTGAAAGAAGCAGCAGAATAAATTAGTGATATAGAAGAGAAAAAAATGGAATATAAGGATATGCACTAAAGAGAGTGCAAGAGAGAGAAAATGAGGCATAAAATTTATGTCAGGATTATTATGAAATTATAAAAATTTCCCTTATGAAATTATGAAAATTTCAAGAAAACAGACATCTAGATCCAGGAGACACAGAGAAATCCCACTGAAATGAGCAAAAGCTAGCCAACACTAAGACATGTGATAATTAAATGTGCAAAATGTAGTGATAAAGAAAAATCTTTTAAAGCAGCAAGATGAAAGCAGTCTTTAAATTTTAAGGGAAGACTCATAAAGCTAGCTGTAGATTTTTCAACAAAACCTGGGCAAGATTGTGATGCCTCCTGATTTGGTTTTCTTTTTCAATATTGCCTTGGCTATTTGGGGTCTTTTCTGGTTCCATACAAATTTTAGGATTATTTGTTCTAGCTCTGTGAAGAATGCTGGTGTTACTTTGATAGGTATCATGTTGAATATGTAGATTGCTTTGGGTAGTATTGACATCTTAACAATATTTGTTCTTCCTATCCAGGAGCATGGAATATTTTTCAATTTCTTTGTGTCTTTTTCAATTTCTTTCATAAGCTTTCTACACTTTTCAGTGTATAGACTTTTCACCTCTTTTGTTAGATTTATTCCTAGGTTTTTTATGGTTTTTGGTGCAACTGCAAGTGAGATCAATTCCTTGATTTCTCTTTCTGTTGCTTCACTGTTGGTGTATAGGAATGCAAACTATTTATGTGCATTGATTTTATATCCTGCAACTTTGCTGAATTCATGAATCAGTTCTAGCAGTTTTTTGGTGGAATCTTTTGGGTTTTTCACATAGAGTATCATGTCATCTGCGAAGAGTGAAAGTTTGACATCCTCCTGGCTGATTTGGATGCCTTTTATTTCTTTGTGTTATCTGATTGCAGAGGCTAAGACTTCCAATACTATGTTGAATACCAGACTTCAAGCTATACTATAAATCTGTAATCATCAATACAGTATGGTATTGGAACAAGAACAGACACTCAGACCAATGGAATAGAATAGAGAACACAGAAATGGGCCCACAAACATATGGCAAACTAATCTTTGACAAAGCAAGAAAGAGTATCCAATGTAATAAGGACAGTCTCTTCAGCAAGTGGTGTTGGGAAAACTGGACAGCGACATGCAGAAGAATGAACCTGGACCACTTTCTTACACCATACACAAAAATAAACTCAAAGTGAATGAAAGACCTCAATGTAAGACAGGAAGCCATCCAAATCCTGGAGGAAAAAGCAGCCAAAAACCTCTTTGATCATGCCCGCAGCAATTTTTTACTCAACACATCTCCGGAGGCAAGGTAAACAAAAGGAAAAATGAACTATTGGGACCTCATCAAAATAAAAACTTCTGCACACTGAAGGAAACAATCAGCAAAACTAAAAGGCAACCGACTGAATGGGAGAAGATATTTGCAAATGACATATCAGATAAAGGGTTAGAATCCAATTTCTACAAAGAATTTATCAAACTCAACACCCAAAAACCAAATAATCCAGTGAAGCAATGGGCAAAAGACATGAAGAGACACTCCTCCAAAGAAGACATCCAGATGGCCAACCGACACAGAAAAAATGCTCAACATCACTCATCATCAGGGAAATACAAATCAAAACCACAATGAGATACCACCTCACACCTGTCAGAATGGCTAACATTAACAACTTAGGCAACAACAGATGTTGGCAAGGATGAGGAGAAAGAGGATCTCTTTTGGATTGTTGATGGCAATGCAAGCTGGTGCAGCCACTCTGGAAAACAGTATGGAGGTTTCTCAAAAAACTAAAAATAGAACTGGCAGAAGGATCTCCACAGTTGGTGGGAGACCGTGTGGTAGGTGCAAGGTGCATGGAAGTGATTTGGGGAAGAGAAAAACGGTGGTGCTGCAGAGGGAAGGGAACAATTTCCATGGAGAGACAAAAAAGGAGGGAAAGAGAGAGGAGTTGAAAGAGTCCAATATTGGGTTTGCACAAGAGGAAAACCTCTGTGGACCACAGGCTGGGGAACAAGAAGTAATGAGTGTTGCATTTTGTTTGCTTGTTTGTTTGTTGTTCGTTTCAAAAAGTGTTACAGCTTTGTAGTATGTCTTGAAATCTTTGATTGGAATACCTTCAATTTTGTTCATTTTCAAGATTGTTTTGGAAATCTTGAGGTATTTTGTGGTTCCACACAATTTTTAGTATTATTTATTTATTGTAGTTCTGTGAAAAAATGGGTGTGGGTATTTTGATTGTAATCACATTATATATGCGGATTGCTTTGGGTAGTATGTACATTTTAACAGTATTTATTCTCCCATGAGAATGTTTATTCTATCCATGAGCATGGGATATCTTTTCATTTGTTCATGTACCTTCAATTTATTTTATCTATGCTTTATATTTTTCACACACACATACATATATTTATTTTTATATTTATATTATCTTTCGCCTCCATTTCTATGTTTATTCCTGGATATTTTTTTTGGTGTAATTATAAATGGGATTTTTTCTTTTAAATTTCTATATCTTCTACTTCATTATTAGTGTATAAAAATGCAATTTATTTCTGACTATTGCTTTTTTATCTTATGAATTTGCTGTAATCATTTATTAGTTCTAGTAGTTTTTTGGTAGACTCTAGGGATTTTTATATCACTTACATGTCATCTACAACTATTTAAAGATTTACTTCTCCCTTACCAATTTGGATGCCTTTTTTTTTTCTTGTATGATTGCCATGGCTAGAACTTCCAGTGGTGAGAATAGATAACCTTTTTTGTTCTTGATCTTAGAGGAATAGCTCCTGTTTTTTGAGCATTGAGTATGATATTACATGTGTGTTTTTCATATGGGGCTTTTAGTATCTTATCTGCTCAAACTACTTTGTTGAGAGGTTGTATTATAGAAGAATGTTGTAGGCTGTCAAATGTTACTTTCTGCATCTTTTGAAATGGTCATTTTTTGTGCTTTCCTTTCTTGATTTAATGTGTCATGCTGATTGAATTATGAATATTGAACCACGCTTGCATACCAGAAGTAAATCTCACTTAAGTGTAATGAGTTTTGTTTTTGATGTATTGTTGAATTCTGGGTTTTTTTTTGTTGTTGTTGTTGAAACTTTTTTCATTTTTGTTCGTTAGAGATATTGGACTGTATCTTTCTTTCTTTCTTTCTTCTTTCTTTCTCTTTTTAAAGTGTTTTTATCTGGTTTTGATATAATGGCAATTCTGCCTTGCAGGATGAATTTGGAATCTTTCCTTCTGCTTCTATTTTTTAAGAGTAGTTTGAGAAGAATAAATATTAATTCTTCAAATGTTTGTTGTCATCCACCTGTGAAATGATCTTGTCCCGAACTTCTGTTTGCTGAGATTTTTCTGATTATAGATTCAACTTATTTGCTAGTAAAACATTTTTTTAAAAAAAATTCTATTTGTTCCTGATAGAGATTTGGGAGTTTTGTATTTCTAGGTATTTATCTAATTCTAGGTTGTTCACTGTTTTGGGATATTTTTTTGTTATTGTATTCTCTTATAATCTTTTCTCTATGTATGTGTTGATTGTTATTCTTCAATCTTCATTTCTGATTTTTTAATGTTTATTTGACACAGAGAGAGAGAGAGACAGAGAAACAGAGAGAAGAAGAAGAAGAAGGAGGAGGAGAGGGAGGAGGAAGAGGAGAAGGGAGGGGAGGGGAGAGGAGAGGAGAGAAGAGAAATGGGGACACAGAATCTGAAGTAGTCTCCAGGCTCTGAGCTGTCAGCACAGAGCCTGACACAGGGCTCGAATCAATGAACCATGAGATCATGACCTGAGCCAAATTCAGACGTTTAAGTGACAGAGTCACCCAGGTGCCCCCTCATTTATGATTTTATTTGAGCCCTACCTCTGTGGGGGTTTTTTTCTGTTGTTTTATGGGTTAATCTTAAATAAGGCTTATCAATTTTATTGATAGTTCAAAGAACCAGCTTCTGGATTAATTGATCTGTTCTATTTTTTGAGGAGTGGAGGGGACTTTCTGTTTTATTCGTTTCTGCTGTAGCCTTTATTATTTCCTTCCTTCTACTGCCTTTGGTCTTTGTTTATTATATTTCTAGTTCCTTTTGGTATAAAATTAAATTATTGTTTTGGGGTGTTGTTTTTGTTTTTCTCTTATTGAGGTAGGCCTGTATTGCTATAATCTTCCCTCTTTTTTTTTGATAATGTGATTTCATTTATTTTTTTCTAAATCAATAATAATGGTGCATTTGCATGCTGGAATTTTAGGAGCTTATTTAAATATTTTATCTTACTCAAAAACATTCATGAATGTGCTTTAAAGATTCAATAACATCCTGTGATATGGGCAGAAGGTACTGTTATCCCAGTATTACTGATAAGGCAACAGACAGACTGATAAGGAAAGTTGGCTTTCTCAAATTAACGTAGCTAAAGGAATGGCAGGTACAAATCCCCAAAGAGGAGAAACATCAACATTCTTCAGGGCATCTAGGTAATCTCAAGATCTTTAAACAATTTAATGTAAACTATTCATTAGTTACATAAAATGGATAGATATAAATATGGTATGAATATTGATATATAGATAAGGATGCTCATAGGGGTTTAGACAAAGATATAAATTAATGGCAAAGTGTTTATATAAAGAATCAATCTCCTGAGGGGAATGCAGGTGTATGCAAAAATAACTCCTGGTAGAACATAATTTGAAAGTCTGCTGAATTTTATTTTATTTTATTTATTTATTTATTTATTTTCAATATATGAAGTTTATTGTCAAATAGGTTTCCATACAACACCCAGTGCTCATCCCAAAAGGTGCCCTCCTCAATACCAATCACCCACCCTCCCCTCCCTCCCACCCCCCATCAACCCTCAGTTTGTTCTCAGTTTTTAACAGTCTCTTATGCTTTGGCTCTCTCCCACTCTAACCTCTTTCTCTTTTTTTCCTTCCCCTCCTCCATGGATTTCTGTTAAGTTTCTCAGGATCCACATAAGAGTGAAACCATATGGTATCTGTCTTTCTCTGTATGGCTTATTTCACTTAGCATCACACTCTCCAGTTCCATCCACGTTGCTACAAAGGGCCATATTTCATTCTTTCTCATTGCCACATAGTATTCCATTGTGTATATAAACCACAATTTCTTTATCCATTCATCAGTTGATGGACATTTAGGCTCTTTCCATGATTTGGCTATTGTTGAGAGTGCTGCTATAAACATTGGGGTACAAGTGCCCCTATGCATCAGCACTCCTGTATCCCTTGGGTAAATTCCTAGCAGTGCTATTGCTGGGTCATAGGGTAGGTCTATTTTGAATTTTCTGAGGAACCTCCACACTGTTTTCCAGAGTGGCTGCACCAATTTGCATTCCCACCAACAGTGCAAGAGGCTTGCCATTTCTCCACATCCTCTCCAGCATCTACAGTCTCCTGATTTGTTCATTTTGGCCACTCTGACTGGCGTGAGGTGATATCTGAGTGTGGTTTTGATTTGTATTTCCCTGATAAGGAGTGACGCTGAACATCTTTTCATGTGCCTGTTGGCCATCCGGATGTCTTCTTTAGAGAAGTGTCTATTCATGTTTTCTGCCCATTTCTTCACTGGGTTATTTGTTTTTCGGGTGTGGAGTTTGGTGAGCTCTTTATAGATTTTGGATACTAGCCCTTTGTCCGATATGTCATTTGCGAATATCTTTTCCCATTCCGTTGGTTGCCTTTTAGTTTTGTTGGTTGTTTCCTTTGCTGTGCAGAAGCTTTTTATCTTCATAAGGTCCCAGTAATTCACTTTTGCTTTAATTCCCTTGCCTGTGGGGATGTGTCGAGTAAGAGATTGCTACGGCTGAGGTCAGAGAGGTCTTTTCCTGCTTTCTCCTCTAAGGTTTTGATGGTTTCCTGTCTCACATTCAGGTCCTTTATTCATTTTGAGTTTATTTTTGTGAACGGTGTGAGAAAGTGGTCTAGTTTCAACCTTCTGCATGTTGCTGTCCAGTTCTCCCAGCACCATTTGTTAAAGAGACTGTCTTTTTTCCATTGTATGTTCTTTCCTGCTTTGTCAAAGTTTAGTTGGCCATACGTTTGTGGGTCTAGTTCTGAGGTTTCTATTCTATTCCATTGGTCTATGTGTCTGTTTTTGTGCCAATACCATGCTGTCTTGATGATTACAGCTTTATAGTAGAGGCTAAAGTCTGGGCTTGTGATGCCTCCTGGTTTGGTCTTCTTCTTCAAAATTCCTTTGGCTATTCGGGGCCTTTTGCGGTTCCATATGAATTTTAGGATTGTTTGTTCTAGTTTTGAGAAGAATGCTGGTGCAATTTTGATTGAGATTGCATTGAATGTGTAGATAGCTTTGGGTAGTATTGACATTTTGACAATATTCTTCCAATCCATGAGCAGGGAATGTCTTTCCATTTCTTTATATCTTCTTCAATTACCTTCATAAGCTTTCTATAGTTTTCAGCATACAGATATTTTATATCTTTGGTTAGATTTATTCCTAGGTATTTTATGCTTCTTGGTGCAATTGTGAATGGGATCAGTCTCTTTATTTGTGTTTCTGTTGCTTCATTGTTAGTGTATAAGAATGCAACTGATTTCTGTACATTGATTTTGTATCCTGCAACTTTGCTGAATTCATGCATCAGTTCTAGCAGACTTTTGGTGGAGTCTATTGGATTTTCCAGATATAGTATCATGTCATCTGTAAAAAGTGAAAGCTTGACTTCATCTTTGCCAATTTTTATACTTTTGATTTCCTTTTGTTGTCTGATTGCTGATGCTAGAACTTCCAACAGTATGTTAAACAACAGCGGTGAGAGTGGATATCCCTGTCATGTTCCTGATCTCAGGGAAAAAGCTCTCAGTTTTTCCCCATTGAGGATGATGTTAGCTGTGGGCTTTTCATAGATGGCTTTTATGATCCTTAAGTATGTTCCTTCTATCCGGACTTCCTCAAGGGTTTTTATTAAGAAAGGGTGCTGGATTTTGTCGAAGGCCTTTTCCGCATCCATTGACAGGTTCATATGGTTCTTATCTTTTCTTTTATTAATGTGATGTATCACGTTGATTGATTTGTGAATGTTTAACAAGCCCTGCATCCCAGGAATGAATCCCACTTGATCATGGTGAATAATTCTTTTTATATGCTGTTATATTCGATTTGCTAGTATCTTATTGAGAATTTTTGCATCCATATTCATCAGGGATATTGGCCTGTATTTCTCTTTTTTTACTTGGTCTCTGTCTGGTTTGGGAATCAAAGTAATACTGGCTTCATAGAATGAGTCTGGTAGTTTTCCTTCCCTTTCTATTTCTTGGAGTAGCTTGAGAAGGATAGTTATTATCTTTGTTTCAAACGTCTGGTAGAACTCCCCTGGGAAGCCATCTGGTCCTGGACTCTTATTTGTTGGGAGATTCTTGATAAGCGATTCAATTCTTCACTGGTTTTGGATCTGTTCAAGCTTTCGATTTCCTCCTGATTGAGTTTTGGAAGCATGTGAGTGTTTAGGAATTTGTCCATTTCTTCCAGGTTGTCCAATTTGTTGGCATATAATTTTTCATAGTATTCCCTGATAATTGTTTGTATCTCTGAGGGATTGGTTGTAATAATTCCATTTTCATTCATGATTTTATCTATTTGGGTCATCTCCCTTTTCTTTTTGAGAAGCCTGGCTAGAGGTTTATCAATTTTGTTTATTTTTTCAAAAAACCAACTCTTGGTTTCATTGATCTGCTCTACAGTTTTTTAGATTTAATATGTTTATTTCTGCTCTGATCTTTATTATTTCTCTTCTTCTGCTGGGTTTAGACTGTCTTTGCTGTTCTGCTTCTATTTCCTTTAGGTGTGCTGTTAGATTTTGTATTTGGGATTTTTCTTGTTTCTTGAGATAGGCCTGGATTGCAATGTATGTTCCTCTCAGTACTGCCTTTGCTGCATTCCCAAAGCGTTTGGATTGTTGTATTTTCATTTTCCTTTGTTTCCATATACTTTTTGATTTCTTCTCTAATTACCCGGTTGACCCACTAATTCTTTAGTAGGGTTTTCTTTAACCTCCATGCTTTTGGAAGTTTTCCAGACTTTTCCTGTGGTTGATTTCGAGCTTCATAGCATTGTGGTCTGAAAGTATGCATGCTATAATTTCAATTCTTGTATACTTATGAACGGTTGTTTTGTGACCCAGTATATGATCTATCTTGAAGAATGTTGCATGTTCATTCGAGAAGAAAGTATATTGTGTTGCTTTGGGATGGCGAGTTCTAAATATATCTGTCAAGTCCAACTGATCCAATGTCTCATTCAGGGCCCTTGTTTCTTTATTGACCGTGTGTCTAGATGATCTGTCCATTTCTGTAAGTGGGGTGTTAAAGTCCCCTGCAATTACCACATTCTTATCAATAAGGTTGCTTATGTTTATGAGTAATTGTTTTATATATTTGGGGGCTCCTGTATTCCGCGCATAGACATTTATAACTGTTAGCTCTTCCTGATGGATAGACCCTGTGATTATTATATAATGCCCTTCTTCATCTCTTGTTACAGCCTTTAATTTAAAGTCTAGTTTGTCTGATATAAGTATGGCTACTCCAGCTTTCTTTTGGCATCCAGTAGCATGATAAATAATTCTCCATCCCCTCATTCTCAATCTAAAGGTGTCCTCAGGTCTAAAATGAGTCTCTTGTAGACAGCAAATAGATGGGTCTTGTTTTTTTATCCATTCTGATACCCTATGTCTTTTGGTTGGTGCATTTAGTCCATTTACATTCACTGTTATTATAGAAAGATATGGGTTTAGAGTCATTGTGATGTCTGTATGTTTTATGCTTGTAGCTATGTCTCTGGTACTTTGTCTCACGGGATTCCCCTTAGGATCTCTTGTAGGGCTGGTTTAGTGGTGACGAATTCCTTCAGTTTTTGTTTGTTTGGGAAGACCTTTATCTCTCCTTCTATTCTAAATGACAGACTTGCTGGATAGAGGATTCTCGGCTGCATATTTTTTTCTGTTCATCACATTGAAGATCTCCTGCCACGCCTTTCTGGCCTGCCAAGTTTCAAAAGAGAGATTAGTCACGAGTCTTATAGGTCTCCCTTTATAGGTTAGGGCACGTTTATCCCTTGCTGCTTTCAGAATTTTCTCTTTATCCTTGTATTGTGCCAGTTTCACTATGATATGTCATGCAGAAGATCGATTCACGTTACGTCTGAAGGGAGATCTCTGTGCCTCTTGGATTTCAATGCCTTTTTCCTTCCCCAGATCAGGGAAGTTCTGAGCTATTATTTCTTCAAGTACACCTTCAGCACCTTTCCCTCTCTTCCTCCTCTGGGATACCATTTATGCGTATATTATTTCTTTTTAGTGTATCACTTAGTTCTCTAATTTTTCCCTCATACTCCTGGATTTTTTTATCTCTCTTTTTCTCAGCTTCCTCTTTTTCCATAATTTTATCTTCTAGTTCATCTATTCTCTCCTCTGCCTCTTCAATCCGAGCCGTGGACGTTTCCATTTTATTTTGCATCTTGTTTAAAAGCGCTTTTCAGCTCCTCGTGACTGTTCCTTAGTCCCTTGATCTCTGTAGCAAGAGATTCTCTGCTCTCCTCTATACTGTTTTCAAGCCCAGCGATTAATTTTATGAGTATTATTCTAAGTTCACTTTCTGTTATATTTAATCCTTTTTGATCAATTCATTAGCTGTTGTTATTTCCTGGAGATTCTTTTGAGGGGAATTCTTCCGTTGCATCATTTTGGATAGTCCCTGGAGTGGTGTGGATATGCAGGGCACTTCCCCTGTGCTGTGGTGTATAACTGGAGTTGGTGGGCGGGGCCTCAGTCCGACCTGATGTCTGCCCCCAGCCCACTGCTGGGGCCACAGTCAGACTGGTGTGTGCCTTCTCCTCAGGGTGGGAATCACTGTGGGGTGGTGTGGCCCGTCTGGGCTACTTGCACACTGCCAGGCTTGTGGTGCTGGGGATCTGGTGTATTAGCTGGGGTGGGTAGGCAAGGTGCACGGGGGCAGGAGGGGCAGGCTTAGCTCACTTATCCTTAGGTGATCCACTTTAGGAGGGTACCTGTGGCAGCGGGAGGGAGTCAGACCCACTGCTGGAGGGGTCCTCCGCAGAAGCACAGTGTTGGGTGTTTGCCCGGGGCAAGCAAATTCCCTGGCAGGAACTGTTTCCCTTTAGGATTTTGGCTGGGTGGTGGGCAATGGAGATGGTGCTGGCTAGCTCCTTTGTTCCCTGCCAAACTGAGCTTTGTTGTCCCGGGGCTCAGCAACTCTCCCTCCCTTTGTCCTCCAGCCTTCCTGCTTCCCAAACAGAGCTGTTAACTTATGACCTCGCAGATGCTAAGTCCCGCTTGCTGTTGGAACACACTCCGTCCGGCCCCTCCGCTTTTGCAAGCCAGACTCAGGGGCTCTGCTTGGCCGGCAGGCTGCCCCTCCCCCCGGCTCCCTCCCGCCAGTCTGTTCAGCATGATCCTCCTTGGTGCCCTTCCTACCCTCTTCCGTGGGCCTCTCCTCTGTGCTTGGCTCTGGAGAATCCATTCTGCTAATCCTCTGGCGGTTTTTTGGGTTATTTAGGCAGGTGTAGGTGGAATCTAAGTGATCAGCAGGACACTCGGTGAGCCCAGTGTCCTCCTATGCTGCCATCTTCCCTGTTCCTAATCTTCCCTCTTAGAGGAGCTTTTCCTCAACCCCAAAGATTTTGGACCATTGGGTTTCATTTCCATTCATCTCCATGTATTGTTTTATTTCCTCTTGTATGTCTTTTTTTAAGTTTATTTATTTATTTATTTTGAGAGAGAAGGGGGGGGAGAGAGAGAGGGAGAGAGAGAGAGAGAATCCTAAGTAGGCTATGCACTGACAGTGAAGATCCCAATAAGGAGTTTGAACCCATGAACCATGAGGCCCTGACCTGAGCCAAAACCAAGAGTTGGACATACAACTGACTAAGGCACCCAGCCACCCCTGGATTTATTCTTTAACCCAATATTGTTTAGTGGCATATTACTTAACCTCCATGTATTTGTGTTCTTTGAAGATTTTTTTCTTGTGCGTGTGTGTGTGTGTGTGTGTGTGTGTGTGTTTGCATGGTTGATTTCTAGTTTCATAGTGTTGTCATTGGAAAAAGTACATGGAATATGTTGATACTCACTTTATGTCCAACATGTAATCTCTTCTTGAGAATATTTCATGTGCCCTGGAACTAATGTGTATAATAATGTGTATCCCACTGTTTTTGGATAGAATATTCTGAATTTATCTGGTAGATCAATCTGATCCAATGTGCTTTTCACAACCACTATTTTCATAATTTTCTGTTTGGATGATCTATGCATTGATATAAGTAGGGTATAAATTCCCTTGCTCTCATTGTATTACCATTGATTTCTTATTGCATGTTTGTTAATAATTGTTTTATGTATTTGGGTGTATCCATGCTGGGTGTATAAATATTTACTATGGTTATCTTTTGGTGGATTGTTCCCTTTATCATTATGTAGTGTCCTCCTTTGTCCTTGCTACACTCTTTGTTTAAGATCTCTTTTGTTTGATATAAGTATTGTTCTTTTAGCTTTAGCATGATATTGTTCTTTTATCATTAGCATGATAATGGTTTTCTCTCCCTTTATTTTCAATCAACATGTGTCTTAGGTATGATATGATTTCAATCTTTTTTTATTTTAGTAACACTTGTTTTGTGGCCTAAAATGTTGAGTTTCTGGAGAATATTTCATATGCATTATAAAATAATGTATATTCCACAGTTTCCAGATGCAATGATTCAAAGGTATCTGTTAAGTCCATCTGTTCCAATGTGTCATTCAAAAGCAATGTCGCCTCATTGATTTTCTTTCTGGATAATCTATGCATTGATGTAAGTGGAGTGAAAAAGTCCCCTACTATTATTGTATTATTGTTTATTTATTCCTTTATGTCTATTAATATTTGATTTATGTATTTATATGCTCTTATGTTGAGTGCATGAACATTTACAATTGTTATACCCTTTCATAAGTATGTAGTGTCCTTTGTCTATTGTTACAAGCTTTGTTTTAATTTCTATATTGTCTGATATAAGTATTGCTACTCCTGTTTTCTTTTCAGTTCCATTTACCTGGTAAATGTTTTTCCATTTTTTCACTTTTGGTCTGTATGTGGCTTTAGGTCTGAAGTGACTATCATATGCAGCATATAGATAAATGATGCATTTTTGTACATTCAGTCACCCCATGTATTTTGATTGGACCATTCGGCCCACTTATATTCAAGGTATTATTGATAGATAAGTACTTAGTTCCATTTTATTACTTGTTTTGCTATTGTTTTTGTAGTTCTCTGTTTTTTCCTTCTTTGCTAACTCTTCCCTTATGGGTTGATGCATTCTATAGTATGATGCTTTAATTGTCTATTTTTTGGGCATCTACTATAAGTTTTAGATTTGTGGTTAACTCTACATTCATAAATAACATTTTATGCACATAGCAGTCTACATTAAGTTGATAGTTAATTAGTATTATATAATACCATCGTTTACATCCTTTCATTTTGTGAATGCCTTGAGTAACTTTTATAGACATAATATAATTTCTTGCTTTTTTTTTTACTTTAACCTTGATACTAGTTTATAAGTGATTTATTTACTACTTTAATTATATGTTTGCATTACTTGTAAAATTGTTTTATCTGATAAATTTCTCACTCCTTATCATGGACTTTTCCTATCAAAGAAAAGAAAATCAAAGAAAATTCTTGTAACATTTCTTTTCTTTTCTTTTCTTTTTTCTTTTTTTTTTTAATTTGAGGAGAGACAGAACATATAAGTGGGGAAGTGACATAGAGAAAGGTATAGAGAGAATCCCAAGCAGATTCCATGCTGTGAGCATGGAATCTAACATGGGACTCAATCCCACAAACCATGAGATCATGACCTAAACCAAAATTAAGAGTTGGATGCATAACCAAACATTCTTTTAATGAGAGTTTAGTGGTGATAATATCCTTAAACTTTTAACTGTATGGGAAACAACTTATCTGTTATATTCTGAATATAGTATTTCTGTAGAGTATTTTTTATTGCTGGCATTTTTTTTCTTTTGCCACTTTGAATATATGATGCCATTTTTTTCAAGCCTGCAAATATTCTGCTGAAAACTCACCTGATGGCCTTATAGGTTTCCCACTTAAGTAACTTTTTTTTTCTCTTGGTGCTTTTAAAATTATTACTTTATCAGTATTTTTTGCCATTATACGTATAGTGTGTTGTGGTATGGACCTCTTTGTATTAATTTTCTTAGAAGGATTTCTTTGCTGCATAGACCTTGATGTGTGTTTCCTTCCCCAGGTTAGGAAAGTTTATAGCTGTCATTTCTTAAAATAAATTTTCTGCCCCTTTCTTTCATTCTTCTTTGTCTGGTATCCTTATAATGCTAACGTTATAACATTTGATTTTGTTTAGTTCCCTTAATATATTATCATTTTTAAAGTTATTATTTTTCTTTGTTCTGCTTCTTTGCTCTATATTAGCCTGTATTGTTCTGATTTGTTCTTCTACCTTCTGTCATATGCTACTGTTTAATACTACCATATCTTTATTTCACTTATGGATTTCTTCATCTCTGACTGTTTACTCTTTATATTTTCATTTTATAACTATATTTATTTATTTATTTTGAGAAGGGGAAGGGGCTGAGAGAGAAGAGATAGAATTTCAAGGAGCCCCTGTACTATCAGCACAGAGACTGATACAGGGCTCAAATTCACAAACCATGAAATCATGACATGAGCCAAAATCAAATGTCAGATGTTTAACAGACAAGACACCTAGCTGCCTATATATTTACACTTATTATTTTAAGTTTTTATTTTAATTACTATTAGTTAACATATAGTTTTCTATTAGTTTCAGATGTACAATATAGTGATTCAACAATTACAGAGGGAGGAGTTAAGAAGGTTGAATGGTATAGGAACCCTGGGCTTGTCTCATCTCCTAAACACAGGTATATATGCATCAAACTGTTTTGAACACATAGGAAATTGAGCTGACAATTCATATATCAATCTGCATAATTTGAGTGAGAGAACTTGGCAATGGAAGGATTCACCGCAAAAGAGAGAACAGGAAGAAATGACCAGGAATTTAATCAATACTGATAGAAGTAAGATGTCTGAACTAAAATTTAAAACCATAGTTATAATAATAGTAGCTGGAGTTGAAAGAACCATAGAACACATCAGAGAATCCCAATCTGCAGAAGTAAAACAACTAAAATCTATTAAGTCTGAAATTAAAAATCCAAAACTGAAAGGCAATCTCCAATGGATGTGATGATGGCAAGGATGGAAGAAGCAGAATAGTTATCAGTGATATAGAAGATGAAATTATGAAAATATCTGGAAAAAAGAGGGAAACAGAGACAGAAGATCACAATACAAGATGGAGAGAACTCAGTGACTTATTAAATAGGAATAATATTCATATCATAGGACTACCAGAAGACAAAGAGAAAAGTGAGCAGAATGTTTATGTGAGCATATTATAGCTGAAAACTTCCCAAATCTGAGGAAGAGTAAGACCTCATAATCCAAGAAGCACATAGAAGTTCCATTAGATTCAAGAGAAGTACCGTGACCAAGACATAATACACAAAATACACAGACAGGGAAAGAATCATGAAAGCAGCAAGGGGAAAAAAAGTCCTTAGCCTTCCCATGGGAAGATAGATCAGGTTCACAGCCGATCCATCCACAGAGAAATGGACAGGTCAGAAAGGGATGGCAGGATATATTGAAAGTGCTGAATGTGAAAAATATGTATCAAAAATTCTTTAATATTTTAGACATTTATTTGTATTTGAAAATGAGAAAGAGCATGAGTGGGGGAGGGCAGAGAGAGAGAGGAAGACACAGAATCTGAAGTAGGTCTCCTGGCTCCAAGCTGTAAGCACAGAGCCTGATGCAGGGCTTGAACCCACAAACTATGAGATCATGACCTGAGCCAAAGTCAGATGTTCAACTAACTGATCCAGGTGCCCCATAGCCAAAAATTCTTTATCCAACAAGGCTGTCATTCAGATTAGAAGGAGAGATATGAGATTCCCAGAAAAATAAAAACTAAAGGAGTTGTAAACCCTAAACTAGTCCTGCAATAAATGTTAAGAGGGGCTACCTGAGTGTTGAAACAAACAAAAACAAAAACAAAAAAAAAAGCAAAACAGACCAAAAGCAATGAAACCTAGAAAGGACCAGGGAATATCACCAGAAGCACCAACTCTACAAGCAACACAATAGAACTGAATTCATATCTTTCAATCATCACTCTGAAGGAAGATGTTCTAAATGCTCAAATAAAAAAGAAATAGCATATCAGAATGGATTTGAAAAAATACAAGACCCATCTATATGCTGCCGACAAAAGACTCATTTTAGATCTAAAGACACCTGCAGATTGAAAGCGAGGGGATGGAAACCCATCTATGAGGATAATGGACATCAAAACAAAGCTGAAGTAGCCATACTTATATCAGATAAGCTAGATTATAAAATAAAGACTGTAACAAGAGATGAAGAAAGGCATTAGATCATAATTAAGGGGTCTATCCACTGAGAAGATCTAACAGTTAATTGTAAATAATTTTGCCCCCCATGTGGCACACTTAAACATATAAACCAGTTAATTAAAACATAAAGAGACCCATTGAGAATAATACAATAACTTTAGGGGACTTCAACATTTTACTTACACCAGTGGACAGATTGTTTAAGTAGAAAATCAGCACGGAAACAATGGCTTTGAACGACACACTGGACCAAATGGAGTTAACAGACTTATTCAGAAAATTTCACCATAAAGCAGCAGAATACACATTCTCCTCAAGTTCCCATGGAGTCTGAAAGGAAATAGATACACTGTATCTCATATATACAACGTGAGCAAAGGAGATGGTTGAACAAACAGAACAATAAATATTCCAACGGAAACTCATTTTATTTATTTATTTATTTAAGGGGATATTTTAGATACTCATCTCTTGCCTTTCCTTAACTCAGAGTTTTACAGGAAGTAATTAAGTTCTCAGACTTGTATTTTAGAAATGTTAAAGCAGTGCTCACCAACTGGAAAAGGGTAAGCTTGGAGGGATGAAGTCCAGGTGATTAAGGATGGTGAACAAAATACCGTTAATCTAACTGAACTAGACCATGCTTTAACCAGGAAAGATGTTTAGGGTAAGTGTAACACTGTTGAACTTGTTCCATAAAACCACAGACATGGTTTCCTGTATAACATTTTCCAAATGACTGTGTCTAAATTGAGAATTACCAGTTGGTTCAAACATACAAATCCTATTTTCTTTGACACAGTAATTATCATGACCATAAAATAAGGATCTTGCAATATTTGAGATTTCAGATTAGAAAACCAATTTCCAATATTTTTGCTTCAAAATGAATGAATAAAATATACACATTCTTTCACTTTCAAAAAGAATTGAGAAGGATAATGCATCACCTCTCAATTTTTTGGACTGTATCATACACACATTTGATGTTTCCATTTGTAACACCCTAGAAATGGAAGACAAATATAATGAAAAGAAACAAAATGTGGAGTGGAAACATTTTCTACAAAATTTGGCTTTATTTTTTACTGTATCTTAAATCAAAAAGTTTTATTTAAAAATATGATAAAATATGGGGCAACTGGGTGCTTCAGTCAATTGAGCATCTGGCTTCAACTGAGGTCATGATTTCACAGTTTGTGAGTTTAAGCCCCATATCAGGCTGCCCACTGTCAGTGCAGAGCCTGCTTCTATCCCCCTCTCTGCCCCTCCCCTGCTTGTGCTCTCCACCTCTTTCTCCCAAAATAAATAAAACTCTAAAAAAATATTATAAAACAATGAGATCTCTTAATTTTTTTTTAATTTACATCCAAGTTAGTTAGCCTATAGTGCAACAATGATTTCAGGAGTGGATTCCTTAATGCCCCTTACCTATTTAGTTAATCTCCCTTCCCACAACCTACCTCTCCAGTAGCCCTCTGTTTGTTCCCAATATTTAAGAGTCTCATGTTTTGTCCCCACCCCCCGTTTTTATATTATTTTTGCTTCCCTTCCCTTATGTTGATCTGTTTTGTATCCTAAAGTCCTCATGTGAGTGAAGTCATATGATATTTGTCTTTCTCTGACTAATTTTGCTTCACACAACATCCTCTAGTTCCTTCCATGTAGTCATAAATGGTAAGATTTCATTTTTTAATTTTTTTTAACATTTTATTTATTTTTGAGACAGAGAGAGACAGAGCATGAATGGGGGAGGGGCAGAGAGAGAGGGAGACACAGAATGGAAGCAGGCTCCAGGCTCTGAGCCATCAGCCCAGAGCCTGACACGGGGCTCGAACTCATGGACTGCAAGATCGTGACCTGAGCTGAAGTCGGACGCTCAACCGACTGAGCCACCCAGGCGCCCCAAGATTTCATTATTTTTGATTGCCGAGTAATATTCCATTATATATATATATATATATATATACATGCACACAATGCACACACACTACATCTTCTTTATCCATTCATCCGTCGATGGACATTTGGGCTCTTTCCATACTTTGGCTATTGTTGATAGTGCTGCTATAAACATTGGGGTTCACTTGCCCCTTCAAAACAGCCTACCTCTATCCCATGGATAAATACCTAGCAGTGCAATTGTTGAGTTGTAGGGTAATTCTATTTTTAATTTTTTGAGGAACTTCCATACTGTTTTCCAGAGTGGCTGCACCAGTTTGCATTCCCACCAGCAGTGCAAAAGAGATCCTCTTTTTCTGCATCCTCGCCAACATCTGTTGTTGCCTGAGTTGTTAACGTTAGCTATTCTTACAGGTGTGAGGTGGTATCTCATTGTGGTTTTGATTTGTTTTCCTTGATGATGAGTGATGTTGAGTATTTTTTCATATGTCGTTTGGCCATCTTATGTCTTTGGAGAAGTGTCTATAATGAGTTCTCTTTTTTAAAGAATGTGTTCAAAAAACATTTTTTTTCATAATCTCTACTAATTAGATATTAAAATAACTATACTGTTTGGAATTTCTCTGTAAAATTATATATTATATCTGATATTTAGAATTCCTAGACATGGAGGAACAATTGTTAGTCCAAATTTCTTGAATATGGGATTAAAATTTTAAATGAAAGAGAGATATCTTGGTGGTTTAGTTGGTTAACTGACTGACTTTGTCTCGGGTCATGATCTTGTGGTTGGTGAGTTTTAGACCCACATTAGGCTTTCTGCTTTCAGTGTGGAGCCCACTTTGGATCCTCTGTTCCCCTCTCTCCCTCTCTGCCACTTCCCTGCTGGTTCTGTCTTTCAAAATAAATAAACTTAAAAAATTTAATTGAAAGAATTTTTGATACTCAATTACACTTGTTTAAAATGCAAAATAAGGGCTGATTGGGCAAGATGGCGGCTTAGGAGGACGCTGGGCTCACCGCACGTCCTGCTGATCACTTAGATTCCATCTACATCTGCCTAAATAACCCAGAAAACCGCCAGAGGATTAGCAGAACGGAGTCGCCGGAGCCAAACGCAGACGAGAGGCCCACGGAAGAGGGTAGGAAGGGCGGCGAGGCGGTGCGCGCTCCACGGACTGGCGGGAGGGAGCCGGGGCGGAGGGGCGGCTCGCTGGCCAAGCAGAGCCCCCGAGTCTGGCTGGCAAAAGCGGAGGGGCCTGACGGACTGTGTTCCGACAGCAAGCGCGACTTAGCGTCTGGGAGGTCATAAGTTAACAGCTCTGCTCGGAAAGCGGGAAGGCTGGAGGACAAAGGGAGGGAGAGCTGCTGAGCCCCCTGACAACAGAGCTCAGTTTGGTGGGGAACAAAGGCGCTCGCCAGCGCCATCTCCCCCGCCCATCCTCCAGCCGAAATCCCAAAGGGAACTGGTTCCTGCCAGGGAACTTGCTCGCTCCGCGCAAACACCCAACTCTGCGCTTCGGCGGAGCCAAACCTCCGGCAGCGGATCTGACTCCCTCCCACTGCCACAGGGCCCCTCCTGAAGTGGATCACCTAAGGAGAAGCGATCTAAGCCTGCCCCTCCTGCCCCCGAGCACCTTGCCTACCCACCCCAGCTAATACGCCAGATCCCCAGCATCACAAGCCTGGCAGGGTGCAAGTAGCCCAGACGAGCCACACCACCCCACGGTGAATCCCGCCCCTAGGAGAGGGGAAGAGAAGGCACACACCAGTCTGACTGTGGCCCCAGCAGTGGGCTGGGGGCAGACATCAGGTCTGACTGCGGCCCCGCCCACCAACTCCAGTTATACACCACAGCACAGGGGAAGTGCCCTGCAGGTCCTCACCACGCCAGGGACTATCCAAAATGACCAAGCGGAAGAATTCCCCTCAGAAGAATCTCCAGGAAATAACAACAGCTAATGAGCTGATCAAAAAGGACTTAAATAACATAACAGAAAGTGAATTTAGAATAATAGTCATAAAATTAATCGCTGGGCTTGAAAACAGTATAGAGGACAGCAGAGAATCTCTTGCTACAGAGATCAAGGGACTAAGGAACAGTCACGAGGAGCTGAAAAACGCTTTAAACGAAATGCATAACAAAATGGAAACCACCACAGCTCGGCTTGAAGAGGCAGAGGAGAGAATAGGTGGACTAGAAGATACAGTTATGGAAAAAGAGGAAGCTGAGAAAAAGAGAGATAAAAAAATCCAGGAGTATGAGGGGAAAATTAGAGAATTAAGTGATACACTAAAAAGAAATAATATACGCATAATTGGTATCCCAGAGGAGGAAGAGAGAGGGAAAGGTGCTGAAGGGGTACTTGAAGAAATAATAGCTGAGAACTTCCCTGAACTGGGGAAGGAAAAAGGCATGGAAATCCAAGAGGCACAGAGAACTCCCTTCAGACGTAACTTGAATCGATCTTCTGCACCACATATCATAGTGAAACTGGCAAAATACAAGGATAAAGAGAAAATTCTGAAAGCAGCAAGGGGTAAACGTGCCCTCACATATAAAGGGAGACCTATAAGACTCGTGACTGATCTCTCTTTTGAAACTTGGCAGGCCAGAAAGAATTGGCACGAGATTTTCAGGGTGCTAGACAGAAAAAATATGCAGCCGAGAATCCTTTATCCAGCAAGTCTGTCATTTAGAATAGAAGGAGAGATAAAGGTCTTCCCAAACAAACAAAAACTGAAGGAATTTGTCACCACTAAACCAGCCCTACAAGAGATCCTAAGGGGGACCCTGTGAGACAAAGTCCCAGAGACATCACTACAAGCATAAAACATACAGACATCACAATGACTCTAAACCCGTATCTTTCTATAATAACACTGAATGTAAATGGATTAAATGCGCCAACCAAAAGACATAGGGTATCAGAATGGATAAAAAAACAAGACCCATCTATTTGCTGTCTACAAGAGACTCATTTTAGACCTGAGGACACCTTTAGATTGAGAGTGAGGGGATGGAGAACTATTTATCATGCAACTGGAAGCCAAAAGAAAGCTGGAGTAGCCATACTTATATCAGACAAACTAGACTTTAAATTAAAGGCTGTAACAAGAGATGAAGAAGGACATTATATAATAGTTACAGGGTCTATCCATCAGGAAGAGCTAACAATTATAAATGTCTATGCACCGAATACCGGAGCCCCCAAATATATAAAACAATTACTCATCAACATAAGCAACCTTATTGATAAGAATGTGGTAATTGCAGGGGACTTTAATACACCACTTACAGAAATGGATAGATCATCTAGACACATGGTCAATAAAGAAACAAGGGCCCTGAATGAGACATTGGATCAGATGGACTTGACAGATATATTTAGAACTCGCCATCCCAAAGCAACACAATATACTTTCTTCTCGAGTGCACATGGAACATTCTCCAAGATAGATCATATACTGGGTCACAAAACAGCCCTTCATAAGTTTACAAGAATTGAAATTATACCATGCTTACTTTCAGACCACAATGCTATGAAGCTTGAAATCAACCACAGAAAAAAGTCTGGAAAACCTCCAAAAGCATGGAGGTTAAAGAACACCCTACTAACGAATGAGTGGGTCAACCAGGCAATTAGAGAAGAAATTAAAAAATATATGGAAACAAACGAAAATGAAAATACAACAATCCAAACGCTTTGGGACGCAGCAAAGGCAGTCCTGAGAGGAAAATACATTGCAATCCAGGCCTATCTCAAGAAACAAGAAAAATCCCAAATACAAAATCTAACAGCACACCTAAAGGAACTAGAAGCAGAACAGCAAAGGCAGCCTAAGCCCAGCAGAAGAAGAGAAATAATAAAGATCAGGGCAGAAATAAACAATATAGAAACTAAAAAAACTGTAGAGCAGATCAACGAAACCAAGAGTTGGTTTTTTGAAAAAATAAACAAAATTGACAAACCTCTAGCCAGGCTTCTCAAAAAGAAAAGGGAGATGACCCAAATAGATAAAATCATGAATGAAAATGGAATTATTACAACCAATCCCTCAGAGATACAAACAATTATCAGGGAATACTATGAAAAATTATATGCCAACAAACTGGACAACCTGGAAGAAATGGACAAATTCCTGAACAACCACACTCTTCCAAAACTCAATCAGGAGGAAATAGAAAGCTTGAACAGACCCATAACCAGTGAAGAAATTGAATCGGTTATCAAAAATCTCCCAACAAATAAGAGTCCAGGACCAGATGGCTTCCCAGGGGAGTTCTACCAGACGTTTAAAGCAGAGATAATACCTATCCTTCTCAAGCTATTCCAAGAAATAGAAAGGGAAGGAAAACTTCCAGACTCATTCTATGAAGCCAGTATTACTTTGATTCCTAAACCAGACAGAGACCCAGTAAAAAAAGAGAACTACAGGCCAATATCCCTGATGAATATGGATGCAAAAATTCTCAATAAGGTACTAGCAAATCGAATTCAATGGCATATAAAAAGAATTATTCACCATGATCAAGTGGGATTCATTCCTGGGATGCAGGGCTGGTTCAACATTCGCAAATCAATCAACGTGATACATCACATTAACAAAAAAAAAGAGAAGAACCATATGATCCTGTCAATCGATGAAGAAAAGGCCTTCGACAAAATCCAGCACCCTTTCTAATAAAAACCCTTGAGAAAGTCGGGATAGAAGGAACATACTTAAAGATCATAAAATCCATTTATGAAAAGCCCACAGCTAACATCATCCTCAATGGGGAAAAACTGAGAGCTTTTTCCCTGAGATCAGGAACACGACAAGGATGCCCACTCTCACCGCTGCTGTTTAACATAGTGCTGGAAGTTCTAGCATCAGCAATCAGACAACAAAAGGAAATCAAAGGCATCAAAATTGGCAAAGATGAAGTCAAGCTTTCGCTTTTTGCAGATGACATCGGATACATGGAAAATCCGATAGACTCTATCTAGCAAAAGTCTGCTAGAACTGATACATGAATTCAGCAAAGTTGCAGGATACAAAATCAATGTACAGAAATCAGTTGCATTCTTATACACTAACAATGAAGCAACAGAAATACAAATAAAGAAACTGATCCCATTCACAATTGCACCAAGAAGCATAAAATACCTAGGAATAAATCTAACCAAAGATGTAAAGGATCTGTATGCTGAAAATTATAGAAAGCTTATGAAGGAAATTGAAGAAGATTTAAAGAAATGGAAAGACATTCCCTGCTCATGGATTGGAAAAATAAATATTGTCAAAATGTCAATACTACCCAAAGCTATCTACACATTCAATGCAATCCCAATCAAAATTGCACCAGCATTCTTCTCGAAACTAGAACAAGCAATCCTAAAATTCATATGGAACCACAAAAGGCCCCGAATAGCCAAAGGAATTTTGAAGAAGAAGACCAAAGCAGGAGGCATCACAATCCCAGACTTTAGCCTCTACTGCAAAGCTGTCATCATCAAGACAGCATGGTATTGGCACCAAAACAGACACATAGACCAATGGAATAGAATAGAAACCCCAGAACTAGACCCACAAACGTATGGCCAACTCATCTTTGACAAAGCAGGAAAGAACATCCAATGGAAAAAAGACAGCCTTTTTAACAAATGGTGCTGGGAGAACTGGACAGCAACATGCAGAAGGTTGAAACGAGACCACTTTCTCACACCATTCACAAAAATAAACTCAAAATGGATAAAGGACCTAAATGTGAGACAGGAAACCATCAAAACCTTAGAGGAGAAAGCAGGAAAAGACCTCTCTGACCTCAGCCGTAGCAATCTCTTACTCGACACATCCCCAAAGGCAAAGGAATTAAAAGCAAAAGTGAATTACTGGGACCTTATGAAGATAAAAAGCTTCTGCACAGCAAAGGAAACAACCAACAAAACTAAAAGGCAACCAACGGAATGGGAAAAGATATTCGCAAATGACATATCGGACAAAGGGCTAGTATCCAAAATATATAAAGAGCTCACCAAACTCCACACCCAAAAAACAAATAACCCAGTGAAGAAATGGGCAGAAAACACGAATAGACACTTCTCTAAAGAAGACATCCGGATGGCCAACAGGCACATGAAAAGATGTTCAGCATCGCTCCTTATCAGGGAAATACAAATCAAAACCACACTCAGGTATCACCTCACGCCAGTCAGAGTGGCCAAAATGAACAAATCAGGAGACTATAAATGCTGGCGAGGATGTGGAGAAACGGGAACCCTCTTGCACTGTTGGTGGGAATGCAAATTGGTGCAGCCGCTCTGGAAAGCAGTGTGGAGGTTCCTCAGAAAATTAAAAATAGACCTGCCCTATGACCCAGCAATAGCACTGCTAGGAATTTATCCAAGGGATACAGGAGCACTGATGCATAGGGCCACTTGTACCCCAATGTTCATAGCAGCACTCTCAACAATAGCCAAATTATGGAAAGAGCCTAAATGTCCATCAACTGATGAATGGATAAAGAAATTGTGGTTTATATACACAATGGAATATTACGTGGCAATGAGAAAAAATGAAATATGGCCTTTTGTAGCAACGTGGATGGAACTGGAGAGTGTGATGCTAAGTGAAATAAGCCATACAGAGAAAGACAGATACCATATGGTTTCACTCTTATGTGGATCCTGAGAAACTTCACAGGAACCCATGGGGGAGGGAAGGAAAAAAAAAAAAAGAGGTTAGAATGGGAGAGAACCAAAGCATAAGAGACTTAAAAACTGAGGACAAACTAAGGGTTGATGGGGGGTGGGAGGGAGGAGAGGGTGGGTGATGGGTATTGAGGAGGGCACGTTTTGGGATGAGCACTGGGTGTTGTATGGAAACCAATTTGTTAATAAATTTCATAAAAAAAAAAATAATAATAAAATGCAAAATAAGTATCTGTTAACAGAGTAGTTTAAAATTTTTAAACTACAAGATGGATTCATAATTTTGAGTTTGTGATGCCACTACCATTTGGCCAGATGTATCACTTGTACCCTATGGTAACAAGGTCTCAGAATTTCTAAAATCTCAAAAATGCATTAAGTATACAGACTGTAATTGTTTACCATAATTTAAGAATAAGTCAACATGGACTAGGTAGAGAAACTTGCATTATTTTATATATTTTAAACTTTTTAAATTAGTTGAAAGTATAAAATTTGAAGACATAAAAACTTAAAAATTATTTTCTAGGGATGGCTCAAGAAATAGATACAAATAAACAAAAATAGATGCATTGACCCTGACATTAAACATTGTTGCCTTTCCCTCCTTAATATTGTTATATAAGCAAGTGGTTTCTCTCTCTGTTTGACACATGGTTCTAAAATGTAATCCTCTAATGTTATGGCTAGAAAACCCGAGTTGTATAGTTCAAATTTATTTTTTCTTCCAAGATTTTTTTCAAATTCAAGTCAGTTAACATACAGTTTAGTATTGATTTGAGAAGTAGAATTTAGTGACTCATCACTTACACATAACAGTGCTCATGACAACAATGCCTTCCTTAATGCCCATCACCCATTTAGCCCACCCCCTACCCACCTTCCCTCCAGCAACCCTGTTTGTTCACTACAGTTAAGAGCCTTTTATGGTTTGCCTCCTTCTTTGTTTTTATATTATTTTTCCTTATCTTCACCTAATGTTTTATGTTTTGTTTCTTAAATTCCACATCTGAGGGAAACCATATGGTATTTTTCTTTCTCTGACTTATTTTGTTTACCATAGTACATTCCAGTCCCACCCTTGTTGCAAATGGCAAGATTCCATTGTTTTTGATGGCTGATTAATATTCCATTGTATGCATATACCACCTCTTTTTTCTCCACTCATAATTTGATGGACATTTGGGCTCTTTACATAATTTGGATATTGTTGATAGTGCTGCTACAAACATTAGGGCGCCTATGCACCTTCAAATCAGTATTTTGTATCCTTTGAATAAATACCTAGTAGTGCAATTTCTGCATTATAGTATATTTTTGTAATTAACTTTCTGAGGAACCTCCACACTGTTTTCCAGAGTGGAAAGCAGTTTGCATTCCCACAAACAGAATAAGTGGGTTCCCGTTTATCCTCATCTTTGCCATTATCTGTTGTTTCCTGAGTAGCTAATTTTAGCCATCCTGACAGGTGTGAGATGATATTTCATTGTGGTTTTGATTTGTATTTCCCTGATGATAGGTTATTTTGAATGTTTTCTCATGTGTTGGTTAGCCATTTGTATATCCTCTTTGAAGAAGTGTCTCTTCATTTCTTCTGTCCATTTCTTAACTAGAATTTTTATTTTTGGGGTGTTGATTTTTATAAGCTCTTTATAGATTTTGTATACTAGCCCTTTGTCCAATATTCATTTGAAAATATCTTCTCCCATTCTATAGCCTTCCTTTTAATTTTGTTTACTGCTTCCTTCACTGTGCAGAAGCTTTTTATCTTGATGATACCATATGGTTCCATATGATTAATATATCATCAATGTTTAAAAAATACATATTAATGAAAGTGAAGAGATGGAAAAACATTTACCATGCTAATGTAAGGTTAAAAAAAGACAGGATAGCAATGATTATATCACAAAATAGACTTTAAAACATAACAAGAGAGGTGCCTGGGTGGCTCAGTTGGTTAAGAGTCCAACTCTCGATTTCAGATCAGGCCATGATCTCACAATTCATGACTTCAAGACCCACGTCCAGCTCTGTGCTATTGGCACAGAGGCTGCTTGGATTTCTCTCTCCCCTTTCTTTCTGTCCCTCTTCCTGCCCTCTTTCTCTCTCAAAATAAATTAATAAACATTTAAAAAATAAAATGTAGCAAGAGACGAAGACATTACAAAATAATATTATATCCAACAGCAGGATATACTTGTAAATATTTATGTACTCAATTTTGGAACACCTAAATGTGTGAAGCAAATGTTAAGACACAAAGAGGGAAATTAATGGTAGTAACTAATAGTACGGGTTTTAGTACCCCACTTAAATCAGTGGATATATTAGGCAGCAAATCAATAAGCAAACAGTGTCTTTGTGTGGCACATTGGACTAGATGTACATAACAGATATATTCAGAACATTCCATCCAAAAACAACAGAAAACATTATTTTCAAGTGCACATGAAACAGTCTCCAAAATAAATCATGTTAGGCAAAAAATATCTCAATGAAATTAAGAAGATTAGAAGTATACATACATCCCTTCTGAACACAATTGTATGAAGCTAGAAATCACCTACATGCTGCCTGTGTTCTCCTCTAACATTTTGATATTTCCCTGTCTCACGTTTAGGTCTTTCATCCACTTTGGATTTATTTTTGTGTATGGTGTAAGAAAGTTCTTCTTTCATTCTTCTGAATGTTGCATCCAGTTTTGCCAACACCATTTGTTGAAGAGAGAGTCTTTTTTCCCAATGGATATTCTTTCTTGCTTTGTTGAAGGTGAGTTGACCATATAGTTGTGGGTGCATTTCTGGATCCTCTATTCTGTTCCATTGATCTATGTGTTGTTTTTGTGCCAGTACCTAACTGTCTTGAGGATTACCTCTTTGTAAAACAGCTTAAAGTCAGGAATTGTAATGCCACCAGCTCTGGTTTTCTTTTTCAACATTACAATGGCTGTTTGGGGTATTTTCTGGTTCTATACAAATTTAAGTGTTTTTTGTTCTAGCTCTGTGAATTGAATGTGCATTGAATTTGTAGATTCCCTTGGGTAGTACAGACATTTACAATGTTTCTTCTTCCAGTCCACGAGCATGGAAAGTTTTCCCATTTCTTTGTGCTGTCTTCAATTTCTTCCAGAAGTATTCTATAGTTTTCAGAACACAGATCTTTTACCTCTCTGCTTTGATTTACTCCTAGGTATCATATGGTTTTTGGCACAATGGTAAATGGGATCAATTATTTGATTTCTTTTTGCTGCTTCATTATTGATGTTTAGAAATGCTACAGATTTATGTACATTGATTTTATATCATGTGAATTTTCTGATTTCATTTGTCAGTTCTAGTATTTATTTGGTGGAGGCGTTTTTTGGTTTTCCATGTAGAGTATCATGTCATCTGTTAAAAGTGAAAGTTAGATTTCTTCCTCGCCAATTTGGATGAATTTTCTTTGTTGTTGTTGTTGTTGTCTGATTGCTGAGGTTTATGCTGAACAATGGTAAGAGTGGACAGCCCTGTCGTGTTCCTGACATTAAAAGGAAAGTTCTCAGTTTTTCCCTATTGAGAATGATATCAGCTGTGGGTATTTTGTATATGGACTTTATGATGTTTAGGTATGTTCTTTCATTCCCTACTTGGTTGACTGTTTTTATCCATAAAGGATGCTGTGTGTTGTCAAATGATTTCCCTGCATCTCTTGACATGATAATATGGTTCCTAGGCTTTGTTTTAGTAATGTGGTGTATCGCATTGATTGATTTGGACATACTAAACCAGCCCTGCATCCCAGTAATAAATCCTCCTTGATAGTGGTGAATAATTCTTAAACATTAAAATGTTTCTTGGATTTTACTTGTTAATGTCTTGTTGAGAATTACAGCATCCCTGTTCAACAGGGATATTAGTCTGTAATTTTCCTTTTTAAGTGGGTCTTTGACTGGTTTTAGAATCAAGGTAATAGTAGCCTTGTAGAATGACTTTGGAAGTTTTCCTTCCATTTCTATTTTTTGGAACAGTTTCAAAAGAACAGGTATTAATTCTTTAAATATTTGGTAGAAATCCCCTGGAAAGCCATCCAGCCCTGAAATTTTGTTTGGAGATTATTCATTACTGATTCAATTTCTTTACTGGTTATAGGTCTGTTAAAATTTTCTGTTTCTTCCTATTTCAGTTTTGGTAGATTATACATTTGTAGGAATTCAGCTGTTTCTTCCAGATTGCCCAATTTTAGGGAAATATAATTGCTCATAATATACTCTTATAATTGTGTGTATTTTTGTATGTCTCATCTTTCATTCATCATTTAATTTATTCAGATCCTTTCTCTTTTCATTGTGATAAGTATGGATAGGTAATTATCAATTTTGTTAATTCTTTTGAGGAATCAGCTCCTACATTCGTTGATTTGTTATACTTTTTTCTTTTAAATCTCTACATGATTTATTTCTTCTCTAGTCTTTATTACTTCCCTTCTTCTGCTGGTTTTGGGTTTTATTGGCTGTTCTTTCTCTGGCTCTTTTAAGTGTAAGATTAGGTTGTGTATTTGAGACTTTTTTCCATCTTGAGAAAGGCTTGTATTGCTATTTACTTCCCTGTTATGACCAACTTTGCTTCATCCCAAAGGTTTTGGACTGTCATGTTTTCATTTTCATTGGTTTTCATGTATTTTTTCTTATTTTTAATTTAATTTCTTGGTTAATCCACTCACTCTTTTAAAATATTTATTTATTTTTGAGAGAGAGAGAGTGAGAGAAATAACGAGGGAGGGAGGGGGAGAGAGAGAGAGGGAGACACAGAATCTGAAGCTGACTATAGTCTCTGGGCTGTCAGCACAGAGCCTTATGTGGGGCTCAAACTCATGAGCCATGAGATCATGACCTGAGCCGAAGTTGGATGTTTAACCAACTGAGCCAATCAGATGCCCCCAATACATTCACTCTTTAACCTTCATGTAGTCTTTCCAATTTTGTTCTTGTGGTTGACTTCAAGTTTCATAGTGTTGTGATCTGAAAATATGCATGGTATGATATCAATATTTTTGTACCAGTTGAAGCCTGATTTGTGACCCAGTATATGATATATTCTGAAGAATGTTCCATGTGCACTTGAAGAAAATGTGTATTCTTCTGATTTAAAGTGGAATATTCTGAATATATTTGTTAAGTCCATCTGGTCCTGTGTGTCATTCAAATCCATTGTTTCCTTGTTGATCTGCTGCTTAGGTAATGTGTCCATTGTTGTAAGCGTGGTTTTTAAAGTCTCCTGCTTTTACTGTATGATTATCAATGAGTTTCTTAAAGTTTGTCATTAACTGACTTATATATTTGGCTGCTTTCAAGTTGGGGGCACAAATATTTGTAATTGTTAAATCTTTTTGTGGCACCTGGCTAGCTCAGCCGGTTAAGCGTCCAACTTCAGCTCAGGTTATGATCTCGCAGTTCATGATTTCGAGCTCTGCATCAGGCTATGTGTTGACAGCTCAGAGCCTGAAGCCTGCTTTGGATTCTGTGTCTCCCTCCCTCTCTGTCCTTCTCCTGCTCATGCTTTCTTTCTCTCTCTCTCCCTCGCTCTCTTTCTCAAAAATATAGAAACATTAACAAAATTAAAAAAAATCTTGCTGGATAGATCCCTTTACTATGATATCTCACCCTTCAACTCTTATTACAGGTTTTGGATTAAAATTTGATTTGTATAAGTATTGCTACTCCAGCTTTCTTTTGATGTCCATTAATATGACAAATGGTTCTCCATCCCCTCATTTTCAATCTTAAGGTGTCTGTATCTAAAATCAGTCTCTTATAAGCAGCATATTGAAGGATCTTGTTTTTTTTTAATTCATTCTATTACCCTATGTCTTTTGATTGGAGCATTTAGTCCATTTACATTTAGAGTAATTATTGATAGATATACATTTAATATCATTATATTACCTGTAGAATCACCTTTTCTGTAGATTGTCTTTGTTCCTTTCTAGTCTTTGTTTTTTTGTATCTCTTTCCAGCTCAAAGAGTCTTCTCTTTAGTGTTTAGTGTTCATGAACTCCTTTAGTTTTGCTCGTCTTGGGAAATCATTATCTCTCCTTCTATTCTGAATGACAGCCTTGTTGGATAAAATATCATTGGCTGCATATTTTTCCATTTAGCACATTGAATATATCAATGCTGCTCCCTTCTGTCTTGTCAAGTTTGTGTAGACAGGTCTGCTGCTAACTATGTTTCTACCCTTGTAGGTTAATGACCTTTTATCTCTAGTTGCTTTCAGAAATCTCATTTTATCTTTGTATTTTGCAAATTTCACTATGATATGTCTTGATGTGTTTTTGTTGATTGTAAGGGAAGTTGTCTGTACCTTTTGGATTTGAATACCTGTTTCCTTCCACAGATTAGGGAAGTTCAAGCTATTATTTTTTCAAATAAATCTTCTGTCCCTTTTTCCTGCTCTTCACTTGGTATTCCTATGATATGGATATTCTTGTGCTTTATAGAATTGATGATTTCACTAAATCTATATTTGAGATCTAATATTTTCCCCTCTCCTTTTCAGCTTCATTATTTTCCATAATTTTATCTTCCATGTCACCTATTTGATGCTCTGCTTCTTCCATCCTCATAATTACATCTAGTTTGTTTTTCATCTCAGTAATAGCATTTTTTTTTAATTTTTGCCTGTCTAGTTTCTGGTCTTTGATCTCAGCAGGAATTTCTCTGGAGTCTTTTATGTTTCTTTCAAGCCTAGCCACTATTCTTATGACTGTTGTTATAAACTTTTGTTCAGATATATTGTTTATAATCTTTTTTTAGCAAATCCCTGGTAGTAGTTTCTTCTTGATCTTTCTTTGAAGGAGAACTCATCACTCTTTTCATTTTCACTGAGTTTTTGTCCTTTGTATGTATGAAAGCTTGTTGTGTTGGGGTTCCCGGATGGCTCAGTTCGTTAAATGTATGGTTTTGGCTCAGGTCCTGATTTCACAGTTTGTAGTTCAAGCCCCACATCAGGCTGTATGCTGACAGCTCAGAGTCTGGAACCTGCTTCCAATTCTGTCTCTCTCTACCTCTTCTCTGTTTGCCCTCTGCCTCTCTCTGTTTCTCTAACTCTCAAAAATAAACTTTAAAAAATTTTTAAAAAGAAAAAGTGTTATATTACCCACTCCTTAGTGTAATGCTATATTAATAAGGGTTTATACATTGTCCAGGGCCTAGTGCTTCAGGAAGTGTCTCTGGTATGTGCTATGTGAATTCAACTGTTGAGATTTGGCTGCTCTTTCCCCCACACCAGTCCTCTGCAGAATTCCTCTTTGCCTATAGTGGGGACTGTCTGGACTCTTAACTAGGTGAGCTTTTTATTTCTTTGTTAAAATAAGCTTGCTGTGTTCTCTCTCTTTCATATTATACATAATATTCTCTTAATACTCAGATAAATTGCCTAGATTTTCAAAATTAGATGTTGATTTAGCTGTGTGTAAGAGATGAGACTGGTCCACGGTACCCCTACTGCACCACCATCTTAACACCTCCCACCCAAATGTGAGGATATAGAACAAAGTTTTAATAATTAAAACAATTTTTTACTGGCACAGAAAGAAAAATGGAACATACCAGATAGCCAAGAAATAAACATGTTTATATGGTCAATTAATCTATGAAAAAGGAGGCAAGAATACACAATGGGAAAAGACAATTTCTCCAATAAATGGTGCTGGGGAAAGTGGACAGAAATTTGGTAAAGAATAAAACTGAATCACTTTCTGCTACCACACACAAAATATACTCAAAATGGACTAAATACCTAAACATGAGACCAGAAATGATAAAAGTTTTAGAAGATAAACACGCAGGAGTTTATTTTACTTCAGCTGTGGCAACATTATTTTACATGTCTCTTAAGACAAGAACAAAACAAACAAACTGTAATGTTATTCATCTTGGAGAGAAACTGGAATGCAGACTCCATATATCAGGGAAAATATTCAGAGGTTATCAGAAACAAACACATCAAAGTATGCATGGTGTGTTCTAAAAACTAAATTAAACTATGATTTGAAAATAAAGTTTGATTTTAATATTGTATCAGAGAACACCAATAAAAATAAATAACTAAAAACAACCAAAGGGAATTCTGATGTTGAAAACTACAATAACAATTTTTTTTAAATCATGAGTGAACCTGAAATTACAGAAATATTAATGACCAAATTCTAATATAAAACGGTGGACATTATAAAAATAAATAGAAGTTAAAATTGAAAGAAAATGGAGAGAGAAAAAGAAAAAGAACACTCAAAGAGTTGTAGGAAATCAAGATTACCAAAAAATTTACTTTTGGAGTACAAGAAGCAAAAGAAAGATAAATGAGCAGAAAAAATACATATAAACATTAAATATATATATATTCAATTAAAAATTTCAGTGTATACATTGCAAGAAATATTTGCTAAAATATTTTTAACTTTATAGTAAAACACTAACCTCACAGCAAAAGAAAAATAGCTCATGAAAATCATGCTAGGATTAATAGCTGATTTCTCCACAGACATTGAACTACTGAAAACATAGTGATCATATGACTGAAGTGATCAAAGAAAGTAACTGTGAACCAATAACACTATATGTATCAAAGCCAAATTTTAAAAATAACAGTAAAATAAAAACATTCATAGATTAACACATGCTTACATGATACTAGCAGAGTCAAATCACAAGAATTACTATAGTAAATTCAGGCTGAAGGCAAACAGACTGAAATGCTAATTCACATCTATGTGCCAAAATCATAGTGAAAATTATGTAGTTTTAAGAGAGTATTAATTCATAATTTTCCAATAACAACAAATATGATATAAGGAGATGGTTGACAGCAAAGTGATAATGAGATAGTCAGACAAGTAAGAATTATAAAAAAATATTGTTGACTTTCATAATATTACAAATGTAATTTCCCACAAAAGAGGGGGAAAGAAACTATGCTAGAGTAAATTTCTGTACGCACTGAAATTCAATTGCGACAAATCAGCTTAAACTGGTTTTGATAAAGATAAAATGTATGTGGCAAATCATAGAACAATTAAAATAACAGAAGAGGGGCACCTGGGTGGCTCAGTTGGTTGAGCATCCGACTTCGGCTCAGGTCATGATCTTATGGTTCATGAGTTTGAGTCCCACGTCGGGCTCTGTGCTGGCAGCTCAGAGCCTGGAGCCTACTTCAGATTCTGTGTCCCCCTCTCCACTCCACCCCTGCTTGTGCTTTGTCTCTCTCTGTCTTTCAAAAATGAATAAACATAGAAAAAAATTAAAAATAACAGAATATAATAAAAGTCATAAAAAAAGAAATTTCTACATTAAAAATGTACTTAATGCCAAAAGAGAGAATGAAAGAAGAAATAGATGAGATACACGGAAAATTTATAATTACATATCTTAATCAAAAATATAAATTATAACATTAAATGTGACTAGAATAAATTAAATCACATGATAGTGATATCTCATTGTAGTTTTGATTTGCATTTCCCCATGATAAGTGATTTTGAGCAATTTTGATGTGTTTATTGGCCATCTTTGTGTATTCTTTGGAAAAATTTCTATTCATATCTTCTGCCCAGTTTTAATTGGATTATTTGATTTTCATGTGTTAAGTTTTATAAGTTCTTTACTACATATGCATATATATATAATTACCATTTATACTAATTTATATATAATTTTTTATGCATTTCTTTAGATTATATAATTAAACTTATAAAATTTACTATCTATGGTTATGTAATACCTATACTTCAATATCTTTGGTAAAGGTTTATTGAATATATACAGTAAAGTTATTGAATTAGTAATTTAGAAATTACCTCCAAGGAAACCCCATGCTCACATGATTTCAGGTATGAATTTTAACAAATGTGATAGCAATTATTTTTTGTTTTCAAAATGTAAGAATACAATATTTCCGTGACACTAATACCAGACAAAAGTAACTCAAGAAATGAAAATGACATAATTTATCTTACAAATGTAGACAGGGTAATCCAGAACAAAATATTAACAAATTATATCAAGAAGCATACAAATATGAATTATACACTCTAACAGAATAGTATTCATTCCAGGAATTAAAGGTTTGTCTAACATACAGAAATCAAGTAATGCAGGGGCTCCTGGGTGGCTCAGTCAGTTAAACATCTGCCTTCAGCTCAGATCATGATCTCAAGGTTAATGAGTTCAAGTCCCACGTTGGGTTCTCTGCTGTCCAGGCAGAGCCTACTTCAGATCCTCTGTCCCCCTCACTCTCTGCCCTTCCCGCACTTGCGCTCTCACTCTCTGTCAAAATAAATAAATAAATAAACAAATAAACAAATACGTAAAAAAAAAGAAATCAAGTAATGCAACACACTTAAAAACCAAAACAAAACAAAAACAAACTAAAAACAAAACCCACAGGATTACCACCAGAGATCCAAAATAAATATTTGATAAAATCCCATACTTTACTACAATAAAAAAGTCAACAGAAATGGAAAGAAGACAAAATCCTTAAAATAGCAAAGGACATATGTGAAGAATCATACAACTCTTTTCTAACTTAATGGTGAAAAACAGGATGCTTTCTTCTAGGATCAGAAACAAAAGAAGGATGTGCACTCTCACAACTCATTTTAAACATATTTCTGAAGGTGGCAGACAAGGAAATTTTGCAAGAAAATAAAAAGGCTCTTAACATTAGAAAGGAAAAGTAAAATTGTTTTTTATTTATAAATAAAATGATCATATGTAAACTAAATCTTAAATAATAAGTTGTTAGAACTGATATGTTATCTCAGGATACAAGATTTTATTTCCATATAATTATAATTAAAAAAAGGAATTTTGAACAGACTCTTAAATACAGAGAACAAACTGGTGGTTGCCAGAGGTAAGGTAGGTGGGGATATTGGTGAAACATATAAATAAAATTCTGAGATACAAATTTCTATTTATAAAATAAATAAGTCAAGTAGATGAGAAGTACAGGATAGGGTGATATAATAAATAACGCAATAAAGTTGCATAGTGACAAATGATGACTGCACTTACTGTAGTGAGTACTGAGTTATGTAAAGAGTTACTGAATCATTATGTTGTACACCTGAATTAATATCACATCATATGTTAATTTTACTTTAATAAAACACTATTTTTAAATTAAAGATAATAACATGTTCAAAAGTATGAAAAATAAATAATACTTGGGAAAATATAATTATCAATAAATTTATACTGAATATGAAAAATATTGGCTGAACAAAATCTAGAAACATCTAAATTCATGGAAAACATCCCATTTTCAAGAGTTAGCCGACTTAACATTGTTGAGAGAGCAATATACCCCAATTTGGTGTGTGGATTAAACAAAAATTCTATCATAATCCCAACTGACTTCTTGTACAAACTGACAATCTGATTCTAAAATGCATCTGTAATGGCATGTATAGTCAAATGATTTAGAAAACACTATATAGGAGGACTCATTCTTCCAAAATTCAAAATTTATTACAAAGCAACAATAATAAAAATGATGCAATACTGGTAAAAAATAGACACATGGATTAAAGGAATAGAATTAAGAAGAGAAAATAAAGCCATGTGAGTATAGTTAGTTGATATTAAGCATAGTGCCAAAATCTTTTAATGGGAAAAAAATCAGTCCAAAATGTGGAATTAAACAATAGGCAACCACTGCAAAAAGAAAAAAAAAAGTGAATTTTAACCTTTACCTCACACTTCATACCAAATTAACTAAAAATTAATCAAAGACCTAAATTAAAAACAGAAGTATAATTTCTATGAAAAATTATTGGAAGACCTTAGATTTTTAAAGGACTGTAAATATAGCACCAATACTATGAGTAACAACAACAGCAAAACTGTAAAATTTGGACTTCATCAAAATTAAGAACTTCTGTTTCAAATGACAAAATTAAGAAATTGTAATTCCAAAATATAAAATTGGAATAAATATTCATAAATCACATATCTGGTAAATATCTAGTATATCATATATCTATATCATCTATATCTATCTATATCTATATATATCTATATCTGTATCTGTATCTATACCTATATCTATATCTATATCTATCTATCTACTATATCTATTACATCTCTCTAACAAACTATTAAGAGAAAAGTGATTTTTTAAATGGGTTACTAATTGAATACACAGTAATTCAAGAAGTTATATAAATGATGAATGTGCATGTGAAAAGATGCTCAATATATTATTTGTTAGGGAAATACAAATTGAAACCACAATGAGATAGCCATTGGCACACTAGAATGTGTGGTTAGAATAAAATTGACCAAATAGAATGAAATTGTAGAATAATAACAAGTGTTTTACAGGTGTACTGATATTGAAAATCTCATTCACTACTGTTGGGAATGTAAAACCCCAGTTTTGCAGTTGCTTTGGACATCTGTCTAGTAGTTATGCAAACAAAGAATTACCATATAATCCTACAAATCAATTGTTAAATATTGCCCCAGAAAGATAAAAACCACATGTCCAAAGAAAGATTATACAAAGCAACATTATTCAGAATATTCAAAAGGTGGAAACAAACAAAATATCCATCAACTGATAAAGGGAAAATAATAATGTATAATCCATTTAATAAAATATTGTAATTGATTCTAAAGAAGGCAAGTGTTAGGTGGGCTGAGCACATGTGCAATTAAAAATTTATGTATAACTTTTGGCTCTCCAAAAGCTTAACTACTAATAGACTATGTTGGCCAAAACTTTTGCTGGCAACATCAAAAGTCAACATAATTTGTACATTAAATGTATTATATATTGCATTTTTACAATAAATTAAGATAGAGAAAGAAAATGTTATTTAAAAAAATCACAAGGAAAAGTGAAGCCTAGGGCAGCTAAAACACAGCAGCAGAAGGCACAGAGCACACACATTTTCTAAAGCACTAGGCCCTGGATGTTGTATGACCCCCTCTTCATAATGCCATTACTTGTAAGATCAGGAAACATAACAGACTTTTCTAACACAGAGAAAAAGACAGAGATTTAGATAAAATGTTAAGATGGAGGAAATCAACCCAGAAGAACCTATGAAAGGTCACAGAGTGAGACAATCAAAACAGGAAAAACTAATATGCCTGAGAGAGAATTTAAAGTAACAATCATAAGGACACTTCCTGGGCTTGAGAAAATAATGGAATACTTTGGGAAGGCACTTATTGAAGAAAGAAAGGGCTTTAAAACAATCAGAAATGAAAAATACAGAGGCTCTTGGGTGACTCAGTCAGGTAAGCATCCACCTCTTGATTTCAGTTCAGGTCATGATCTCCCAGATCATGAGTTCTAGCCCCACGTCGGGTTCCATGCTGACAGTGTGGAGCTTGTTTATGATTCTCTTTCTCCCTCTCTACCTGTCCCTTATCTCTGTCTCTGTCTCTTTCTCTCTCTCTCTCTCTCCATCTCTCTCTCTCTCTTTCTTTCTAGTTTTCTCAAAATAAATTTATATACTTAAAAAATGAAAAATATAATAATTGAGTAGGACCAGGATTGACACAATCCACACAAGGCTGGAAGAAGCAGAAGAATGAATATGCAATATAGAAGACAAAATAATGCAAAATAATGAAGCTGAATAAAAGAGAGAAAAATTATGCAACACAAGAACAGACTTAGGGAACTCAGTGACTCCATCAAATTTAAAAATATTCATATAGGAGTCCAGAAAATGAAAGGGAGAAAAAAGCTGGATAATTTATTTGAGGAAATAATAGCTGTTATTGTATTAGTATCAATGAGTTTCTTTATGTTTGTTATTAATTTATGTATTTGGGTACTCTCCAGATGAGCACATAAATATTTACAATTGTTAAATCTTGGTAAATACACCACTTTATTATGATATTGTGCCCTTGTTTGTCTCTTGTCAGAATCTTTGTTTAAAATCTGGTTTCTCAGATATATGTATTGCTACCTTGACTCTCTTTGACAGACACACATAGATTTGTGTATGAATATTAACACAGTATATATACTAATTATGTGTTTTTATATGTATATGATAACTAATAACTGATATACATATACTAATTTTACATGAATATTTAATTTTTTTTTTATAAATTTTTTTTCAACGTTTATTTATTTTTGGGACAGAGAGAGACAGAGCATGAACGGGAGAGGGGCAGAGAGAGTGGGAGACACAGAATCGGAAACAGGCTCCAGGCTCTGAGCCATCAGCCCAGAGCCTGACGCGGGGCTCGAACTCACGGACCGCGAGATCGTGACCCGGCTGAAGTCGGATGCTTAACCGACTGTGCCACCTAGGCGCCCCAATGAATATTTAATTTAAATAAATATATAATGGATGTTTAAATAAAATATAATTATAAACACAAATATGTATTATTTCAAACTGGTTCATACCTCTATGGAGCATCTCATCTTGTTTCTATCTAGTACATGCTACTCCAAGTTGAAATTAATTTCTTCATAACTCTGTGTGTGAGGGATAAACTCGGCTCTAGATGGTCACTGCTATTTAGTAGATAAGGCTTCAGTTATGTATCTAAATGTCATATGCTCTATACACATAAAATTAATTTTTAATGGAAACTAAAATGCATAGAGAGAAACTGCATACCACTGAGATGTCACGGACAGAAACTCACTGATGACTTCTCTATCTTGCTGCTTGCAGCCTGAGTCATTTAGACTCTGAAGACAAATCAAAGTGAAATTAAAATTGGTTACACTTAAGGAGGTAACAGTTGCCTACTCAGAGACGAATGTTATATAAATGTGATTTAAACTAGAATCTAAAAGTAGATACAAAATAAGATTAGTAAACATAAATTATCTCTGACCATTATGAATACAATTAGTAATAATTCTTCCACATTTTCTCTTATGGAGATTAAAGCTTTGTAACTCTTTAAAATTTCTGATATATTAAATGTTACATTTTAAAACCCTTTGCAAATAGGAAGGAAATATTGGATTCTCTTTCTGGGAAAAGTTTACAAGTAGTATGATGCAAGGATATTTCAAGAAGCATCTTTAAATTTCAAATGCATTTTGTGATAATCCAGAGGTTAATTGTAATTTTCAATTTATTACAATCCCTTGTTTTGGGGTGCTGAAATGGTAGACAACTCTGAACATGATTCTGAAGCCTTAATAAAAATGTCCATAAAGTCAAAGGGCACATGGGTGGCTCAGTTGGTTAGGCATTTGACTCTTGATTTCAGCTCAGATTATGATCTCAAGGTCATGAGATCAAGGCCCAAGCCAGCCTCTGTGCTAAGTGTGGAGACTGCTTGGTATTTCTCCCTCTCATTCTGTCCCTGCCCCATACATGTTCTCCCTGTCTTTCTCAAAAAATATCCAACAATAGCACTGCTATGAATTTACCCAAGGGATACAGGAGTCCTGACACAGAGGGGCGCTTGTACCCCAATGTTTATAGCAGCACTCTCAACAATAGCCAAATTATAGAAAGAGCCTATATGTCCATCAACTGATGAATGGATAAAGAAATTGAGGTTTATATACACAATGGAGTACTACGTGGCAATGAGAAAGAATGAAATATGGCCCTTTGTAGCAACATGGATGGAACTGGAGAGTGTTATGCTAAGTGAAATAAATGATACAGAGAAAGACAGATACCATATGGTTTCACTCTTATGTGGATCCTGAGAAACTTAACAGAAACCCATGGGGGAGGGGAAGGAAAAAAAAAAGGAGGTTAGAGTGCGAGAGAGCCAAAGCATAAGAGACTCTTAGAAACTGAGAACTGAGGATTGATGGGGGGTGGGAGGGAGGGGAGGGTGGGTGATGGGTATTGAGGAGGGCACCTTTTGGGATGAGCACTGGGTGTTGTATGGAAACCAATTTGACAATAAACTTCATATATTGAAAAAAATAATCCAACAAGTCAAGAATACAATGCAAAAAGATTAATAACCTCTCTATTAAATCTTACCCTAACTGGCAGATGAAAGCTGAGATCTGTGCACCATTTACAAATAGTCCAGTGAACTGCAAAATCATCCACAGACCTAGTCTATATTTATCATCAAAGTGAAGCAATGACCGGTACTGTGTCTAAAACATTGAAGACCTTGAAGCTGTTTGCTGAGTTGATGGAGGGAAAGAAAGAGGGTGGTTAGGGGTGCTGCACAAATCACTGATGCAATTTGATAAATAAGGATGACTGTGATCAAGCCACACTGAATAGCCTAACCAAGACACCTGACAGACCAAGGAATGCTGTTTTTACTAGGCAGGGCAAGTAGCCTCCAGGTTGATTCTTACCTTTATCCAGTTGCTTGAGATTAATTTAAACAGCTTTGTGCATGTCCAACTTGGAGAATCATTGATAGTGATGGCAAAATAATATTGAATCTTTATTTGAAACATCAAACCAATTATTTAATCGTGCACCACACTTAAATCTTGTCCAAGAGCATATGACATACATATTTTCTCCTTTACATATTAAAAAAATTCAAGTTCTTGTGGTAAGTGTAATATAACAAACTCTATCTCAGCAAGAATGAGACCAATATTCTCTAAATCTACTTTAGATTGGTTGGAGACACAACCCCTCTCCACAGTTTTTAATTTGGGTTTTAGGTAACGCATTGTAAGTTTAAACAGGGAAATATCAATATGTTTAAGACATTTGTTTCAGTGGTCTAACTACCCCAAATAATACCCCTCAAGGTAAATATAGCCACTCTTCCTCTGAAAAAATTTTGCCTCACAAAAATAAACATGTTATCCAATAGTATACAAATAATATTCATTATTTTATCCCTTCAGTAATTGAAAATTGATAATCCATTTCCAAATATGTTACAGTAAATATGAATTATATAAAGAGCTTTACATGGAAAAGTAGATTTCCTTTTCTCAATAAAAATAGATGATAGATGTGGTGCCTGGGTGACTCAGTTGGTTAAGCATCCAACCCTTGATTTCAGCTCAGGTCCTGATCTCATGGTTCATGAGATGAAGTTCTGCTTTGGACTCTACACTGAGAGTACCGAGACTATTTAGAATTCTCTCTCTCTCTCTCTCTCTGCCCCTTCCATGCCCCCACAGAAACTCTCTCTCTCTACCTCTCTCTGCTTCCCAAAATACATAAATATTTAAAAAATAACAAAAAAAAGATGATAGGTAAAATAATCGTAGAAATAGTTTCAATAGCTAATAGAATGGTCAGAAGCAGAACAAGTCAAGGACAATAATCACCCCTTGGCTTTTTCATGGTTTATCACTTCTCTGACTGAATCAATCATCAGATGCAACTGTAAGCTTCATCCATATGGGCAATGAAATATGACCAGGTTAGGTTTATAACAGAAGCAGATAAATGACATCATTCTTGATTTTAATATGCCTCTTCGAGGAGAGGGTTAAGAGCTCTGTTGATAAATCCCCTTGAGATTTTAAAGAATAATTCAGCTAGAAACAGCTAAAAAATATCATTAACATTTTGTTTGCACTATTTTGGTTTTCTGCTCATGCTTTAAAAAGTATCCTTTTATTATTATTATTTTTAATATGAAATTTATTGTCAAACTGGTTTCCATACGACACCCAGTGCTCATCCCAACAGGTGCCCTCCTCAAAACCCATCATCCAACCTCCCCTCCCTCCCACCCCCCATCAATCCTCAGATTGTTCTCAGTTTTTAAGAGTCTCTTATGTTTTGACTTCCTCCCTCCCTAACCTTTTTTTTTCCTTCTCCTCCCTCATGGTCTTAAGTTTCTCAGGTTCTCTGTATGACTTATTTCACTTAGCATAACACTCTCCAGTTCCATCCATGTTGCTACAAAAGGCCATATTTCATTCTTTCTCATTGCTACGTAGTATTCCATTCTGTATATAAACCACAATTTCTTTATCCATTCATCAGTTGATGGACATTTAGGCTCTTTCCATAATTTACCTTTGTTGAAAGTGCTGCTATAAACATTGGGGTAAAAGTGCCCCTATGCATCAGCACCTCGGTATCCCTTGGGTGAATTCCCAGAAGTGCTATTGCTGGGCCATAGGGAAGATATATTTTTAATTTTTTGAGGAACCTCCACACTGTTTTCCAGAGCGTGTGCACCAGTTTGCATTCCCACCAACAGTGCAAGAGGGTTCCTGTTTCTCCACATCCTCACCAGCATCCATAGTCTCCTGATTTGTTCATTGTAGCCACTCTGACTGGCATGAGGTGGTATCTTAGCGTGGTTTTGATTTGTAGCTCCCTGATGAGGAGCGACGTTGAGCATCATTTAATGTGCCTGTTGGCCATCTGGATGTCTTCTTTAGAGAAGTGAATTCATGTTTTCTTCCCATTCACAGGATTATTTGTTTTTCAGGTGTGGAGTTTGGTGAGTTCTTTATAGATTTTGGATACTAACCCTTTGTCTGATATGTCATTTGCAAATATCTCTGCCCTTTGCATCAGTTACCTTTTAGATTTGTTGATTGTTTCCCTTGCAGTGCAGAACCTTTTTATCTTCATGAGATCCCTATAGTTCCTTTTTGTGTTTAATTCCCTTGACTTTGGGGACGTGTCAAGTAAGAAATTGCTGCAGCTGAGGCCAGAGAGGTTTTTTTCCTGCTTTCTCTTCCATCTCCTCTTGATTGTTTCCTGTCTCACATTCAGGTCCTTTATCCATTTTGAGTTTACTTTTGTGAATGGTGTAAGAAAGTGGTCTAGTTTCATTGTTCTACATGTTGCTGTCCAGCTCTCCCAGCACCATTTGTTAAAGAGGCTGTCTTTTTTCTATTGGATATTCTTTCCTGCTTTGTCAAAGATGAGTCGGCCATACTTTTGTGGGTCTAATTCTGGAGTCTCTATTCTATCCCATTGGTCTATGTGTTTGTTTTTGTGCCAATACCATACCGTCTTGATGATTACAGCTTTGTAGTAGAGGCTAAAGTCTGGGATTGTGATGATGCCTGCTTTGGTCTTCTTCAACATTTCTTTGGATATTCTGGGTCTTTTGTGGTTCCATACAAATTTTAGGATTGCGTGTTCTAGCTTCAAGAAGAATACTGGTGCAATTTTGATATAGATTGCATCGAATGTGTAGATAGCTTTGGGTAGTATTGACATTTTAACATTTATTCTTCCAATCTATGAGCATGGAATGTTTTCCATTTTGTTATATCTTCTTCAATTTCCTTCATAAGCTTTCTATAGTTTTCACTATACAGATCTTTTACATCTTTGGTTAGGTTTATTCCTAGGTATTTTATGCTTCTTGGTACAATTGTGAATGGGATCAGTTTCTTTATTTTTCTTTCCGTTGCTTCATTATTAGTGTGTCAGAGTGCAACTGACTTCTGTACATTGATTTTGTATCCTACGAGTTTGCTGAATTCATGTATCAGTTCTAGCAGACTTTTGGTGGAGTCTATCGGGGTTTTCCATGTATTATATCATGTCATCTGCAAAAAATGAAAGCTTTACTTTTTCCTTGCCAATTTTGATGCCTTTGATTTTCTTTTGTTGTCTTATTACTGATGCTAAAAATTCCAACACTATGTTAAACAATAGTGGTGAGAGTGAACATCCCTGTTGTGTTCCTGATCTCAGGGGGAAACCTCTCAGTTTCTCCCCATTGAGGATGATATTAGCTGTGGGCTTTTCATAAATGGCTTTTATGATGTTTAAGTATGTTCCTTCTATTCCGACTTTCTTGAGGGTTTTTATTAAGAAAGGATGCTGAATTTTGTCAAATGCTTTTTCTGCATCGATTGACAGGATCATATGATTCTTACCTTTTCTTTCATTAATGTGATGTATCACGTTGATTGATTTGTGAATGTTGAACCAGCCCTGCATCCCAGGAATGAATCCCACTTGATCATGGTGAATAATTCTATTTATATGCTGTTGAATTCGATTTGCTAGTATCTTATTGAGAATTTTTGCATCTGTATTCATTAGGGATATTGGCCTGTAGTGGTTTTTTTTTTTTTTTTTTTTTTTTTTTTTTTTTTGTTTGCTGGGTCTCTGTCTGGTTTAGGAATCAAAGTAATGCTGGCTTCATAGAATGAGTCCAGAAGTTTTCCTTCCCTTTCTATTATTTGGAATAGCTTGAGGAGGGTAGGTATTATCTCTGCTTTAAATGTGTGGTAGAATTCCTCAGGGAAGCCATTTGGTCTTGGACTCTGATTTGTTGGGAGATGTTTGATAACTTAGTCAATTTCTTTGCTGGTTATGGGTCTGTTCAAGTTTCTTATTTCTTCCCATTTCAGTTTGCATATAATTTTCATATTATTCCCTGAAAATTGCTTGTATTTCTGAAAGATTGCTTGTAATAATTCCATTTTCATTCATGATTTTATATATTTCAGTCATCTCCATTTTCTTTTTGAGAAGCCTGGCTAGAGTTTTAACAATTTTGGTTTTTTTTCAAAAAACCAAAACTTGTTTCCAAGTTGATCTGCTCTACAGTATTTTTTAAATTCTATATTATTTCTGCTCTGATCCTTAAGATTTCTCTTCTTCTGCTGGGATTTGGGGTGTCTTAACTGTTCTGCCTCTATTTCCTTTAGGTGTGCTGCGAGGTTTTGTATTTGGGATTTTTTCTCGTTTCTTGAGATAGGCCTGGACTGCAATGTATTTTCCTCTCAGGACTGCCTTTGCTGCAACCCAAAGCATTTGGATTGTTGTATTTTCATTTTCATTTGTTTCCATATACTTAAATAAATTTTTTTAACGTTTATTTATTTTTGAGACAGAGAGAGACAGAGCATGAATGGGGGAGGGGCAGAGACAGTGGGAGACACAGAATAGGAAGCAGGCTCCAGGCTCTGAGCCATCAGCCCAGAGCCCAACGCGGGGCTCGAACTCACGGACCGTGAGATCGTGACCTGAGCTGAAGTCGGAGGCTTAACCGACTGAGCCACCCAGCCGCCCCAATTTTTTTAATATCTTGTCTAATTGCCTGGTTGACCCATTCATTATTTAGGAGGGTGTTCTTTAACCTTCATGCTTTTGGAGGTTTTCCAGTCTCTTTCCGGTGGTTGAGTTCAAGTTTCATAGCATTGTGGTCTGAAAGTGTGCATGGTATGGTCTCAATTCTTTTATACGTATTAAGGGCAGTTTTGTGACCCAGTATGTGATCTATCTTGGGGAATATTTCATGTGCACTTGGGAAAAAAGTATATTCTGCTGCTTTGGAATGCAGAGTTCTAAATATATATGTCAAGTCCATATGATCCAATGTATCATTAAGGGCCCTTGTTTCTTTATTGGTCCTGTGTCTAGATGATCTATCCATTGTTGTAAGTGGGGTATTAACATCCCCTGAAATTACCACATTCTTCTCAATAAGGTTGCTTTTGTTTGTGATTAATTATTTTACATATTGGGGGCTCCCGTATTTGGCACATAGACATTTATAATTGTTAGCTCTTCCTGATGTATAGACCCTGTAATTATTATATAATGCCCTTCTTCATCTCTTGTTACAGACTTTAATTTAAAGTCTAGTTTCTCTGATATAAGTATGGCTACCCCAGCTTTCTTGTGACTTCCAGTAGCATGATAGATAGTTCTGCCTCCTCTCACTTTCAATCTGAAGGTGTTCTCAGGCCTAAAATGAGTCTCTTGTAGACAGCAAATAGATGGGTCTTATTATTCTTCTTTTTTTTAATCCATTCTGACACCCTATGTCTTTTGTTTGGAGCATTTAGTCCATTTCCATTCAATGTTATTATTGAAAGACAAGGGTTTAGAGTCATTGTGATGTCTGTAGGCTTCATGCTTGTAGTGATGTCTCTGGTCCTTTGTGGTCCTTGCAACATTTCACTCACAGAATCCCCCTTAAGATCTCTTGTAGGAATGGTTCAGCGGTGGTGAATTCCTTCAGTTTTTGTCTGGGTAAACGTTTATCTCTTCATCTGTTCTGAATGACAGACTTGGTAGATAAAGGATTCTCAGCTGCGTATGTTTTTCTGTTCATCACATTGAAGATTTCCTGCCATTCCGTTCTGCCTTGCCAAGTTTCAGTATTTAGGTCTGCTACTACTCTTATGTGTCTACCTTTGTATGTTAGGTCCTGTTTATCCCTAGGTGCTTTCAGAATTCTCTCCTTATCCTTGTATTTTTCCAATTTCACTATGATATGTTGTGCAGAAGATGGATTCAGGTTATGTCTGAAGGGAGTTCTCTGTGCCTCTTGGATTTCAATGCCTTTTTCCTTCCCCAGATCAGGGAAGTTCTCACCTATGACTTGTTCAAGTACACTTCAGCCCCTTTCTTTCTCTCTTCCTCTTCTGGAATTCCTATTATACGGATATTGTTGTGCTTGATAGCATCACTTAGTTCTCTATTTCTCCCCTCATACTCCTGGCTATTTTTATCTCTCTTTTTCTCAGCTTCCTCTTTTTTCCATTTATCTTCTGATTCACCTATTCTCTCCTCTGCCTCTTCAATTCATGCTGTGGTCACCTCCATTGTATTTTCCACCTCATTTATGGCTTTTTTAACCTCCTCTTGACTTATTTCATAGTCCATTGGTCTGTAGCCATAGATTCTCTGCTATCCTCTATGCTTTTTTCAAGCCCAATAAATAATTTTATGACTATTATTCTAAATTCTTGTTCTGTTACATTGCTTAAATCGTTTTTGATCAATTCGTTAGCTGTTGCTACTTCCTGGAGTTTCTTTTGAGGAGAGTTCTTCCATTTTGTCATTTTGGGTAGTCCCTGGGGTGGCGCCAAACGGCAGGGCACTTCCCCTGTGCTGTCTGGAGTAACTTGTGTTGGTGGGCGGGGCTTCAGTCAGACCAGATGTCTGCCCCTAGCCCACCAGTGGGGCCACAGTCAGACTGATGTGTACCTTATCTTCCCCTCTCCCAGGGGCAGGACTCACTGTGGAGTGGTGTGGCTCCTGTCTGGGCTGCATGCACATTGCCAGGCTGTGTTGCTGCTTCGATGGGATCTGGTGTATTAGCTACAGTGGATCTGTAAGGTGCACAGGGACGGGAGGGGCAGGCTTAGCTTACTTTGCCCTTGGTGATCCCCTGGGGTAGGGGCCCTGCAGCACCAGGAGGGAGGAAGACCCATCAGAGGGATGGATCCACAGAAGCACAGCATTGGGTGTTTGTGAGGTGCAAGCAATTTCCGTGATGGGAACTGGTTCCCTTCGGGATTTCAGCTGGGGGATGGGAGAGGGAGATGGTGCTTGCCAGCGCCTTTGTTCCCCACGGAGCTGAGCTCTGTCTTCCATGACTCAACACCTCTCCCTCCTGGTGTCCTCCTGCCCTTCCGCTCTCCAAACAGTGCTGTTGACTGATAACATTCCAGATGTTAAGTCCCACTGGCTGTCAGAACTCACGCAGTCTGGCCCCTCCACTTTTGCTAGCCAGACTCAGGGGTTCCACCTTGTTGGGTGGGCTGCCCCTCTACCACCCCAGCTCCCTCCCACCAGTCCGTGTAGCATGCACTGCCTCTCTGCCCTTCCTACCCTCTTCCTTGGGCCTTTTGTCTACACTTGGCTTTGGAGAGTCCATTCTGCTAGTCTTCTGGTGGTTTTCTGGGTTATTTAGGCAGATGTGGGTGGAATCTAAGTGATCAGCAAGACAAGGTGAACCCAGCGCCCTCCTGTGCCACCATCTTCCCTCTCCTTTTATTATGAAATGTAATATGCCTCAAAATCTTAAGCAACATTTAAAATAATCTCAAATCTCACCATTATTAATTCTTCTCTGTAAAATATATTAATTTTTGTAGCCTTTTTGCTTTACAAAATTTATTTTATATATGTAATAAATATGTATATGTGTAATCATTTAATCCTCAAAAATTGATGAAATTTATTTTTCTTTTGTGTTTTCATCTTTCAGAGTTACAGAATCTGAAGCTTAGAGATCAATTAATTTATCAAAGACAATACCACTTATCAGTATTGTGGTGGAGATTAAAACTGAGGGTGTGCTCCTTCACATCTTTTTCTCTATCAATCTTCATGAGTTTATTGATTTCACTTTTTTCTCTGTCATTAGCACACAATTTATGCTACTGTAATGTTGCATTTAATTTTTTCCTTTCTCCATTTTTATTTTTTTGTTTACTTTTATGGATTGTTTTAAATGTAGTTTATTGCCAAATTGGTTTCCATACAACACTAAGTGCTCATCCCAACAAGAGCTTTCCTCAGTGCCCAATACCCACTTTCCCCTCTCCCCCATCCCCCCTCAGTTTGTTCTGGGTATCCAAGAGTCTCTTATGGTTTGCATCCCTCCCTCTCTGTAATTTTTTTTCTCCTTCTCCTCCACCATGGTCTTCTGTTAAGTTTCTCAAGATCTACATATGAGTGGAAATATATAGTATCTGTCTTTCTCTGCTGGATTTTTTCACATAGCCTAATACCTTCCAGTTCCATCCACATTGCTGCAAAAGGGCAGAATTCATTCTTTCTTATTGCCAAGTAGTATACCATTGTGTGTGTGTGTGTATGTGTGTGTACACATATATACCACATCTTATTTATCCATTCATCAGTTGATGAACATTTAGGCTCTTTCCATAATTTAGCTATTGTTGAAAGTACTGCTATAAACATTAGGGTACTTGTACCCCTATGCATCCACTTTCCTGTATCGTTCAGGTAGATTTTTATCAGTAGTTACATCTGAAGGGAGTTCTCTGTGCTTCTTGGATTTACTGACTGTTTCCTTCCCCAGATTGGGGAAGTTCTCAGCTATGATTTGTTCATGGACACCTTCAGCCCCTTTCCCTCTCTCTTCTTCTTTTGGAATTCCTATGATACAGATATTGTTCTGTTTGATTACATCACTTAGTTCTCTAAATTCTTCCCTCTTGATCTTGGATTTTTTTTTAATCTCTTTTTCTCAGCTTCTTCTTTTTCCATAATTTTATCTTCTAATTCACCTATTTTCCCCTTTGCCTCTTCAATCCATGCTGCGGTCTCCTCCATTTCATTTTGCATCCCATTTATAACATTTGTTAATTCATCATGACTATTTTTTAGTTCCTTGATCTCTGCAGTAATAGATTCTCTGCTATCTTCTATGCTTTTTTTTCAAGCCTAGTGATTAATTTTATGATCATTATTCTAAATTCTTGTTCAGTTCACTTGCTTAAATCTGTTTTGAACAATTCTTTACCTGTCACCTCTTCCTGGAATTTCTTGTGAGGATAATTCTTCCGTTTCATCATTTTGGCTAGTTTTCTGTCCCTTATGAGTTTTAAAAGTTTGTTATGTGCTCTGCACCTCTGAGCACTGCTATATTAAAGCGAGGGGGGGGGATATATACACCATTCAAGGCCTTGCTCTTCGGGAGGTGTTTTTTTGGGAGTGTTACTTGCTCTCTGTTGTCATTTTGTTACTTTGATTATTTTATTTCCCTACTGATAGTGATGTTTTGGACCTTCCATGAGGTGTGCTTTGATTTTTTTCTTAAAGTCATCCTGGAAAGTAATACAAATGGACAGATAAATAGGAAACAAAAGCATGCAAACACACAAACAAATAAAACAAAGAAACAAACAAAAACTAAAAACTAGAAACAATCCAAAAGCAAAAAACCAGAAACACCAGATACAAGTAAAGAACAGGGTGGAAGCAGTGCTGATGGAAGAGCACATACAAAGAGAGGAATTACAGGGCTGGGGTAAAAGAAAAAAAATAAACATTGAGCAGGCAGAGAGACTAAAAGCCTTAATCCAGACAGAAAGAAAGGAAAATAAGGAAGGAGGCAGGGAAAAAGAAAGGAGGATAATTTTACCTAGACAGATAAACTATACTGCTTGATTATTCCAGAGAGAAGAAAAAGGAATGCAAGAAGGAGATGTAGAACAAGTATCAAGAGAATGGATTAAATATGTCTGTTTAAACAAAGCAATAAGCAGAGTAACGAGCTTAGAGGAGGGAAGAGATAAGGAGAAAGGGGGGAGAATATATCTATATATCAAGAATTGTCCTAGAATTAATCCAGGCATGCAGCAGTGCGGATCTGGAGGAGGAGTTGATCTACTTCCACAGCATCTATCCTGCTCCAGTAGATACACAGTTACCTGGTGCAGAGGGGTGTCATTTGGTGTAGGCTGGTCCTGCTTCTACTCTGGGAACTGTGGGCCAATCCCTGAGGCCCCTCCTTGGTGGTGGTGGGGAGAAAAATGGCGACCCCCCCCAAGTCTCTTCTCCATGACATGGTGTCCCAAATCTCTCCTTTGGATCCATCCTCACTGTGTTGCTGTCTGTCTCGCTCCACCAACTCCTTTGCCCCAGAACTTGGCTGGGATTTAAACTCCTGTGCTGTGCTCCCTAGTACTAGGGAAGGCCCTCCTGGTATGTGTCCTGGCTGGTTTTGTTCTGTGCCACAGCACTTCAGGGGAAGCTACTGGTTTCTGCTGCTGCGGAGTGCGTCCCTGATCTACCACTGAATCCGGAGGTGGCTCCCCTGCTCCCCAGGTGTGTAAACAGGGCAGCCACCCCCAGTCCCAAGATGGGATTTGCAGTTAGAGATCCTCTAACCTGCAGTTAGAGATGGGATCACTCTCTGTCCAGGCCCAAAGTTTTTTTCTCTTGTTCAGATCCAGTCCTAGGCTTTCCCAGCCACTCTTTCTCTTCTCTTTGTCTCTCGGCAGAAGGGGATCCCTCCCCTCCGTGCCTACGGGCCCATTTCACATCTCCCAGTTCACAATCACCCACCTATGGTCCTCAGGTTGTCCCGGTGTCTCCCTGATAGACTCGGTCTTTTTTTTCTCCCACACTCCTAGGGTTCAAAGTCCTTTGGCTTCAGCTCTTCTTTGAGAGACAGGGGAAGTGCGGATCCTCCTTCTCTGCCATGTTGGCCCTCCTTCCAAGGGAAATATTTTCTCCATTTTTATTTTGATAAAATATACATAACAGAAAATATATCCTCTCAACCATTTTAAATTTTTTTTTTCAATGTTTATTTATTTTTGGGACAGAGAGAGACAGAGCATGAACGGGGGAGGGGCAGAGAGAGAGGGAGTCACAGAATCGGAAACAGGCTCCAGGCTCTGAGCCATCAGCCCAGAGCCCGACGCGGGGCTCGAACTCACGGACCGCGAGATCGTGACCTGGCTGAAGTCGGACGCTTAACCGACTGCGCCACCCAGGCGCCCCTCATCTCAACCATTTTAAAGCATACAGTTTGATGGTATTGAGTATATTCCATTTGTTGTTCTATGTTCAGCACTATCTCCAGAACTCTTCATCTTGTAGATTTGTAATTCAATACCCATTAAGTAATAACTCCCAATTCCTCCTTTCCCCCACACCCTGGCAATCACCATTATGCTTTATATATTTGAATACTCTAATTGCTTCATAATAAGTGAAATAATACAGGTTTGGATTTTTATGACTGGCTCATTTCACTTAGCATGTTGTCAAAGTTCATCCATGCTTCAGCATATTACAGAAATTCCTTCATTTTAAGGTTAATATTCAGTTGTATGTATATACAACATTAGTCTATCAATGGAAACTTATATCCATGTTTTAAATATTAAATATAATGTTGCTATAAACATATGTATATAAATATCTCTTCAAGACCCTGGTTTCACTATTTTATGGCATAGAGCTATAAGTGGAATGAAGAATCACATTGTAATTCTATCTTTAATTCTATCTTTAATAAGCATCTTTCAATGTGCTTTTACCCATTTGCATATCTTCTTTAGAGACATATCCATGCAAGTCCTTGCTTATCTTAAAAATCAGGTTGGGGGGTCTGGGTGGCTCACTTGGTTAATCATCCAACTGCAGCTCAGGTCATGATCTCACCGTTCATGAGTTCCAGCCCCACGTCAGGCTCTGTGCTGACAGCTCAGAGGTTGGAGCCTGCTTTGGATTCTGTGTCTTCCTCTCTCTCTGCCCCTCTCCCACTTTCATTCTCTCTGTCTGTGTCTCTCTCTCTCAAAAATAAGTAAACATTAAAAAATCAGGTTGTTTGTGTTTGTATTGCTGTATTTTAGCATTACACTGTAACTTCTGAATATTAGTCTTTAATCAGGTATGTGATTTTAAATTATTTTCTCCAGTTTGGTGGGTTGTTATTTAATTTTTTTGTATTCACTATTAAAGTACACTTTAAAAAATGTTTATTTATTTTTGAGAGAGAGAGAGAAAGAGAGAGAGAGGATGTGAGGGGGGGCAGAGAGAAGGGGACAGAGGATCCAATGCTGGCTCTGCACTGACAGCAGTGAGTCCAGTTCAGGGCTCAACTTCACGAACCATGAAATCATGGTCTAAGCAGAAGTCAGATGCCCAGGTATCACTCAGGTGCTCCCAAAGCAAATTTTTAAAAATTCATTTTTTCTAGTTTTCTTTTGTTGTCTATGTCTGGTGTCATTTCAAGAAACATTGTCAAATCCAATGTCTGTTTTCCTAGTTATTTTTCTGTTTTTTTTTTTCTAAAAGTTGTGTAGTTTTAAATTTTATATTTAGGTATTTGCTTAATTTTGCATTATTTTTTGGCATATGACATTACATAAGGGCCCAACCTCATTATTTTGCTTGTGGATGGCCATTGTTCCAACAACATTTTTGAAAACACTCCCTTTTCCCCATTGAATGATCTTTGTTTCCTTGAAAAATAATTTTAACATTTATGTAAGAATTTATTTCTGGGCTCTCTACTCCATTCCAGTGGCATATGTGTCTGGTGTTATGTCAGTATCAAACTTTTATTGCAGTAGGTTTGTAGTAATTTGAATCAGGAAGTGTGGGTCTTCCTGCTTTGTTCCTCTCTGGGATTATTTAATCTACTTGGAGTCACTTGAAATTTTAGAAGAATTTTAGAGTGGGTCTTCTATTTGTATGAAAATCATCATTAATATTTTTATAGAATTGCATTGAATTTGCAGATTGCTTTGGTTAGTATCACCATCTTAATAAGTGTTGCAACCCATGAAAATAGGTTTTATTTCACTATGCCCTTTTAATATCTTCCAGAAATATTTTGTCATTTTTATTGTGCAAAGTATTCACCTCATTAATTATATTAAAACCTAAGTATTTTGTTATTTTTTATTCCATTGTAAATGGATTTTTTTAAATCCTCTTGGGGGGTGCCTGGGTGGCTCAGTCTGTTAAGCATCTGACTTCTGCTTAGGTCATAATCTCACAGTTAGTGAGTTCCAGTCCCACATGGGGCTCTCTGCTGACAGCCTGGAGCCTGCTTCTGATTCTATGTCTCCCTCTCTCTCTGCCCCTCCCCACTCATGAGCTCTCTCTCTCTCTCCTTCTCTCTATCTCTCTCTCAAAAATAAATATTAAAATTTTTTAAATTGCTTTGGGATTGATCATTGTTATAGAGATGTACTTAGTTTTCTGTATTGAATTTGAATCATTTTACTTTTTTGGATTTCTATTAGCTAAAATTATTTATGTATCCTTTAAGCTTTTCTGCATATAAGAACTTATCATCTGTGTATAAAGGTAATGTTATATATTTCTTAACAAAGTAGATGCATTTATTTCTTTGTCTTGTCTAATTACTCTGGTTCAATTTTCCAGTACTATGTTTAATAAAAGTGGTGAACATGACATCCTTGTACTACTTTAGATCTTAGAGGAAAACTTTCATTATTCTGCATGATGTTCACTGTGAATTTTTCATATATTACTTGTAGTATGTTAAGGTAGTTTACATACACACACGCGCACACACACACACACACATGTAAATCCTGCCATTTAGGACAACATAGATGGGACTTGAGGGCATTATAAGTGAAATAAGTCATAAAGATAAAGAAATATACTATATGATCTCACCTAAAACAACAGCAACAGCAGCAGCAATTAAATTAATAAGCACTGAAGACCTACAACAAGGTTTTGCAAGATGGCGGCTTAGGAGGACGCTGGGCTCACCGCACGTCCTGCCGACCACTTAGATTCCATCTACACCTGCCTAAATAACCCAGAAAACCGCCAAAGGATTAGCAGATGGAGTCGCCGGAGCCAAACGCAGACGAGAGGCCCACGGAAGAGGGTAGGAAGGGCGGCGAGGCGGTGCGCGCTCCACTGACTGGCGGGAGGGAGCCGGGGCGGAGGGGCGGCTCGCCGGCCAAGCAGAGCCCCTGAGTCTGGCTTGCAAAAGCGGAGGGGCCTGACGGACTGTGTTCCCACAACAAGCGCGACTTAGCCTCTGGGAGGTCATAAGTTAACAGCTCTGCTCGGAAAGCGGGAAGGCTGGAGGACAAAGGGAGGGAGAGCTGCTGAGCCCCCTGACGACAGAGCTCAGTTTGGTGGGGAACAAAGGCGCTCGCCAGCGCCATCTCCCCCGCCCATCCCCCAGCCAAAATCCCAAAGAGAACCAGTTCCTGCCAGGGAACTTGCTTGCTCCGCACAAACACCCAACTCTGCGCTTCTGCGGAGCCAAACCTCCGACAGCAGATCTGACTCCCTCCCGCTGCCACAGGGCCCCTCCTGAAGTGGATCACCTAAGGAGAAGCGATCTAAGCCTGCGCCTCCTGCCCCTGTGCACCTTGCCTACCCACCCCAGCTAATACACCAGATCCCCAGCATCACAAGCCTGGCAGGGTGCAAGTAGCCCAGACGAGCCACACCACCCCAGTGAATCCCGCCCCTAGGAGAGGGGAAGAGAAGGCACACACCAGTCTGACTGTGGCCCCAGCGGTGGGCTGGGGGCAGACATCAGGTCTGACTGCGGCCCCGCCCACCAACTCCAGTTATACACCACAGCACAGGGGAAGTGCCCTGCAGGTCCTCACCACGCCAGGGACTATCCAAAATGACCAAGCGGAAGAATTCCCCTCAGAAGAATCTCCAGGAAATAACAACAGCTAATGAGCTGATCAAAAGGATTTAAATAATATAACAGAAAGTGAATTTAGAATAATACTCATAAAATTAATCACTGGGCTTGAAAACAGTATAGAGGACAGCAGAGAATCTCTTGCTACAGAGATCAAGGGACTAAGGAACAGTCACGAGGAGCTGAAAAACGCTTTAAACGAAATGCATAACAAAATGGAAACCACCACAGCTTGGTTTGAAGAGGCAGAGGAGAGAATAGGTGAACTAGAAGATAAAGTTATGGAAAAAGAGGAAGCTGAGAAAAAGAGAGATAAAAAAATCCAGGAGTATGAGGGGAAAATTAGAGAACTAAGTGATACACTAAAAAGAAATAATATACGCATAATTGGTATCCCAGAGGAGGAAGAGAGAGGGAAAGGTGCTGAAGGGGTACTTGAAGAAATCATAGCTGAGAACTTCCCTGAACTGGGGAAGGAAAAAGGCATTGAAATCCAAGAGGCACAGAGAACTCCCTTCAGACGTAACTTGAATCGATCTTCTGCACGACATATCATAGTGAAACTGGCAAAATACAAGGATAAAGAGAAAATTCTGAAAGCAGCAAGGGGTAAACGTGCCCTCACATATAAAGGGAGACCTATAAGACTTGTGACTGATCTCTCTTTTGAAACTTGGCAGGCCAGAAAGAATTGGCACGAGATTTTCAGGGTGCTAGACAGAAAAAATATGCAGCCGAGAATCCTTTATCCAGCAAGTCTGTCATTTAGAATAGAAGGAGAGATAAAGGTCTTCCCAAACAAACAAAAACTGAAGGAATTTGTCACCACTAAACCAGCCCTACAAGAGATCCTAAGGGGGACCCTGTGAGACAAAGTCCCAGAGACATCACTACAAGCATAAAACATACAGACATCACAATGACTCTAAACCTGTATCTTTCTATAATAACACTGAATGTAAATGGATTAAATGCGCCAACCAAAAGACATAGGGTATCAGAATGGATAAAAAAACAAGACCCATCTGATTACTGTCGACAAGAGACTCATTTTAGACCTGAGGACACCTTTAGATTGAGAGTGAGGGGATGGAGAACTATTTATCATGCGACTGGAAGCCAAAAGAAAGCTGGAGTAGCTATACTCATATCAGACAAACTAGACTTTAAATTAAAGGCTGTAACAAGAGATGAAGAAGGACATTATATAATAGTTACAGGGTCTATCCATCAGGAAGAGCTAACAATTATAAATGTCTATGCACCGAATACTGGAGCCCCCAAATATATAAAACAATTACTCATAAACATAAGCAACCTTATTGATAAGAATGTGGTAATTGCAGGGGACTTTAACACCCCACTTACAGAAATGGACACATCATCTAGACACACGGTCAATAAAGAAACAAGGGCCCTGAATGAGACATTGGATCAGATGGACTTGACAGATCTATTTAGAACTCTGCATCCCAAAGCAACAGAATATACTTTCTTCTCGAGTGCACATGGAACATTCTCCAAGATAGATCATATACTGGGTCACAAAACAACCCTTCATAAGTTTACAAGAATTGAAATTATACCATGCTTACTTTCAGACCACAATGCTATGAAGCTTGAAATCAACCACAGAAAAAAGTCTGGAAAACCTCCAAAAGCATGGAGGTTAAAGAACACCCTACTAACGAATGAGTGGGTCAACCAGGCAATTAGAGAAGAAATTAAAAAATATATGGAAACAAACGAAAATGAAAATACAACAATCCAAACGCTTTGGGACACAGCAAAGGCAGTCCTGAGTGGAAAATACATTGCAATCCAGGCCTATCTCAAGAAACAAGAAAAATCCCAAAGACAAAATCTAACAGCACACCTAAAGGAACTAGAAGCAGAACAGCAAAGGGTGCCTAAACCCAGCAGAAGAAGAGAAATAATAAAGATCAGAGCAGAAATAAACAATATAGAATCTAAAAAAACTGTAGAGCAGATCAACGAAACCAAGAGTTGGTTTTTTGAAAAAATAAACAAAATTGACAAACCTCTAGCCAGGCTTCTCAAAAAGAAAAGGGAGATGACCCAAATAGATAAAATCATGAATGAAAATGGAATTATTACAACCAATCCCTCAGAGATACAAACAATTATCAGGGAATACTATGAAAAAGTATATGCCAACAAATTGGACAACCTGGAAGAAATGGACAAATTCCTGAACACCCACACTCTTCCAAAACTCAATCAGGAGGAAATAGAAAGCTTGAACAGACCCATAACCAGCGAAGAAATTGAATCGGTTATCAAAAATCTCCCAACAAATAAGAGTTCAGGACCAGATGGATTCCCAGGGGAGTTCTACCAGACGTTTAAAGCAGAGAAATACCTATCCTTCTCAAGCTATTCCAAGAAATAGAAAGGGAAGGAAAACTTCCAGACTCATTCTATGAAGCCAGTTTTACTTTGATTCCTAAACCAGACAGAGACCCAGTAAAAAAAGAGAACTACAGGCCAATATCCCTGATGAATATGGATGCAAAAATTCTCAATAAGATACTAGCAAATCGAATTCAACGGCATATAAAAAGAATTATTCACCATGATCAAGTGGGATTCATTCCTGGGATGCAGGGCTGGTTCAACATTCGCAAATCAATCAACGTGATACATCACATTAACAAAAAAAAAGAGAAGAACCATATGATCCTGTCAATCGATGCAGAAAAGGCCTCCAACAAAATCCAGCACCCTTTCTTAATAAAAACCCTTGAGAAAGTCGGGATAGAAGGAACATACTTAAGGATCATAAAAGCCATCTATGAAAAGCCCACAGCTAACATCATCCTCAACGGGGAAAAACTGAGAGCTTTTTCCCTGAGATCAGGAACACGACAGGGATATCCACTCTCACCGCTGCTGTTTAACATAGTGCTGGAAGTTCTAGCATCAGCAATCAGACAACAAAAGGAAATCAAAGGCATCAAAATTGGCAAAGATGAAGTCAAGCTTTCGCTTTTTGCAGATGACATGATATTATACATGGAAAATCCGATAGACTCCACCAAAAGTCTGCTAGAACTGATACATGAATTCAGCAAAGTTGCAGGATACAAAATCAATGTACAGAAATCAGTTGCATTCTTATACACTAACAATGAAGCAACAGAAAGACAAATAAAGAAACTGATCCCATTCACAATTGCACGAAGAAGCATGAAATACCTAGGAATAAATCTAACCAAAGATGTAAAGGATCTGTATGCTTAAAACTATAGAAAGCTTATGAAGAAAATTGAAGAAGATTTAAAGAAATGGAAAGACATTCCCTGCTCATGGATTGGAAAAATAAATATTGTCAAAATGTCAATACTACCCAAAGCTATCTACACATTCAATGCAATCCCAATCAAAATTGCACCAGCATTCTTCTCGAAACTAGAACAAGCAATCCTAAAATTCATATGGAACCACAAAAGGCCCCGAATAGCCAAAGGAATTTTGAAGAAGAAGACCAAACCAGGAGGCATCACAATCCCAGACTTTAGCCTCTACTACAAAGTTGTCATCATCAAGACAGCACGGTATTGGCACAAAAACAGACACATAGACCAATGGGATAGAATAGAAACCCCAGAACTAGACCCACAAACGTATGGCCAACTCATCTTTGACAAAGCAGGAAAGAACATCCAATGGAAAAAAGACAGCCTCTTTAACAAATGGTGCTGGGAGAACTGGACAGCAACATGCAGAAGGTTGAAACTAGACCACTTTCTCACACCGTTCACAAAAATAAACTCAAAATGGATAAAGGACCTCAATGTGAGACAGGAAACCATCAAAACCTTAGAGGAGAAAGCAGGAAAAGACCTCTCTGACCTCAGCCGTAGCAATCTCTTACTCGACACATCCCCAAAGGCAAGGGAATTAAAAGCAAAAGTGAATTACTGGGACCTTATGAAGATAAAAAGCTTCTGCACAGCAAAGGAAACAACCAACAAAACTAAAAGGCAACCAACGGAATGGGAAAAGATATTCGCAAATGACATATCGGACAAAGGGCTAGTATCCAAAATCTATAAAGAGCTCACCAAACTCCACACCCGAAAAACAAATAACCCAGTGAAGAAATGGGCAGAAAACATGAATAGACACTTCTCTAAAGAAGACATCCGGATGGCCAACAGGCACATGAAAAGATGTTCAGCGTCACTCCTTATCAGGGAAATACAAATCAAAACCACACTCAGGTATCACCTCACGCCAGTCAGAGTGGCCAAAATGAACAAATCAGGAGACTATAGATGCTGGAGAGGATGTGGAGAAATGGGAATCCTCTTGCACTGTTGGCGGGAATGCAAATTGGTGCAGCCGCTCTGGAAAACAGTGTGGAGGTTCCTCAGAAAATTAAAAATAGACCTACCCTATGACCCAGCAATAGCACTGCTAGGAATTTATCCAAGGGATACAGGAGTACGGATGCATAGGGGCACTTGTACCCCAATGTTTATAGCAGCACTCTCAACAATAGCCAAATTATGGAAAGAGCCTAAATGTCCATCAACTGATGAATGGATAAAGAAATTGTGGTTTATATACACAATGGAATATTACGTGGCAATGAGAAAAAATGAAATATGGCCTTTTGTAGCAACGTGGATGGAACTGGAGACTGTGATGCTAAGTGAAATAAGCCATACAGAGAAAGACAGATACCATATGGTTTCACTCTTATGTGGATCCTGAAAAACTTAACAGGAACCCATGTGGGAGGGGAAGAAAAAAAAAAGAGGTTAGAATGGAAGAGAGCCAAAGCATAAGAGACTGTTAAAAACTGAGAACAAACTGAGGGTTGATGGGGGGTGGGAGGGAGGAGAGGGTGGGTGATGGGTATTGAGGAGGGCACCTTTTGGGATGAGCACTGGGTGTTGTATGGAAACAAATTTGTCAATAAATTTCATTTAAAAAATAAATAAATAAATAAATAAACTCATAGATACACAGAAAATATTGGTGTTTTCCAGAAATGGGGGATTAAGAGTGGGTAAAAGGTAAAGATGGTCAAAAAATAAAACTTGTATTTATAAAATAAATTAATAAATACTTAGGATTTAATGTGAGTATGGCGACTATAGTTAATAATTTTGTATTGTATATTTTAAAGTGCTGAGAACATAAAGGGAAGCCATAAAACAGACTTTAAGAAAGAAAGCAAACTGAAGGTTGCTGGAGGGGAGGTGGGTGGAGGATGGGTTGAATGTGTGATGGGTATTAAGGAAGGCATTTGTTGTGATGAGCACTGAGTGTTGTATTTAGGTGATGAATTACCAAATCCTACATGTAAAACTAATATTACACTGTATATTAACTAGAGGATTCAAGCTTTGGACTCCAATACCTCAGCATCTGATTTTCTGTGCATTAGAAGGGAAGGGCCACAAAAGTATCCCCAGAATACAGTCTTCATCAGCTCAGCAATAAGGAAAACATGGGTTCCAGTGGCAGGTGAGCACTCCTTGCTTTTGATGACAATACTCCCCTCCCAGCTTCCCAATCCACCCCAGTGCTTTGCCTTCTCTGTCACCAATGTTTTGCATTAAATATCTTCAGTTTCAGATGTGTAAAGTGGTTGTATGTGACTGGACTCTCACCAACGAGGTTGATGTCGTGACTGGCGCAACAAACACCAAGGTCAGGGTCCTGAGGGTAGGGGAATGCAAGAAAAAAGAGAAGAAAGTTTGGGAACAGGAGGGTCCCCTGGGCTGATGGCCCAAGTGATGGCTTTATTGTTGCTGTACACAATCTTTTATATCCAGACTTTTATGGGTCAGGCCATTCTAAGAATAAACAGGTTTCACATAATCGCTGCCAACCAAAACATTTAGTTCTGTGTTCCTTGTGCATTTTCTAGACGGGTCACAACAAGACCTTGGTTTTTTTTGGGGGGGGGGACAGAGAGAGACAGAGCATGAACAGGGGAGGGGCAGAGAGAGAGGGAGACACAGAATCAAAACAGGCTCCAGGCTCTGAGCCATCAGCCCAGAGCCTGACGCAGGGCTCGAACTCACAGGCCGTGAGATCGTGACCTGGCTGAAGTCGGACGCTTAACCGACTGCGCCACCCAGGCGCCCCAAGACCTTGTTGATAAGATTGCTAGCAAAACACAATTCCCATGTTTGTTTCTATCTGACTCGGGGTAGAAAAAGGGGAGGTAGCATTACTGCCAACACCTGCAGACCACAGGCTTCAGGAATTAACTTTCTCAGCCTTGACAAGGCTTTCGTATGCCCTTGAAAGTGGGGGAATGGGAGGGGGAACCACCGGGTTGGCTAAGTCAACAGGGAACGTTGCTCGACCCGGTCTCAGCCTGGCACCGGGGCCCAGCCTCCCACATGAATGGGAGGGGGAACCACCGGGTTGGCTGAGTCAACAGGGAACATTGCTTGACCTGGTCTCAGCCTGGCACTGGGGCCTGGCCCCCCACAGGTTGATATCCATGAAATAAATTATACCACATTACAACACCTCTAATATTAAATAATTAATCTCGGACCAACTTTCTAAATTAACAATTGTGCTGAAATAGTTTATATGGAAAAATTTTTCTGAATGCAATTTTTACTAAGATAATTTATTATAAGGTATAAAAATTTGAAAGGTTCTTAATATCCAAAATCGAATTATTTTTCAAAATCATTCGGAAATTGTGCATCAAACTTTACCTGCACTAGCACTGAATTTTGTGTTTTTTCACCTCAGCCAATTTGATAGATATGCCGTTGTTTAATTTGCTTTTCTTGATTATTTACATGTTTATATGATTTTTCATGTTTATCTTTATAACTAGTAATTCTGTGAAATCTCCTTTTACATATTTGTATATTTTATTTCTTTTCAGAGTTTATGTATATATATTCTGCATAAAGTACAATTACTTTGACTAGTAAAAAGCACATTTTTTGGCTTTGATATTTTGGTGAAGTATTTTTTATTTTGCTTGATACATTAACATTAATAATGAGGAGCTAAGTTATAAAAATATGCAGACCCATAAGGGTATATGCATCCTGATTTTATAACAGCATTATCAACAATAGCCAAACTATGGAGAGCCAATGTCCACTGACAGATGAATGGATAAAGAAGATGTGGTATACATACAATGGAATATTACTCAACCATCAGAAAGAATGAAATTTTCCATTTTCAACGATGTGAATGGAGCTTGAATGTATTATGCCAAGCAAAATAAGTCAATTAGAGAAAAACAAATACCATATAATTTCATTCATGTGGAATTTAAGAAATAAAACAGATGCACATATCAGGATGTGGGGGAGAGAGGGAAACAAATCATAAGAACTATTAAAGATAGAGAACAAACTGAAGGTTGATGGAGAGAAGTGGGTGAGGGATGGGCCAGGTAGGTGATGGGTCCTAAGGAGGGCACTTGTTATGATGAGCCCTGGGTGTTGTATATAAGTGATGAATCACTGAATTCTACTCCTGCAACTAATATTTCCCTGTATATTAACTAACTAGAATTTAAGTAAAATTTTTGAAAAGAAAAAAAAGGCAAGAAATAACAAGTGTTGGCATTGATATAGAGAAAAGAGAGCTCTTGTTCACTATTCATGTGAATGTGAACTGATTTAGCTGCTATGGAAAACAGTATTTTTTCCAATTTTTTCCAAAGTTCTCCTCAAAATTAAAAATAGAACTACCAAATGATCCAGCAATTCCACTTCTGGGAATATAGTCAAAGGTGCTAAAAGCACTAATTCAAAAAGAAATTATTAATTAGATCACTAATTATTAATGAACACCTTCATGTTCATTGCAGCATTAGTTTACAGTAGCTAAGACATGGAAACAACCGGAGTGTTCATAGATGGATGAATGGATAAGGAAGAGGCAGTATATAATACAATGGAATACTTATCTGCCATTATGAAGAAGGAAATCCTTCCAGTTCCAATAATATGGATGGACCTTGAGGGTATTATGCTAAATGAAATAACTCAGAGAAAGATATATACCATATAATCTTACTTATATGTGGAATCTAAAACAAGATGAAACAAAACAATCCAAACTAACAAAAAACATAGATACAAAGAACACAAGCAGGGCAGGGTTGGTAGGAAGAGTGGAGGAGGGGGGTGAAATGGGTAAAGGTGGTAAAAAGGTACAAAATTACAATTATAAAATAAATAAGTCCTAGGGTTGTAATGTACAGCATGGTTAACTATAGTTAATAATAATGCATTGCATAGTTGGAAGTTGCTAAGAGAGCAGATCTTATAAGTACTCATCACAAGAAAAGACTGTCACTCTTCATGGTTATTGATGTTAATTGGACTTGTTGTGGTGATAATTTCAAATGTACACAAATACTGAATCATTATACACACACACACACACACACACACACACACACACACAATTGGAAAGCAGAACAAACAAACAAAAAACATGAAAAAAGTAAAAAAAAAAAATAGTGAGGGGTTTCGGAAGGACCAGGAATAATCTAATCATGTTTAAGGAATGGAATGGAATAAAAATGTCCATGTACAAAACACACAAGAGTGGATGTGGGTTTAGAAAAGAAAGGAAATAATATTCAAGTATTGGTCAGTAGTGATCCATATCTTCTAAAACAGTTACCAGACCTGCTCACATTGTCTTGTATCCTTAATTCAGAATGATTTCCTCTCCTTACCTTTATATTCTAGAACTCCCTGAAACTGTCAGTATTGGCACAGCCACCAGAGAATGAGGGCCCTTAGAACTTAAGCTCTTCCTAGCTATTGTTAAGCCCCACTATAAGATATCATCGGAAGATTGAAAGAAAAGAGATGATAGGACTTAGCTGTGTGACTATCATTGGAGGCATAGTGGAGAATAAATCCAGAGAGACAAAATTCAAGAAGGGGTTTCAACAAGAGTCCTGGTGAGAAATGTGGGGGCTGGGCAAGGAGGTGATAATGGAGGAGGTGAAGTTGTAGTGCTATGGATGCGCTCAGGATATTGGGGGTTGTGCTGGTTACAGGAAACTTGAAACTAAGAGTTTGGGTCTTGAATTGACTAGGACACATGTAGCAGAGATAATGCAGGACCACTAGAGTTTTGAGTCATTAATGAGGAGGAAAGGTTTGAAGATATGGGTTTAGAGATGAACAGTGTATAGAAAAATCAGTGGGACAAAAGGTGTGACCATTATTTTTTATTAGAGGATTGTATAGATAAGGTTGTTTCCATATAATTCCTTTACTCTGTTGATCTATTACTGAATTACTTCTTTTTGTTTGATTCAGCTTAATTTTTAGCAATTAATTATTTTGGTCACAGTATGTTTATCTTCAAAATATACAAATGATTAGAAGTTTAATTTTGTAAATACCTGATTTTTAAACATTTTGTTTATAATTTTGGTTAGAAAATAATCAAAATACATTTAGAAATAATTGATACTGCTAAATGTTGAGAGTTTCTATGAGAAACATGATAGGTATCACAGGTTATTCAAATTGTTCATCTAGAAGATAAACCTAACTTTTAAGGTTTCTTATACAATTCTCTGCAGTTATTGTTGAAATTTTTCAAAGATTAGTTTTTGTTTTATTAGCATTTTAAAAATAATATTACTTCATTTAAGAATATGTAATAAGTATTAAGTGTGAAAAGGTTTTCATGTAACTTCTTTGCATGTGTCCATATTTCTAAAATCTGCTAATTTGAAAACTTCAGATGTTTCTCTTGTACTTAAATATTTTCTTCATATATTTTAGTTATGTTTCATTTATCAATGCAATACACTATCATGTTAGACTTATATTATTTAATCTGTGAAAGTAAGGATATCACTCCCTTGCTCCAGTTTTTTTTTTGAGTTTTTATTGAAATTTCAGTCAGCCAACATGCAGTGTAATATTAGTTTCAATGTAGAGTTTTGTTATTCAATAGTTTCATACAACAGCCAGTGCTCGTAACAAGTGCATTTCTTAATCCCCATTGAAGCCATCACCTATTTAAGCACCCCCCCCCACCTCCTCTCTGGTAACCATCATTTTGCTCTCCCTAGTTAAAAGTCTCTTCCTTGGTTTTCCTCTTTTTTTCCCACCTATTTGTTTTGTTTCTTCCATATGTGAGTGAAATCATATGGTATTTTTATTTGTCTAACTTATTTTGCTTAGCGTAAACTCCATCCCTGTCCTTGCAAATGGTAAGATATCATTGTTTTTTGTGGCTGAGTAATATTCCATTGCATATATATGCCTCGTATTCTTTATCCATCCATCAGTTGATGGATGTTTGAACTCTTTCCGTAGTTTGGCTATTCTAGAGAATGATCCTGAAAACATCAGGGTGCATGTCCACCTTAGAAGCTGCATTTTTGTATCATCTGGGTAAATACCTAGTAGTACAATTGCTGTATCATAGGGTGGTTCTCTTTTTAACTTTTTGAGGAACGTCCATATTGTTTTCCAGAGTGCACCAGTTTCAATTCCTACCAACAGTGTAAGAGGGTTCCCTTTTCTTTGCATCCTCACCAACACTTATTTCTTGTGTTGTTAATTTTAGCCATTCTGACATTTGTGAGGTGGCATCTAATTGTAGTTTTGATCTGTATTTCCCTGATATGAGTGATATTGAGTATTGTTTCATGTGTGTTTTGGCCATCTAGATGTCTTTTCCCCATTTTTTTTAAACTGGATTATTTGGGGTTTTTTGGGTGTTAAATTTTATAATTTTTTTATGGATTTTGGATACTAACCCTCTATCAGATATGTGATTTTCAAATATCTTCTCCCATTCTATAAGTTACCTTTTACTTTTGTTGATTATTTACTTCGCTGTGCAGAAGCTTCTTATTTTGATGAAGTCTAAATCATTTATATTTGCTTTTGTTTCCTTAGCCTCAGAACACAGAACTGGTAAGAAGTTGTTATGGACAATGTCAAATGGGTTACTGCCTGTTTTCTTCATTCATATTTTAAGGGTTTCCTGTCTCACATTTAGGTCTTTAATGCATTTTTAATTTATTTTTGTGTGTGGTGTAAAAAAGTAGTCCAGTTTCATTAATTTGCCTTTTGTTATCTAGTTGTCCCAAAACTATTTGTTGAAGAGACTCTTTTTTCCCAATATATATTCTTTCTTGTTTTGAGAAAGATGAATTGACCATGTCATTGTGTAGTTGTGGGCTCATTTTGTGGGTTTTCTGTTTTGTTCCATTGACCTATTTGTTGTTGTTGTTGTTGTTGTGCCAGTACCGACTATTTTGATCACTGAAATTATGTAATATAAGTTGAAGTCTGGTAGTGTGATGCTTCCAGTTTTGCTTTTCATTTTTAAAGTTGCTTTGGATATTTGGAGTCTTTTTTGGTTCCATATGAATTTTAGGATTGTTTGTTCCAGTTCTCTGAAAGGTGTTGTTGATAGGTTTTGATAGGCATTGCATTAAACATGTAGATCATTTTGGGTAATACAGACATTTAAAAAACATTTTTTTCCAATCAATGAACACAAAATATTTTTTCCATTACTTTGTGTCCTCTTCAATTTCTTTCATCAGTGTTTTATAGTTTTCAGAGTACAGATCTTTCACCTCTCTGGTTAGGTTTATTCCTAGGTATCTTATGGTTTTTGGTGCAATTGTAAATGTAATTGATTCCTTAATTTTCTCTACTGCTTTATTGTTGGTGTATAGAAATGTAACTGGTTTCTATAGGTTGATTTTGTATCCTGTGACTATACTGAATTCATGTTTCAGGTCTAGTAATTTTTTGGTGGAGTCTTTTGTGTTTTCTATATAAAGTATTATGTCATCAGCAAAGAAAGCTTGACTTCTTTAAAAATTTGGATGTATTTTATTTCTTTTTGTTGTCTGAACGCCTCTTCTCTCTGAGGCTAGGACTTCCAGTATTATGTTAAATAACAGTCCTGAGAGAGGACATCCCTGTGTCTCCTGATCTTGAAGGAAAAAACTGTCATTTTTCCCCCTATTGAGGATGTTATTAGCTACTGGCTTTCACATATGGTCTTTATTATGTTGAGGTATGTTCCTTCTAACCCTACTTCTTTGAGGACTTTATATCAAGAATGGATGTTGTATTTTGTGAAATATTTTTACTGCATTTATTGAGAGCATCATATGGTTATTATCCTTCCTTTTATTTATTTTTTATTATGGAATTTATTGTCAAATTGGTTTCCATACAACACCCAGTGCTCATCCCAACAGGTGCCCTCAATACCCATCACCCACCCACCCCTCCCTCACACCCCAATAAAACCTCAGTTTGTTTTCAGTTTTTAAGAGTCTCTTATGTTTTGGCTCCCTCCCTCACTAACATTTTTTTTTCTTCCCCTCCCCCATGGTCTTCTGTTAAGTTTCTCAGGATCCACATAGGAGTGAAAACATATGGAATCTGTCCTTCTCTGTATGACTTATTTCACTTAGCATCACACTCTCCAGTTCCATCCATGTTGCTACAAAAGGCCATATTTCATTCTTTCTCATTGTCATGTAGTACTCCACTGTGTATATAAACCACAATTTCTTTATCCATTCATCAGTTGATGGACATTTAGGCTCTTTCCATAATTTAGCTATTGTTGAGAGTGCTGCTATAAACATTGGGGTACAAGTACCCCTATGCATCAGTACTCCTGTATCCCTTGGGAAAATTCCTAGCAGTGTTACTGCTTGGTCATAGGGTAGGTCTATTTTTAAATTTTGACGAACCTCCACACTGTTTTTCAGAGCGGCTGCACCAGTTTGCATTCCCACCAACAGTGCAAGAGGGTTCCCGTTTCTCCACATCCTCTCTAGCATCTATAGTCTCCTGTTTTCTTCATTTTAGCCACTCTGACTGGCGTGAGGTGATATCTGAGTGTAGTTTTGATTTGTATTTACTGATGAGGAGCAACGTTGAGCATCATTTAATGTGCTTATTGGCCATCTGGATGTCTTCTTTAGAGAAGTGTCTATTCATATTTTCTGCCCATTTCTTCACTGGATTATTTGTTTTCCAGGTGTGGAGTTTGGTGAGCTCTTTATAGATTTTGGATACTAGCCCTTTGTCCGATATGTCATTTGCAAATATCTTTTCCCATTCCGTTGGTTGCCTTTTAGCTTTGTTGATTGTTTCCTTTGAAGTGCAGAACATTTTTATCTTCATGAGGTCCCAATAGTTCATTTTTGCTTTTAATTCCTTTGCCTTTGGGGATATGTCAAGTAAGAAATTGCCGCGGCCGAGGTCAGAGAGGTTTTTCCATGCTTTCTCCTCTAGGGTTTTGATGGTTTCCTGTCTCACATTTAGGTCCTTTATCCATTTTGAGTTTGTTATTGTGAATGTTGTAAGAAAGTGGTCTAGTTTTATCGTTCTACATGTTGCTGTCCAGTTATCCCAGCACTATCCTTCCTTTTATTAATGTGGTGCATCACAATTATTAATTTGCAAATATTGAACCACCTTTGAAGCCCAGGAAGAAATCCCATTTGATCATAGAATATGAATCTTCTAATGTACTGTTGGATTTCACTTGGTAGTATTTTGTTGACAATTTTTACATCCATGTTCATGAAGCTATTAGCCTGTAGTTCTCTTTTCAGAGTCTTTGTCTGGTTTTGTTTTACCCTGGCCAGGGTAATTCTGGTCTCATAGAATGAACTTTAAAATTTTCCTTCCGTTTCTAGTTTTTGGTCTACTTTGAGTAGACTGGTATTAACTCTTCTTTAAATGTTTGATAGAATTCCCCTAGGGAATCATCTGTTCCACGACTTTCTGTTAGTAGGTGTTTTTTATTTTGTTTTGTTCTGTTTTGTTTTGATTTGATTAGTGATTCAATTCATTTGCTGGCTATAGGTCTGTTAAAGTTTTCTATTTCTTCCTGTTTCAATTTTGGTAGGTTATATGTTTCTAGGAATTTATCCATTTCTTACAGACTGTCCAATTAGTTGGCATATATTTTTCATAATATTCTCTTATAATTGTTGGTATTCCTTGGGTGCTATTTTTCCTCCTCTGCACTCCTTTGTAATTTTGTTTATTTGGGTTCTTTCACTTATCTTTTTGATAAGTCATCTAGGATTTTGGCAGTTTATTTATTTTTTTCAAAGAAAAAGCTCCCGGTTTCATTGATCTGTTCTATGTTTTGTTTGTTTGTTTTGTTTTGTTTTTAAGTTCTGTCTTTTATTTCTGCTCTAATTTTTATTATTATTTCCCTTCTTATGCTGGCTTTAGATTTCTTTTGTTTGTTTGTTTGTTTGTTTGTTTTCCTAACTCCTTTAGGTGTAAATTTAGGTTTCTTATGTGCTTCTTTAGGTAGGGGTGTATTGCTCTAATATTCCCATCTTAGGGCCAGTTTTTTTTGTTTGTTTGTTTGTTTTGTTTTTTTGTTTTTTTGTTTTTTTTTTGCATTCCAAAAGTTTTGGACTGTTGTATTTTCATTTTCATTTGTTTCTGTGTATTTTTTTAATTTTTTAATACTTATTTATTTTTGAGAGAGACAGAGCACAGGCTGGGGAGGGGCAGAGAGAGGGAGACACAGAATCTGAAGCAAGCTCCAGGCTCCGAGCTGTCAGCACAGAGCCTGAAGTGGGTCTTGAACTCACAAACTGCGAGCTCATGACCTGAACTGAAGTCAGACACTTAACTGACTGAGCCACCCAAGTGCCCCTGTTTCCGTGTATTTTTAATTTTCTTTTTTGCTTTCCAGTTTGACTCATCCATTATTTAGTAAAATGCCTATTAACCTCCATGTATTTGTGGTCTTTCAATTTTTTTTTCCTTCTTGTGGTTGACTTCCATTTTCATAGCATTGTGGTCAGAAAATATGCATGGTATGATCTTAAAGTTTGTGTATTTTTTGAGGCTTGATTTGTGACCTAATATGTGGTTTATTCTAGAGAATGGCCCATGTGCACTTGAAAAGAAGTGGTATTTTGCTCTTTTAGGATGGGGTATTCTGTATATACCTGTTAAGTCCATCTGGTCCAGTGTGTCAATTAAAGGCATTGTTCCTTATTGATTTTCTGCTTAGATGTTTTGTCCATTGATGTAAGTGTGGTGTGAAAGTCCCTGCTATTGTTGTATTATTATCAGTGAGTTCCTTTGTTTTTTGTTATTAATTTTTTTATATATGCATGTTCTCCAATGTTGGGGAAATAAATATTCACAATCGTTAGACCTTTTTGTTGGTCGGTCCCTTTAATTATGACATAGTGTCCTTCTTCACTGTCGTTACATTCTTTGCCTTAAAATCTAGCTTGCGTGATATAAATATTGCTACTCCTGTTTTCTTTTGATGTTATTTGCATGGTAGATGTTTCTCCATCCCCTCAATTTTAATCTGAAGGTGTCCTTTAGGTGTAAAATGAGTTTCTTGTAGTAACAGATAGATGGGTCTTGTTTTTTATCCATTGTGACATCTGATGTCTGTCAATTAGAGTATTTAGTTCATTTACATTGAGAGTAATTATTGATAGGTATGTATTTAGTGCAATTTGTTACTTGTTTTGTTATTGTTTCTGGAAATTTTCTCTGTTCCTGTCTTGTCTTTATCACCTTTGGTCTTCCCTCTCTGCTCAAAGGGCCCCCTTTTTATTACCTTAAGGGCTGGTTTAGTGGTCACATATTCTTTTGGTTATTATTTGGGAAACTCTATCTCTCTTGTTATGAATGATAGCCTTTCTGGATAGAGTATTCTTGGCTGCAGAGTTTTCTTATTCATCCCATTGAATATATCGTTTCACTCCTTCTGCCTTGCCAACTTTTTGGTTAGAGTCTGCAGCTAGCCTTATGGGATTATGTTTAAGTCTGTTTTTTCCTCTCTGTGTTAGAAAAGCTTGTTATGTTTCCTGCTCCTGAGAGTAATCCTTTATAAATAAAAGGTCATATAATGTCCAGAGTTTGGTGTTTCAGAAAGGGTCTCTGAAATGTTCTGTGTGAACTCTACTGATGTGTTTTGGTTGCTCTATCCTTCAAGCCCATTGTCGGAACATGTTCTTCTTGCCTGCAGTGGCCAACTGGAAGTGGCCACTTGACCAGAATGTGGTTAACTAGATATGTTCTGGTCTGATTATTAAATGAGACCTGATACTACTTCCACTGGAACTGCAGACTTGCAGAACTATCTGATCAGAAGACATGGTGTGTCAGGTGATTCTGGTGGTTTTCTGGGGATGAAGTCCATGGTGCTGAAACTGAGGCAAACTTGACTGAGAAGGGCAGTATTGGCAGAGTGTAGGGTAGTGAGACTTGGTGTTAGTAGGTTAGGCGATTAGTGTGGGCACTGTACTGTTTACCAAAGGTGACTCTGAGCTTATACAGAAGCGGGGGGAAGGATTTGATGCCAGCCAGATCCGTTGCTCATGGAGACTGGTTTTTGTGCCCACTGTTCTCAAAGAAGCACTCTAAGAAGAGCTAATAATCTCCCCACTGTGTATCCAGGTATTCTTTAGATCACTGTTTCTTCACTGTCTGACTCTGGGTTGTTTGCCTGCCTTCTCTCCAGGAGTCATGCAAGGCCTTCTAGGGTCTTTCCAAGCAAAGTTTGTTTTCTTTTAAAACTTTAGGTTATAGGGATATGGGGTGTTCAGGGGCCTGTGCTGATCTTCTGGGGGACAGTCTCACTGTGGTGGGACTGAGGCAGGTTTGACTGAAGTCAGTCATGCCAGAGCACAAGGGTATGGGACTTGGAGCAAGCAGCCTGGGCAGCCAGTGTCAGGTGTAGCTGCACTCTGCAGGAGGCAGTCCATTTATGCTGAAGGGAAGGGAAGAGAAATGGCACCAACCCACTCCTTTGTCCCTAGAAAGTCATCTCCCTGCATGCAGCCTTTCAGGGGTGCTCTGCTGAAAGAGCAGATACTCTTCCCTCTGAATTTCCTAGGCATTACCCAGATCACTGTTTCCACTTGGCCTATCCCTGGATTGTTTCCCTGTCTCCTTTCCAGGAGTAGAGCAGCACCCTCAGGTTTGTATCCTAGCCAGCCCACTGACCTTCAAACCTCTAGTCTTCATGCCCTGCTGGTCGCAAAAACTTATGAAAATCACTCCCTCTCATTTCCCCAGCCAATGTTCTGCATTCCCCTTATGCTCTTCTCCTTCTTGCCTTTCTCTTCAAACATGGCTCTCTCCCTTCTGTAGCCCCCCACAATTCATTTCTCTCTGAAACCACATTTCCGTGCTTCCTACTTTCCTCAATGTGTCCTCTTCTCTCCCTTTAGTATGGAGTTTGCTCTGTCAGTATTCAGGGTGATTTATGAGATATTCAGAATGATTGATAATTATATGCTTGTGTTTGTAGGATGAGAAAAACCTAGGGTTCAGCTACTATGCTGCCACCTTAGCCTCACTCTCAATTCTTTATAAATTTTAATAAGCAATATGAGTTTTTAATGAACATGGACATGCATAATGTAAACATTTTATCTAAGTGTTTATTTAAATTTCAATTAGTTAACATATAGAACAATATTACTTTCAGGTGTACAATTTAGTGATTCAACACTCACATACAACATCCAGTGCTTTTCACAAGTGCTCTCCTTAATCCCCATTACCTATTTAGCCCACCCCCCCCCCACTAACCTCTCCACTGATAACCATCAGTTTGTTCTCTAGTTAAGAATCTATATGGGGGCGCCTGGGTGGCGCAGTCGGTTGGGCGTCCGACTTCAGCCAGGTCACGATCTCGCGGTCCGTGAGTTCGAGCCCCGCGTCGGGCTCTGGGCTGATGGCTCAGAGCCTGGAGCCTGTTTCTGATTCTGTGTCTCCCTCTCTCTCTGCCCCTCCCCCGTTCATGCTCTGTCTCTCTCTGTCCCAAAAATAAATAAACGTTGAAAAAAAAAAAAAAAGAATCTATATGTATATTATACTTAATTTTAGATATTTTATTAAGTTCACCTATAATGGCAAATATAAGCAGATTCAAGTAAGCAAAATGACAGAAAGGGCAGCAAAGAGTTTTAATATCCTGGGTTCCTGAAGGAATCTTGGTAGCATATATTCAGCCCCACCTGAAAGATTAATACTCTGGACACAACACTTGTTTATATGCAGGCACTGAGAAATGGAAGTTCTTATTACCTGACTCATTTGCTTTATGTTATACATATGTTTCTAACATGATGACATCACATGACCATATTGTCCTATTTGTTGTCTGTTTTATCCCACTAGGAAGATAAAACATGAGCTATTTTGTTTTTTATTATCCTCAGATATGATGAGGTCTATGTATGGTACATCATTAATATCTGTTAAATGAAAAAAAATAAATGGAGGAAAATAATGGTGACAGTAAATTACTAAAAACACTTTAAGAAATAATTTATTAATGTACCATAATATTGCTAAAATTCTTACCCTATAACCTAGGAATTCCACTTTGAGAAATATACCCAGGTGATTATGCATGAATAAAAGTGTAGTACACTATATATAAACACTATTGTAAACATGAAACAAAAGAATGATGTTTATCTACAGGAAAATAGAAATTTAGATTAACACGATTAATTTTAATCAATTTATTGGGCATATTTCAAAAATGCAATTGAAAGAAAAAGATATGTTACAAATAATCAAAGAGATACAATTAATGGAAAATATATATCACAAATTATTAAATGAATAAATACATTTGCAATAATAATTCAAAAATAGACAACATACATATAAACCAAAGAGAAATTGCTATCTCTGAGAACTTTGAGAAGATCCCTCAGGGTTACAGAACTTCAATGAACATATAACATATTTTTAATAGTTGAAATAAAAATATCAAAATAAAAATATTCATTTTGGAGTTGTTTAGGATATGGTGAGCACTATATTAAATATGTATTTTTTAAGGTTTTAAATATTTTATATTAAATATATTAAATAAAATCTAAATTTTATAACTGACAATTCTGATATCTGTGCCTTTTTTCGTTTCAATGTCTTAAGTCTGAGGATTTTCTGTGCTTCTGGATGATTGCTGAATTTTCAGGATCAACAGATTAATGAATACTTTTTAAATTTTCTGCTTATATTAATGCAAATTACATTATAACATGCAATTATAGTTGCATTATAACATGCTATAAATAGCATGCTTTATATTTTTTAACTTATTTTTTAAATTTTTTATTATTTTCTTTTATATCCTGCTTTTTATCATAGAGTTTCATATTCTAATATTCTCAGTGATTAAAGTATTTTAACTTATATGGTCCATTTCTACTGAAATTCTATCTTAAACATACAGAATCTACTTTAAAATTGTTTACAATTTTTCAGGCCTATTGCTCTTTCTAATTTATTTTATTATATTTTTTATGAAAATTGGCTTAGTGTCAGCAGTTTTATTTCTGTCCTTACTGACTTCAGGAAAAAATTGTGAAGTAATTTGAGAAACTGAACTAGTTTCACTATTTTTTAGTTTAGAGAGTGCCTTGCTGAAGTAGGAAGTTAAAACATAAATAATTTATCTCTACTCAGTACTTTAATGTCTAGTGGAAATTTAATAGATGAATTGAGTTGGTCTCAGGGCAACCTCTTCCCTACACATTTTATGGAGTTAAAATAGGTGGTTGTGAGGGTATACTAAAATCAGACTCACCTCATAATCCCTCAGTAGCATGACCCTTGTTTTGCAAGCTCAAATTAAGGAAATTATAGGTTCACTAATCACTGATTTTTGAGCAAGTTTGTAAAACCATTTAGACATATTTTGGAAGGCAAAATTATGTTTCAAAACTTCACAAAACTACAAGGTAATGAATGCAGCTTTACCTGCATTAGAAATGGATAAACATTGGAGGAGTTTGGGAAGATAGAAGAGTAGGAGGACCCTGAGCTCACCTCATCCCATGATTTCAACTAGATGTCATCCACATCAAAGTCAATAAATTGGATAGTGGCCCAAAGACTGGCAGAACAAACTCCACAACTAAATATAGACAAGAAGCTGTATTTGAAAGGTCAGAAAGACAGAGGCAGGTTGCTAGCAGGAGGGAGGGAGCTCTGCATACAGAGAGGACAGAGAAACGTGTCCTTGAACCAGGGAGCTCACATGGGGAAGACTAATCCCCATAGCATTTGGTTTGAAATAAAAAGGGTTGGGGCGCCTGGGTGGCGCAGTCGGTTAAGCGTCCGACTTCAGCCAGGTCACGATCTCGTGGTCCGTGAGTTCGAGCCCCGCGTCAGGCTCTGGGCTGATGGCTCGGAGCCTGGAGCCTGTTTCTGATTCTATGTCTCCCTCTCTCTCTGCCCCTCCCCCGTTCCTGCTCTGTCTCTCTCTGTCCCAAAAAAATAAATAAACGTTGAAATAAAAAGGGTTGAATCCCCTCTTTTGTAAAACCAATGGGACTTGAAACCTGGAGCTTCGGAGGTCAGCTGACACAGCACTGGTTCAACAGGGAGGGCAGTGATAGCTGGGTCACCACCCTTAAGAAGACAGCAGCCTGGGGCTCTTGTGTGACTCAGTTATCTGACTTCAGCTCAGGTCATGATGTCATGGTTCCTGGGGTTGGATCTCATGTTGGGCTCTGTGCTGCCAGCTCAAATCTGAAGTCTGCTTCAGATTCTATGTCTCCCTCTCTCTCTGCCCCTCTTCTACTTGTACTATGTCTCAAAATGAATAAAAGTTAAAAAAAATTAAAATGGCAGCAGCCTTTGCAGAGAGGCAACATTAAAAAAAAAATGTCAGTTTACACAATGGAGGGAGCAAACAGAAAACATATCTGTTCATAGTGATTTCTGAGCAAGTTTGGAAAGTTCTTCCAAAATGAGGGCAGGCACTATTTTCTCCTCTGTTTGCCAACATAAGCACAGAACCACCTGTGGAACACAGAGCTACACAGATACTTGCTACCTAACTCACTAACACAGTGCCATGCCCATGATTTCTTCTGAGGACTTACCCACTCCAAGCCTGCTTCCTTAGACCTTGGGCTTAGTGCAAATTTTGTTAAAACAATGAGTCCACTGACACCACTGTACATCATGCACATTCACCACTCCATGCCCGTCTTTGCATCCTGAGACACACTTGCATGTTTCACCCAGTCACACGCACCCAGACACCATCATGAAGCACAAACAGCTGTCAGGTGCGTTATGAACCATGCCCAGCCACCTTGCCTGGTCCAATTGCCTCACCATCCCAGCTGCCTGACTCCACTACCCCACTGCCTGAGAACTTCATAGGATGCTGCAAAGAAAGAGAAGCCCAGCACAAATTTGGTAACATGCCTGCCCTACTCCTAAGTTCCTCACTGGTCATGCCCTCCCAGAGCTGGCCTATCTGTGTCCCCCTAACACTGCAAAGAGCTAGCACAGCCCACAACAGACAGGGGATCAGTGCAGATGACTGAACTGAAGGTAAATTGACTCAGACATGATAGCATGGTCCAAGAAACACACATAGGATACTCTCCTGAAGTGCCAGGTTCTGGTTCTGGACACTGCACTGCACAACGTTCCATGACTTCTTCATAGAGTCACTAAGTTTAAGGGCAGAAAGAATACTTGGTCTTGTTAACACACAGAAACAAAGAGAAGCAGACAAAATGAGGAGGCAAAAAAATTGATCACAAAGGAAAGAACAGAACAAGGCCACATTCAGATCTAAGTGAAAGAGATACAAGTAACATGCCTGATAGAGCATTAAACCAATGATCATAAGAATACTCCCTAGACTTAGAAAAGAGTAGGAGACCTGAGTGAGACCCATAATACAGAGATAAGGAATAATATATTAGATATAAAGAGCACAATAAATGAAATGAGAAACATACTTGATGGAATGAACATGTGAACAGATGGATGGAAGAGGTAGAGAAATGAATTAGTGACCTACAAGACAGAATAATGGAAAATAATCAAGCTGAACATAAGAAAGAGAAAATAATTATGGAACAGAATAGACTTAGGAAACTCAGTGATTACGTCAAATATAATAATATTCCTATTATAGGAGTCCCAAAAGAAGAAGAGAGAGAAAGAGAAAAGAACATTTATTTGAATAAATAATAGCAGAAAACTTCTCAAATCTTGGGAAGGAAACAAATATTCAGATCCAGAAGTCACAGAAGACCCCCAACAGAATTAAAAAAACAACAACAACAACATCAAGGCATATTGTAATTAGATTTGCAAAATATAGTGGTAAATTTAAAAAAATAATTAAAAACAAAAGACAAAAGAAATTCTTAACTTACAAGGTAAGACCCTGGCTAGCTACACATCTTGCAACGTAAACTTGGCAAGACAGAAGTGAGTGGCATGATGTATTCAAAATGCTAAATGGGAAAAAAAGTACAGCCAAGAATACTGTATCCAGGAAGGCTATCATTCAGAATAGAAAGAGAGATAAAGAATTTCTAGACAAACAAAATCTAAAGGACTTCATGCCCACTAAACAAGCTCTGTAAGAAATAATAAAAGAGACACTTTAAGAGTAAAAGGAGACATCAGAAGTGACAGTATAGAGGTATAAAACACAAAAGAAATAAAAATGAATATTTCTGTAAAAATCAGTCAAGAAACTTACAAAAAAGGATATAAAATAAAGTAACATATTCCTAGAACTTGGGGTAGGGGGAGTAAATAACGGGTTCACACTTAAATGACCATCAATTTAATGTAGATTGCTATATGTGCAAGAGGTTATACACAAACCTAACAGTAACTGTATCTCAAAAACGAGTAATATGAAATGAATAAAGAGTAAAAAATCCAGGTATATTTGTTACTAAAGAAAATTGGCAAACCACAAAAGGGAGAAAGAAAAGAAAGGATCAGAGAAAATTTTCATAAACAAACACAAATAATGTAATAAAATGACAATAAATGCATATCTATCATTAATTACTCTCAATGTAAATGGGTTAAATGTTCCAATTAAAAGACATGGGGTGACAGAATGGATAAAAAAAACAAGACCTATCTATATTCTGCCATCAAGATATCCAGTTTAGACATAAAAACACCTGCAGATTGAAAGTGAGAAGATAGAGAGACATCTATAATTCAAAACGATGTCAACAGGTAACCAGAGTAACAATACTTCTATACGACAAGGTAGAATTTAAATTTTTTTAATGCTTGTTTTTAATTATTTTTGAGAGACGAGATAGGCAGAGTACAAGCAGGGGAGGGGCAGAGAGAGAGAGAGAGAGGGAGAAACAGAATCCAAATCAGGCTCAAGGCTCTGAGCTGTCAGCACGGAGTCCAATGCGAGATGATGATCATGAGATCATGACCCGAGCCGATGTCAGCTGCTCAACCAACTGAGCCACCCAGGCGCCCCAGACAAGGTAGGCTTTAAAACAAAGACTGTAAGAAAAGACATAAGAGGACTCTATATAATAATAAAGGGGACAATTCAACACAAAGATATAGCAATTGTAAATATTTTTGCACCCAACATGAGAGCACCCAAATATATAAAAAAATTAAAACAAACTAATTGATAATAATACCAAAATAATAGGGGACTTTAACACTCTACTTATATCCATGGAAAAATTATCTAAACGGAAAAAAAAAACAAGAAAATGTGGCTTTGAATGACACACTGGATCATTTTAATTTAACACATATATTCAGAACATCCCATCCTAAACAGCAGGAGAGACATTCTTTCCAATACATACAAACATTGTACAAGAAGACTGAAAACATACCATGCATATTGCTTGGTTCACAGTGCTATGAAACTAGAAGTCAATCACAAGAAAAGATCTGGAAAGACCATAAAGACATGAAGGTTAAAAAAAATTCTACTAAATAATGAATGCAACTAAGAAATAAAGACAAGTCAAAAGTACTTGGAGATAAATGAAAATGAAAACTCAATTGTCCAAAATCTGGGATGCAGAAAAAGTGGCTTTATTTATTTTTTTTTTTAAGCAAACCTTGCTTAATTTTTATTTATTTATTTATTTATTTATTTATTTTTATTTTACTTTTTTTTTTATGAACTTTATTGACAAATTGGTTTCCATACAACACCCAGTGCTCATCCCAAAAGGTGCCCTCCTCAATACCCATCACCCACCCTCTCCTCCCTCCCACCCCCCATCAACCCTCAGTTTGTTCTCAGTTTTTAACAGTCTCTTATGCTTTGGCTCTCTCCCATTCTAACCTCTTTTTTTTTTTTCCTTCCCCTCCCCCATGGGTTCCCATTAAGTTTCTCAGGATCCACATAAGAGTGAAACCATATGGTATCTGTCTTTCTCTGTATGGCTTATTTCACTTAGCATCACACTCTCCAGTTCCATCCACGTTGCTACAAAAGGCCATATTTCATTTTTTCTCATTGCCACGTAATATTCCATTGTGTATATAAACCACAATTTCTTTATCCATTCATCAGTTGATGGACATTTAGGCTCTTTCCATAATTTGGCTATTGTTGAGAGTGCTGCTATGAACATTGGGGTACAAGTGGCCCTATGCATCCGTACTCCTGTATCCCTTGGGTAAATTCCTAGCAGTGCTATTGCTGGGTCATAGGGTAGGTCTATTTTTAATTTTCTGAGGAACCTCCACACTGCTTTCCAGAGCGGCTGCACCAATTTGCATTCCCACCAACAGTGCAAGAGGGTTCCCATTTCTCCACATCCTCTCCAGCATCTATAGTCTCCTGATTTGTTCATTTTGGCCACTCTGACTGGCGTGAGGTGATACCTGAGTGTGGTTTTGATTTGTATTTCCCTGATAAGGAGCGACGCTGAACATCTTTTCATGTGCCTGTTGGCCATCCGGATGTCTTCTTTAGAGAAGTGTCTATTCATGTTTTCTGCCCATTTCTTCACTGGGTTATTTGTTTTTCGGGTGTGGAGTTTGGTGAGCTCTTTATAGATTTTGGATACTAGCCCTTTGTCCGATATGTCATTTGCGAATATCTTTTCCCATTCCGTTGGTTGCCTTTTAGTTTTGTTGGTTGTTTCCTTTGCTGTGCAGAAGCTTTTTATCTTCATAAGGTCCCAGTAATTCACTTTTGCTTTTAATTCCCTTGCCTTTGGGAATGTGTCGAGTAAGAGATTGCTACGGCTGAGGTCAGAGAGGTCTTTTCCTGCTTTCTCCTCTAAGGTTTTGATGGTTTCCTGTCTCACATTGAGGTCCTTTATCCATTTTGAGTTTATTTTTGTGAATGGTATGAGAAAGTGGTCTAGTTTCAACCTTCTGCATGTTGCTGTCCAGTTCTCCCAGCACCATTTGTTAAAGAGGCTGTCTTTTTTCCATTGGATGTTCTTTCCTGCTTTGTCAAAGATGAGTTGGCCATACGTTTGTGGGTCTAGTTCTGGGGTTTCTATTCTATTCCATTGGTCTATGTGTCTGTTTTTGTGCCACAGAAAAAGTGGCTTTAAAAGCAAAGTTTATAGCTATAGAGGGCTATTTTAAGAAGCAAGAACAAATATCAAATAAATAGTCTAACCATAAATTTAAAGATTATAGGATATAGAAAAAGAAACGTTAATGAAGCCTAAAGCCAACAGAAAGAAGAAAAAAATAAAATTAGAGCAGACATAAATGATATAGAAACAAAAACAAAAACAAACAACAAAACAATAGATGAGATCAATGAAACCAGGAGCTGGTTCACTGAAAATATCAACAAAATTGATAAACCTATAACCAGATTTATCAATAAAAAAAGACTCGAATAAAAACAAATGAGAGAGGAGAAATAACAACCAATATGACAGAAATACAAACTATCAAAAAAGAATATTATGGATAACTATAAGCCAAAAAATTGGATAACCTAGAAGAAATTGATAAATTGCTAGAAACATATAAACTACCAAAACTTAGGAGGGAATACAAAAGTTGAACAAATAACCAGTGAAGAAATTGAGTCAGAAATCAAAAAACTTCTAGCAAACAAAAATCCTAGACCAGATGGCTTCACAGGCAAATTCAAGTTAGTAAGAAAGAAATAAAATGTTCACAATTTGCACATGAAATGATACTACACACAGACAACCCAAAAGACTCCATCAAAAAACGGCAAGTAGTGGGGTGCCTGGGTGGCTCAGTCGGTTAAGCGTCCGACTTCAGCTCGGGTCACGATCTCGTGGTCCGTGAGTTCGAGCCCCGCGTCGGGCTTTGGGCTGATGGTTCAGAGCCTGGAGCCTGTTTCTGATTCTGTGTCTCCCTCTCTCTCTGCCCCTCCCCCGTTCATGCTCTGTCTCTCTCTGTCTCAAAAAAAATAAATAAACGTTAAAAAAAATTTTAAAAAATGGCAAGTAGTGATACACAAACGTTGTAAAGTTGTTGGATAAAAAGTTAATGTGCACAAATCTGTTGCATTTCTATACACCAATGATGAAGCAGAAGATAGAGGTTTTAAGGAAACAATCTCATTTACAATTTCACCCAAAATAATATGTTGAAAAATGAATTAAAACTAGTAGGTAAAAGACCTGTACTCTGAAATATATTAGACACTGATGAAAGAAATTGAAGGCAACACAAAGAAATGGAAAGACATTCCATGAACATGGATTTGAAGAGCAAATATTCTTAAAATGCCTGTATTACCCAAAGCAATGTATGGATTGAATGTAATGCCTATCAAAATACCAACAACTCACTTCATGGCTATAGAACAAACAATACTAAAAATTGTATACAACCACAAAAGATTCCAAATATCCAAAGCAGTCTTGAAAAAGAAAAGCAAACCTGGTGGCATCACATTTCTGGGCTTCAAAGTATATTGTAAAGCAGTAGTGACAAAATAGTAAAGTATTGGCACAAAAATAGACACAGAGATCAAAGGAGCAGAATAGAAACCCAGAAAATGAACCTACAAAGAAGAAAGAAAGAAAGAAAGAAAGAAAGAAAGAAAGAAGAAAGAAAGAAAGAAAAGAAAGAAGAAAAGAAAAGAAAAGAAAAAGAAATCAACTTAAAGCCACATGGTCACTTAATCTTTGACAAAGCAGGAAAGAATATCCAATGAAAAAAGACAGTCTCTTCAACAAATGGTGTTGGGAAAACTGGAAAGAAACATGCAAAAGAATGAAACTGGATCACTTCCTTACACCACACACAAAAAATATTTTCAAAATTGACAGAAAAGATAAATGAGAGATCTGAAACTATGAAAATCCTAGAATAAAACACAGGCAGTAATTTCTTTGACATCAGCATAGCAAAGTCTTTAAAATTTTTTTGATGTTTATTTATTTTTGAAGGAGAGAGAGAGGAAGAGAGAGAGAGAGAGAGAGAGAGAGAGAACGGGGAGAGGGGCAGAGAGAGACACACACACAGAATCCAAAGTGGGCTCCAGGCTGTCAGCACAGAGACTAACACGGAGCTTGAGCTCACCACCTCGAGATTTTGACATGAGCTGAAGTTGGATGCTTACCTGACTGAGCCACCCAGGCACCCCAGCACCATCTTTTTAGATATGTCTTCTGATGAAAGGGAAAGGAAAGCAAAAATAAAATATTGGGATTTCAAATTGCAAAACTTCTGCAGAGAGAAGGAAGCAATCAACAAAACTAAAAGGCAAACTTTGGAATAGGAGAAGCTATTTGCAAATTACATATTCAATAAAGGGGGTTGTCACAGACATTGAGTCTGAAGTTCTCTCTTGTCCAGCAAGGAAGCAGACTCAGAGTGGAATGCAAGAGAGGCTAATGCCCATAAGGGGACTAGCGCCCCAGTATGGGTCCTTGTTCTATATTTTTTTTAGGATATGAAGGCTTACAAGCAGGATGGACGTGCAGAAAGAGACAATAAAACAGTGATCATTAACACATGTATGTGAGATAAAGGGGGTTTCAAAGATATGCAGTGTTAGGGACCTGGGTCAATACAAAACAAAATCCCAGTGCAGAGCAGATGGCTCTCTATGGCAGCACCAGGCGCCATGTCTGTTTATCTTAACTTGTCCAGGGGATAAGACAGATAGAGTATGCTACCCCAGGGTCAACAAAGCACTTTTTTTTTCTCTTTCTTTCTTTCTTTTTCTTTCATTTTATATTATTTTATTTTATTTTATTTTATTTTATTTTATTTTATTTTAATTTTTTGTAATTGGCTCCTGACAATTTCGCCTTGCTGTGGTGGTTTTTTCTCAATGTTTACCTGTTTACCTATTCTCAGACACTTTCATCCTGTGGAAGCGGCTTACCACTCTAAGCTTTGTTCTATGCTGGGGGAGTTCCACACTCTTTACCTATTCTCAGATGCTTTCTGCTCTACTCTTTGTTAACCCATTGGTGCAAGCTCAGGGAATTCCTAAACTTATTCCTTACAGTTCCCCCTTTTTTGTTTTTCTTGGTTCTTCTGGTTTTGTGTTTGAGGACTGTCATAACAAGCTCCTGGTCCTTCTTTTGCTATTGGGTGGCTTTGAGGGTGATTTTGCAAAGACATAAAAAGAGAGACAGTAAAAGCATTCCACTTCCCAGAGTTATCCAGAATTTGAGATGGATGCTGGCTTTAAGTGAGAAAGGATTTAGGTCATGCCACCCACAAAAAACACATAATCCAATTAATAAATGGTCAGCACCACCTCATTTATAGCAGATACATGAAAAGATGCTTACCATCATTTATCATCTGTGAAATGAAAATCAAAATTACAATGGAATATTACCTCACACCTGTCAGAATGGCTAAAATTAACAACACAAGAAGCAAGAGGTGTTGGTGAGGATTTGCTGGAAAAGGAAACTTCATACATTGTTAGTGGGAATGCAAACTGGTGCAGCTACTCTAAAAAAGAGTATTGAAGTTCCTCAAAAACTTAAAAATAGAACTATCTTATGATCCAGTAATCACACTACTAGGTGTTTACCCTACAAATACAAGAATGCATGGATCAATATGTTTTCATGGATCCCTATGTTTTGTTTTCGTACTGCTATGTTTATAGCAGCATTATTTACAATAGCCAAGATATGGAAGCAGCCCAATTGTTCATCAGTCAGTGAATTGATAGAGAATATGTGGTATATATTTACCCATTTATTCGTCCATAAATAAGAATGAAAGCTTGCCATTTGCAAAGACAGGCATGGAGCTAGAGAATATAATGCTAAGTGAAATAAGTCAGCCAGAGAAAGACAATTTCCATATGATTTAAATCATATGTGGAATTTAAGAAACAAAACTTACATGCAAAGGGAAAAAAAGAGAAAGAGATACAAAGAAAGAAACAGACTCTTAATTATAGAGAACAACCCCCGGAGGAGGGTGGGGGAATGGATTAAATACATAATGGAGATTAAGGAGTGCACTTGTTGTGATGAGCACAGGGCGATATATAGAAGTGTTGAATCACTATATTGTATACCTGAAACTAATATAATACTGGATGTTAACTAAGCAGAATTAAAAACTTAAAAAAAATAAAGAAATGGAAAGCTTAAGGACATGTTTAAATTTCATTAATTCCTGTTTATAATTAGCAAATTCACATCTAGATATCAGCCCTTATAGCTGTTCCCTACAATAATAAAAAAAAATGGACATTGCTGTATGACATACATAAACACATACCTCACATATAACACTTTCTGGAATATCTGATGTGGGTAATCCCGAATTTCCCTTGGATAATTCTTTCTGACTTAGTAGTTTTTGTGTGATTCCAATGAGAAATATTAGATAATGTAAATAGCAAAAATGACCAAAGGAAATAATATAAATTTTTCAATTAGGAGAGAAAAGAAAACAGACGAGTTCTTAGTAATATGTAGAGTTTGCATGCATACCCTGTATTCTCTATATTGTTACATATTTAAAAGTCAGGAGAGTAAAATCCACAGAATGACAATACTCTAACAACTGAATTGAAAATGTGGAGAAAATCTGAGTAGGATGGAGGAGAGTGAGGACACCCATTGAAATAAAAGGCATGGATTTAGAGTATGATTTTTATGTACTGGTATTACCACAGAAACAATGAGTTCCAAACAACAAATTAAAATTTGATGTGTGAAATGAAAATGTATGGTGCTTTATAATACTCCCTGAGGTAAAAAAAAAAAATAAAATTCTTACCATTTTTCATGACTTAACTATCCACAACATAATTTTAATAATCAAACCATACAATTAAATGTGCATGAATTTAAACACTGTCTGGGCTTAAATTTTTAAATATTTAATAAAATAGCATCACATCACCTAATGTCTTTGGCAAAAATAAATAAATAAATAAATAAATAAATAATGATTTATTAATAAGTGAAAATAAAATATTAAGGAAAGATTATATTTCGAAAGAAGAGGAAGAATAAAATGGGGAAGAGAAGGTGCAGAAAAAATACCTAGATCTTTGTGGGTGCATATTGTGATTTTTGGCTTTTAAACCTTGTGAATTAATATAATAATTAAGAAAATAAATACATAATTGATATATCTTGAAAAGACCTATGGAGAAAAATGGGTTTAGAACATATCATAGGAGGGTGAGAAAGAAATTAGGAAGACCATGCAATAAACTAAAATATGGTCAAGTCTAGACCTGGTATAGAAACACTGAGGATGTCGAGATGTGGTACATTTTGAGATTTTGGGTCAACAATATTTGCCGATAGATTGGAATATAAAAAAGAAGAGGCAAAATGACTCATTTTCTTCCTCTTGTTACTTAATTTTGCTCTTTAATTTTTCTAAGATGAGGAAATAATTGGAATAGCAGTGAAATTTTTTGAGGAGTGAAGAGATCAGGACAGTATTTACCATGTTTTTTATTTTAAATTTTCTCTAATGTTTATTTATTTATTTTTGAGAGAGGGACAGAGCACAAGTGAGATAGTGGTAGAGAGAGACACACACAGAATCCAAAGCAGGCTCCAGGCTCTGAGCTGTCAGCACAGAACCTGATGAGGGGCTTGAACCCATGAACCATGGGATCATGACCTGTGCCTAAGTCAGATATTTATCCCACTAAGCCACCCAGGCTCCCATCAATGTTTTTTGTTTTTTTGTTTGTTTTTTTTTTTTAGAAACCATTTAGGCATTCAAGTAGTGACCACAAGAAGGCAATTATAAGAATGGTCAAGTTTAGGAATGACTCATCTTCTAGAGACACTTAAATCTTGGGAATCACTAGACTGTAGATGATAGTTAAAGTAACTGAAGTAAGGAGAAGAAATGAAGCCTATTAATATTCCAAAAAAAAAAAAAAACATTGTTCAGTGAAGGGAGAAACAATGATTGTTGAGAGAGAAAGGAGGATCTCGGAGGTAAAGCCTTTGAATAGTTGGCAGCAGAATGGAATCTAGAACACAAATGCGACTTTGGGTCCCTGTTAGAAGCACAGACAGCTCCTAATTTGATTAGGAGAAAAAATAGAATGCATAGGCAGAGATAAAAATAGGTGGGCTGGGAAAAATCTATATGAATTTCCCTTCTTCATGAATTTTACACATTTCTCATAAAAATAGATATTAAGGCCAAAGACTCAGAATTAATATGGAGGTTTTTTTGAACTTAAGAAGAGAACAATCAGTATGAAATAGTCATTTAAAAGAATGGATCAAGGAATGGACCTAGGACCTAGCAAGGATTCTGGGAAACATGGAAAGTCCACCCGTGCTTAATGAAGCCATCATCATGGTATAATTTTTATACAACCACATTAACTTGCATAAGTGTTTGCCTTAAGTGTGTGAAAAGTTTCATTTAAGCAGTGTGCTATTCAGTAAAGCAAATATAATAAAACAAGAGGGAGCAATAAAGTTGAAGACATGTAAAAAAAGAATGGTAGATATAATTTAAGCTGATTCAGGAAAGAAGTGAGGGCATGATTGAGGGACAGTAAAAAGTATTAAGAAGAATAAATTGAAGATATTAACGAAGTTGAGAAGTTTTGGAGTTGGAGTCCCAAACACATCTGTATTTAAAAACAAAGCTAAAAATATTGGCAAAAGAAGTTGAAGACAACACAAACAAATGGAAAGATATTCCATGCTCACAGATTGCAAGAAAAAATACCATTAAAATGTCCATACTACCCAAAGCAATATACAGATTCACAGCAAATATAGAGAGCACAGAAATACTACTGTATTAAAGAAAAAATGAAATGCAAAAAGTTACACATAATTAATGTATGCAACTTAATGAATTTGCAGATAAGCATACAACAGTGTATCACCACAATCCATGCCCTAGCATACCTATCACCTCCAAAATTTCCTCCAAATGTACTTATATTTTTTTGGTAAGAACACATTGTCAACAAAATCATCCTAGAATGCAATGATTTAGTCAGTTACAACAAGCTTTATTGCCACACAGTTTGCAAAGGCTGCCATACAGCCTTTGGCTACAGACAAAAAAGTATACCCTGAAGGGGAAATATTAAGCTCAGGGTTAAATAGACAAAACCCACAAGTTCTATGTCCTTTATGAAGACTAGTCAAACTAAATCCCAGCGCGTAATTTTTAGGAACAGAGTGGCAAACGGGATACAGTTTGCAGTTTCTGGTAACAGGTTCAGGATGTGGCAAGTTTTGGAGAATATAATAGGATATGTTGCAATGGTCTTTTGTGATATGTATTGATTTTTTGTGCGAGGCTGTGCTGTTTTATTTTTTCCTCACAATTCTTCAGCCTAATGAAAGTTTTAGTTTTTCTTTCTTGACATGAAGGAACACTTCGTCAGCTGTTGCTGTCTAATTGTAACTTTTTTTGTAATGTTTGTTTATTTTTGAGAGAGAGAGACATAGTGCAAGCAGGAAAGGGTCAGAGAGAGAGAGAGAGAGAGAGAATCTGAAGCAGGCTCCAGGCTCTGAGCTGTCAGCACAGATATAAGGTTTGAACTCACAGACCACAAGATCGTGACCTGAACTGAAGTCAGATGTTTAACTGACAAAGCCACCCAGGTGCTCCAGCTGTTTCTGTCTAATTACTAAGGGTTTTTACCCAACATCTTACATATTAGTATATTTTTAAGCATGCAATATAGTATTGATAACTACACGCATTATTCTGTACAGATCTCTAGGAATTAGTCATCTTGTATAATCAAACCTTTGTACCATTTTACCAATATCTTCTAGTTTATCTTTGCTACCAGGCCCTGACAATCACTACTCTACTCTTTGTTTTTAGGAGTTTGACTATTTTAGATCCTCTTATAAGTGGTATCTTGTATTATGTGTCTTTCTGTGTTTGGCTTATTTTACGTAGTATAATGTCTTTTGAGCTCAACTTATGTCATTGCAAATAGCAGAATTTCCTTCCTTCTTTAGTTCAATAATAATTGTACATTATGTCCTGCATTTTGTTCACACATTCATCTGTTTACGGACATTTAGTTTGCTTCCGTTTGTTGGCTATCGTGTAAAATACTTCAATTGAAATGGGATTGCAGATATCTCTTTAAGATCCTAATTTCAATTACTTTGAATATACTTCCAGAAATGTCATTTATGGATCATACAATGATCCTATTTTTAGTTTTTGAAGAACTTCCAAACTATTTTTCATAGTAGCTGTACCAATTTACATTCTCACCAGTATTGTATGGAGGTTTCCTTACCTCCACATCCTCACCAACACTTAACTGCTTTTGTTTTGTTTTGTTTTGTTTTGATAATGTGTATTTTAACTGCTGAGAAATGAGATCTTGACATTGTTTGAATTTGCATTTCACTTGTGATTAGTGATAATGAACAATTTTTCATATACCTTTTTTGCTATTTGTATATCTTATTTGGAGAAATGTCTATTCAGTTACTTAGAAAATATTTTATGATTATGATTATGATTGTTACTATTATTCAGGAGTTGGAGTTTTTATATTTTGGGGATATTGTTTCTCAAATGTATATTGTGCAAATAATTTTTTCCTTTTCTGTGTGTTAATTTTTCACTTTGTTAGTTGTTTGCTGTATAGGAGATTTTTCTCTGGCATAATGCTACTTGTGTACTTTAGTTTTAAAGTCTACTTTTCAAGTCAAATACTAAAATTAATTGTCAAAAAGAATGTCACAAAGAATATTCCCTGGTTATACAAAAAGTCTCTTGTAATATTTAAATTTTAATCCATTTGTGTTGATTTTGTGTGTGGTGTAGAATAGCATCCTAATTTATTTATTTATTTTTTTTGCATGGTTGCATTTTTCCCAATGTTATTTTTGAAAAGATTGTCCTTTCCTTCGTATATGTTTGTCAATCTCCTTGAGTAACAATTGATTATATATGCATGGGTGTATTTCTCAGTTCTCTTCTTTTTAAGCCAGTACCATCTATTTTGATTTCTTGGCTTTGCAATATATGTTGAAATTAAGAAATATGATGCCTTCAGATTTTTCCTTCTTGCTCCAATTCATTTTGTTTAATGAGCTTCTTTTTTGGCTCCATATAAACATTAGGATAATTTTTTTTTTAATTTCTGCAAAAATCATCATTGGAACTTTGATAGGGATTGCATTTAAGTTGCAAATTCCTTTGTGCACTTCTTCTCACTTTAGTCTTCCTTTGTTCTTTTTCTAGCCCCTTTAGGGATAAAGTTATGTTGTTTATTTGGATATTTCTTGCTTCTTGTGGTAGACACGTGTTGTTTTATACCTCCCAAAAAAAGCAGTCACTTTTGTTGCATCCCAAAATGTTTGGACGCTTGTGTTTTTATTTTCACTTATTTCCACATAATTTTTATTTTGTCTTTGATTTGCTAATTGACCCATTCATTCTTTAGTAGCAAGTTGTTTAGCCTCCATGTATTTTTGTCTTTCCAGTTTTCCTTGTGATTGAATTATAGTTTCATAATACAGTGGCCAATAAAGGAGCATTGTTTTCTTTCTTTCTTTCTTTCTTCTTTCTTTCTTTCTTTTTTCTTTCTTTCTTCTCTCTTTGTTGAGTACTGATTTGTGACACAATATGTGATCTGTTCAGAATGTTCCATGTGCATTTGAAAAGAATGTGTATTCTGCTGCTTTAAGATGGAATACTGTGAATACTGTAAATACTGTTAAGTTCATCTGGTCCTGTGTATCATTCAAAACCTTTGTCTTCTTATTTTTTGTTTAGACATGCCTATTGGTGTAAGTTGGGTGTTAAATTTCCCTACTATTATTGTATTATCAGTGGTTTCCTTTACTTTTATTATTTTATATATTGTGTGCCTTCATTTAGGGGGCATAAACATTTACAATCATTAGATCTTGATCGATTGTACCTTTTATGACTATATAATGCCCTTTTTTTTGCAGTCTTCGTTTTAAAGTCTATTTTGTCCCATAAATGTATTGCTTCTCTAGCTTTCTTTTGACAATTATTTTCATGATAAATGTTTCTCCACCCCCTCCTTTTCAATCTACATGTGATTTTAGGTCTAAAATGGGTGTCCTTTTTGTAGCATATTGAAAGATATTCGTTTTATTTTTATCCATTCTGATACCCTATGTGTTGTCTATTCACATTCAAACTAATTATTGATATATATGTATTTATTTTCATTTTTATTATGTGTTTTGTCATTATTTCTGGAGATTTTCTCTGATCATTTCTTGTCTTTATCACTTTTGGTCTTTTCTTTGCAAAGATTCTCCCTTGATATTTCTTTCAGGGCTGGTTAAATTTTCACAATTTCCTTTAGTTTTTTCTTGTCTGGAAACCTCTTTTTCTCTTTTTCTATTCTGAATGCTAGCCTTGCTCAATACAGTATTCTTGGATGCAGATTTTTCCCATTCTGCACTTTGATGTTTATTTTTGAGAGAGAGAGAGAGGGGAAGGAGGGAGGGCCTGAGAGATAGGGAGACACAGAATCCAAAGCAAGATCTAGGTTCTGAGCTGTCAGCACAAAACTCAACGTGGGGCTCAAACTCACAGTCTGTGACATCATGACCTGAGCTGGATACAGACACCTAACTGAACCACCAAGGCACCCCTCCAATTATTCACTTTGAATATATCATTCCACTCGCTTCTGTCTTGCCAAGTATCTGTTGAGAAATCTCCAGCTAATATGGGTGTATGTATATTAATAGTTAGATTCCTATATTACTCAATCCTCTTTATCATTATGTAGTTAATGTTTTTATTTTTTTTTTACAACTTTTGACCTGAAGCCTATTTTGGCTTTTATAAGAATAGCTTCTTTTCTCTCTGATTTTTTTTCTATTCCTTCACAGCCAGTCTGAGTGGCTTCAATGATTAAATGAGTCTATTATCGGTAACATTTACCTGGGTCTTTTTTTTTTCTTTTCATTCATTCAACCACTGTGTGTCTTTGGATTGGATGATATGTGCTATCTACATGTAGAGTATATGTTGGTAGGTGAAGACTTACCATTACAATTTAATTGTTTTTAATTATTTTGTAGCTCCTTTGTTTCTTTCATACTCTCTTGATGTATTCCTTTGTAAATAGATGGATTTTTATAATGATATGTTTTGATTCTTTTGTCTTTCCCCTTTATGTATGAGTTACAGGATTTTGCTTTGTGATGACCTTTAAAATTTCATAATAATACATTTTTTTAATTTCTAAAGAAATAAGAATTTTATTTAAATTTCAGTTAGTGAACATACAGTGTAATATTAGTTTCAGGTGTACAATATATTTATTCAACCCTTCCAAACAATACATTGTTTATTCTCATGATAACAAATGCACTCCTTAATCCCCATCACTCATTTGACCCATCCCCTCACCATATGATACTGGCCCTAAAAATAGACACACAGATCAAGGGGAAAGAATCAAAAACCCAGAAATGAACCTGTAACTCTATGGTAATTCATCTCAGAGAAATAAGGAAGACTATCCAATGGAAAAAAAGTCTCTAGGATGAGGAGTTGGGATGGCAGAGAAGTTAGGGCATCCTGGGCTTTATTCATATCCCCAAAACAGCTATATTTAGGTCATATTACATGGACCACCTAAGAAATTGGTCAGTGGAGTTGGAGAAGGATTTCTACAGTTGGAGGGAGAGAGCTTGGCAGGTGTGAGGTGCATGGATGTGAATCAGGAGAAAGAAAAATCAGTGGCCTCAGAGGTGAAAGAACACTTTCCATGGAGAGACAAAAAAGAGAGAAAGAGAGAGGGGGTCAGATAGTGTGGCATTGAGTTTGCCCAAAAGGAAAATATCTATGAACCACATACTAGGGAGTAAGAAGTACTGAGTGACCAAATTCTTTGTTGCTAACAACTTTTGGAGCTAAAGCTCTGAAGTTTTGGAAGTGTGTGACTTTCTCCAGAGTGGGGCTATTATGCATTGTCCTGAGGAGGAGGGAGCTGGTCCTTGAGTGCATAGCATGGTGTAGTGATCTCTGTGGTGCACTCATAGAACAGTCCCATGCCTGGAGTACTATTGGAAGAGGGTTAATTGCCTCCACAAGAACAAGAGGATCTGCAAGTGCCAGCCAAAGACCTTTCATCAGCAGGGTGGAGAGGCTGTACTCCAGAGGAGGGGAATGGATGCATGCTGCCATGTGGTCCTTTAAGACTTTGGGTTTTGAATCCCAGCCATGCACCAAAGAAAAACCACAATAGAGTTTTGGCTCAGAATGAGCTCACTAACATATCTCTTCTTTGAGGACCGCCTGAACAATTGGGATCAAGATGCCCAGTCCAGTGATGAGAGACTGGATTGATGCCATTTTCCCCACCCTAACACCAACACAGTGGGACTTCAAGGACTAAAATGGCAGCCCCCAGTAGAGATGGGACATGCTGACACCAAATCCTGTTCCTCTTTGACTGACAACTTCTTATTTACTAGGGCAAGACTGACTCTGAGCTAAAACAGCAAACCTCTCCTCCAGAACTGCACAGCCACCACCTCCAGGCACCAAAATACAACTCTATTTTTCTTTTTATTTCTCCTTTTTTTCTTTTGAAATCAGGATCATAGTTATTTTCTTTCAGTTTCCTTTTCTATCTCTCTCTTTTTTTGATCAGGCTTTTTAATTTTTTTTTCTTTTTCCTTACTTTCTCTTTCTTCTGTTCTCCCCCCCCCCCCATTTTTCTTTTATTTTTCTACGGAATAAGCCTTGTGGCTTGTTAATTCTGTTGTTTATTGTTCCCTTTAGTTTTGGGGAAGCAGTCTATACCCCTTTTTTTCAGGGTTACTTCAACAAACAAATAAAAGCATACCTACTTAAAGGTCCATACACTTCACCATTGAAAGGAAGTAGGAGTTCTGCAGAGGGCTGACTATTGGGATAGAGCAGCCAAAACACAGCCAAACACAGTGCACAGAGCATATACCAGAAACACTTCCTGTAGTGTCAGTCCCCAGACAGTGTATGGTCCCTTTAAATATAGTAGAACTGTCAGGTGCAGGAAACATAATAAAAGCACACAAAAGACAGAAATTTAGCAAAAATGACAAGACAGAGGTTGTCCCCAAAGGAAAGGTCAAGAAGATATCATAGCCAGGTACTTGCTCAAAGCAGATATAAACAATATATCTGAATAAGTATTTATAACAGCAGTCATAAAACTAACAGCTGGTCTTGAGAAAAACAAAGGCAACAGAGTAGCCCCTATGGCAGAGATAAAAGACCTAAGACTTAGTCAGGATGAATTTAAAATGCTATAAGATGCAAAGTAAACTGTATACAATGACAGTGAGGATAGGAAAACCAGAGTAAAGAATAGATAGTTAAAATAAAAGAAAAAATGTGGACTATAGTGATGCTGGGGAATAAAAAAAGGAAGAAAATTAGTAGATCATGAGGGGTGACCTAGGTTCTATGCCCGTGAAATGAAACACTACCCATATCATAGGAGTCCCAGAAGGGAAAAAAAAGGAGAAAAAGGTAAGAAGGATACTTAAACAAACTATGGCTGAGAACCTCCTTGTATGGGTATGAAAATTTGTGATATAGCTACAGCAATTTTACCATTAAATGCTTCCATTAGAGATCAAACTGATCAAACTGAAGTTAAAGTGCCAACTTCTAGCATTTACAAAAGTAAGAGAAAAATAAAGCAAGATAAGGTAGGAAAAATAGAGATAAGACTGAAACTATTGAAATTGAGCACGGCAAAACAATGAAAAAGAACAATGTAAGAAACAGATTTTTCAACATCAATGAAATTGACAAATTTTAGCAATAGTGACAAAAAAATGACAGAAGATAGAGGTAAGATTGCATAGTAGTTCTAGAAGACTTTGGTGGAGTCTATCAGGATCTCCATGTATATAATATGTCATCTGCAAAAAGTGAAAGCTTGACTTCATCTTTGCCAATTTTGATGCCTTTGATTTCCTTTTGTTGTCTGATTGCTGACGCTAGATTTCCAACACTATGGTAACCAACAGCGTTGAAAGTGGACATCCCTGTCGTGTTCCTGATCTCAAGAGGAAAGCTCTCAGTTTTCAACATTGAGGATGATATTAGCTATGGGCTTTTCATAAATGGCTTTTATGATGTTTAAGTATGTTCCTGCTATCCCGAATTTCTTGAGGGATTTGATTAAGAAAGGATACCGAATTTTGTCAAATGCTTTTTCTGCATCGATTGACAGGATCATATGATTCTTACCTTTTCTTTCATTAATGTGATGTATCACATTGATTGATTTGTGAATGTTCAACCAGCCCTGCAGCCCAGGAATGAATCCCACTTGATCATGGTAAATAATTCTTTTTATAAACTGTTGAATTCGATTTGCTAGTATATTATGGAGAATTTTTGCATCCATATTCATTAGGGATATTGGCCTGTAGTTCTCTTTTTTTGCTGGGTCTTTGTATGGTTTGGGAATCAAAGTAATGCTGGCTTCATAGAATGAGTCTGGAAGTTTTCCTTCCCTTTCTATTTTTTGGAACAGCTCAAGAAGGATAGGTATTATCTCTGCTTTAAATGTCTGCTAGAATTCCATAGGGAAGCCATATGGTCCTGTACTCTTATTTGTTGGGAGATTTTTGATAACTTGTTCAATTTCTTCACTGGTTATGGGTCTGTTCAAGTTTCCTATTTCTTCCTGTTTCAGTTTGGGAAGTGTGTGGGGGCTTAGGAATTTGTCCATTTCTTCCAGGTTGTCCAGTTTGTTGGCATATAATGGTTCTTGTATTCCCTGATAATTCTTTGTGTTTCTGAGAGATTGGCTGTAATAATTCCATTTTCATTCATGATTTTATCTATTTGGGTCATCTCCCTTATCTTCTTGAGAAGCCTGGCTAGAGTTTTAGCAATTTTGTTTATTTTCTCAAAAAACCAACACTTGGTTTCATATATCTGCCCTACAGTTGTTGCGTTGGTTTTTTTTAGATTCGATGTTGTTTATTTCTGCTCTGATCTTTATTATTTCTCTTCTGCTTTCTTCCTTATTCTTTTTTCAGCTTTTGGAGGTTCTCTAGACTTTTTCCTATGGTTGAGTTCAAGTTTCATAGCATTGTGGTCTGAAAGTGTGCATGGTATGATCTCAATTCTTTTATACGTATTAAGGGCAGTTTTGTGACCCAGTATGTGATCTATCTTGGAGAATATTCCACGTGCACTTGAGAAGAAAGTGTATTCTGTTGCTTTGGGATGCAGAGTTCTAAATATGCCTGTCAATTCCATCTGATCCAATGTATCATTCAGGGCCCTTGTTTATTGATCCTGTGCCTAGATAATCTATCCATTGTTGTCAGTGGGGTATTAAAGTCCCCTGCAATTACCACATTCTTCTCAATAAGGTTGCTTTTGTTTGTGATTGTTTTATATATTTGGGGGGTCCTGTATTCAGTGCATAGACATTTATAATTGTTAGCTCTTCCTGATGGATAGACCCTGTGATTATTATATAATGCCTGTCTTCATCTCTTGTTACAGCCTTTAATTTAAAGTCTAGTTTGTCTGATATAAGTGTGGCTACTCCAGCTTTCTTGTGACTTCCAGTAACATGATAGATAGTTCTGCATCCTCTCACTTTCAATATGAAGGTGTCCTCAGGCCTAAAATGAGTCTCTTGTACACGGCATACAGATGGGTATTTTTTTCCTTTTTTCCAATCTTATACCCTATGTATTTTGGTTGGAGCATTTAGTCCATTTCCATTCAGTGTTATTATTCAAAGATATGGTTTAGAGTCATTGTGATGTCTGTAGGTTTCATGCTTGTAGTGATGTTTGGCCCTTTGCGGTTCTTGAAACATTTCACTCACAGAATCCCCCTTAGGATCTCTTGTAGGTATGGTTAGTGGTGATGAATCACTTCAGTTTTTGTTTGGGTAAACGTTTATCTCTTCATCTGTTCTGAATGACAGACTTGGTAGATAAAGGATTCTCAGCTGCATATGTTTTTCTGTTCATCATATTGAAGATTTCCTGCCATTCCGTTCTGCCTTGCCAAGTTTCAGTATTTAGGTCTGCTACTACTCTTATGTGTCTACCTTTGTAAGTTAGGTCCTGTTTATCCCTAGGTGCTTTCAGAATTCTCTCTTTATCCTTGTATTTTTCCAGCTTCACTATGATATGTTGTGCAGAAGATGGATTCAGGTTATATCTGAAGGGAGTTCTCTGTGCCTCTTGGATTTCAATGCCTTTTTCCTTCCCCATATCAGGGAAGTTCTCACACACCTCCTGCCCCTTTCTCTCTCTTCTTCTTCTGGAATTCCTATGGTACTGATATTGTTCCGTTTGAACACATCACTTAGTTCTCTAATTCTCCCCTCATACTCCTGGATTTTTTATCTCTCTTTTTCTCAGCTTCCTCTTTTTCCATAATTTTATCTTCTAATTCGCCTATTCTCTCATCTGCATCTTCAATCTGTGCTATGGTTGCCTCCATTTTATTTTGCACCTCATTTATAGCATTTTTTAGCTCCTCATGACTATTTCTTAGTCCCTTGATCTCTAGCAATAGATTCTCTGCTGTCCTCTATGCTTTTTTCAAGTGCAGCGATTAATTTTATGACTATTATTCTAAATTCTTATTCCATTATATTGCTTAAATCGTTTTTGATGAATTCGTTAGCTGTCACTATTTCCTGGAGTTTCTTTTGAGGCGAATTCTTCCATTTTGTCATTTTGGGTAGTCGCTGAGGTAGTTCCAAATGGCAGGGCATTTCCCCTGTGTTGTCTGGAGAAATCTGTCTTGGTGGGCGGGGCTATAGTCAGACCAGATGTCTGCCCCACGCCCACTGTTGGTGTCACAGTCAGACTGGTGTATACATTTTCTTCCCCTCTACCAGGGGAAAGACTCACTGTGGACTGGTGTGGCCCCTGTCTGGACTACTTGTACACTGACAGGCTTGTGGTGCTGCTTCTATAGGATCTGGCTAAGAGCATATTAGCAGGGGTAGATCTGCAAGGTGCACAGGGGTGGGAGGGGCAGTTACAGCAAAGTTGCAGGATACAAAATTAATGTACACAAATCAGTTGCATTCTTATACACTAATAATGAAGCAACAGGAGGACAAATAAAGAAACTGATCCCATTAACAATTGTACCAAGAAGCATAAAATGCCTAGGAATAAACCTAACCAAAGATGTAAAAGATTTGTATGCTGAAAACTATAGAAAGCTTATGAAGGAAATTGAAGAAGACACAAATAAATGGAACAACATTCTGTACTTATTGATTGGAAGAATAAATATTGTTAAAATGTCAATATTACTCAAAGCAAACTACACATTCAATGAAATCCCAATGAAAATTGCACCAGCATTCCTCTCGAAGCTAGTAAAAGCAATCCTAAAATTTGTATGGAACCACAAAGACCCTGAATAGCCAAACTAGTATTGAAGAAGACCAAAGTGGGAGGCATCACAGTCCCAGAGTTTAGCCTCTACTACATAGCTGTAATCATCACCACAGCATGGTATTGGCACAAAAACAGACACATAGAACAAAGGAATATAGTAGAGACTTCAGAATTGGACCCACAAAAGTGTGGCCAACTAATCTTTGACAAACCAGGAAAGCATATCCAATGGACAAAAAGTCTATTTAACAAATGGCACTGGGAGAACTGGACAGCAACATGCAGAAGGATGAAACTAGACCACTTTCTCACATCATTCACAAAAATAAACTCAAAATGGATGAAGGACCTGAATGTGAGACAAGAAACCATCAAAACCATAGAGGAGAAAGCAGGAAAAAACCTCTCAGACCTCAGCCGCAGCAATTTCTTACTTGACACATCCTCAAAGGCAAGGGAATTAAAAGCAAAAATGAACTATTGGGACCTCATGAAGATATAAAGCTTCTGCACTGCAAAGGAAACAATCAACAAAACTAAAAGACAACCAATGGAATGGGAAAAGATATTTGCAAATGACATATCAGACAAAGGGCTAGTATGCAAAATGTATAAAGAACTCACCAAACTCCACACCCGAAAAACAAGTAATCCAGTGAAGAAATGGCAGAAGATATGAATAGATACTTCTCTAAAGAAGACATCCATATGGCCACAGGCACATGAAAAGATGCTCAACGTCACTCCTCATCAGGGAAATACAAATAAAAACCACACTGAGATACCACCTCACACCAGTCAGAGTGGCTAAAATGAACAAATCAGGGGACTATAGATGCTGATGAGGATGTGGAGAAATGGGAACCCTCTTTCGCTGTTGGTGGGAATGCAAACTGGTGCAGCCACTCTGAAAATCAGGGTGGAGGTTCTTCAAAAAATTAAAAATAGATCTACCCTATGACCCAGCAATAGCACTTCTAGGAATTTACCCAAGGGATACAGGAGTGTGGAGGCATTAGGGCACTTATACCTCAATGTTTATAGCAGCACTTTCAACAATAGCCAAATTATGGAAAGAGCCTAAATGTCCATCAACTGATGAATGGATAAAGAAATTGTGGTTTATATACACAATGGAATAGTACTTGGCAATGAGAAAGAATGAAATATGGCTTTTGTAGCAATGTGGATTGAACTGGAGAGTGTTATACTAAGTGAATAAGTCACACTGAGAAAGACAGACACCATATGTTTTCACTCTTATGTGGATCCTGAGAAAGTTAACAGAAGACCATTGGGGAGGGGAAGGAAAAAAAAATAAAAGAAAAAGTTAGGGATGGAACCAAACCATAAGAGACTCTTAAAAACTGAGAATAAACTGAGGATTTATGGGGAGTGGGAAGCAGGGGAAAGTGGGTGATGGACATTGAGGAGGGCACCTGTTGGGATGAGCACTGGGTGTTGTATGGAAATCAATTTGACAATAAATTTCATTAAAAAATGATTGCATAGTATGAGTACCCTAGGTTTGTCTCCCACAAACACAACTAGATAACTATCAAATCATTCTGAATACCTAAAAAACTGATCTGAACAAATGGCACAACTAGAGGGAGAGAAGAGGTCACATCAAAGAAGATAGGATTTGTGGAGACATGGTATGGGCGAGAAACAAGTCACAGGTGCTACAGAGGGGTGGAAACCCTAGTTGCAGAGAAAGATGAAAGAGAGAAGAAAGTACAGTGGAATGAACAAGGAGAACTATTCTCCAAAGCCATTGATTGGCTGGGAAAGTGAGAAAAGCTGATTTTCATCACATTGTGTAACCAACCAACCACAAAGACTGGAGTTCTAGAGGTCCAAGGGCTTGTTGAGGTAGAACCCTGAGGAAGCTGTCCTATTCCTCGGGAGAAGGCAGGCAAACAACCCTGGGACTGATGGCATAATCTGAATATCTCCTAAGGCAAAGGGAGAGAGATTCTTCTCTCTTCTTGTAAGACATTTGTGAGAAGCAGCTTCACTAAGATACTTCTCCAAGGACAAAGAACCAGTGGAGGCCATCTCTCTCTTCTGTCACTGAACATGTGCTCAGAGACACTTTTTCAGGGTGGCTAAACCAGACACTAGATATTTAGCTTGCTTTACTCCAAATCCCACAACTCTGCACTCTGGTGTCCTCTCAGTCAAAATTGCATCCATCCAGTTAGATCTGTCCCCAGATCAGCACAGATCACTGCCACAGCACTTCCTAAGGTTTAGAGTTTTAAGTCAGTTTTTAGTGGTAAAGCCCAAAGTGCACTGTGTTTCTCCAGGTAGGCAAGCAACCCAGAGACAGACAGCATGAAAATGGCCATCAGAAAAACACCTGGGATGCACAGGGGAAATTATTTACTCTTCTGGGTGTACTACCCTGAGAGTAGCAACCACATAGACCCTTCTCTGGGGACAAAGGAATTGGGCGGCACCATTCCCTCCTCTGCACCTCATCTTAAACAACTTCAGTAAACAGGGAAATGCCAACACAGCCTGCAAAACCTGCTTACACCAAGTCTCACCCCACTGTGCTCCACTGTTACTGCTTTTCTTGGTAAAGTGTCTTGTAGGACCAGCTCAAGAAGACCCCTTCCCAAGAAGACCAGCATAAAACCACACATACACACCATGTTTACCAACCATAGAGTCCTGCAATCCTTCAGTTCTAGTGGAATCTAGCGCCAGGTCTCATTGAACAAGCCAACCACAGCACACCTAGTTAAAACTCACCACAACCTGGCCCAGGTCCAAGAATTCCCCACTGCAGGCCGTCTGCAGATGACTGGAATAAGGGATAGAACAGCCAAAGTATAGCAGCAGAGTGCACACAGCACACATCAGAGATACTCCATGAAGCACTAGGTCATGGACATTATATGATCTCTTCTTCATAAAGCCATTACTATCAGGACCATAAAGCATAATAGGCTTTTCTAACACAGAGAAGAAAACAGGGACTTACAAAAAATGTCAAGGCAGAGGAATTCATCCCAAAAGAAATAACAGGAAAAGGACACCACCAGAGAGCTAATTGAAATAGATAAAAGTAGCATGACTGATTGAGAATTTAAAGCAATAATAATAATAATAAGATAGTAGCTTGTATTGAGAAAAGCATGGAAAGCATCAGGGAGACCCTTACCACAGAGATAAAATACTTAAAAAAAAACATCAGTCAGAGTGAAAAAAAATGCTATAACTGAGATTCAAAACAGACTGTATGTAATGACCACAAGGATGGAAGAAGCAAAGGAATGAATACATGATAAAGAAGATAGAATAATGAAAAATAGTGAAACTGAACAAAATAGAGAAAGGAGAATTATGGGTCAACAGAATAGACTTAGGGAACTCAGTGACACAATCAAACATAATAACATTCATATCATAGAATTACGAGAAGAAGAGAAACGGGGGAGCATGAAATTTATTTTAGGAAATAATAGCTGAAAATTTTCCAATCTGGGGAAGGAAACAGACATCCAGACCCAGTATGCACAGAGATCTACCACTAAAAGCAACAAAATCATGCTTATGTCAAGACATATTATAATTAAATTTGCAATACAGTGATAAAGAAAAATGCTAAAAGTGACCAGATAAAAGAAATCTCTAACTTATAAAAGAAGACCCCTAGAGATAGCCACAGCTCTTTCCACAAAAACTTGGCAAACCAGAATTGAATGACATGATATATTCAAAATGCTGAATGAGAAAAATCTGCAGCCAAGAATATACAGGAAGATTATCATTCAAAATAGAAAAATAGAGTTTCCAAGACAAACAAAAAACTAAAATGGGTCATGACTACTTAAACCAACCTTGCAAGAAATATTAAGAGGACTCTATGAGTGAGTAGGAAAGACCAAAATTGACAAAGACTAGAAAGTGACAGAGAAAATCTCCATAAACAAGTAAAAAATGAATAACAAAAATGGCACTAAATACGTACCTATAAATATTTACTCTGAATGTAAATGAAATAAATGCTCCAATCAAAAGACATAGGGTGTCAGAATGTATAAAGCAAGACCCATCTATATGTGCCAATAAGAGGCTCATTTTAGACGTAAAATCACCTGCAGATTGAAAGTGAGATGATGGGGAAATAGTAATCATGCAAATTGATGTCAAAGGAAAGCCAGCATAGCAATACTTATATGAGACAAACTTGACTTTAAACCAAAGACTGTAACAGTAGGTGAAGGGCAATATATCATAATAAATGGAGCTTTCCAACAAGAAGATTAAATAATTGTAAATACTTATGACCCCAACACAGAAACACCCAGATATAAAAAAGACTAACAAATATGAAGGAACTCACTGATAAAAATACAATAATGTTAGGGAAATTTAACACCTCACTTACCTCAATGGACAGATCATTGAAGCAGAAAACCATAAGAAAACGATGACTTTAGTAACATACTAGACTAGATGGACTAAATAATTATATTCAGAACATTTAATCCTAAATCAGCAGAGTACACATTCCTTTCAAGTTCACATGGACATTCTACAGAATAGATCACATGCTAGGTCACAATTTAGGCCTCTACAAGTATAAAAAGATTGAGATCAGACCAGACATATTTTCTGAGCACAATGATATGAAACTTGAAGTCAGCCACAAGAAAGAAAAAAAAGAACAACCACATATACGTGGATTTTAAATCTCATGCTACTAAAAAATAAATGGGTCAACCAGGAAACCAAAGAAAAAATAAAACAAAATAAGTGGAAACAAATGAAAATGAACACTATGGGCCTAACACATTGGGATGTAGCAAGTGATCATAACAGGGAAGTATATAGCAATAGAAGCCTACCACAAGAAGCAAGAAGAATCTCAAATAAACAATCCAACCTTAAATAAGGAGTTATGAAAACAAAGAACACCAAACAAAACCTAAAGCCAGCAGAAGGGAAATAATAAAAATTGGAGCAGAAATAAGTGCTATAGAAACAACAGCAACAACAACACAATAAACAGATCAATGAAACCAGGAGATAGTTATTTGAAAAAAAATAATAAAATGGATATACCCCTTGCCAGACTTATCAAAAATAAATAAGAAAAAAAACAAACAAATAAAGTCACAAAAGAAAGGGGAGAAATAACAAACAACACCACATAAAGACAAATAATTATTAGAGAATATTATGAAAAATTATATTCCAACAACTTGGAAAACGTGGCAGAAATGGGTAAAATTCCTAGAAGCATATAACCTACCAAAACTGAAACAGGAGGGAGTAGAAAAGTTGAAGATACTGATACCCAGCAAAGAAATTGAATTAGTAATAAAAATATCCCAACAAACAAAAGTCCAGGGCTAGAGGGCTTCACAGGGGAATTCTACCACGCACTTAAAGAGCTAATACCCATTACTCTTAAACTACACCAAAAAATAGAAAAGGAATTGAAACTTCCAAATTCATTCTAAGAGGATAGTACTACCATGATTCCAAAACCAAAGACTCCACTAAAAATGAGAACTACAAGTCAATATCCCTGATGAACATGGAGGAAAAACTTTTCAACAACATGCTAGCAAATTGAATCCATGATAGCAAATTTCTTTAATGTTACATTAAAATAAACATACACCACAATCAAGTGGGATTTTTCCTGGGCATAAAAGATGGTTCAATATTTATGAATCATTCAATATGATATACCACATTAATAAATGAAAGGGTAAGAACCATATGATCCTTTCAATAGATACAGAAGAAAGCATTTCCCAAAGTACAACATGCATTTATGATTTAAAAAATATCCCTCAACAAAGTATGGATAGAGCAAGTATACCTCAACATAATAAAGTCCATCTATGAAAAACCCACAGTTTTCCCCATCCATAATGGGGAAAAACTGGATATTTTCCTGCATGGTCAGGAACAAGGCAGAAATGTCCACCCTTACCCCTGTTATGTAACAAGTATGGAAGTTGCAGCCACAGCAATCAGATAACCCAAATAAATAAAAGTTATCAAAATCAGCAAAAAGAAGTAGAACTTTTGTTATTTGCAGATGACATGATACTCTATATAGAAAACCCAAGAGACACTACAAAGAATTGCTGGAACTGATGCAGAATACAAAACTCAATGTATAGAAATCTCTTACATTTCTAAACACCAATAGTGAATCAGCAGAAAGAGAAATGAAGTAATCAATACCATTTGAAATTCCAACAAAGCCAATAAGATAAGTAGGAATAAACCTAACCAAAGACGTAAGAGATCTGTACTCTCAAAACTATAAAACACTTATCAAAGACATTGGCTATTACACAAGGAAATGGAAAGACATTCCATTTTCATGGATTGGAATAAAAATATTATTAAAATATCTATATTTCTCAAAGCAATCTACAGATTAAATGCAATCCCTATCAAAATATCACCAGCATTTTTCACAGAGCTAGAACAAACAATCCTATAATTTGTATAGAATCATAAAACACCATGAATATCCTAAACAATATTTAAAAATAAAAGCGAATCTGGAAGCATCACAATTCCAGACTTCAAGCTATATTACAAATCTGTATTGATCAATACAGCATGGGACTAGCACAAAAAGAGACACATAAATCAATTGAAAAGAACAGAAAATTCGGAAATGAACCCACAGCAATCTGGTCAACTAATCTTTGACAACTCATGAAAGATTATCCAATGGAAAAATATAGTTTTTTCATCAAATGGTGTTGACATGACTAGACAGCAAGACACAAATGAATGAAAATGGACCACTTTCTTACACCATACACAAAAATAAATTCAAAATGGATTAAAGACTGAAACATGAGACAGGAAACCATCAGCATCCTAGAGGATAACACAGATAGTAACCTTCTTCACATAAGCTTAGAAAAATCTTACCTGATATGTCTCCTGCTGGAAGAGAAACAAAAGCAAAAATAAACTAATGATATTTTATCAAAATAAAAAAAAGTGTCTTCACGGCAAAAGAAACAACAAAAGTAAGAGTCAACCTATGGAATGGAAGAAGATATTGGCAAATAACATATATGATAAATGGTTAGTCTCCAAAATATATAAAGAACTTACAAAACTCAACACCCAAAAAGTGAATAATCCAGTTAAAATGGGCAGAAACCATAAACAAATATTTTCCAAAGACATAAAGATCACTACTATACATATAAAAAGATGCTCAATATCACACATTATCAGGGAAACACAAATCAAAATTACAATGAAATATCACCTCACATATGTCAGAATGGCTAAAATCAACAACAGTGGAAATAAGCAGTGTTGGAGAGGATGCAGAGAAAGGGGAACCCTCTTGTACTGTTGGTGGGAATTCAAACTAGTGCAGCCACTCTGGAAAAACAGTATGGAGTTTCTTCGAAAAGTTAAAAATAACTCCTTATCTCTCAAAATAAATAAATAAACTAAAAAAATAGTGTCTGGGTGGCTCAGTCGGTTAAGAGTCCAACTCTTGATTTCAGCTCAGGTCATGATCTCAGCGCTCATGAGCTTGAACCCCACGTGGGGCTCAATAATGTGCCCCACTAATGTGCTTCAATAATGTGATAATGTGGAGCCTGATTGGGATTCTATATCTCCCTCTCTCTCTGCCACTCTACTGCTCAAAAGTGCAGTCTCGTTCTCTCTCTCAAAATAAGTAAATAATTTTTTTAATGTTAAAAATATAACTACCCTATGATTCAGAAATTGCACTATTAGGTATTTACCCAAAGAATGGAAAATTACTGATTAGAAAGGATACATGCATCCTGATTTTTACAGTGGCATTATATACAATAGCCAAATTATGGGAAAGAGCCCAAATGCCCATTACTGGATGAATGGATAATGAAGAAGTGGTATTTATACACAATGTAATATTACTCAGCCATTAAAAATGAAATTTTTCCATTTGCAATGATGTGAATGGAACTAAAGAGTATTACGCTAAATGCAGTAAGCTAGCCATAGAAATAGAAATATCATATGATTTCACTCCTATGTGTAATTTAAAAAAACAAAATAAATAAACATGGGGGTAAAAAAGATAGAGAGGTACACCATACGCCTATTGATTGGAGTCTTTAGTTCATTTACATTAAAGTAATTTTTGATAGGTGTGTACTTATTGACATTTTGTTAAATTTTTGTCATTTTTTTCTTTATTTTTAAATACTTTTTAAATTTATTTTGAGACAGAAAGCACGTCCAGGGGAGGGGCAGAGAGAGAGAGACAAAGAGACAGAAGAAAGGGAGAGAGAGAGAGAGAGAGAGAGAGAATCCCAATCAGGCTCCTCACTATCAGAGCCCGATGGGGGCTCAAATTCAGGAGCCATGAGATCATGACCTAAGCTGAAGTCAGAAGGTCAGCTGACTGAGCTACCCAGGCACCCCTGTCATTGTTTTTTATTTGTTTGTTTGTTTTAGTTTAGTTTAGTTTTGTTTGTATTTTTTCTCTGGTCCTGTTATCTTTTTTCTCTTATGGTTTGATAGCTTTCTTTAGTATTATGCTTGAATCCACTTCTCTATATTTTTGTATATATATTATGGGATTATGGGTTTTTAATTTGTGGTCACCATTGCATTCATATATAACATCCTATATGTATAGCCTTCTATATGTACAGCCTTCTATATTATATTGATGGTGGCTTAGAGTCAAACACATTCTAAAAGCACTAATTTTTTACTTTCCCTCTCTTTTAGGTATATGATGTCATATTTTATATCTTCAATTTTGTCTACCCATTTTGTCAATTTTGTAGATATAATTTATTTTATTATTTTTGCATTTTTACCCTCCATATTGGCTTTATACCTGATTACTCTAAGATTTTCACTATATGTTTATTTTAACCTATGAAGTTTTCCTTTCCTAATTTTCTTATTTCTAGTTATGTATTTTTCTTTCCTCCTAAATAATTTCCTTTAATATTTATTGTGAGGCTGGTTTACTAGTGATGAACTCTTTTAGCTTTTCTTTATCTGGAAAAAAAATTTTCTTCCTCTTCATCTCTGACAATCTTGCCATGTAAAATATTCTTGGTGGTTGTTGTTGTTATTCTTATGACTTTGAATATATCATGCCATTCCTTTATTGCTTGCAAAGTGCTGCAAAAATCAGCTGATAAACTTATGTGCTTTGTTTTTCTTGTGTGTAACAGTTTTTTTTTCCCCCTGAGAATTCTGGATACAGCTGATGTGTGCTTACTGGTGGTGGGGTGGAATGCACGCTACTAGTTGGCAATTAGCTTCAGCCACAGATGGGAACACCCTTTGTATGGCCATCAAAAAAGCCTGTCTGCAGGAACCATAGGTGTGTTAGTTTCCAGGGTTACCTACCCTCACCCCCAGGTAGGAATCACTTTGGAGTAGCACTATTCCCAGCTGTGGCTTTGTGCAAGGTGTGGCAAGACAGGCACTTTCAAGAATGCCTGCCAAGTTTGATGAGTTGGGTGGGGCCTCTATGCCTAGGTGTGTAAGTTCTGTTTTGCCAGTCTCACCAGATCATTATCAGAAATGGTCACATAGGTGTAATTGTTTATTCAGTGTGTCCTTTGGACAAAGTGAGTTCAGTATTCTCCTACACTACCATGTTCCTGAGTCTCTATATTTTAATGTGAGACAACAAACTGCAGATCCAGAAAGCTAGGAATAATAAGGACTATAAAATGCCAAACAAAACAAAACTACATCTAGGCATATCATTCAAATTTACAAATAAAGAAAGATAAATATTTTTTTGGGGGGGCAGTTATGTTTTAAATGCATGCTTGTTTTAAGTTGAAGGGGAAAATGTATAGTGGTAAATGGTACCTTTTATTTCAGACTCTTGTAACCATACCTGTTTTCATCTTACAAAAAATGATAGTTATGTGATGTGATACAACTGTTAGTTACCACTACCATGTTAATCATAATACATAAATGTATTAGGTCAAGAAGTTGTGGACCTTAAACTTATGCAATGTTATATGTAAGTTATATCTTAATTTTAAAATGATTCTGAAAGAATCAGACTGGTGTCTCAGTCTGTTAAGCATCCAATTTAGGCTCAGGTTATGATCTCATGGTTCATTACTTCAAGCCCTGCATTGGGCTCAGGCTCTCTGCTGTCAGCATAGAGCCTGCTTTGGATCCTCCTCTGTCCCCTTTTCTCTCTGCCCCTCCCTCATTCATTCTCTCTCTCTCTCCGTCTGTCTCTCTCTTTCTCTCTCCCAAATAAACATTAAAAAAATAAGCAACATGGAAAATATACCTCATCTTTATAGGAATGAGCAAAATAAGTCAGTCAGAGAAATACAAATCCCATATAATTTCATTCACATATGGAATTTAAGAAAACAAAAGACAGAAAAAGAAAAAAAAAAGATAAAGAGACAAACAAAAAAACAGACTCTAAACTGTGGAGAACAAACTGATGATTACCATAGGGGAGGTGTGTGAGGGAATGGGTGAAATAGGTGATGGGGATTAAGACATGCACTTGTGATAAGCACTGGGTGATGCATGGAATGTTGAGTCACTATATTGTACACTTAAAACTAATATAACACTCTATGTTAACTATACTCAAATTAAAATAAATTTTTTAAAAAAGAATATTTGACTTCACCCGAGAAACCATGCAAACAAAAGAATTGAGTGATATATTTAATGTGTTAAGAAAACACCAAACCAGAAATATGTATCCTGAGAAATAATTCTTCAAAATTGAAGGTAAAATAAATAATTTATCAGGAAACATAAATAGAAAAAAGTTGTTAAGAGAATACCTATCTTGTAAAAATAATTAATGTGTTATTTAGATATAAGGAAGATAATATAGGTCAAAAACTTGCTTCTACCTGAAATAAGGAAGAGAATCAAAGAAGGAATAAGGCAAGGTATAATAAAATTTCTACTTTTCATAGTATTGTTTGCTTGAATAGTTAACAGTTTATTCACAATGGTAATGACAACAATGTATTGTGTTATGTATGCTTATATAGATGGATGATAGATACATAAATACATACATAGATACATAGATATAGTGTGTGTGTATGCAGAAACCTACATTATAACAATCATAAACAATTTATGAATGAGAGTATTCATAAAGGATACCTTTTTCTCATAAATATTAACAAATAATTCCTCCTACTGTTAACTCACTTAAAATAAAATTGCATTTTTTGTTCTTTATTGTATTTTAATATAATTTATTATCAAATTGGCTTACATACAACACCCAGTGCTCATCCCAACACATGCCCTCCTCAATGCCCATTGCCCATTTTCCCTTCTCCCCCATTCCCCCATCCCCCCTCAGTTTGTTCTCTGTATTTAAGAGTCTTGGGGTTTGCCTCCCTCCCTCTCTGTAACTTCCCCTTCCCTTCCCCCATTGACTTCTGTTAAGTTTCACAATATCCACATATGAGAGAAAACATATGATATCTATCCTTCTCTGACTGACTTATTTCATTCAGCATAATACCTTCCAGTTCCATCCACGTTGCTCAAAATGGAATCATTTTATTCTTTCTCAATGCCAAATAGTATTCCATTGTATACATAAGCCACGTCTTCTTTATCCATTCATCAGTTGATGGACATTTAGGCTCTTTGCATAATTTGGCTATTGTTGAAAGCTCTGCTATAAACATCGGTGTACATGTGCTCCTATGCATCAGCATTCCTGTATCCCTTGGGTAAATTCCTAGTAGTACTATTGCTGGGTCATAGGGTAGTTCTATTTGGTAATTTTTTGAGGAACCTCCACAATGTTTTCCAGAACAGCTGTACCAGTTTGCATTCCCACCAACAGTGCAAGAGTGTTCTTGTTTCTCCACATTGTCACCACCATCTATAGTCTCCAGATTTGTTCACTTTAGCCACTCTGATCAGTGTTAGGCGGTATCTCAGTGTGGCTTTCATTTTATTTCCTTGATGATGAGTGACGTTGAGCTTCGTTTCATGTGTCTATTGACCATCTGAATGTCTTCTTTGGAAAAGTGTTGATTCATATCTTCTGCCCATTTCTTCACTGGATTATTTGTTTACCAGGTGTGGAGTTTGGTAAGTTCTTTATAGATTTTGGATACTAGCCCTTTTTCCACTATGTCATTTGTGAATATATTTTCTCATTCTTTAGGTTTCCTTTTAGTTTCATTGATCATTTCCTTTGATGAGATCCAGATACTTCATTTTTGCTTTTAATTCTCTTGCCTTTGGAGATGTGTCAAGTAATAAACTTCTGCAGGTGAGGTTGAAGAGGGTTTTGCCTGCTTTCTCCTGTAGGATTTTAACAGTTTCCTGTCTCACATTGAAGTCTTTCATCCATTTTGAGTTTATTTTTATGTACAGTGTAAGAAAGTGGTACAGTTTTATTCTTCTGCATGTTGCTGTCCAGTTCTCCCAGTACTATTAGCTAAAGAGACTATTTTGTTTTGTTTTGTTTTTTTCCTATGGGATTCTCTTTCCTACTTTGTCAAAGATTAGTTGGTCATAATTTTGTGGGTCCAATTCTGGGTTCTCTATTCTATTCCATTGGTCTATGTGTCTGTTTTTGTGCCAATACCATACTGTCTTGATGATTACATCTTTGTAGTAGAGGCTAAACTCTGGGATTGTGATGCCTACCACTTTGGTTTCCATCTGCAATATTACTTTGGCTATTTGGGGTATTTCTGGTTCCATACAGATTTTATGATTGTTTGTTCTAACTTTGAGAAGAAAGCTGGTACAATTTCGATTGGGATTGCATTGAATGTGTAGATTGCATTGGGTGGTATTGACATTTTAACAATATTTATTCTTCCAATCCAAGAGCATGGAATGTTTTTTTTTTTCCATTTCTTTGTGTCTTCTTCAATTTGGTTCATAAGCTTTCTATAGTTTTCAGCATACAGACCTTTTACATATTCGGTTAGGTTTATTCCTAGGTATTTTATGGTTCTTGGTGCAATTGTGAATGGGATCAATTTCTTTACATCTCTTTCTGTTGCTTCATTATTTGTGTATAAAAAAAAAACCAAATGGTTTCTGTACATTGATTTTGTACCCTGCGACTTTCCAGAATTCATGTATCAGTTCTAGCAGTCTTTTGGTGGAGTCTTTTGGCTTTTCCATGTAGAGTATCATGTCGTCTGCAAAAAGTGAAAGTTTGCCAATTTTGATGCTTTTTATTTCATTTTGTTGTCTGACGGCTGATGCTAGGATTTCCAACACTATATTATACAACAGTGGTGAGAGTGGACATCCCTGTCATGTTTCTGATCTCAGGGGGAAATCTCTCAGTTTTTCCCCATTGAGGATGATATTAGCTGTGAGCTTTTTATAAATGGCTTTTATGATGTTTAAGTATGTTCTTTCTCTCCCGTCTTTCTTGAGGGTTTTTATTAGGAAAGGATGTTGTATTTTGTAAAATGCTTTTTCTGCATTTATTTACAGGATAATATGGTTCTTAGTCTTTCTTTTATTAACATGATGTATCATATTGATTGATTTGTGAATATCGAACCAGCTCTGCAGCCTGGGAATGTGTCCCACCTATTCATGGTGAATAATTCTTTTTATATGGTATTGAGTTAGATTTGCTAGTATCTTGTTAAGAATTTTTGTATCCATATTCATCAGGGATATTTGACTATAGTCCTCTTTTGGGGGTCTCTGGTTTGGGAACCAAAGTAATTTTGGCTTCGTAGAATGGGTCAAGAAGTTTCCCTTCCACTTCTATTTTTTGGAACAGCTTGAGGAGGATAGGTATTAACTCTGCTTTAAATGGCTGGTAGAATACTCTTGAGAAGCCATAAGGCCCAGGACTCTTACTTGTTTGGAGATTTTTGATAACTGATTAAATTTCTTCACTAGTTATGGGTCTGTTCAAATTTTTTCTTTCTTCCCGTTTGAGTTTTGGTAGTGTGTGGGTGTCTAAGAAGTTCTCAATTTCTTCCAGGTTGTCCAGTTTGTATGTTGTTGTTTTTTCATACTATTCCCTTATAATTGCTTGTATTTCTGAGGGATTGGTTAAGTGCATTTTCATTTGTGATTTTATCTATTTGTGTCCTGTCTCTTTTCTTTTTCAGAAGTCTAGCTAGAGATTGATCAACTTTTTTTATTTTTTCAAAAAACCAAACCTTAGTTTCATTGATCTGTTCTGTTTTTTTTTTATTCTATATTGTTCATTTCTCCTCTAATATTTATTATTTCTCTTCTTCTTCTGGGTTTGGGGTTTCTTCGTTTTTCTACTTCTAGTTCCTTTAGACGTGCTGTTAGATTTTTCTATTTGGAATTTTTCTTGTTTCTTCAGATAGGCCTGGATTGCAATGTATTTAATTTTAGGACCGCCATTGGCACATCCCAAAGGGTTTGGATTCTTGTGTTTTCATTTTCACTTATTTCCATATATTTTTTAAAATTTCTTCTTTAATTTCTCGATTGACCCATTTGTTTTTTAGTAGGATGTTCTTTAACTTCTATGAACTTGGAAATTTTCCAAACTTATTCCTGTGGTTGATTTCAGTTTCATACCATTGTGATCTGAAGTGTGCACGGTATGATCTCAATTCTTTGGTATGTATTGGGGGCTGTTTAGTGATTCAGTATGTGATCTATCTTGGAGAATGATCCATGTACACTCGAGAAGAATGTATATTCTGCTGCTTTAGAGTGAAAAGTTCTAAATATACCTGTGAAATCCATCTGATCCAGTGTATCATTCAGGGCCATTGTTTTGTTATTGATTATCTGCCAAGATGATCTGTCCATTGCTATAAGTAGAGTATTAAAGTCCCCTGCAATTACCACATTCTTACCAATAAGATTGCTTATGCTTGTGACTGTTTTATATATTTGGGTGCTCCAAATTGGGTGAATAGACATTTATAATTCTTAGCTCTTCTTGATGTATAGACCCTGTAATTATTATCCAATGTCCTTCTTCATCTCTTGCTACAGCCTTTATTTTAAAATATAGTTTGTTGGTTATAAGTATGGCTACTCCAGCTTTCTTTGGACTTCAAGTAGCATGATAGATGATACTCCATCACCTCAATTTCAAGCTGACAGTGTCCTCAGGTTTAAAATGCGTTTCTTCTAGACAGCAAATAGATGGATCTTCTTTTTTCTATCCAAACTTATATCCTATGTCTTTTGACTGGACCATTAAGAACACTTACATTCAGTGTTATTATAGAAAGATATGGGTTTAGAGTCATTGTGATGTCTATAAGTTTCATGCTTGTAGTGATGTCTCTGGTACTTTGTGGTCCTTGCCATATTTCACTCAGAGTTCCCCTTAGGATCTCTTGTAGGGGTGGTTTAGTGGTGATAAATTCCTTCAGTATGTGTTTGTTTGGGAAGACCTTTATCTCTCCTTCTATTCTGAATGACAGACTTGTTGGATAAAGGATTCTCAGCTGCATAATTTTTCTGTTCATCACATTGAAGATTTCCTGCCATTCTTTTCTGGCCTGCCAAGTTTCAGTAGATAGGTCTGTCACTAGTCATACAGGTCTCCCTTTATAAGTTAGATCCTGTTTATCCCTAGCTGCTTTCAGAATTTTCTCTTTATCCTTGTATTTTTCCAGTTTCGCTATGATATGTCGTGCAGAAGATCGATTCAAGTTATGTCTGAAGGGAGTTCTCTGTGCCTCGTGGATTTCAATACCTGTTTCCTTCCACATATTGGGGAAATGATCAGCTATGATTTGTTCAAGTACGCCTTAAGCCCCTTTCTCACTCCTTATTCTTCTTCTGGAACTCCTATGATACAGATATCATTCTGTCATTGAATCACTTAGTTCTCTAATTCTCTCCTTGTGATCCAGAATTTTTTTTATCTCTTTTTCTCAGTTTCATCTTTTTCCATAGTTTTATCTTCTAATTCACCTATTCTCCCTTCTGCCTCTTCAATCTCACTGCAACTGCCTCTAGTTTATTTTGCACCTCATTTATAGCATTTTTTAATTCATCATGACTGTTTTTTAGTTCCTTGATTTGTGCAATAGATTCTCTGGTCTCTTCTATGCTTTTTCAAGTCCAGCCATTAATCTTATGACTGTTATTTTAAATTCTTGTTCAAGTACATATTTTTTAATTTTTTTTTAAATTTATATCCAAGTTAGTTTGCATATAGTGCAACAATGATTTCAACTATATTCGTGTATCTTTTTCGAGAAAATCTTTAGTTTTCATTTCTTACTGGAATTTCTTTTTATAAGAATTCTTTTGTTTCATAATTCTGACTAGTTTTCTGTCCCTTACATGTTTTAAAAGCTTGTTATGTGCTGTACACCTGAGAGCATACACTGGTCATACACTGTCTCAGTCCTAGCCCTTCAGGAGTTTTTTTTTTTTTTAGAATGTTACTTGGTCTCTCTTGTTTTGAGTTTTGATACTTTATCTCCTTACTGGTGGTTGATGTTTTAGACCCTCCACCAAGTGTGTTTTGATTTGTTGGTTGAAGAAGCTCTGGAAATAAAAACAAACAAACCAAAAACAAACAGAAAACAAAACCACACACACACACACAAACAGAAACACCAGCTACAAATAAACAACAGGGTTGAAGTGGTGCTGACGGAAGAGGACTTATGCCATACAAAGAGAGAAATGACAAGGGCATGAAATAAGAAAAAAAAAATACCAGTCAGAGAAACTATATGGTTTAATCCAGAGAGAGATAAAGGGAAATAAAGAAGGAGGTGAGGGAAAGAAAAGAAGAAAAAGTTGTCCAGACAGAGAAACTATAAGGCTTAATTATTCCAGAGGGAGAGAAAGGAAAATGAGGAGGTGTAGAATATGTATCAAGAGAACGGATTAAATATGTCTGCTTAAACAAACTAACAACCAGAGTAACAAGACTAGAGGTGGGAGGAGATAAGAAGGAGGAAAGGAAGGAAGAATATATCTATATAATAAGAATTGTCCAAAAATTAAACCAGGCAATGCAATAGTGCTGGTCTGGAGTAGGGACTGTCTGGTTTATCAGTGTCAATCTGGTTTATCAGGGGCATGGGTTGGTGTAGGCGGGTCCCTCCCCTCTACTGTGGGCCCTGCTGTCCGATCCCTGAGGCCCATCTTGATGGTAGGAAGAAAAATGGCAACAGTCTCTTCTCCACTGACTAGATGTCCCAAACCACTCTGTTCAAGCCATCCTCACTGTGCCATGGGTACAAATGAGGTGGTTTGTCTCAGCCAACTCTCATGCCCTGGTGCTTAGCTAGGATTCAAACTCTTGCTCTGTGGGCCTCGGTACTGGGGAAGAGCTGATTCATGCCACTGGATATGTGGTCTCTGTCTGGCGGATGTAGGCACACTTTTCCATTCCCACAGCACTCCAGGGAGGGGATCACTTTCTCCTACTATGGACTAAGTTCCTGACCTAGCCACCTAGCCTGGGGTGGCTCCCCTCCTCCACAGGTGAGTAGAGGGCAGCTGTCCCAAGTCTGGATAAAGCCCCTCAGTTAGAGATTGGATCTTTCTCTGTCCTGGTTTGAGGTTTTTCTCTTGTCCAGATATAGTCCTATGCTTCCCCAGCCTCTATTTCTCTTACCTTTGTCTCTCAGCAGAAGGGAATCCCTCCCCTCTGTTCGGTTTTATCTCTCCCAGTTTGCAATTACACACCTATGGACCATCAGGTGGTCCTGGTGAGTCCCTGGGAGCCACTCTGTGTCTTTGCCTCCCAGACTCTTGGGGTTCAAAGTCCTTTGTCTTCAACACTGCTTTGTTTGAGAGAGGAGTGAACTTCAGATCCCCCTAATTCTCCTTGCTGGCCCTTCCTCTCTTTAAAAATCTTAAGTGCTGAAAATGTAAGTTTCTTCCTGACCTTTGATCGTGTTGAGATAATAGACAAGGCCAAATATAGAGTTAATAGAAAGCATCATCTCTTTCCAAATACACTCTGCAACTATAAGGTGTCATGCCAGCACCCTACTGTGAGTGATTGCTGCTTTCTTACTCATTGAGAAGACCATATCATTAATTACCTAGACTATCAAATATTTTTCTCTTGAGATTTTAACAATAAGAATAAAATTCCCTTCCTGTACAGAGTACCTTGGTCGCTTTGAAACAGAGAAGCAGCTTTGATTCCTAATCCAGGGGATTCTGTACATAACATTCACTTCTATCCTAAGTTTTTTGTTTGTTTGTTTGCTTGCTTGCTTGTTTTAGTTTTCTTTTTCTTCTTTCTCTTTCTTTCTTTCTTTCTTTCTTTCTAATTTGAGAGAGATGAGGTGGGGGGGGGGGCGTCCAGAGAGAGAGGAGGTGAAAGAATCCCAAGCAAGCTGCACATTCAGCACAAACCCAATGCGGGTCTCAATCTCACTACCTTGAGATCATGAAATGAGTTGATAATAGATGTTAATTAAAGATAATGTGGTTATTTCTTCACAATATTTGCATAAAGCAAATTTTTATATTGTACAACTAAAATGGCTATAGCATTATATGTCAATTATATCTCAATATAAATAAATAAATAAATAAATAAATAAGAAAATGCATACAAACATACATACATTGATGGAGCTATTTCCTATAATATTAGAAAGATTCTGGTGTTGCATATTAAACCAGTCTGATGAATAAAAAGACTAATCTTTAAAATTAATTTAAAAATTTAGAAATAAAATGCTGTATATTTGATAATGTTCAAATAATATTTAGGAGTAAATTTGAAATAGCTAGATGGAAATGTAACAAATACAATTATTTTAATTAATCATTTTATAATGTAGTGACTTAATCATAAGAGATATATAAAATTAGCTTACACATTTCTAAATTATTTGGATTCTAATTTTATTTGTTACTGTCACATATTCTTATTCAACATATTTTTATTTAAGTATAATAGTAGGATATGGAATTTAAAGGTTCTTTTATATGCCTTCCTTATTTTCTATACCTTTTCTTACTTTTGTCCTTTCTCCCTATTTCCATCTTCCCCTTTCTTCCTTCTTTCTTGTCATTTTATTTCTAATGTTATATATGTTTATACTAAAGAGAGAACCACTAATTATATTAGTAAGATTTTCTTTGCTCTTTTTTATATTAATTAAATTTTGTATTTATTTTAACAATAAAACAAGTAGTTTTTCTTTAAAAATATCCTTAATCTGAATTCATTGCACTTGTTTAATGGAGGAATTGCTATTGTTTTTATATGATTTAATAGTCAAATGTTAAAAAAAAGTTTCTATTATACTTAAATGCCCACATTTCCAATACTATCTTAATCCCCTTCATCTACTTCACCCATTCCCTCTGGTAGCCATCTGTTTGTTCTCTACTGGTAAGAGTCTATTTTTTGGTATGTCTCTCCTTTTGTTTTTCTTCCTTTTTTCCACAGCTACATATAAAAGAAACTGGACTACTTTCTTACACCACACACAAAAATAAACTGAAATTTGATGAAAGACCTAAATGTGAGACCTAAAACCATAAAGATGCTAGAAGACAGAATAGGCAGTTATGTATCTGGCATTGGCCGTAAGAAATATTTTTCTAGATAGGTCTCCAGAGACATGGGAGCAAAAACAAAAATAAGCTATTGACAGTACCTCAATATAAAAAGCTTCTACACAGCAAAGGAAACAACCACAAAACTAAAAGACAACCTATTGAATGAAGAAGATATTTGCAAATGACATATCCAATTAGGGATTAGTATTAAAAATATATAAAGATCATCCCAGAAGACAAGTTACAAAGTTGTGAAATTACAAAAGCTTGCAAAAGGTGAAACATCTCTGTTTTATTGTCCTGTTTGAATTTTGTCAATATGTTTGCAGAACTAATAAAACAAATGAAATGCAATTATACCTCTTATATATAATATTATTTAAAGATCTATCAATAATAAATAAATTGAGTCTGTTCTGCTAGTCGTCTGGAGGTTTTCTGGGTTATTTAGGCAGATGAGGGTGGAATCTAAGCGAACAGCAGGATGATGTGAGCCCAGCGTCTTCCTACATCGCCCTCTTCTTTCCTTTACCTCAGTAGGTTGTGTTTTAGTTTTGTTATTGTTTTCTTTACTGTGTAAAAGACTTTTGTTTTAATGAAGTCCCAATAATTTATTTTTGCTTTTGTTTCTTCTACCTTAGGAACCATATTTAGAAAAAATTTTGCTATGGCTTATGTCAGAAAAATTAGTGTGTGTTCTCTCTTCTAAGAGTTTTATGGTTTTAGGTCTGACATTTAAGTCCTTAATCTATATGAGTTTATTTTTGTGTACAGTGTAAGAAACCATTTGGCTGTACATTTTTCCCAACACCATTTGTTGAGTAGACTGCTTTTTCCCATTGAATATTCTTTCCTGCTTTGTTGAAGATTAGTTGATCATATAATCATCACTTTATTTCTGGGCTCTCTGTTTTGGTCTATTGATCTATGTGTCTATTGTTGTACCAGCACCATACTGTTTGGATTAATACAAGTTTGTAGTATATCTTGAAATCTGTGATTGTGATTCCTCCATTTTTTCTTCTTTTTCAAGATTGCTTTGACTCTTTATGGTACCCTAAATTTATTGCACCATTATTTCTAATAGTCAAGAAATGTAAGCAACCCAAGTGTCCAACAATGTAGAATAGATAAAGAACATGTGGTATATATGTGCATTAGTCATAAGAAAAGGAATAAAATTTTTTCATTAACAACAACATGGATAGACTAGCAGGTATTAGTCTAAGTGAAATAAGAGAAAGACAAATACTATATAATTTTGCATACACTTGGAATCTAACAACCAAAATAAGAATTCAACACTTTTTCTTCTTTTCTTCTATGCTATTAGTGTCACACTTTATATTTTTAAAAATAATGTCCATTACAAATTATTATAGCTTTTGTCACTTCTAATAATTGAGACTTGCACATGACATTACAATATTAGATTATTCAGAATTTGAGTATGTGTTTATCTATTTCATTGAGTTTTATTATTTCATATGCCTTCATGTTAATACTTACTTTTCTTTCACTTAACGGGAAAAAAATATTTAGAATTTCTCCTAGGCAGTTTTATGGATGAACTAACTCAACATTTGCCTAAGAATGTCATTGTCTCTCCTTTACTTCTGAGGTATAATTTTATTGGTGGTAGTTTCTTTTCTTTCTTTCTTTCTTTCTTTCTTTCTTCTTTTGCTCTTTGAATGTATCTTCACACTCCCTGCTGGCCTCCAATATTTCTGCTGAGATAGCCACTGATAACCTAATGGGATTTAACCTCTCTTACTAATCACTTTTCTTTTGCTGCTTCAATTTTTTAATTTGTTTTTGAATTTGACAGTTTGATTATATTGTGTCTTGTGACTATTGTCTTTGAATTGATCTTCTATTGGGTCAAGGTTTTTTGAGCTTTAGGAGTCTTGATATTCATATTCCTTCCATAATTGGAACATTTGTCAGCTATTATTTCTGTTAATAAAGTTTATGTCCCTTTCATTGATTTTCTGGGAGTCCCATGACATTGTGTATTTATGCACTTGATGATATCCCATAAGTCTTATATGCTTTCTTCACTTGTTTTCATTCTTTACTTTTCAGTGTTTCTGACTAACTTCAAATGACCTGTGTTTGAGTTCATGGACATTTTTTTCTGTATGATTAATTGTTCTGTAGAAGATCTCTGCTGAATTTTTCATTCAACCATTGCATTTTTTAGTCTCAGGAGTTCTGCTTGGTTCATTTTAATGGCTTTTAATTTATTTACTAAACTTCTCATTTTGTTCTTACATTGTTTTTCTTATTTCATTTAGTTGTTTCTTTCTGTTTTCCTTTGGTGGTATCGAGTTGGTCTGATTCATTGAGACTAATAGAAACTTGAATTTGTGGCTGTACAGTTGAATAATAAAACCCCTTTTCCAGTATTTAAAGACTTACCACAGGAAGTAAAGACCATATGCTCCAGTCTCCAGTCTGATGACATTGCTTATGAAATCTTAGTTAAGTGGACTTACAGTCAGTTCATATGCATGCTTCTGAGTCCACAGAGGGCTCCACAGTGTTCAACCTGTTATCAGAGCTAATGTGAGCATTCATTATTTTTGTTCCCTAAGAATATGAGAACTCCTCTAGCCCTACCTTTGCCAGTAGGGCTAGTACTGGGAAATAGTACCCATTTCTGAGTCTATAGTTAGGTGTGAGGATAGCAGGCCTCTGTCTGGTCTGAAGAAATGTATTGTTGAATTTCAGACAGACTTCTGCAAAGTCATTTGGCAATTTCCTGGACAGTCATGGCTGACCCCACATGACAGCTGAACTGTAATGGGAGTGACTCACAGGGTTGCTTCATGGTGTAAATGTAGAACCACTTTCTGCAGGCATACCCTCAACACCATAGATGGGCATACTTCCTTCCAGAATCATGAGCATACAGGATTTCTCTGGACTATGCCTGAGATGGACTGTAACTGAGTTATAAGACTATTTCAGCATCCACAATGTGAAAGACATCAGTGGTGTCTTCAATGCATGGAGAGATGTCTCCCAGTGAGTCCCTGGGAAGACAGGATGTTTCTCAGAGCATGGGTAAGAGGGTTTGGGATTGGGCTGTAGGATGTTATGGAGTTCACAGCAAGGACTGAAATTAATGGGTCTTTTACCCAAAGCATAGACAAGTATGACTCTTCTCAGGTCCCTTAGGGAATGGTGATAGTAGAAAAACCATGGCCAGAGGGTTGTGTTAGGGTCCACAACACAGCCTATAGGCCTATATCCTTATGAGTCTGTAGTCTAGAACAAGTCAGTGAGAATTCAGTTGAGCACATGCCTGTCTTCTCAAAATTGTGAGCTTGGATATGGGTTGCACTGAGTTTTGAAAATGTTTACTTAGTTTCCAAAGCTCCCTAAATATTTTATTCTTTTTTTATTCTATTGTAAGTGAAATTATTTTCTAATTTTTTCCCATTTTATTGTAATATATAGAAGTAAGATTATTTTTATATATTGATTATTTAGGCTAAAGTCTGGATGAACTAATTTGTTAATTTCAATAGTTTTTATTGTGTGTTCTATGTATTCCCATATACAAGGTAACGTCACCTGTGACTAGAAATAACTACTTAGTTTTTCCAATATTGAGGTCTTTTATTTATTTATCATGACTCTTCTGACTAGAGTTTTCCATATAATGTTGAATAAAAATGTTAATAGTGTACATCTTTGATTTATTATCATAGGATGTAAAATTTCACCATTAAGTGAAAGGTTAGTTCTGGAATTCCATAGATGCCCATTACCAGATTGAGACAAAAGGTCCTTAACCTACAAAGGTAGACACATAAAGTTGTAGCATAACTGTCCATGGAAACTTGCCAGGCCAGAAGGGAAAGGCAAGATATATTCAATGTGTTGAATAGGAAAAAAAAATATGCAGTGAAGAATCCTTTATCCAGCAATGCTATCAATCAGAATAGAAGAGGATGTAAAGAGTTTTCCAGATGGGCAAAAACTAAAGGAGTTTATGAAAAACTAAACCAGCTCAGAAATAAATGTTGAGTGTAGAGGAGAAGAAGAAGAAGAAGAAGAAGAAAAGGGGGAGGCGGAGGAGGAGGAGGAAGAAGAAGAAGAAGAAGACCAAAGCAACAAAGACTATAAATGACCAGAGAACATTACGAGAAACAACAACTCTATAGGTAACACAATGGCACTAAATTCATGTCTTTCAATAATCACGCTGAATGTAAGTGGACAAAAAGCTCCAATCAAAAAAAAAAAAAAAAAAAAGAAACGTAGGGTATCAGAATGGATAAAAAACAAGATCTATCTGTATGCGTCCTACAAGAGACTCATTTTAGACCTAAAGACACCTTCAGATTATGATGTGATAGAGAACCATCTATCATACTAATTGACATCAAAAGAAAGCTGGATTATCCATAATTACATTAGATAAACTAGATTTTAAAGCAAAGACTGTAATAAGAGATGAAGAAGGGCATTATGTCTAATTAAGGGGCTTATCCATCAAGAAGATCTTCAATGGTAAATATTTATGCCCCTAACTTGGTGAACCTGATTACATAAATCAATTAATCACAAACATAAATAAACTCACTGATAATAATACCATTATGGCAGGAGACTTTAATATCTTACTCACAGCAATGGACAAGATATTTAAGTGAAAAGTCACCAAGGAAACAATGGCTTTGAATGACACTGGACCAGATGGACTTAACAGATACATTCAGAAAATCTCATTCTAATGCAGCAGAATACACATTCTTCTTGAGTTCACATGAAATATTCTCCAGAATAGATCACATAGTGGGTCACAAAAAAAGCTTTCAACAGATAAAAAAAGATCAAGATCTTACAATGCATATATTCAGAGCACAAAGCTATGAAACTTGAACTCAGCAACAAGAAAAAATTTGGAAAGCCCTCAAATAAATGGAGGTTAAAGAATATCCTACCAGGGAGTGAGTGGGTTAGCTAGGAAATTGAAGAAGAAATAAAAGAAAAATAAATAAATGGCAGTAAATGAAAATGAAAACAGAAGAGTCCAAACATTTTGGGATGCAGCAAAGGCATTCCAAAGAGGAAAGTACTTTGCAATTCCGCCTATCTCAGGAAGCAAGAAACGTCCCTAATATACAAGCTAACGTTACACTGAAAATAACTAGAAAAGGACCAGCAAATAAAGCCTAGAATCAACAAAAGAAGGGAAATAATAAAGATTATAACAGAAATAAATAACATGGAAACAAAAACAACAGTGGAATAGATCAATGAAACTAAAAGCTGTTTTTTTTTTCTTGAAAGAATAAAAAAAAATGATATATCTTTAGCCAGAATTATCAAAAAAAAACCAGAGAGGACCCATATAAATTCATGAATGAAAGAAGAGAGATCATGGGGCGCCTGGGTGGCTCAGTCGGTTAAGCGTCCGACTTCAGCTCAGGTCACGATCTCACGGTCTGTGAGTTCGAGCCCCGCGTCAGGCTCTGGGCTGATGGCTCAGAGCCTGGAGCCTGCTTCCGATTCTGTGTCTCCCTCTCTCTCTGCCCCTCCCCCGTTCATGCTCTGTCTCTCTCTGTCTCAAAAATAAAATAAACGTTAAAAAAAAAAAAGAAAGAAGAGAGATCATAACCAACACCACAGAAATACAAACAATTATAAGAGAATACTATAAAAAATTATGTGCTAACAAACTGGGCAATCTTTTAGAAATGGAAAAATTCCTAGAAACTCACAAACTAACAATATTGAAACAGAAAAAAAAACACAGAAAATTTGAACAGGTCCATAACCAGTATAAAATTCAATCAGTTATAAAAATCTCCCAACAAACCAGAGTCCTGGGCCATATGGTTTCCCAGTGAAATTCTATCAGACATATAAATAAGAGTTAATACCTATTCTTTTCAAACTGTTCCAAAAAATATAAAAGGAAAAAAAAAAGCTTCAAAACTTATTCTATGAAGTCAGCGTTACTATGATTCCAGAACCAGAATTAAAGGTCACTATCCCTGATGAAACTGAAGGCAAAAATTCTCAACCAAATTGAATCCAGCAATACATTTAAAATTATTCACCACGATCAAGAGATATTTATTCCTGGGCCTCAAGGCTGGTTCAGTATCTGCAAATCAATAAATGTGATACACCACATTAATAAGAGGAGGGTAAGAACCATATGATACTCTCAAAAGATGCAGAATAAGCATTTGACAAAATACACTATCTTTTTAAAAAAATTTTAACGTTTATTTATTATTGAGAGAGAGAGAGAGAGAGAGAGAGCATGAGCAGGGGAGAGGCAATGAGAGGGGGAGACACAGAATCTGAAGCAGGCCCAGGCTCTGAGCTGTCAGCACAGAGCCCGTCATGGAGCCCAAACTCACAAACCGCGAGATCGTGACCTGAGCCACAGTCAGACGCTTAACCAACTGAGCCACCCAGATGCCCCCAAATACACTATCTTTTCTTGATAAAACTCTCAAAAAAGTAGGAATAGAAGGAACATTCCTCAAAATCATAAGGCTGTATATGAAAAACCCAAATTGAGAGAAATTTTTTTTATATTCCAAGTTTTTCTGAGTTTTTTTTATCATGGAAATGTGTTGGGTTTTGTCAAGTTATTTTTTTTCTTTTTCTTAAATTTTTATTTCAAGCTGATTAATTTTAGTGTAAAATTAGATTCTGGTGTACAAAATAGTGATTCAACACTTCCATGAAACACTCAGTGCTCATCACAAGTGCTGTGCTTAATCACCATCATTTATTTAGAACATACTCCTTCCCATCTCCCCTTTGGTAACCATCAGTGTGTTCTGTGTAGTTAAGAGCCTGTTTCTTGATTTGTCTGTTTCTATTTTCCATTTGCTCAACTGTTTTGTTTATTAAATTACACATGAGTGAAAATATATGGTATTTTTCTTTCTTTGATGGACTTATTTTACTTAGCATAATACACTCTAGCTCCATCCATGTCATTGCAAATGGCAAGATTGTATTCCTTTTCGTGGCTGAGTAATATTCCTCTGTGTGTGTGTGTGTGTGTGTGTGTGTGTGTGTGAAAGAGAGAGAGAGAGAGAGAGAGAGAGAAGAGAGAGAGAGGGATCCAAATCTTTGTTTCCTTGGATCTAGAATTAGGGTTTTGTTTAAGTCGAAAATAGTTGTTAGGATTAGGGTTAAGGTTAGGGTTAGGGACAGTATGAGGGTATGTGTCTATTTTCATGTAGTTCAGAGGCCTCTCCAGAGGAATAACTTTGGCTTTAGTGTTATTGTTATGCTTAGGGTTATGGGTCAGTTCTTAGTGGTTAAGGGTTAGGGCTAGTGTTTGTGTTAAGATTAGTTTTAGAGCTAGGTTTAGGGTTAGGGTGAGGTTATGTACCTCATGTTCATCAGTTCAGAGACCACTTCATAGGTTAAATTTAGGGACAAGATTAGGCTTAGGGTTAGTTTTAGAAGTTAGTGGTTAGTGTTTAGGGGTTGTGGTTGGGATAGTTTAGAGATGGGAGCTAAATTTAGATTTTGAATTAGGGTGTGTGCCCAGAATCTTTCAGTTCAGAGACTTCTCCTCAGAAGAAGTCCCCAGACATCTGTTGGGTTAGGAATATACAAGGTAACCATCTACTGAGCTGATTTGAGGTTATTTGGGGCTCTTAATAGTATTAAATAAACATTTAACTTTTACCTCTGTTTTTATCTCTGTCTTTATACTCTTTTTTCAGAAATATTCCAGTTCTTAAATGTTTGGTGTCATCTCCAGTATAAATGGGCTGCTTCTTAGCTTTTCTTATTGTGTGTTCAGAAAACCACTTTCCCCAATCTAGGGCTCATTTTAGAGTTAGTTTTTTTTTTCTGCATCTGATGAGTTGATTATATGTTTTCATCAGTTTATTTATATGATTGATCAATATCAGTTTATTTAAAGATGTTAACCAACCTTGAAATCTTGGGATAAATTCCATCTGGTTTCTGATATAGAATTTTTTTATATGTTGTTGGATTGGTTTTCTAGTATTTTGTTAATGATGTTGTAAGTTGGCATTCATAAGAGGTATCAATCTGTACTCTTCTTGTGACGTCTTTGTATTATTTTGATATCAGTGAAATATTGGTGTTGCTGAACGAGGTAAGAAGTCTTTACTCCTATTTCAGCTCTTGGTTGAGTTGTGAAAATCAGTTTTAATTTTACTTCGGACATTTGGTCAAAATTTCTACTGACACCATCTGACTTTTGGGTTTCTCTTTGTGTTTATTTTGTTATAAATTCACTTTATTTGTTATATATCTGTTCAGATTTTCTATACCTTCACCAACAAGTTATGGTTGTTTTTATCTTCCTTGGAATTTGTTTATGTAATCTAAGTGATATAGTTTATTGCAATTTAATTGCTTAAAATTTTCTTTAATAATAATTTTTATGTCAGGGCACCTGGGTGGCTCAGTCAGTTGAGAGTCCGACTTCAGCTCAGGTCATGGCTTGTGGGTTTGTGCCCCACGTCGGGCTCTGATCTGACTGTTCAGAGCCTGGAGTCTACTTCAGATTCTGTGTCTCCTTCTCAATCTGCTCCTGCCCCACTCGTGCTCTGTCTCTCTCTGTCTCTCAAAAATAAATGAAATGTAAATAATAAATTTTATGTATGGAAAATGAGTAGCAAGGCCCTATTATTCATTTGTGACTAGTATTTTGAGGTTTGGATTTCCCTTTCTGTTTTAGTTTTTGGTAAATCTAGTGAAAAGTTAGCAAATTTTTGTTGATCTTTTCAAATTCACAGTTTTGGTTTCCTTGACTTTATCTATCATTTTTGAATTTCTATTGCATTGTTTTCCACTTTGTTATTATTTCCTTTCTTCTGATTGCTTTAGCTTAAGTTTGACATTATTTTCTTTTTATTGTTTTAAGATTAAAGTATTGGTTATTGATTCAGATATTTCTTCCTCTTTAGCACAGTCATCAATAGCTATAAATTTCCCTTCAAGAACTACTTTAGCTGCACACTATATGTCTTGATATGTTGAGCTTTCATAGTCATTCATATAAAATTATCTTTAATTTCCTTTCTTTATTTTTTGACACCTTTATTATTAAGAATTGGGTAGTTTATGGGGTGCCTGGATGGTTCAGTCAGTTAAGGGTCCTACTTTTGGTTTCACCTCAGGTCACAATCTCATGGTTCATGGGATCAAGCCTGTGTCATCTCTGAACTGACAGTGCAGAGTCTGCTTGGGATTCTTTCTCTCCTCTCTATGCCCCTCCCCCTGCTCACATACACTCTCTATCTCAAAATAAATAAATACACTAAAAAATTTGGGTTGTTTAATTTCTACCTATTAGTCAGTTTCCCAGTTCGTATGTCATTGGTTTTTATTTAATTCCATTCTAATCAAAAAACATTCTTGTATTATTTCTGTAATTTTAACTGGATCAGAGGCCTGTGTGATAGCCTAGTTTACAGTCTATCTTTTTTAATTTTTATTTATTTTGATAAATATATTTTATTTTATTTATTTATTTTTAAAATATATTTTGTCAAGTAGGCTAACATACAGTGTATACACTGTGCTCTTGGCTTTAGGGGTAGATTCCCATGATTCATTGCTTATGTACAATACCCAGTGCTCATCCCAACAAGTGCCCTCCTCAATTCCCCTCACTCATTTTCCCCTCTCTCCCATCCCTCCCATTCACCCTCAGTTTGTTTTCTGTAGTCAAGAGACTCTTGTGGTTTGCCATCCTCCCTCTCTGTTTGTAACTATTTTTCCCCTTCCCTTCCCCCCTGGTCTTCTGTTAAGTTTCTCAGCTTCCACATATGAGTAAAAAAAATGATATCTGACTGACTTATTTCACTTAGCGTAATACCCTCCAGTTCCATCTAGGTTTCTAAAAATGGCAAGATTTCATTATTTCTCATTGCCAAGTAGCATTACATTGTATATATAAACCACATATTCTTCATCCACTCATTAGTTGATGGAAATTTAGGCTCTTTCCATAATCTGGCTATTGTTGAAAGTGCTGCTATAAACATTTGGGTACATGTACCCCTATGAATCAGTACTCCTGTATCCTTTAGAAAAATTAACAGTAATGATATCTATGCATCATAATGCAGTTGTATTTTTAATTTTTTGAGGAACCTCCACACTGTTTTCCAGAGTGGCTGTACCAGTTTTCATTCCCACCAGCAGTGCAAGAGGGTTCCTGTTTCTCCACATTCTCACCAGCATCTGTTGTTGCCTGAGTTCTTCATTTTGCCACTCTGACTGGCATGAGATGGTGTCTCAGTATGGTTTTGATTTGTATTTCCCTGATGTTAAATGATGCTGAACATCTTTTCATATGTCTGTTGGCCATCTGGATGTCTTTTTTGGAAAAGTGTCTATTTATGTCTTCTGCCCATTTCTTCAATGGAGTTTTTGTTTTTCAGATGCTGAGTTTGGTAAGTTCTTTATAGATTTTGGATATTAGCCCTTTATCCAATATATTATTTATGAATATCTTTTTCCATTCCTTCAGTTGTCTTATAGTTTGGTTGATTGTTTCCTTTGCAGTGCAGAAGCCTTTTTATCTTGATGATATACCTATAGTTCATTTTTCCTTTTAATTCCTTGCTTTTGGAGACGTGTTGAACAAGACATTGCTGTGTCTGAAGTGAAAGAGGTTGTTGACTACTTTATCCTCTAGGGTTTTGATGGCTTCCTGTCTCACATTTAGGTCCTTCATCCATTTTGAATTTATTTTTGTGTATGGTGTAAGAGAGTGGTCTAGTTTCATTCTTCTGCATGTTTCTGTCCATTTATCCCAGCACCATTGGCTAAAGATACTGTATTCTTTCTATTGTATACTCTTTCCTGCTTTGTCAAAGGGTAGTTGCCCATACATTTGTGGGTTCTCTATTCTACTCCATTTGTCTTTGTGTCTGTTTTTGTGCCAATACCACATTGTGTTCATGATTACAGCTTTGTAATACAAGCTAACGAATTGTCATGCCTCCTGCTTAGTTTTCTTTTTCAGCATTAATTTGTCTATTCGGGGTCTATACAAATTTTAGGATTGTTTGTTGTAGCTTTGAGAAGAATGCTGGTGCAATTTTGATTGGGATTGAATTGAATGTGTACACTGCTTTGAGTAATATTGCCATTTAAAAAGATATATTCTTCTGGTTCATGAGCATGAAATGTTTTTCCTTTTCTTTGTGTCTTTTTCAATTTCCTTCATAAGCTTTATATAGCTTTCAGCATACAGATCTTTTACATCTTTGATCTGGTTTAGTCCTAGGTATTTTATGTTTCTTGTTGCAATTGTACATGGGATTCATTTCTTGATTCTCTTTCTGTTGCTTCATTATTGGTTTATAGAAATGTAATTGATTACTGCATATTGATTTTGTATCCTGCAACTTTGCTGAGTTTATAAGTTCTAGCAGCTCTTTGGTGGAGGCTTTTGGGTTTTCCATGTAGAGTATCATATCATCTGTGAAAAGCGAAAGTTTGACTTCTTCACCAGTTTGTATGCCTTTCATTTCATGTTGTTGTCTGATTGCTGATGGTAGGCCTTTCAACACTATTTTAAACAACCATGGTGAGTCTGGACATCCCTGTCATTTTCCTGATCTCAGCGGGAAAGCTCTCAGTTTTTCCCGATTGAGGATGATATTAGCTTGGGGCTTTTTATGTATGGATTTTATGATGTTAAGGCGTGTTCCTTCTATCCCAACTTTCTTGAGGGTTTTTATTAAGAAAGGATGCTGTATTTTGTCAAATGCTTTTTCTGCATCTATTGACAGGATCATATGGTTCTTTTCCTTTCTTTTATTAATGTGATGTATCACATTGATTAATTTGTGAATATTGAACCAGCCCTGCAGCCCAGGAATGAATCCCAGTTGATCATGGTGAATAATTCTTTTTATATGCTATTGACTTAGATTTGCTAGTATCTTGTTGAGAATTTTTACATGTTCCTCAGGGATACTGGTCTGTTATTCTCTTTTTTGGGGGTCTATGTCTGGTTTGGGAATCAAGGTAATGCTGGCTTCATAGAATGAGTCCGGAAGCTTTTCTTCCATTCCTGTTATTGAAACAGCTTGAGAAGCATAGGTTGTAACTCTGCTTTAAATGTAGAATTACCTGGTAGAATTACCCTGGGAAGTCATCTGGCCAAAGACTCTTATTTGTTGAAAGATTTTTGATAACATTCAATTTATTCGCTGATTATGGGTGTTCTCCAATTTTCTATTTCTTCCCCCTTTGAGTTTTGGTAGTGTGTGGGTGTCTAGGAATTTGTCCATTTCTTCCAGGTTGTCAGTTTATTGGCATATAATTTGTCATAATATTCTCTGATAATTGTTAGTATTTCTGAAGGATTAGTTGTGATAAGTCCATTTTCATTTGTGATTTTATCTATTTGGGTCCTCTCTTTTCTTTTTGAGAAGTCTGGCTAGGGGGGTATCATTTTATCTATTTTTTTCAGAAAAACAGCTCTTACTTTCATTGATCTGTTCTGTTTTTTGTTTGTTTGCTTGCTTGTTTGTTTGTCTTGCTTTTTTTGTTTGTTTTCTATATTGTTTATTTCTACTATGATCTTTATTATTTATCTTTGTCTGGCCTTGGAGTTTCTTTGGTGTTCTGCATCTAGTTCTTTTAGATGTGCTGTTAGATTTTGTGTTTGGGATTTTTCTTTTTTCTTGATATAGGCCTGGACTGCAATGTATTTTCCTTTTAGGACTGCCTTTTCTGCATCCCAAAGTGTTTGGACTGTCGTGGTTTCATTTTCATTTGTTTCCATATATTTTTTAATTTCTTTAATTGCCTGGTTGGCCCATTCATTCTTTAGCAGGATGTTATTTAATCCCCATGAAGTTGGATGTTTTCCAAAACTTTTCATGTGGTTGAGTTCAAGTTTGATAACATTGTAATCTGAAAGTGTGCATGGTATGATCTGAATTCTTTTATATTTATTGAGGGCTGTGACCCAGTATGTGATCTATCTTGGAGAATGTTCCATGTGGTCTTGAGAACAATGTGTATTCTGATGCTTTTGGATGAAAATTTCTGAATATACCTTTTAACTCCATCTGGTCCAGTGTATCATTCAGGGCCATTGTTTCTTTATTAATTTTGTGCCAAGATGATCAGTCCATTGATGTAAGTCGAATATTAAAGTTCCCTGCAATTACCATATTCTTATTAATAAGATTGTTTATGTTTGTGATTAATTGACTTATGTATTTGGTTCCTCCATGTTGGGAGCATAAGAATTTACAATTAGTAGGTGTTTTTTAATTGGTAGGCCTCATAATTACGATATAATACCCTTCTCCATCTCTCGTTACAGCCTTTACTTTAAAATCTAGTTTGTCTGATATGAGTATGGCTACTCCAGCTTTCTTTTGACTTTGAGTAGCATGACAGATGGTTCTCCATCCCTTTACTTTCAATCTGAAGGTGTCTGCAGGTCTAAATTTGGTCTCTTGTAGATAGCATATAGATGGAACTTGGTTTTTTTATCCATTTGATACACTATGTCTTTTGATTTGAGCATTTAGTTCATTTAAATTCAGGGTTATTATTGAAAGCTATGGATTCAGTGCCACTGTGTTATCTGTAGGCTTCATGCTTGTGATGGTGTCTCTGGTCCTTTGTAGTTTTTGCAGCATTCCACTCACCGAGTCCCCTTTAGAATCTCTTGAAGGGTTGGTTTAGTGATCATGAACTCCTTCAGTTTTTTTTTGGTAATTCTTTGTCTCTCCTTCTGTTCTGAGTGATAGCCTTGCTGGGTAAAGGATTCTTGGCTGCATATTTTTCCTATTTAGCACATTTAATATTTTTTGCCAATCCCTCTGGCCTGGCAACCTTCAGTGGATAGGTCTGCTACTACTATTTATGTCAATCCTTATAGGTTAAATCTTGTTTGTCCCTATGTGCTTTCAGAATTCTCTCTTTATTTTTGTATTTTCTGGTTTCACATGACATGTTGTGAAGATTGACTCCTGTCACATCTGAATGGAGTTCTCTGTGCCTCCTGGATTTCAATGTCTGTTTCCTTCTCCAAGGTGGGGAAGTTCTTGGAATGATTAGTTCAAGTAAACCTTCTGCCCCTTTCTCTCTCTCTTCTTCTTATGTTACGGATATTTTTACATTTCATTGAATCACTTAGTTCTCTAATTCTCCCTTGTTTTATCTCTCTTTTTCTCAGCTTCATCTTTTTCCATAATTTTGTCTTCTACATTACTTATTCTCCCCTCTGTCATTGTCACTGCATCTAGTTTATTTTGCATCTCATTTACGTTTCTTAATTCGTCATGACTACTTTTAGTTCCTTGATCTCTGTAGTAATAGATTCTCTGCTGTCTTCTATGCTTTTTTGCAAGCCCAACGATTAATCTTACAACTATTATTCTAAATTATTGATCAGATATATTGTTTATATCTGATTTGAGCACTTCTGTAGCTATCATTTCTTTTGTGGAGAATTCTTCTGTTTCATCACTTTGGCTAGTTTTCTGCCCCTTATGTTTTTTAAAAGCTTGTTATGCCTCCTGCACCTGCAAGCACTACTATATTAAAGAGGGGTCATGCACTGTCCAAGGCCTGGCCCTTCTGGAGGTTTTATTTTGAGTGTGCTATGTGCTCTGTGTTGTTGTGACTCTGGTTGTTTTATCTCTCTACTCGTAGTGATGTTTTGGACCCTCCATCAGGTGTGATTTAATTTGTTCATTGAAGTAACTGTGGTGGAAAAAAGTGGCAGTGGTGGTGGAAGAGACCTTACCCCATACAAGGAGAGAAATACAGGGCCAGGAAAAAAGAAAATAAAAGAAAATTGGCCAGGCAGTGAAACTATACGGCTTAATCCAGACAGAGAGGAAAATAAAGAATGAGATGTAGAACAGGTGTAAAGAGAATAGATTAAATATATCTGCTTAAACAAAGCAACAACCAGAGTAACCAGACTAGAAAAGGGGAGAAATAAGAAGAAAAAAAATTTTAAAAGGAAATGTGTGTATATATATATATATATATATGAATTATCCAAAGAATTAAATCAGAAAATGCAAAATCCCTGGATGCCTTGGAATTGGTGGCATAGTTAGTCTGGAGGAGGGGTTGTCTGGTTCACCAGCATCAATCTTGCTCCAGTAGATGCAGTTACCAGCGGAGGAGGGGTGTGGTTTGGTGTAGGCAGTTCGGCCTCCACTGTGGGCCCACTACAATTCCCTGAAGCCCCACCTTGTTGGTGATGGGGAGAAAAATGGTGGCACCTCATTCTCTCTTCCCTGAACTGGGTGTCCCAAATCACTCTGTTCAGGTTGTCTTCATAGTGCTGCAACAGCGAGAGCGGGCCTTTTTTTTTTTTTTCTTTTTCTTTTTTTGCTTGTTTGTTTGTTGTTTGTTTGTTTTGTTTTTTCTACTCCATATTCTCCCACTTGGCTGGTATTCAAACCCCAATGTCTTAAAAGATTTTGCTCCCAACAACCCTGTTCCAGGGAAGTATTTCTCTGCCCTGCCTATAAATGGCCTCTGGTTGGCAGGTACAGGCAGGGTCCTTTGTCCTTTGAAGGGCTATATACCTTCTTCCCTCAGTACTCCAGGGAGGGGATTGCTTTCTCCCACTATTGACTAAGCCTCTGAACTAGTTATTCAGCCCAGGGCTGATTCCCCTCCTCCCCAGGTGAGCGAACAGGGCAGCTTACCCCAGTCTGGAGAAGGCCCCTTGGTTAAAGATTGGATATTTCTCCAATTTTATTTTCTTATCCTCCAGTCCATGGTTTTTCTCTTATCCAAATATAGTCCTACACTTTCATTCTCTCTTTCTCTTCCATTTGTCTCTCTGTAGAAGGGGATTCCTCCCCGCTCTGTCTATACTATCCATTTTATTTCTTCCAGTTCATAATCACACACCTATGGCCCACCAGATTGTCCCTGTGGGCCCCTGTAGAAGTCTCTGTCACAATGTATACTGGACTCTTGGAATTCAGAGACATCTGGCCTCAACACTGCTGTATTTAAGGAACAAGAGAACTTTGGGTCTTCCTACTTCTCCATCATGTTCTATTTTAATTTAATTTAGAGAGAGAGAGCACAAAAGGTGGAGAGGGGCAGAAAAAGAGAAAGAATCTCAAGCAAGTTCAACACTCAGCATGGAGCCAAACATGGGGTTCAATCTCACACCGCTGTGATCATGATTTGAGGCAAAATCAAGAGTTGGACCGTCAACTTACTGAGCCACCAAGACGCCCATTCCATGGACACTTGAAAAGAATATTTATTCTGTTTTTTTTAATACATTATATTCTATTATTTACCATTAAAATATACTATTATTCTATGCAGTGTCTTGGAGGTATCTGTTATGTCTAGCTGGTTTACATTGGCATTCCAATCTTCCATTTCCTTTTGATTTTCTGCCTCATTATATCCATTTTTGAGTTAGGAATATTGAGTCTCCTTTTTTTAAAAATTTGTACCTAATTCATTAACACATAAACTTATTTCATATATTTTGGTTCTATGATGTTAGGTGAATATATGTTTATAACTTTGTATATCTTCCTGATGAATTTATTTTTATCATTATAAAATATACTTATTTCTAGTCATTTCTTTTCTCTTTAAAATCTATTTTTTCTGACTTTCTCTGACTGACTTATTTCAATTAGCATAAAACTTTCTAGCTCCAACCATGCCATTGCAAATGGCAAGATTCATTTTTTATGGCTAAGTAATATCCCATAGTGAGTACACACACACACACACACACACAACATCTTCTTTAATCATCCATCAGTCTATTGGACATTATGTTTTCATACTTTGGCTATTGTGGATAATGCTGCTATAAACACTCATATACATGGAATTTAAGAAACAAAACAAAAGAGTAAAGGCGGGAGAAGATAGAGGTAAAACAAGAAAGACACTCTTAACAGAGTAGAAAACAGAAAGGAGATGGGAGGGATTAAATAGGTGATAGGAGGGGCACTTGGGTGGCTCAGTTAAGGAGCTGACTTTTGGTTTTGACTCAGGTCGTGATGTCATTGTGAGTTCAAGCCCAAAATCAGGCTCCTTGTTGACAATGTGGAGCCTGCTTGGGATTCTGTCTGTCTCCCTCTCTCTATCCGCCTCCCATGAGTGCTGTCTCTAACTGAAAATGAATGAATGAATTAATTAATTAATTAAATTTAAAAAGTAAGAGAAATTAAGGAGTGGGCTTGCTGTGATTACCACAAGGTGTTTTATGAAAGTGTAGAATCACTATATTGTACATGTGAAACTAATATTACACTGTATGTTCATGAACTGAAATTTAAATTAAAAAGTTAGAAACTAAAGTCTATTTTGTCTGATATTAGTATACATGTTCAGCTTTCTTGTCGTTGCTGTTTTCAAGATTTATCTTTTTAATCATTTTGCTTAAAATGTATGTATATCTTGAATTTAAAGCCTTTTTCTACTAGTTTGTGTATATTTAGAATTCTTTTTAATTCAGACTGATATCTTCTGCCTTTTGATTGAATTGTTTAATGTATTCACATATAATGTTATTGTTGAATATAGATTGATTTAGGCTTTGCCACTTCAGTTTTGTTTTCTAGATTCCCTGTGCACCACTATTATTCTTTTACTGCTTTCTTCTGTATTAAATGAATATATTCTAACATAGATTTCTAACTTTTTTGTGATTTTTTTCACTGTTTGTGTTTTTTTCCTCATGTTGTAGTAGATTTTATACACACATTTTTTACATGTCCAATAGAGTTTCAGATTTATACTTACTTAATTCCAGTGAGATATAAGAGTGTTATTCCTATACAGCTCTGTTCTTTTTCCCACCCTTAGTGATATTTTTGTCCAAAGTACATCTCCGATATTAAAAACCCAATAATATATAATCCTTTTATGTATTTTAAGGAAGTTAAAAAAGGAAATCAAGCATATATTTAAAATTTCTTATATTAATGTTTTATTTTATCATTTATCTTCTTTGTTGTTATTTTTGTTATTGCTTAATTCTATTTCAATTAGCAATTATAGTCATTTCTTTTGCCCATATAGCTTTTCCACCTGTCACTTCCTCCTCCATGGTATTGACAAATATATTACATTTCAACATGGTGTATGCCCAAGAATAGTCTATATACTTATTGTTTTATAAAATTTCTTTTATTATCAGTTAAGAAGGAGAAAATGTGCATTAATACTGTATTTTATAGTTACAAAATTACTTTTACCAGTCCTTTTTTTTTACTTAGTGTTTCAGTGTAGTCACTTGCTTTTATCCTGAAAATTTTTTTCACTTTTTCGTATAAGCCATGTGTCCAAAAAAAATCTGTTTTTGTTTACCTAAGAATGTTTTTATTTTACATTCATTTTGAAAAATACTTTTCTAGATATTGAGTTGTTGGTCATTTTTTTCCACCACTTTGAATATGTAGTATCATAATTTCTGATGAGACATCAGCAAATTAACCTTATTGGCATTAACTTGTAAATTATAGGCCATTTTTCTCTTGTTGTTTTCAAGGTTTTTTCCTCTTTTATTTTGAATTTATCTATGATTTAGCTTATAACTTCAATAAATTGATCACTGTTATTCCAATTACCATTCACAACAACTTTCAACATATTTTAAATTTTCACTGTTTTTGAGAGTACCCTTATGCTCTAAGTTCTCTATACTCTATTACAAATGTTAGTTCCTTCAGGGAGGAATTTAAAGCTCTATTGTATGCTTCTCTCTTTGGAAAAAAAATATAAGCAAGACCTTTGGGACTGATGTGGAGATAATGGTACAATTCTTTATGACGCCATTACTTTAAGAATTGAACACTCAGCTGATAGTGGGGAAAGTAGTGTTCAATCTCCTCAGTTTGCCTTCTTCATCATGGAACCCCTGCTCCATAAGCTAGGGCAAGAAAAATTGAAGCCCATGTATTTTCAGAAGTGCCTCCTTCTTGTAACTGGACATCAGGTGGAAGAAAAAATAAAGAAAAGGGAGTCCCTACTCATATATTTTTTTCATGGAGGCAGGATGAGAACTGTTGACTTTGTGATCATCTCAGGAAGATATCTCTCTGACTAGGATCTTGACAAAGGAGTTGCATGTTCTTTGTTGTACCTGTGGAGAACAGAGTTTTTGTCTCACTTAACTGGAAGAAGTAAAGGAAAGGACACATCTTGGTTAAATGCCACAAATTCTCACAAATCTTACTAACTTTTAGAAGGCTTCATTAAAATATACCTTTACTGGCTGTATTGTTTCAAGCTATTTTGGGAGACTATAATTATTTTGTTATTTTTCACAATTTTGACCAGATTCAGTGGGGAGCAAGTCTGTGGATATCCTCATGCTAACATTCTGTAAGTGGAAATGCCACTGGTTTCATCTTACATAAAGGTAGTGCAATATCTATCCATTTATCATTGATTTGCACTTAGGCTATTCCCATAATTTGGTTATTGCAGATAGTGGTGCTATAAACATTGGGGTGCATGTATTTATTTGAATTACTATTTTTATATCATATGTGTAAATGCCTAGTAGTGCAATTGTTGGATCATAGGGTGGTTCTTTATTAACTTTCTGAGGAACTTCCATACTGTTTTCTGCAGTGACTGCACAAGTTTGCATTCCCACTAACAGTGCAAGAAGGTTACTCTTCTTTTCCCATACTTGCCCAACCCTGTTGTTTCTTGTATTGTTGATATTAGCCATTTTGACATTTGTGAGGTGATATCTCTGTATTTTTTACTTGTATTTCCCTGGTGATGTGATGTTGAGAATCTTTTTATGTGTCCGTTGTCCACATGGATGTCTTCTTTGGAAAAAATGTCTATTCACATATTCTGCCCATCTTTTAATTGGACAATTCATTTCTTGGTGTTGAGTTTTATAAACTCTCTATATACTTTGGATACTAAACTTTTATCAGATAAGTCATTTGCCAATATATTCTAAAATTACACAGGTTGCCTTTTAGTTTTGTTGAGTTTTCCCTTCACTCTCTTCAAAATTTTCATAATTTTTAATACATTTTGAATAAACTTGTGTGTATAGTGAAGCAAAGTGGTCCAGTTTCACTCCTATGCCCATTCTGTCCAGTTTTCTCAATGCCATTTGTTGAAGAGACCATCTCCCCCCCATGGATATTCTTTCCTCCTTTTTTGAAGATTAATTGACCACATAGTTGTGGGTTCATTTCTGGGCTTTCTATTCTGTTCTTTCTTTCTGTGTGCATATTTTTGTGCCATACTATTCTGAATGCTACAGTTTTTTGTTTTTATGTTTTTTTAATGTTTATTAATTTTTTTAGAGAGAGAGAGGACAGAAGAGGGGCAGAAAGAGATGGAAACAGATCCAAATCAAGCTCCATTCTCAGTGCAGAGTCTGACAGGGGGTTCAAAACTACAGACCGTGAGGTCAAGACCTGAGCTGAAGTCAGACACTCAACTGACTGAACCAACCAGGTGCCCCACTAAAGTTTGTTTTTTTTTTTTTATATATAACATGAAGTCTGGAATTGTGATGCCTTCAGCTTTGCTTTTCTTTTTCAAGATTGCTTAGACTATTCAGGGTCTTTTTTGATTCTGCACAAATTTTAGGATTGTTTGTTCTAGGCCTGTGAAAAGTGTCGTTATTTTTAAGTTTTTCTAATGTTTTATTTATTTTTGAGACAGAGGTGCAGGGCAGAGAGAGAGCGAGACACAGAATCCAAAGCAGGCTCCAGGGTCTGAGCTGTCAGCACAGAGCCCGACGTGGGTTTGAACTCACAAACCACGAGATCATGACCTGAGCCAAAGTCGGACGTTCAACCGACTGAGCCACCCAGGTGCCCCAAAGTGTTGTTATTTTGATAGAGATTTCATTCAATGTGTAAGTTGCTTTGGGTAGTATAGGCATTTTGACAATAGTTTTTGTTCCAATCCATGAGCTTCTTTATGTGTCCTCTTCAATTTCTTTTATCACTGCTTTATAATTTTCGGATTAGTTCTTTTACCTATTTGGTTAGGTTTGTTCCTAGATATATTATGTGTGCAATTGTAAATGGGATTGATTCCTTAATTTCCCTTTCTCCTGTTTCATTATGGATATATATAAATATAACATATTTATTTCTATTGATTTTTTTATCTGAGAACTTTACTGAATTAATGTATCAGTTCTAAGCAATGTTTTGTGAAGTTTTTCTGGTTCTCTCTATAGAGCATCATGTCATCTGCAAGTAGTGACAGTTTGATTCCTTTCTTGCTTATTTGGATGCCTCATTTCTTTTTGTTGTCTTATTGTTGTGGCTAGTACGTTAAGTCATAAGTTAAATAAGAGTGGTTACAGCAGACATCCCTATCCACCTGAACATAGAGGTAAATTTTTCAGTTTTTCCCCACAGAAAATATTAGTTGTTGGTTTTATGTATATGGCCTTTATTATTTTAAGCTATGTACTCTCTTGCCCTACTTTATTGAGGGTTTTTATGATGGATTATGAACAAAGTCAAATGCCTTTTCTGCACATATTGAAAGGATAATATGGTTCTTATCCTTTCTTTTATTAATGTGTTGTATCATGTTGATTGATTTGGGAACATTGAACCACTCTTCAAGCCCAAGAATAAATCCCCCTTGAGCTTGGTGAATGATTCTTTTAATGTACTGTTGAATTTCCTTTACTTGTATTTTATTGATAATTCTTGCATCCAATTTCATCAGTGATATTGGACCACATTTCTCTTTTTTATTGTGGTCTTTATCTGACTTGGGTATTAAGATAATGCTGGCCTCATAGGATGAATTTGGAAGTTTTCTTTCCTTGTCTATTTTTTGGAATAGTTTGAGATATATAGGTGTTAACTCTTTTTTAAATGCTTGGTAGAATTCACCTCTGAAGCCATCTGGTCCTGAAATTTCGTTTGTTGGAGGATTTTTTATTAATGATTCAATTTCTTTTTTTAAATTTTTTTAATGTTTATTGATTTTTGAGACAGAGAGAGACAGAGCATGAACAGGGGAGGGCCAGAGAGAGAGGGAGACACAGAATCCGAAGCAGGCTCCAGGCTCTGAGCTGTCAGCACAGAGCCCGACGCAGGTCTCGAACTCACAGACCAGGAGATCATGACCTGAGCCGAAGTTGGATGCTTAACTGACTGAGCCACCAGGCGCCCCCAATGATTCAATTTCTTGATCCGTTCAAGTTTTTTATCACTTCCTGTTTCAGTTTTGATAGTTTATATGTTTCTAAGAATTTGTGCATTTCTTCCAAGTTGTCTAATTTGTTGGCCTATAGGTTTTGGTAGTATTCTCTTATAATTGTTAGTATTTCTGATTTTTTTTCCACTTCTCTCCATTGTGATGGTATTTATTTGGGTACTTCCTCTTTTCTTTTTAATACATCTTCCCATAAGGTTATTAAATTTATTAATTTTATAAAGAACCAGTTTCTGGTTATCTTGGTTGGTTCTATATTTTTGTTTGTTTGTTTATTTTGTTTTGTTTTGTTTTGCTTTTGTTTGTTTGTTTTAATTTCTACATCATTTAGTTCTGGCATAATCTTTATTATTTCCCTCCTTCTGCTGATTTTATGCTCCATTTGTTCTTTTCTGACTCCTTTAGGTGTTAGGTTAGGTTGTTTATTTGAGATTTTCTTGCTTCTAAAGGTAAGCTTCCATTCCTATATAATTCATTTTAGGATCACTTTTGCTGAATCCTGAAGGTTTTGTGCCATTGCGCTTTCATTTTTGTTTCCAAGTATTTTTTTTTATTTCTTCTTTGATTTCCTGGATCATACATTCTTTGTTTAGTAGTATGGTGTTTAATCTCCTTGTTTTGTGGTCTTTCCAAAATTTTTTCTTTCTTGACTTCAATTTTCATAGTTTTTTCTGGTCAGAAAAGATGCATCATATCAATCTTTTCATATTTGTTGAGGCCTAATATTTATGTAACATGTGATCTATTTGGAGCAGCTTAAAAGAATGTGCAGCTTAAAAGAATACATATTCTGGGGTGGGCCAAGATGGTGGAGTAGCATATAAATTATGTTTCTTTAATCCCTGAAATGCAGCTAGATTAAGGCCAAACAATTTTTCACACCTAGGAAAATGATCTGAGGATTAACACAACAATCTGCGCAACCTGAGTGACAGAACTTGGCAGGTGTGCGGTTCAGAGAGGTGAACTAGTGTATACAGAAACTGCATAAGGGAGGGAGTTATTTTTGCAGAGATGACAGAAAAAAGGGGGAGAGTGTGGCACATCAGGAGAGTACAGGTAAAGCACTTCCCCTGAAAGCTGAAGAGAATGAGAAAGAGTGGAAATACAAGGGATTGAACAAAAAATCTGTCCCCCAGAGCCATTGATGGAGAGAAAGGAGAAGGTTTCAATACCCATTAGGGCTCTATACGCAGGGGAGCACAGAGTCAGAAATTCTGGAGCTCAATACCTGGCAGCTCTCTGGTAGGGAGGAAGATAGAATCCACAGGAGCAGGCAGAGAGGTCTGAGGGGCCTGGGGATCACATGGGGATAAGCAGTTCTCCTGCTTGGAGGGTATTCAATAGAGGTCATACAGACTTCTCAAAGGTCCCAACAGACCTCAGAGAATAGCTCCATTTTCTGGCATTGGAACAAAGTCACCAGAGTTCAGTGGAACCTGGCACTGTGTGTTGTGATTTGCCATGATCTCTGAATCTTTGCCACTATGCAATTGCACAAACTTTTTCTGCAACAAGCCAGCAACCAGCAACAATCTCTGAGAACCTCTACCATAGCAGTATCACATGGACATTCTCTGGGGAAAGTCGGCACCTGGCTACTGCTCCATGAGACCCTCCCCTAGAGATCTGAAGTGGATCCAAGCTTCAGGGTTTTCATAAGTGAGGGGTTTGGAAACACAGCCTCATCTGATATAAAATTTGGGAGGGAAGTGCCTCCTGGCAGTCTGATGGCTTGGACACAGTGTAGGAGAAGGGAGTGGAAGGAAGCCTGACACAAAGGAGGGGTGCTTGATCATGGGTTGATGAGAGCACAGAGTTCTTGTGCCAGAAACTAGGAAGCTGAGTGTTGCCATTTTTACATTTTCCCCACATGTGCAATATATGCATGAACATACACCAATCCACTCCATTAAGCTAAGCAGAGCTATCAAGTGGATAATGGAGCTGTTATACCAAGCCTTGCCCAGTTAACTACACCCTGCAACCACATGCCCTAGAGGATCACCACAAGCCTTTCTACCAGTTTTGTGTATGGACTATAAAGTGCTTCATAGTTCAAGTTCTAGGGGAAACTGGTTATAACTTCATTCGCTTTTCATTCTGTTTTCTGGTTCATCTATTTGTTTGTTTGTTATTTGTTTTTGTTTAAATTGCTTTCTTTTTTCTTTTCTCCTTTCCCTTCTTGTCATGGATACAGAAAGAGAAAATTTTATTTTTATTTTCTCTGTTATTTTTTTCTTCTATTTACAATGTTATGTTTTGAAACACTTTAGTGTACTTCACTTTCTTCATTTTATTTTATTCTATTTTGTTGTAAATGTATTTTTTTAATTCTTAATTTTTTCTTCATTTTCTTTTTCTTTTCTTTCCCTTTTTTTTCTCTATTCTGTCAAGCTTCTTTCAACAACTACATAAAAGCACATCTAGGATCTAGTTTCCCTTATTTGATATTTTGTGTTGTTTTTAATTTTTCAAATTTTATTATTTTAAAAACTTATTATACTTTTTTTTCATCCAAAATGACAAAACAAAGCAATTCACTCCACAAGAAAGAACAGGAATGAATGACAGCCACAGTCTTAGCCAACACAGATATAGGCAAGATGTCTGAAACAGAATTTAGAATCACAATAATGGAAATACTGGCTGGAATTGTAAAAGGTATAGACTCCTTTTCTGTGGAAATAAAAGAAGTAAAATCTAGTCAGGACAAAATTAAAAATGCTATAACTGAGATGCAATCTCGAATAGATACCACAATGGCAAGCCTGGATGATGCAGAACAGCAAATCAGCGATATAGAACACAAAATTTTGGAGAATGAAGCAGAAAAAGAGGGAAACTAAGCCAAAAGAGCACCATGCAAGAATTAAAGAATACAGTAAACATTGAAAAGGAATAGCATCCAAATCATAGAAGTCCCAGAAGATGAAGAGAGAGAAAAAAGGGGTAGAAAGTTTATCTTAGCAAATTATAGTGGAAAGCTTTCTTAATCTGAGGAAAGACACAGACATCAAAATCCAAGAATCACAGAGAACTCCCATTAGATTCAACAAAAACCAACCATCACCAAGGCATATAATAATCAAATTCACACACACACAAACACAGACAAGGAAAGAATTATTAAAGCAACAAGGGGAAAAAAGTCCTTATCCTATAAGGGAGGAGAGATCAGGTTTGCAGCAGACCTATCCACAGAAACATGGCAGGCCAGAAAAGAGTGCAGGGTACATTTACAGTGCTGAATTGGAAAAATATGCATCCAAGTATTCTTTATCCAGCAAGGCTGTCATTCAAAATAAAAGGAGAGATAAGAGTTTACCAGACCAAAAAAAAAAAAAAAAAAAAAAACAAAACCTAAAAGGAGTTTGTGACCACTAAACCAGCCCTTCAAGAAAGATTAAAGGAAACTTTCTGAGGGGATAAAACATGAAACGAAACAGAAAATAACAAAAATAACAAAGACTAGAAAGGACCAGAGAACATCACCAGAAACTCCAAATCTACATTCAACACACTGGTAATAAATTCATACGCTTCAGTATTCACTTAAATGTCAATTGAGTAAATTCTCCAATCAAAAGACATAGGATACTGAATGGAAAAGAAGCCAAGATCCATCTCTATGGTGTTAATAAAAGACCTATCTGAGACCTAAAGTCACTATCAGATTGAAAGTAAGGGAATAGAGAACCATCTACCATGCTAATAGTCACCAAAAGTAATCCAGAGAAGCCAATCTTACAGCAGACAATCTAAACTTTAAAATAAAGACTGTATCGGGGTGCCTGGGTGGCACAGTCGGTTAAGCGTCCGACTTCAGCCAGGTCACGATCTCGCGGTCCGTGAGTTCGAGCCCCGCGTCGGGCTCTGGGCTGATGGCTCAGAGCCTGGAGCCTGTTTCCGATTCTGTGTCTCCCTCTCTCTCTGCCCCTCCCCCATTCATGCTCTGTCTCTCTCTGTCCCAAAAATAAATGAACGTTGAAAAAACAAAATTTAAAATAAAGACTGTATCAAGAGATGAAGAAGGGCATTATATCGTAATTAATGGGTCTATCCACAAAGACCTAACAATTGTAAACATTTATGCTCCAAATGTGAAGGAACCCAAATATATAAATCAATTTATCACAAACATAAAAAACTGATTTTACTCATACCATAATAGTAGGGGACATCAACACCCCAGTTACAGCAATGGGAAGATCATCTAACCAGAAAGCCAACAAGGAAACAGTGACTTTTCATGACACACTAGACCAGATGGACTTAACAAACATACTCAGAAAATTTCATCCGAAAGCAACAGAATACACATTCTTCTTGAGTGCATATGAAGCATTCTCTATATTAGATCACACACTGGGACACAAATCATCCCTCAACAAGTACAAAAAGATTGATATCATACCATGCATATTTTCAGACCACAATGCTATGACACTAAAAGTCAACCACAATAAAAAAAATTTACAAAGACCACAAATGCTTGAAGATTAAATAGCATCCTACTAAAGAATGAATGGGTTAACCAATAATTTAAAAAGTGAATTAAAAACCACATGGAAGCGAATGAAAATGATAAGACAACAGCCAGAAACTACTGCGATGCACCAAAGCCTTCATAAGAGGGAAGTGTATAGCAATCCAGGCCTTCCTAAAGAAGGAAGAAAGGTCTCAGATACATAACCTAACTTTACACCTTAATGAACTGGAAAAACAACAGAAAATAAAACCTCAAATCAGGCGAAGATGGGAAACAATAAAGTAGAAATCAATGATATGGAAAACAACCACAACAACAGAAACAACAAAACAGTAGAATAGAGCAATGAAATCAGGAGCTGGTTCTTTAAAGTAATAACAAAATTGACAAACCCCTAGCAAGACTGATCAAAAAGCAAAAAAAAAAAAAAAAAAAGGAAGGAATCAAATAAATAAAAACAAGAATGAAAGAGGAGAGATAACAACCAACACTGTAGAAATACAAACAATAATAAAATAATATTAAGAGAAATTATATGCCAAAAAAATTGGGCAATCTGGAAGAATTGGACAAATTCCTAGCAACATATAAACTACCAAACCTGAAAAAGAATAAATAAAAAAATGTGAACAGACCCATAACCAGTAATGAAACTGAATTAATAATCAAAAATCTCCCAAATAATGGGAGTCCAGGACTGGATGGCTTTTCTGGAGAATTCTACCAAACATTTAAAGAAGAGTTAACACCTATTCTTTTGAAGCTGTTCCAAAAAAAAAAAATGGAAAGAAAACATCCAAACTCATTCTACAAGGCCAGCATTATCTTGATTCCCAAAGCAAAGACCCTAATAAAAAAGAAGCACAGACCAATTTCCCTGATGAACATGGATGCAAAAACTCTCAATAAGATACTAGCCAACTAGATCCAACAGTACATTAAGTGTATTATTCACCATGATCAAGTGGAAGTTATACATGGCATGCAGGGCTGGTTCAATATCCTCAAATAAATCAATGTGATACATGACAGTAATAAAAGAAAGAATAAGAACCATATGACCCTCCCAATAGATGGAGAAAAAAGCATTTGATAAAATACAGCATACTTTCTTAATAAAAACTGTCAAGAAAGTAGGTATAGAAGGATGATTCTTCAAGATCATAAAGGCCATATACAAAAGACCCACAGCTAATACCATCCTCAATAGGAAAAACTGAGACCTTTCAACCTAAAGTCAGTAGCATGACCAAGATATCCAGTCTCACCACTATTATTCAACATAGGATTGGAAGTCCTGGACTCAGCAATCAGACAACACAAAGAAATAAAATGCATCCAAATCAGCAAGAAGGAAGTCAAACATTCATTCTTCCCAGACAACGTGATACTCTACATGGAAAACCCAAGAGATTCTATGAAAAAACTACTATGAAAAGAACTTCTATGAAAAGAACTACTCCACGAATTCAGCAAATTCACAGGTTATAAAATTAATGCACAGAAATTGGTTTCAATTTAAACACTAATAATGAAGCAGCAGAAAGAGAAATCAAGAAATCGATCCCATTTACAATTGCACCAAAACCCATAAAATATCTAGGAATAAACCTAACAAAAGTGAAAAAATCAATACACTGAAAAAAATTAAAGACACACACAAAAAAAGGAAAAAAAAATTCCATGCTCAGGGATTGGAAGAACAAATATTGTTAAAATGTAGATACTACTCAAAGCAATGTACATATTCAATGCAATTCCTGTGAAATAACACCTGCATTTTTCAAAGAGCTAGAACAAACAATCCTAAAATTTTTATGGAACTGGAAATGACCCTGAATAGCTAAAGAAATCCTGAAAAAAGAAAAAAAAAATCTGGAGTCATCACAATCCCGGACTTCAAGATTATTATTAAGGTGTAGTAATTAAGAAAGTATGGTACTGGCACAAAAACAGATACATATATCAATGGAACAGAATAGACAGAACCCAGAAAAGGACTCACAAACATACTGCTAACTGATCTTTTACAAAGAGGAAACACTATCCAATGGAATGAAGGAAGTCTCTTCAGCATATGGTGTTGGGAAAACTGGACAGCGATATGCAGAAGAATAAACTAAGACCATTTTCTTTCTTTTTTTTATGTTTATTTATTTTTTACAGAGAGAGAGAGAAAGAGAGAGAGAGAGAGAGGGAGAGAGAGAGAATGAGCGGGGGAGGGGCAGAGACAGAAAGAGACACAGAATCTGAAGCAGGCTCCAGGCTCTGAGCTGTCAGCACAGAGCCCGATGCAGGGCTCGAACTCACAAACTGTGAGATAATGACCTGAGCTGAAGTAGGACACTCAACTGAGCCACCCAGGCACCCCCTGAGACCATTTTCTTACACCATTCACAAAAATTAACTCAAAATGGGTCAAAGACCTAAAGGTAAGACAGAAAGCCGAAAATCCTAGAGGACAAAGCCTGCAAAAACGTCGGCTGCATCAAATTCTTACTCAATATGTCTCTGGAGGAAAGGAAAACAAAAGCAAACATGAACTATTGGGACCTCATCAAGAAAATAATAATAATAAAGCTTCTTCACGGTGAAGGTAACAATCACCAAAACTAAAAGGCAATCCACAGAATTGGAGAAGATATTTGCAAATGGCATGTCAGATAAAGGGTTAGTATCCAAAATCTATAAAAAAAACTTATCAAACTCAACACCCTCCTCCCCCCCCAAAAAAAAAACACAAAAAATTACCCATTAAAGAAATGGGCAAAAGACATGAATAGACATTCCCCTAAGAAAACAACCAGATGGCTAATGGACACGTGAAAAAAATGCTCAACATCAGGGAAATATAAATCAAACCCACAAAGAGATATTACCTCAGAACTGTCAAAATGGCTAAAATGAACACCTCCAGCAACAACAAATGCTGGCGAGGATGGAGAGAAAGAGGAATCCTTTTGCACTTCTGGTGGGAATGCTAACTGGTGCAATCACTTTGGAAAACAGTATAGAGGTTCCTTAAAAAATTAAAAGTAGAACTACCCTATGACCCAGCAATTCCACTAGGTATTTATCCAAAGGATACAGGTGTGCTGTTTAGAAGGGGCACACACACCCCAATGGTTATAGCAGTACTATTGACAATAGCCACATTATGGAAAGAGCTCAAATGTCCATGGACGGATAAATGGATAAAGAAGATGTGGTGTATATATACAATGGAATATTACTTGGCAATCAAAAAGAATGAAATCTTGTCATTTACAACAATGTGGATGGAACCAGAGGGTATTAATACTAAGCAAAATTAGTCAGAGAAAGACAAGTATGTTATTTCACTCGTATGTGGAATTTAAGATACAAAGCAATGATTATAAGGGAAGAGTAGCATAAATAATATAAAAACAGAGAGTGTTACTAAATTAAAAAAAAACGCTTAAATACAGAGAACATATTGAAGGTTGCTAAAGGGTTGTTGGTGGAGGGATGGGCTAAATGGGCAAGGGGCACTAAGGAGGACAATTGTTGGGCTGAGCACTGGCTGCTATATGTAGGGCATGTATCACTGGATTCTACTTCTGAAATCATTATTAATTTATATGCTAACACACTTAGAGATACATTTAAAAGTAAGTAAATAAATAAATGAATAAATAAATAGATTGCATATTCTGCTGTATTAGTGTGGAATATTCTAAATATATCTGTTAAGTCTATCTGGTCATATGTGTCACTTAAAATCAGTGTTCCCTTGGTGATTCTCTGTTTATATGATCTTTCCATTGATGTAGGTGGGGATGTAGATGTAGATGATATTATTGTATCATTTATTAATTATTTTTCATTTAAGTATATTATTATTTGTTTTATATATTTGGGTGCTATCATGTTGGGTAGATAAATATTTACAAATGTTAGATCTTCTTGTTGGATAGTCTCCTTTATTATAATATAGTAACTTTTCTCACTTTTTGTTAAAATCTTTGTTTTAACGTTTAGTTTTTCTGATATAAATATTACTACTCTGGCTTATTTTGACATAGATTTTTATGGTAAGCATTTCTCCATCCCCTTACTTTAAATCTTCATGTATTGTTAATTCCAAAATGAGTCTTTTGTAGGCAGCATATAGATTTTTTTAATCCATTCTGACACATTATGTCTCATGATTGGAGCATTTATTCCATTGCATTCAGAGTATTTATTGATATATATGTATTTAGTGCAATTTTATTACTTCTTTTGTTGTTTCTGGAAATTTTATCTGTTCCTTTCTTGTCTTTGTCACTTTGGGACTTTCCTTTCCATTCAAAGAACACCCTTTATTATTACCTACAGAGTAGTTTTAGTATTCACAAATTCCTTTAGTTTTCATTTGTCTGGGAAACTCTTTAACTCTCTTTCTATTCTGAATAGTATAATTATTGGATAGATTATCCTTGGTTGAAGATATATATATTTTTGTCATTCAACCTGTTAAATATATCATGCCAATCCCTTCTGGCTTTCCAGGCTTCTTTTGAGAAATATGCCGCTACCCATGTGGGCCTTAACTTGTAAGTTAAGGACTACATTTGCCTTGTTGTTTTTAAGATTTTTTTCTTTATTGCTACATTTTGCAAATTTAATTCCAATGTATCTTATTGTTAGCATGTTTTTGTTGATTTTGTTGACATTTTCTCTGCCTCCTTGATTTGTATGTCTGTTTCTTTCCCCAGATTAGAGAAGTTTTCAACTGTTATTTTCTAAAAAAAAAAAAAAAAAATCTGCCTCATTTTCTTTCTCTTCTAAGACTCCTATAATGTTAGTGTTATTTCTTTTGATTGAGTCACTAAGTTCCCTAAGTGATTATTATGCGTTCCATAATAATTCTTTTTCTCTTTTCTTTGCTTCATTGTTTCAATTATTTTTTCTTCTATATCACTAATTCCTTTCTCTGCTTCTTCCAGCCAACTGTTCATTTCATCAAGCATGTTTCCAATGTCAGTTAGTGCATTCTCTATCTCTGAGATATTCTTTTTTAAATGTTTATCTCTGTGGTTAGGGTCTCCCTAATGTTTTCAACTCTTTTCTCAAGCCTAGTGAGTATCCTTATCATTGTTTCTTTAAATTCTCAATCAGGCATATTCTTTATATCTGGTTCACTTAGATATTCAGTCGTGGTCTTGTTTCATTTGAAATGAATTCCTTTATCTTGGCATTTTGTCTAAGTCTCTGTGTTCTTCTATGTGTAAGAAAAGTCAGTTATGTTTTATGCTCCTGAGAATAATGGCTTTATCAAGAAGAGATCATGTAGCGACTAGGGTCTGGCACATAAAGATTGTCTCTGGGTGCTCCCTGTGCTCTGATCTTGTTTTTGCTTGTGTTATCCTTCAGGTCATTTGTTTGTAGAGGTTCTCCTTGCCTGCAGTGGGTAATTTTTGGTCCTTTGTCTGAATATAGTGAGTTTTCAATGATGTGCTCTGTTCTGCTTTTTATTATTTTTAATTTTTAATGTTTCTTTATTTTTGAGAGAGAAAAAGACAGAACGCGAGTGGTGGAGGAACCCAGAGAGAGGGAGACACAGAATCCGAAGTAGGCTCCAGGCTCTGAGCTGTCAGCACAGAGCCCAGGGCAGGGCTCAAACTCATGAACCACCAGATCACGACCTGAGCCAAAGTTGGACATTTAACTGACAAGGTCACCTAAGTGCCCCTGGTCTGCTTTTTAAATTAGACCTGGTACTGAACCCCTGCAGAACACAGGTTGGCATATGTACTGTGGGAAGGGGTGTCTGCAGGTCTTCTGGGTAAGGTGCCTAGTTTGCTGGTGCCAAAACAAGCTTGACTGGGAAGGGTAGTCCAGCCAGAGCTCATGAGTGTAGGACTTGGTGTAAACAAATTAGGCATTTTCCTTGTGTGCTACACTGCTTCTTATAATTGGCTCTGTGTTCATGCTTAGGAGTGGTGGAAGGAAATGACTCCAGCCAGCTCCTTTTCCCTGGAGATACATCCCCAGTGCATTCTCTCTCTCAGGAAAGCCCTCTGAGAAGAGGAAGTAATCTCCCTTCTATGTATCTCAGTTGGTTTTCAGATATTTATTTCTTCTCTGCCGCCAGATTTTTTGTCTTCATTCTGTCCAGGATCAGTGCAATATCTTAGGACCAAGGACCTTCAAAACTCCCAGCTTTAAGCCCTCTTGGTTCCACAAACTTCTGAAAATTAGCCCCTCTCTTTTCCCAGTCAAAGGCTTTGGGGAAGCGTTCTCCTTATGTGTTCACCTGTGTACTCCACTTTCTCTTCTTATCTGCCACCACAGCACCTTCCCCACTTGCAGCTCTATTCCTACTTTCTCTTCTCTGCCACCACAGTACCTTCTTATCTGCCACAACAATGTTCCATTTCTCCAGTAAACCACATCTTCACACATCCTACCCTCCCTTTAGTTGCAGAATTTGTCCTGTTTTCAGATTGATTTTGGCTATGTTTAGGAGGATTTGATATTTTTCTATTTGTGTTCCTGGGGTGAGAGGAGCCCATGTTCATCCTACTCTGCAATCATCTTCTATCCCCATATCTTGATAATTTTAAATCCTCCTATCGTGAACATGATCTATCAGTCCATTTGTTTAGTTTTTTTTTCTTTTGTATCTTTCATCAGATAGTTCTAGTTTCCTCCTAATATATTTTGTTAAATTTATGCCTCAGTATTTTGTTTTTAGTGTTGCTAATGGTAATGTGTTTAATATTAAGTTACTAATGTTCAGTGATAGTATATAGGAAAATAATGTTAATCTTCAATCATGTAACTTTGTTGTAATCACTTATTTTTTCCAGGAGATTTTTTGGTTGATTCTTTTATATATTTTTTTCTTTTTTAATTAAAAAAATGTTTCCATTTTATTTTTGAGAGAAAGAGACAGAGCTAGCTCAGGGAAGGGGCAGAGACAGAGGGAGACACAGAATCCAAAGCAGACTACAGGCTCTGAGCTGTCAGCACAGAGGATGATGAAATCGTGACCTGAGCTGAAGTCGGACACTTAACCAAGTTAGTCACCCAGGAGCCCAGATTCTGTGATATTTTCTACAAATATGTCTTCATGAACAAATGGAGATTTACACTTTTTTCCCCCTAATCTGTATTTTTTTTTTATTTCCTACTCCTATACTATTTCATTAGCTAGGACTACCAGTACAATGTTGAGTGAGAGTAGTGAGAGGGAATATCCTTGTACCTGATCTTGGTGGAAATAACTTTAATTTCTCACCAATTAGTATGATGTTATTCCATGTGTTTTGTAGATTTTTTTCTTATCAAATCAAAATAATCTGTATTCCTATTTAGCTGTGGGTTTTTATCATGAATAGTGTTTAGTTTTATCAATACTTTTACACACACACACACACACACATATATGATCGTGTTATTTGTATTGTAGTTTCTTGATGTGATGAATTATATTAATTTACTTTTAAATGTTGAACCAGACTTGCAGGCCTAAAATAAACCCCACTAAGTCATGGTGTATAATTAGGTGTATACATTGTTGAATCGAATTTGATATTTCATTAATAAAATATATTCATGAGAGATATTGGCCTATAGTTTACTTTTCTTGTAATTTTTTGTCTGGTTTTAACATTAGGGTAATGCTAAATTTATAGGATGAGTTAGGAAGCCCTCTGTCTCAACAGGTTGGAGGTGACTGAAACTATTAGCATAATTTCTTTCTTAAATTTTTGGCAGCATTCATCATTAAGCCCATTTGGTCTACCTTTCTATTTTAAAAATTTTTAATAATTAATTCAAGGAGTTCGGGAGACAATGGCAGCCGTAGGAGGATGCTGGGCTCACCGCACGTCCTGTGATCACTTAGATTCCACCTACACCTGCCTAAATAACCCAGAAAACCACCAGAAGACTAGCAGAACGAGTCTCCTGAGCCAAGCACAGACGAAGGCCCATGGGAGAGGGTAGGAAGGGTGGAGAGGCGGTGCAGGCTCAAGGAGTGGCGGGAGGGAGCAGGGAGGAGGGGCAGCCTGCCGGCCAAGCAGAGCCGCCGAGTCTGGCTTGCAAAAGTGGAGGGGCCAGATGGAGTGTGTTCTAACAGCAAGCCTGACTTAGCATACAGGAGGTCATAAGTTAACAGCTCTGCTTGGAAAGCGGGAAGGCTGGAGGACAAAGGGAGGGAGAGTTGCTGAGACCCTGGAGGACAGAGCTCAGTCTGGCGGGAACAAAGGTGCTAGCCAGCGCCATCTCCCTCGCCCATACCTCAGCCAAAATCCCAAAGGGAGCCAGTTCCTGCCAGGGAACTTGCTCGCTCTGCTCAAACACCCAACGCTGTGCTCCTGTGGAGCCACCCCCCCAACATCAGGTCTGACTCCCTCCCGCTGCCACAGGGCCCCTCATGAAGTGGATCAGGGAAAAAGAAGCGAGCTAAGGGTGCCCCTCCTGCCCCCGTGCACCTTGCCTACCCACCCCAGCTAATACGCCAGATCCCCAGCACCAAAAGCCTGGCAGTGTGCAAGTAGCCCAGACAGGCCACACCACCCCACAGTGAATCCTGCCCTGAGGAGAGGGGAGGAGAAGGCACACACCAGTCTGACTGTGGCCCCAGCAGTGGGCTGGGGGCAGACATCAGGTGGGACTGTGGCCCCACCCACCACTCCAGTTATACACCAGAGCATAGGGGAAGTTCCCTGCAGGTCTGCACCACTCCAGGGACTATCCAAAATGATGAAACGGAAGATTTCCCCTCAAAAGAATCTCCAGGAAATAACAAAAGCTAATGAACTGATCAAAAAGGATTTAAATAACATAACAGAAAGTGAATTTAGAATAATAGTCATAAAACTAATCACTGGGCTTGAAAACAGTATAGAGGACAGCAGAGAACCTCTTGCTACAGAGATCAAGGGACTAAGGAACAGTCAGGAGGAGCTGAAAAATGCTATAAACAAGATGCAAAATGAAATGGAAACGACCACGGCTTGGACTGAAGAGACAGAGGAGAGAATAGGTGAACTAGAAGATAAAATTATGGAAAAAGAGGAAGCTGAGAAAAAGAGAGATAAAAAAAACCCAGGAGTATGAGAGGAAAATTAGAAACTAAATGATACACTAAAAAGAAATAATGTACGTGTAATTGGTATCCCAGAGGAGGAAGAGAGAGGGAAAGGTGCTGAAGGGGTACTTGAAGAAATTATAGCTGAGAACTTCCCTGAACTGAGGAAGGAAAAAGGCATTGAAATCCGAGAGTCACAGAGAACTCCCTTCAGATGTAATCTGAATCGATCTGCACAACACATAATAGTGAAACTGGCAAATACAAGGATAAAGAGAAAATTCTGAAAGCAGCAAGGGATAAACGTGCCCTCACATATAAAGGGAGACCTATAAGACTCGTGACTGATCTCTCTTTTAAAACTTGGCAGGCGAGAAAGGATTGGTAGGAGATCTTCAATGTAATGAGCAGAAAAAAATATGCAGCCGAGAATCCTTTTTCCAGCAAGTCTGTCATTTAGAATAGAAGGAGAGATAAAGGTCTTCCCAAACAAACAAAAACTGAAGGAATTCGTCACCACTAAACCACCCTACAAGAGATCCTAAGGGGATCCTGTGAGACAAAGTACCAGAGACATCGCTACAAGCATAAAATATACAGACATCACAATGACTCTAAACCCGTATCTTTCTATAATAACACTGAAAGTAAATGGATTAAATGTGCCAACCAAAAGATAAGGTATCCAAAAGGATAAAAAAACGAGACCCATCTATTTGCTGTCTACAAGAGACTCATTTTAGACCGGAGGACACCTTTAGATTGAGAGTGAGGGGATAGACAACTATTTATCATGCGACTGGAAGCCAAAAGAAAGCTGGAGTAGCCATACTTATATCAGACAAACTAGACTTTAAATTAAAGGCTGTAACAAGAGATGAAGAAAGGCATTATATAATAATTACAGGGTCTATCCATCAAAAAAGCTAACAATTATAAATGTCTATGTGCCGAATACTGGAGCCCCTAAATATATAAAACAATTACTCATAAAATAAGTAACCTTATTGATAAGAATGTGGTAATTGCAGGGAATTTTAACACTCCACGTACAGAAATGGATAGATCATCTAGACGCACCGTCAATAGAAAAACAAGGGCCCTGAATGATACATTGGATCAGATGGACTTGACAGATCTATTTAGATGTCTGCATCCCAAAGCAACAGAATATACTTTCTTCTCGAGTGCACATGGAGCATTCTCCAAGATAGATCATATACTGGGTCACAAAACAGCCGTTCATGAGTATACAAAAATTGAAATTATACCATGCATGGTATAACTTGAAGCTTAAAATCAACCACAGGAAAAAGTCTGGAAAACCTCCAAAAGTATGGAGGTTAAAGAAAAGCCTACTAAAGAATGAGTGGGTGAACCGGGCAATTAGAGAAGAAATTTAAAAAATATATGGAAACAAAAAAAATGAAACTGCAACAATCCAAACGCTTTGGGATGCAGCGAAGGCAGTCCTGAGAGGAAAATACATTGTAATCCAGGCCTATCTCAAGAAACAAGAAAAATCCCAAAGACAAAATCTAACAGCACACCTAAAGGAAATAGAAGCAGAAGAGCAATGGCAGCCTAAACCCAGCAGAAGAAGAGAAATAATAAAGACAAGAGCAGAAATAAACAATATAAAATCTAAAAACACTGTAGAGCAGATCAACGAAAACAAGAGTTGGTTTTTGAAAAAATAAACAAAATTGATAAACCTCTAGACAGGCTTCTCAAAAAGAAAAGGGAGATGAACCAAATAGATAAAATCATGAATGAAAATGGAATTATAACAACCAATCCCTCAGATACAAACAAGTATAAGGGAATACTATGAAAAATTATATGCCATCAAATTGGACAACCTGGAAGAAATGGACAAATTCCTAAACACCCACACTCTTCCAAAACTCAATCAGGAGGAAATAGAAAGCTTGAATAGACCCATAACCAGCGAAGAAATTGAATCGGTTATCAAAAATCTCCCAACAAATAAGAGCCCAGGACCAGATGGCTTCCTAGGGGAGTTCTACCAGACTTTTAAAGCAGAGATGATACCTATCCTTCTCAAGCTATTCCACGAAATAGAAAGGGAAGGAAAACTTCCAGACTCATTCTATGAAGCCAGTATTACTTTGATTCCCAAACCAGACAGAGACCCAGTAAAAAAAGAGAACTACAGGCCAATATCCCTGATGAATATGGATGCAAAAATTCTCAATAAGATACTAGCAAATCGATTTCAACAGCATATAAAAAGAATTATTCACCATGATCAAGTGGGACTCATTCCTGGGATGCAGGGCTGGTTCAACATTCGCAAATCAATCAACGTGATACCTCACATTAATAAAAGAAAAGACAAGAACCATATGATCCTGTCAATCGATGCAGAAAAGGCCTCTGATAAAACTCAGCACCCTTTTTTTTTTATGTTTGTTAGTGTTTTATTTATTCTTTTTTTTATGAAATTTATCGACAAATTGGTTTCCATACAACACCCAGTGCTCATCCCAAAAGGTGCCCTCCTCAATACCAATCACCCACCCTCCCCTCCATCCCACCACCCATCAACCCTCAGTTTGTTCTCAGTTTTTAACAGTCTCTTATGCTTTGGCACTCTCCCACTCTAACCTCTTTTTTTTTTCCTTCCCCTCCCCCATGGGTTCCTGTTAAGTTTCTTAGGATCCACATAAGAGTGAAACCATATGGTATCTGTCTTTCTCTGTATGGCTTATTTCACTTAGCATCACACTCTCCAGTTCCATCCACGTTGCTACAAAAGGCCATATTTCATTTTTTCTCATTCCACGTAATATTCCATTGTGTATATAAACCACAATTTCTTTATCCATTCATCAGTTGATGGACATTTAGGCTCTTTCCATAATTTGGCTATTGTTGAGAGTGCTGCTATGAACATTGAGGTACAAGTGGCCCTATGCATCCGTACTCCTGTATCCCTTGGATAAATTCCTAGCAGTGCTATTGCTGGGTCATAGGGTAGGTCTATTTTTAATTTTCTGAGGAACCTCCACACTGCTTTCCAGAGCGGCTGCACCAATTTGCATTCCCACCAACAGTGCAAGAGGGTTCCCATTTCTCCACATCCTCTCCAGCATCTATAGTCTCTTGATTTGTTCATTTTGGCCACTCTGACTGGCGTGAGGTGATACCTGAGTGTGGTTTTGATTTGTATTTCCCTGATAAGGAGCGACGCTGAACATCTTTTCATGTGCCTGTTGGACATCCAGATGTCTTCTTTAGAGAAGTGTCTATTCATGTTTTCTGCCCATTTCTTCACTGGGTTATTTGTTTTTCGGGTGTGGAGTTTGGCGAGCTCTTTATAGATTTTGGATACTAGCCCTTTGTCCGATATGTCATTTGTGAATATCTTTTCCCATTCCATTGGTTGCCCTTTAGTTTTGTTGGTGTTTCCTTTGCTGTGCAGAAGCTTTTTATCTTCATAAGGTCCCAGTAATTCACTTTTGCTTTTAATTCCCTTGCCTTTGGGGATGTGTCGAGTAAGAGATTGCTACGGCTGAGGTCAGAGAGGTCTTTTCCTGCTTTCTCCTCTAACGTTTTGATGGTTTCCTGTCTCACATTTAGGTCCTTTATCCATTTTGAGTTTATTTTTGTGAATGGTGTGAGAAAGTGGTCTAGTTTCAACCTTCTGCATGTTAGTGTCCAGTTCTCCCAGCACCATTTGTTAAAGAGGCTGTCTTTTTTCCATTGGATGTTCTTTCCTGCTTTGTCAAAGATGAGTTGGCCATACATTTGTGGGTCTAGTTCTGGGGTTTCTATTCTATTCCATTGGTCTATGTATCTGTTTTTGTGCCAATACCATGCTGTCTTGATGATGAAAGCTTTGTAGTAGAGGCTAAAGTCTGGGCTTGTGATGCCTCCTGGTTTGGTCTTCTTCTTCAAAATTCCTTTGGCTATTTGGGGCCTTTTGTGGTTCCATGTGAATTTTAGGATTTCTTGTTCTAGTTTCGAGAAGAATGCTGGTGCAATTTTGATTGGGATTGCATTGAATGTGTAGATAGCTTTGGGTAGTATTGACATTTTGACAATATTTATTTTTCCAATCCATGAGCAGGGAATGTCTTTCCATTTCTTTAAATCTTCTTCAATTTCCTTCATAAGCTTTCTATAGTTTTCAGCATACAGATCCTTTACATCTTTGGTTAGATTTATTCCTAGGTATTTTATGCTTCTTGGTGCAATTGTGAATGGGATCAGTTTCTTTATTTGTCTTTCTGTTGCTTCATTGTTAGTGTATAAGAATGCAACTGATTTCTGTACATTGATTTTGTATCCTGCAACTTTGCTGAATTCATGTATCAGTTCTAGCAGACTTTTGGTGGAGTCTATCGGATTTTCCATGTATAATATCATGTCATCTGCAAAAAGCGAAAGCTTGACTTCATCTTTGCCAGTTTTGATGCCTTTGATTTCCTTTTGTTGTCTGATTGCTGATGCTAGAACTTCCAGCACTATGTTAAACAGCAGCGGTGAGAGTGAGCATCCTTGTCGTGTTCCTGATGTCAGGGAAAAAGCTCTCAGTTTTTCCCCGTTGAGGATGATGTTAGCTGTGGGCTTTTCATAAATGGCTTTTATGATCTTTCAGTATGTTCCTTCTATCCCGACTTTCTCAAGGGTTTTTACTAAGAAAGGGTGCTGGATTTTGTCAAAGGCCTTTGCTGCATCGGTTGACAGGATCATATTGTTCTTCTCTTTTTTTTTGTTAATGTGATGTATCACGTTGATTGATTTGCGAATGTTGAACCAGCCCTGCATCCCAGGAATGAGTCCCACTTGATCATGGTGAATAATTCTTTTTATATGCCGTTGAATTCGATTTGCTAGTATCTTATTGAGAATTTTTGCATCCATATTCATCAGGGATATTGGCCTGTAGTTCTCTTTTTTTACTGGGTCTCTGTCTGGTTTAGGAATCAAAGTAATACTGGCTTCATAGAATGAGTCTGGAAGTTTTCCTTCCCTTTCTATTCCTTGGAATAGCTTGAGAAGGATAGGTATTTCTCTGCTTTAAACGTCTGGTAGAACTCCCCTGGGAAGCCATCTGGTCCTGGACTCTTATTTGTTGGGAGTTTTTTGATAACTGATTCAATTTCTTCGCTGGTTATGGGTCTATTCAAGCTTTCTATTTCCTCCTGATTGAGTTTTGGAAGAGTGTGGGTGTTCAGGAATTTGTCCCTTTCTTCCAGGTTGTCCAATTTGTTGGCATATACTTTTCATAGTATTCCCTGATAATTGTTTGCATCTCTGAGGGATTGGTTGTTATAATTCCATTTTCATTCATGATTTTATCTATTTGGGTCCTCTCCCTTTTCTTTTTGAGAAGCCTGGCTAGAGGTTTGTCAATTTTGTTTATTTTTTCAAAAAACCAACTCTTGGTTTCGTTGATCTGTGCTACAGTTTTTTTTACATTGTATATTGTTTATTTCTGCTCTTGTCTTTATTATTTCTCTTCTTCTGCTGGGTTTAGGCTGCCTTTGCTGTTCTGCTTCTAGTTCCTTTAGGTGTGCTGTTAGATTCTGTACTTGGGATTTTTCTTGTTTCTTGAGATAGGCCTGGATTGCAATGTATTTTACTCTCAGGACAGCCTTTGCTGCGTCCCGAAGCGTTTGGATTGTTGTATTTTTATTTTCCTTTGTTTCCATATATTTTTAAATTTCTTCTCTAATTGCCTGGTTGACCCACTCATTCGTTAGTAGGGTGTTCTTTAACCTCCATGCTTTTGGAGGTCTTCCAGACTTTTTTCTGTGGTTGATTTCAAGCTTCATAGCATTGTGGTCTGAAAGTAAGCATGGTATAATTTCAATTCTTGTAAACTTATGAAGGGCTGTTTTGTGACCCAGTATATGATCTATCTTGGAGAATGTTCCATGTGCACTCGAGAAGAAAGTATATTCTGTTGCTTTGGGATGCAGACATCTAAATAGATCTGTCAAGTCCATCTGATCCAATGTCTCATTCAGGGCCCTTGTTTCTTTATTGACCGTGTGTCTAGATGATCTATCCATTTCTGTAAGTGGGGTGTTAAAGTCCCCTGCAATTACCACGTTCTTATCAATAAGGTTGCTTATGTTGATGAGTAATTGTTTTATATATTTGGGGGCTCCGGTATTCGGTGCATAGACATTTATAATTGTTAGCTCTTCCTGATGGATAGACCCTGTGATTATTATATAATGCCTTTCTTCATCTCTTGTTACATCCTTTAATTTAAAGTCTAGTTTGTCTGATATAAGTATGGCTACTCCAGCTTTCTTTTGGCTTCCAGTCACATGATAAATAGTTCTCCAACTCCTCCCTCTCAATCTAAAGGTGTCCTCAGGTCTAAAATGAGTCTCTTGTAGACAGCAAATAGATGGGTCTTGTTTTTTTATCCATTCTGATACCCTATGTCTTTTGGTTGGCACATTTAATCCATTTACTTTCAGTGTTATTATAGAAAGATACGGGTTTAGAGTCATTGTGATATCTGTATGTTTTATGCTTGTAGTGATGTCTCTGGGACTTTGTCTCACAGGGTCCCCCTTAGGATCTCTTGTAGGGCTGGTTTAGTGGTGACGAATTCCTTCAGTTTTTGTTTGGGAAGACCTTTATCTCTCCTTCTATTCTAAATGACAGACTTGCTGGATAAAGGATTCTCGGCTGCATATTTTTTCTGTCTAGCACCCTGAAAATCTCGTGCCAATTTTTTCTGGCCTCCCAAGTTTCAAAAGAGAGATCGGTCATGAGTGTTAGAGGTCTCCCTTTATATGTGAGGGCACGTTTACCCCTTGCTGCTTTCAGAATTTTCTCTTTATCCTTGTATTTTGCCAGTTTCACTATGATATGTCGTGCAGAAGATCGATTCAAGTTACGTCTGAAGGGAGTTCTCTGTGCCTCTTGGATTTCAATGCCTTTTTCCTTCCCCAGTTCAGGGAAGTTCTCAGCTATTATTTCTTCAAGTACCCCTTCAGCACCTTTCCCTCTCTCTTCCTCCTCTGGGATACCAATTATGCGTATATTATTTCTTTTTAGTGTATCACTTAGTTCTCTAATTTTCTCCTCATACTCCTGGATTTTTTATCTCTCTTTTTCTCAGCTTCCTCTTTTTCCATAACTTTATCTTCTAGTTCACCTATTCTCTCCTCTGCCTCTTCAAGCCGAGCTGTGGTGGTTTCCATTTTGTTATGCATTTCGTTTAAAGCGTTTTTCAGCTCCTCGTGACTGTTCCTTAGTCCCTTGATCTCTGTAGCAAGAGATTCTCTGCTGTCCTCTATACTGTTTTCAAGCCCAGCGATTAATTTTATGAGTATGATTCTAAATTCACTTTCTGTTATATTATTTAAATCCTTTTTGATCAGCTCATTAGCTGTTGTTATTTCCTGGAGATTCTTCTGAGGGGAAATCTTCCGCTTGGTCATTTTGGATAGTCCCAGGCATGGTGAGGACCTGCAGGGCACTTCCCCTGTGCTGTGGTGTGTAACTGGAGTTGATGGGCGGGGCCGCAGTCAGACCTGATGTCTGCCCCCAGCCCACCGCTGGGGCCACAGTCAGACTGGTGTGTACCTTCTCTTCCCCTCTCCTAGGGGCGGGATTCACTGTGGGGTGGTGTGGCTCGTCTGGGCTACTTGCACCCTGCCAGGCTTGTGATGCTGGGGATCTGGCGTATTATCTGGGGTGGGTAGGCAAGGTGCACGGGGCAGGAGGGGCAGGCTTAGATCGCTTCTCCTTAGGTGATCCACTTCATGAGGGGCCCTGTGGCAGCGGGAGGGAGTCAGATCCGCTGCCGGAAGTTTGGCTCCACAGAAGCGCAGTTGGGTGTTTGCGCGGAGCGAGCAAGTTCCCTGGCAGGAACTGGTTCTCTTTGGGATTTTGGCTGGCAGATGGGCGGGGGAGATTGCGCTGGTGAGCGCCTTTGTTCCCCACCAAACTGAGCTCTGTTGTCAGGGGGCTCAGCAGCTCTCCCTCCCTTTGTCCTCCAGCCTTCCCGCTTTCCAAGCAGAGCAGTTAACTTATGACCTCCCAGATGCTAAGTCGCGCTTGTTGTGGGAACACAGTCTGTTAGGCCCCTCCGCTTTTGCAAGCCAGACTCGGGGGCTCTGTTTGGCCAGCGAGCCGCCCCTCTGCCCCGGCTCCCTCCCGCCAGTCCGTGGAGCGCGCACCGCCTCGCCACCCTTCCTACCCTCTTCCGTGGGCCTCTTGTCTGCGTTTGGCTCAGCGACTCCGTTCTGCTAATCCTCTGGCGGTTTTCTGGGTTATTTAGGCAGGTGTAGATGGAATCTAAGTGATCAGCAGGACGTGCGGTGAGCCCAGCGTCCTCCTAAGCCGCCATCTTGCAAAAAGACCCAGCACCCTTTCTTAATAAAAACCTTTGAGAAAGTCGGGATAGAAGGAACATACTTAAAGATCATAAAAGCCATTTATGAAAAGCCCACAGCTAACATCATCCTCAATGGGGAAAAACTGAGAGCTATTTCCCTGAGATCAGGAACATGACAGGGATGCCCACTCTCACCACTGTTGTTTAACATAGTGTTGGAAGTTCTAGCATCAGCAATCAAACAAGAAAAGGAAATCAAAGGCATCAAAATGGGCAAAGATGAAGTCAAGCTTTCGCTTTTTGCAGATGACATGATACTATACATGGAAAATCCGATAGACTCCACCAAAAGTCTGCTAGAACTGACGAATGAATTCAGCAAAGTTGCAGGATACAAATCAATGTACAGAAATCAGTTTCATTCTTACACACTAACAATGAAGCAACAGAAAGACAAATAAAGAAACTGATCCCATTCACAATTGCACCAAGAAGCATAAAATACCTAGGAATAAATCTAACCAAAGATGTAAAAGATCTGTATCCTTAAAACCATGGAAAGCTTATGAAGGTAATTTAAGAAGATATAAAGAAATGGAAAGACATTCCCTGCTCATGGATTGGAAAAATAAATATTGTCAAAATGCCAATACTACCCAAAGCTATTTACACATTCAATGCAATCCCAATCAAAATTGCACCAGCATTCTTCTCAAAACTAGAACAAGCAATCCTAAAATTCATATGGAACCACAAAAGGCCCTGAATAGCCAAAGGAATTTTGAAGAAGAAGACCAAACCAGGAGGCATCACAATCCCAGACTTTAGCCTCTACTACAAAGCTTTCATCATCAAGACAGCATGGTATTGGCACAAAAACAGACACATAGACCAATGGGATAGAATAGAAACCCTAGACTAGATCCACAAACGTATGGCCAACTAATCTTTGACAAATCAGGAAAGAACATCCAATGGAAAAAAGACAGTCTCTTTAACAAATGGTGCTGGGAGAACTGGACAGCAACATGCAGAAGGTTGAAACTAGACCACTTTCTCACACCATTCACAAAAATAAACTCAAAATGGATAAAGGACCTGAATGTGAGACAGGAAACCATCAAAACCTTAGAGGAGAAAGCAGGAAAAGACCTCTCTGACCTCAGCCATAGCAATCTCTTTCTCGACACATCCCCAAAGGCAAGGGAATTAAAAGCAAAAGTGAATTACTGGGACCTTATGAAGATAAAAAGCTTCTGCACAGCAAAGGAAACACCAACAAAACTAAAAGGCAACCAACGGAATGGGAAAAGATATTTGCAAATGACATATCAGACAAAGGGCTAGTATCCAAAATCCATAAAGAGCTCACCAAACTCCACACCTGCAATACAAATAACCCAGTGAAGAAATGGGCAGAAAACATGAATAGACACTTCTCTAAAGAACACATCCAGATGGCCAATAGGCACATGAAAAGATGTTCAGCGTCACTCCTTATCAGGGAAATACAAATCAAAACAACCCTCACATATCACCTCACGCCAGTCAGAGTGGCCAAAATGAACAAATCAGGAGACTATAGATGCTGATGAGGATGTGGAGAAACAGGAACCCTCTTGCACTGTTGGTGGGAATGCAAACTGGTGCAGCCATTCTGGAAAACATTGTGGAGGTTCCTCAGTAATTAAAAATAGATCTACCTTATGACCCAGCAGTAGCACTGCTAGGAATTTACCCAAGGGATACAGGAGTACTGATGCATAGGGGCACTTGTACCCCAATGTTTATAGCAGCACTCTCAACAATAGCCAAATTATGGAAAGAGCCTAAATGTCCATCAACTGATGAATGGATAAAGAAATTGTGGTTTATATACAGAATGGAGTATTACATGGCAATGATAAAGAACAAAATATGGCTCTTCGTAGCAACATGGATGGAACTGGAGAGTGTGATGCTAAGTGAGATAAGCCATACAGAGAAAGATACCATATGTTTTCATTCTTATGTAGATCCTGAGAAACTTAACAGAAACTCATGGGGGAGGGGAAGGAAAAAAGGAAAAGAGGTTAGAGAGGGACAGAGCCAAAGCATAAGGGACTCTTAGAAACTGAGAACAAACTGAGGGTTGATGTGGGGTTGGAGGGAGTAGAGGGTGAGTGATGGGTATTGAGGAGGGCACATTTTGGGATGAGCACTGGGTGTTGTATGGAAACCAATTTGACAATAAATTTCATATATTGAAAAAAACCAAAAACTAAAAACAAATATTAAAAAATTAAAAAAATAATTCAAAATTTTAATATGTATAGGCCAATTACAATTGCCTTTTTAATTTCTTCTTTCTTTCTTCTTTCTTTCTTTCTTTCTTCCTCTTTCTTTTACAGAGAGAATTTAAATGTGGAAGGGGGGACAAAGGGAGGCAGAGAGAGAGAGAGAGAAAAAGAGAGAGAGAGAGAATCTCAAGCAGGCTCCACACTCAGTGCAGAGTCGGATGCAGGGCTCAATCCCATGACCCTCGGATCATGACCTGAGTCAAAACTAAGAGTTAATCACCCTGGTGCCCAATAATTGTCTATTCTTGTGTGAGTTGATGCAATATACACTGAAAGAAATTGATCTATTTCATCTATGTTATCAAATTTATTTTCTTAGCTAATCAAATATCTTAGCAAAGAATAATAGTTTTCCTTTATCTTTTAATATGAATGAATCTGTTAATGTTTATTCTTCCATTTCTGATATTATTTTGGTTTCTCTCCAATTTTTATAAGCCTAGTAATAGCCTTATTGATTTTATTGATCTTTTCAAAAAATCAGCTCTTGGTTTTGTTGACTTCCTCTATTTCCTGTTTTTAATTTCACTGATTTCTGCTCTATTTTAATATATTATTTTTCTTTTTGATTATTTTAGTGCCGATTTTCTCTAGTTTTCAATTTTCTTTTAAAGTGGAAGTTTAGATCAGTAGAAATTTCTTCCTTGCTAACATATGTGTTAAAGGTGAAAATCTACCTTTAAGAATTTCTTTCACTATATCCTGAAAATTTGGTAAATTGTTTTCATTTTTATTTAGTTTAAACTATTTTCTATGTTGACATTACTACTTTGACTCTTTGACTTTTACAAGTATGTTGTTTAATCTTTAAATATTTGGCTTTTTCAACTTTATTTTATTGATTTCTATTTAATTTTATTGTATACTGAGGGCTGAAATTGTATAATTTATATATTTTTAAATTGTTGTATGGAACGAAAACATGGTCTATCATGGTTATTGTTCCACACGAACTTGAAAAGACTGCATACTCTGCTCTTTTTTATAACAATTCCATTTCCTCTATTGAAAGTATTTTTAAGTTTATCTATGCTCTGGCTAATTGTTCTGCCTTCAAGATTTGTCCATTCTCATAGAAGAGTTCAAATTGTCTAATTATAATAGTATATTCATCTAATTATCCTTGCAATTGTATCTGACTTGCCTCATATATTATAATAGTTTCTTAAATGTTTATACATTAAGTGTTGTTATGCCTTTTTGTAGAATGAACTTCTTCTTCCATTATGTAATGAAACTCTTTCTAATAAATCTCCTTATTCTAAAGTCTGCTGTGGCTGAAATTGATAAAGCTACTCCAGCTCTTTTAAAATTATTATTAGCATGATATCTTTTTCATCTTCTTTAATCACAATTTATATGTATCTTTATATTTATTTTTAATATACTTTGTTGTCATATTGGCTTCTGTATGACAGCCAGTGCTTATCCCAACAAGTGCCCTCCTCAATGCCCATCACCCACATTCCCCTCTCCCCCACCCCCTATAAACCCTCAGTTTGTTTTCTGTATTTAAGAGGCTATTGTTGAAAGTACTGCTATAAACATTGGGGTACATGTGCCCCTATGCATCAGCACTCTTGTATCCATTGGGTCAACTCCTAGTAGTGCTATTGCTGGGTCATAGCGTAGTTCTATATTTTATTATTTAAGGAATATCCACAATGTTTTCCAGAGTGGCTGCACCTGTTTTTATTCCCACCAATAGAGAAAGAGGGTTCCCATTTTTCCATATCCTCACCAACATCTATAGTCTCCTGATTTGTTCATTTTAGCCACTCTGACAGGTATGAGGTGGTATCTCAGTGTGGCTTTGATTTTTATTTCCCTGATGATGAGTGATGTTAAGCATTGTTTCATGTGTAGTTGGTCATCTGTATGTCTTCTTTGGAAAAATGTCTATTCATGTCTTCTGTTCATTTCTTCACTGGATTATTTGCTTTTTGGGGTGTGGAGTTTGATGAGTTCTTTATAGATTTTGGATACTACCCCTTATTCTATATATCATTTGCAAATATCTTTTCCCATTCTGTTGGTTGCCTTTTAGTTTGGTCGATTGTTTCCTCCACAGTGCAGAAGCTTTTTATCTTGATTAGGTCCCAAAAGTTCATTGTTGCTTTTAATTCCCTTGCATTTAGAGATGTATAAAGTAAGAAATTGCTTCAACTGAGGTCAAAGAGGTTTTTTCCTGCTTTCTCCTCTAGGGTTTTGATGGTTTGCTGTCTCAAATTCAGGTCTTTCAACCATTTTGAGTTTATTTTTGTGTATAGGGTAAGAAAGTAGTCTAGTTTCATTCTTCTGCATGTAGCTTTCCAGTTCTCTCAGCACCATTTGTTAAAGAGACTGTCTTTTTCCATTGGATACTCTTTTCTGCTTTGTCAAAAGTTAGTTGGCCATACATTTGTCGGTCCAATTCTGGGGTGTCTATCCTATTCCATTTGTCTATGTATCTGTTTTCGTGCCAATACCATACTGCCTTGATGATTATACCTTTGTAGTAGAGGCTAAAGTCTGGGATTTTGATGCCTCCTGCTTTGGTCTTTTTCTTCAACATTACTTTGGCTATTCAGGGTCTTTTGTGGTTCCATACAAATTTTAGGTTTGTTTGTTCTAGCTTTGAGAAGAATGCCACTTCAATGCTGGCTGGGATTTTATTCAATGTGTAGATTGCTTTGGGTAGTATTGACATATTAACAATATTTATTCTTCCAATCCATTAGCTCGGAATGTTTTTCCATTTCTTTGTGTCTTATTTAATTTCCTTCATAAGCTTTCTATAGTTTTCAGCATATACATCGTATACATCTTTGGTTAGATTTATTCCTAGTTATTTTATGGTTCTTGCTGTAATTGTAAACAGGATCAGCTTCTTTGTTTCTCTTTCTGTTGCTTCATTGCTGGTGTGGAGAAATGCAACAGATTTCTGTACATTGATTTTGTACCCTGCAACTTTGCTGAATTCGTGTCTTAGTTCTAACAGACTTTTGGGTGAGTCTATAGGGTTTTCCATTAGAGTATCATGTCATCTGTGAGAAGTGAAAGTTTGCTTCTTCTTTTCCAATGTTAATGCCTTTTATTTTATTTTGTTTTCTGATTGCTGATGCTAGGATTTCCAACACTATGTTAAACAACAGTGGTGAGAGTCGACATTCCTGTCATGTTCCTTATCTCAGGGGGAAAGCTCAGTTTTTCCCCATTGAGTATGATATTAGCTGTGGGATTTTCATAAATAGCTTTTATGATGTTTAATTATGTTCCTTCTATCCCACCTTTCTTGAGAGTTTTTATTAAGAAAGTATGCTGTATTTTGACAAATGCCTCTTCTACATATACTGACAGAATAATATGGTTCTTATCTTTTCTTTTATTAATGTGATTTATCACATTGATTGATTTGTGAATTTTGAACCAGCCCTGCAGCCTGGGAATGAATCCCACCTGATCATGGTGAATAATTCTTTTTATATGCTGTTGAATTCGATTTGCTAGTATCTTGCTAAAAATTTGCATCCATATTCATCAGGCATAGTGACCTTAGTTCTCCTTTGTTGTTGGGTCTCTGTCTGGTTTGGGAATTAACGTAATGCTGGTTTCACGAAATGAGTCTGGAAGTTTTCCTTCTATTTCTACTTTTTGGAACAGCTTGAGAAAGATAGATATTAAATCCACTTTAAATTTCTGGTAGAATACTCCTTGGAATCCATAAGGTCCAGGAATCTTATTTGTTGGGAGATTTTTGATATCTGATTCAATTTCTTCACTAGTTACAGGTCTGTTCAAATTTTCTATTTCTTCACCTTTGAGTTTTGGTAGTGTGTGGGTGTTTAGGAATTTGTCCATTTCTTCCAGGTTGCCCAGTTTATTGGCATATGATTTTTCATACTATTCCCTGATAATTGCTTGTATTTCTGAGGGATTGTTTGTAATAATTCAATTTTCATTTGTGATATTATCTATCTGGGTCATCTCTATTTTCTTTTTTGAGAAGCCTGACTACAGGTTTACCAATTTTGTTTATTTTCTCAAAAAACAAACTCTTAGATTCATTGATCTATTGTATTTTGTTTTTGATTCTGTATTGTTTCTTTCTGCTCTGCTATTTATTTCTTTTCTGATGGGATTTGGATTTCTTTGCTGTTTTACTTCTAGTTCCTATAGGTGTGCTGTTAGATTTTGTATTTGGGATTTTTCTTATTTCTTGAGATAGTCCTGGATTGCAATGTGCATTCGTCTCAGGACTGCCTGTGCCGCATACCTAAGGGTTTGGAATGTTGTGTTTTCATTTTCATTTATTTACCTATATTATTAAATTTCTTCTCTAATTGCCTTGTTGACCCATTCTTTCTTTAGTAAGATGTTCTTTAACCTCCAAGCTTTTGGATGTTTTTCAGACTTTTTCCTGTAGATGATTTCAAGTCATAGCATTGTAGTCTGAAAGTGTGCATGGTATGATCTCGATTCTTTTATATAATTAAGGGCTGTTTTATGACCCAATATGTGATTTATTTTGGAGAATGTTCCATGTGCACTGGAGAAGAAAGTATATTCCTCTGCTTCAGGATGTAGAGTTCTAAATATATCCCAAGTCCATCTGGTCCAGTGCATCATTCAGGGCCATTGTTTCTTTACTGATTTTCTGTCTACATGATCTGTCCATTGCTCTAAATGGAGTATTAAAGTCCCTGAAATTACCACATTATTACCAATAAGATTGCTTATGTTTGTGATTCATTGTTTTATATATTTGGGTGCTCCCTAATTCATTGCATAGACATTTATAATTGTTACCTCTTTCTGATGGATAGACCCTGTATTTACTATATAATGCCATTCTTCGTCTCTTGTTACAGCCTTTAATTTAAAGTCTAGCTTGTATGATATAAGTATGGCTACTCCAGCTTTCTTTTGATTTCCAGTAGCATGATAGATATTTCTCTATCCCCTCACTTTCAATCTGAAGGTGTCCTCAGGTGTAACGTGAATCTCTTGTAGACAGCAAATGGATGGGTCTTATTGTTTTTTTTTTTCATTCTGATACCCTATGTATTTTGATTGGAACATTTAGTCCATTTACATTCAGTGTTATTATTGAAATATATGAGTTTAACGTCATTGTGTTATCTGTTAATTTCATGCTTGTAGTGATGTCTGTGGTACTTTGTGGTCGTTGCAAAATTTCACTCACAGAGTCCCCCTTAGGATCTCTTGTAAGGCTGGTTTAGTGGTGACGATTTCCTTTAGTTTTTGTTTGTTTGGGAAAACTTTTATATCTCTTTCTATTCTGAATGACAGACTTGCTGGATAAAGGATTCTTGGTTGAATATTTTTCCTATTCAGCACTTTAAGGGTTTCCTGCCATTCCTTTCTGGCCTGCCAAGTTTCAGTAGATAGGTCTGCTACTATCCTTATGTATCTACCCGTATTTTAAGACCCGTTTATCCCTAGCTGCTTTCAGAATTCTGTCTTTATCTTTGTATTTTGCCACTTCCACTCTGATATGTCATGCAAAAGATCAAGTTACATCTGAAGGAATTCTCTATGCCTCTTGGATTTCAATGTCTGTTTCCTTCCCCATATTGGGGAAATTCTCAGTTATGATTTGTTCATGTACACCTTCAACCCCTTTCTCTCTCTTCTTCTTCTTCTGGAATGCCTATGATACAGATTGTTCCATTTGATTGAATCACTTATTCTCTCATTCTCCCCTCTTGATCCTGTTTTTATATTTTAATCTCTCGTTTTCTCAGCTTCCTCTTTTTCCATAATTTTATCTTCTAATTCAACTATTCTCCCCTCTGCCTCTTCAATCCACACTGTGTCCACTTCCATTTTATTTTGCACCTCATTTATAGCATTTTTTAATTCATCATGACTATTTTTAGTTCTTTGATATCTGCAGCAATAGATTCTCTGCTGTATTTTATGCTTTTTCCAAGCCCAGCTATTAATATTATAACTATTATTCTAAATTATTTTTTATTTACATTGATTATAGCTGTTTTGACAAATTCTTTAGCTGTCACTTCTTCCCATGTTTTCTTTTGAGGAGAATTCTTCCGTTTCATCATTTTGGCTAGTATGTGTTTTAAAAGCTTGTTATCTTCTCTGCACCTGCAAAAGCAACTGCTATATTAAAGGAGGGACATACACTTTCCAGGGCCTGACTCTTCAGGAGGTTTTTTTGGAGGCTGTTACTTGCTCTCCATTGTGACTTTATTTTATTTCCTTACATGTAGTGATATTTTGGACCTTGCACCAAGTATGCTTTGATTTGTTCCTTGAAGTAGCCCTGGAAAAAAAACAGACAAGCAAACAGGAGATAAAAACATTCAACACACACACACACACACATTTTTAAAAATCCAAAAGCAACAAACCAGAAACACCATGAACAAGTAACAAATTGGGTGGAGGCAATGCTGGTGGAAGAGCACATAGAAAGAGAGAAATGACAGGAGTAGGGAAAAAGGAAAAAAATTAAACATTGACCAGGCAGAGAGACTAAATGTCTTAATCCAGAGAGAGAGAGAGAGGAAGGGAAATAAAGAAGCAAGTGGGGGAAAAAGAAACAAAGATAAAGTTACCCACACAGAGAAACTATACGGCTTGATTATTCCAGAGAGAAGGAAAGGAAAGAAGGAGGTGTAGAACATGTATCAAGAAAATAGATTAAATATGTCTGCTAAAACAAACCAACCACCAGTATAACCAGACTAGAGGAAGAAAGAGATAAGAAGGAGAAAAGGAAGGAAGAATATATCTCAATTATGGGGGATAAGCTTAGGCATCCCCTGGCCTTACACCAATGGGTAAACAAGGCACAAAGAAATACAAAGCCATAAAATGTTCACACCTGAGTTTGGGTAAACCAGATTGGCACCCCAAGAATAGGGAGGCTCAAAAGTACCCCAAAATAGAAAGGGTGTGTAGAGCCCCCATAATATAGAGGGAGAGGTAATGGCCTAAAATAGAAATGGAGCAAAGGTGCCCAAAACATAAGTATGTGAAATAAATAATACTAGATATTCAGGGTGGAAGCACTCCCAATTTAGTACTATAGCAGTAAAGCTGCTTTCACAGGAGGATAGGGCTAAGTTAGGCAAATTGTTGATCTGGATAATGGACCTCTGTGCTACAGGCAAAGCATCCCAGAACAGAAATGGTTAACAAAAGAAAAGGTGCCTTACTAACCCTGAAGTTATTCCCCCTACCTATCTCATCCCCTAGGCTAGCTAAGTTAAACAGACAGGGTGCCTCCTGTCTGCCATTAACAGCTATCTGCCCATCTGCCCGGCACCAGGATTTTGTTTTATATTGACCCAAACCTCAAACACTGTATATCTTCAACCCCCCTTTTCCCTCACGGATCCAAGTTAATGTTTCCAGTTTTTTTGTCTCTGTGTATGTCCATCATATTTGTAAGCCTTCTGATCTTAATAAATATGGGACAAGAACCCTTATTCGGGGCTCTTGTCTTTTCCCAGACATTAGCCATCTCTCATTTTCATCCTGCATCCCAGTCTCTTGCTAGACAAGAGAGAATTTTATATCCAGAGTCTATGACACTAAATAACAAGAATTGCTTGAGAATTAATCCAGGCAATGCAGCAGCACTGGTCTGGAGGAGGGGGACATCTGGTTCCTCAGCATCTACCCTGCTCCAGTAGATTCACAGTTTCCAGGTGCGGGAGGGAATAATTTGGTGTAGGTGGGTCCCGCCTGCACTGTGGATCCCAGGACTGATCCCTGAGCCCCCACCCTGGTGGTGGTGGGGAGAAAAATGGCGACCCCCAGTCTCTTCTCCATGGATCCGGTATCCCAAATCACTCCGTTCAAGGTTTGAGCCATCTTCTCTCAGATGTGGGTGCAGACGGGGCAGTTTGTCTCACTCCACTGACTCCCACCCCCAGGAGCTTGGCTAGAACCACTCTATGTGTCCTGGTACTGGGGAAGCACCTATCCTTGCCATCTGATATGTGGTCCTGGCTGGTTTTGTCCTGTCCCACAGCACTCCAGGGAGGGGATTGATTTCTCCCACTGCAGACTGCATCTCTGAACTAGGTACCAAGCCAGGGGCTGGTTCCCCTCCTCTCTAGATGTGTGCAGAGCAGCTGGCCCCAGTCTGGAGATAGTCCAGCAGTTAGAGATGGGATCCCTCTCCATACCAGTCTGAGGTTTTTCTCTTGTCCAGATACAGTCCTATACTTCCCCACCACTCTTTCTCTTCCTTTTTTCTCTCTGCATAGGGGGATCCCTCCCCGCCATGCCTACATGGCTCGTTTGATCTCTCCCAGGTCAGTCACAAACCTATGGCTGGTCAGGTTGTCCTGGTGCCTCCCTGGTAAAGACTCAGTCTCTTTTCTTCTCAGACTCTTGGGGTTCAATGTCCTTTGGCTTCAACCCTTCCTTGTTTGAGAGATGTGGGAAGTTTTAATCCCCCTACCTCTCTGCCATGTTGGCTTAGGTATCTTTATATTCAAAGTGGTTTTCTTGTAGAAAATATATTCTGTATTTTACTCCACTCTGACAGTTATTGTATCTTAATTTGTATATTTTGACCATGGACATTTATTTTTTTATTTTATTTTTTTAATATATGAAATTTATTGTCAAATTGGTTTCCATACAACACCCAGTGCTCATCCCAAAAGGTGCCCTCCTCAATACCCATTACCCACCCTCCCCTCCCTCCCACCCCCCATCAACCCTCAGTTTGTTCTCAGTTTTTAACAGTCGCTTATGTTTTGGCTCTCTCCCACTCTAACCTCTTTTTTTCTTTCTTCCCTTCCCCCATGGGTTTCTGTTAAGTTTCTTAGGATCCACATAAGAGTGAAACCATATGGTATCTGTCTTTCTCTGTATGGCTTATTTCACTTAGCATCACACTCTCCAATTCCATCCACGTTGCTACAAAAAGCCATATTTCATTTTTTCTCATTGCCACGTAGTATTCCTGGGTATATAAACCACAATTTCTTTATCCATTCATCAGTTGATGGACATTTAGGCTCTTTCCATCATTGGCTATTGTTGAGAGTGCTGCTATAAACATTGGGGTACAAGTGCCCCTATGCATCAGTACTCCTGTATCCCTTGGGTAAATTCCTAGCAGTGCTATTGCTGGGTCATAGGGTAGGTCTATTTTTAATTTCTGAGGAACCTCCACACTGCTTTCCAGAGCGGCTGCACCAATTTGCATTCCCACCAACAGTGCAAGAGGGTTCCCATTTCTCCACATCCTCTCCAGCATCTATAGTCTCCTGATTTGTTCATTTTGGCCACTCTGACTGGTGTGAGGTGATATCTGAGTGTGGTTTTGATTTGTATTTCCCTGATAAGGAGCGACGCTGAACATCTTTTCATGTGCCTGTTGGCCATCCAGATGTCTTCTTTAGAGAAGTGTCTTTTCATGTTTTCTGCCCATTTCTTCACTGGGTTATTTGTTTTTCGGGTGTGTAGTTTGGTAAGCTCTTCATAGATTTTGGATACTAGCCTTTTGTCCGATATGTCATTTGCAAATATCTTTTCCCATTCCGTTGATTGCCTTTTAGTTTTGTTGGTTGTTTCCTTTGCTGTGCAGAAGTTTTTATCTTCATAAGGTCCCAGTAATTCACTTTTGCTTTTAATTCCCTTGCCTTTGGGGATGTGTCGAGTAAGAGATTGCTATGGCTGAGGTCAGAGACGTCTTTTCCTGCTTTCTCCTCTAAGGTTTTGATGGTTTCCTGTCTCACATTCAGGTCCTTTATCCATTTTGAGTTTAGTTTTGTGAATGGTGTGAGAAAGTGGTCTAGTTTCAACCTTCTGCATGTTGCTGTCCAGTTCTCCCAGCACCATTTGTTAAAGAGACTGTCTTTTTTCCATTGGATGTTCTTTCCTGATTTGTCAAAGATGAGTTGGCCATACGTTTGTGGGTCTAGTTCTGGGGTTTCTATTCTATTCCATTGGTCTATGTATCTGTTTTTGTGCCAATACCATGCTGTCTTGATGATGACAACTTTGTAGTAGAGGCTAAAGTCTGGGATTGTGATGCCTCCTGGTTTGGTCTTCTTCTTCAAAATTCCTTTGGCTATTCGGGGCCTTTTGTGGTTCCATATGAATTTTAGGATGGCTTGTTCTAGTTTCGATAAGAATGCTGGTGCAATTTTGATTGGGATTGCATTGAATGTGTAGATAGCTTTGGGTAGTATTGGCATTTTGACAATATTTATTTTTCCAATCCATGAGCAGGGAATGTCTTTCCATTTCTTTAAATATTCCTCAATTTCCTTTATAAGCTTTCTATAGTTTTCAGCATACAGATCCTTTACATCTTTGGTTAGATTTATTCCTAGGTATTTTATGCTTCTTGGTGCAATTGTGAATGGGATCAGTTTCTTTATTTGTCTTTCTGTTGCTTCATTGTTAGTGTATAAGAATGCAACTGATTTGTGTACATTGATTTTGTATCCTGCAACTTTGCTGAATTCATGCATCCGTTCTAGCAGACTTTTGGTGGAGTCTATCGGATTTTCCATATATAGTATCATGTCATCTGCAAAAAGCGAAAGCTTGACTTCATCTTTGCCAATTTTGATGCCTTTGATTTCCTTTTGTTATCTGATTGCTGATGCTAGAACTTCCAGCACTATGTTAAACAGCAGCGGTGAGAGTGGGCATCCCTGTCGTGTTCCTGATCTCAGGGAAAAAGCTCTCAGTTTTTCCCCGTTGAGGATGATGTTAGCTGTGGGCTTTTCATAAATGGCTTTTATGATCTTTAAGTATGTTCCTTCTATCCCGACTTTCTCAAGGGTTTTTACTAAGAAAGGGTGCTGGATTTTGTCAAAGGCCTTTTCTGCATCGATTGACAGGATCATATGGTTCTTGTCTTTTTTGTTGTTGTTTGTTTGTTAATGTGATGTATCACGTTGATTTGCGAATGTTGAACCAGCCCTGCATCCCAGGAATGAATCCCACTTGATCATGGTGATTAATTTGTTTTTATATGCCGTTGAATTCGATTTGCTAGTATCTTATTGAGAATTTTTGCATCCATATTCATCAGGGATATTGGCCTGTAGTTCTCTTTTTTTACTGGGTCTCTGTCTGGTTTAGGAATCAAAGTAAAACTGGCTTCATAGAATGAGTCTGGAAGTTTTCCTTCCCCTTCTATTTCTTGGAATAGCTTGAGAAGGATAGGTATCATCTCTGCTTTAAAAGTCTGGTAGAGGGGCGCCTGGGTGGCACAGTCGGTTAAGCGTCCGACTTCAGCCAGGTCACGATCTTGCGGTCCGTGGGTTCGAGCCCCGCGTCGGGCTCTGGGCTGATGGCTCGGAGCCTGGAGCCTGTTTCCGATTCTGTGTCTCCCTCTCTCTCTGCCCCTCCCCCGTTCATGCTCTGTCTCTCTCTGTCCCAAAAAAAATAAATAAAAAAAAAAAAAAAAAAAAAAAAAAGTCTGGTAGAACTCCCCTGGGAAGCCATCTGGTCCTGGATTCTTATTTGTTGGGAGATTTTTGATAACTGATTCAATTTCTTCACTGGTTATGAGTCTGTTCAAGCTTTCTATTTCCTCCTGATTGAGTTTTGGAAGCATGTGAGTGTTTAGGAATTTGTCCATTTCTTCCAGGTTGTCCAATTTGTTGGCATATAATTTTTCATGGTATTCCCTGATAATTGTTTGCATCTCTGAGGGATTGGTTGTAATAATTCCATTTTCATTCATGATTTTATCTATTTGGGTCCTCTCCCTTTTCTTTTTGAGAAGCCTGGCTAGAGGTTTATCAATTTTGTTTCTTTTTCAAAAAACCAACTCTTGGTTTCGTTGATCTGCTCTACAGTTTTTTTTACATTCTATATTGTTTATTTCTGCTCTGATCTTTATTATTTCTCTTCTTCTGCTGGGTTTAGGCTGACTTTGCTGTTCTGCTTCTAGTTCCTTTAGGTGTGCTGTTAGATTTTGTATTTGGGATTTTTCTTGTTTCTTGAGATAGGCCTGGATTGCAATGTATTTTCCTCTCAGGACTGCCTTTGCTGCGTCCCAAAGCATTTGGATTGTTGTATTTTCATTTTTGTTTGTTTCCATATATTTTTTAATTTCTTGTCTAATTGCCTGGTTGACCAACTCATTCGTTAGTAGGGTGTTCTTTAACCTCCATGCTTTTGGAGGTTTTCCAGACTTTTTCCTGTGGTTGATTTCAAGCTTCATAGCATTGTGGTCTGAAAGTAAGCATGGTATAATTTCAATTCTTGTAAACTTATGAAGGGCTGTTTTGTGACCCAGTATATGATCTATCTTGGAGAATGTTCCATGTGCACTCGAGAAGAAAGTATATTCTGTTGCTTTGGGATGCAGAGTTCTAAATATATCTGTCAAGTCCATCTGATCCAATGTCTCAGTCAGGGCCCTTGTTTCTTTATTGACCATGTGTCTAGATGATCTATCCATTTCTGTAAGTGGGGTGTTAAAGTCCCCTGCAATTACCACATTCTTATCAATAAGGTTGCTTATGTTTATGAGTAATTGTTTTATATATTTGGGGGCTCTGGTATTCAGCGCATAGACATGTATAATTGTTAGCTCTTCCTGATGGATAGACCCTGTGATTATTATATAATGCCCTTCTTCATCTCTTGTTTCAGCCTTTAATTTAAAGTCTAGTTTGTCTGATATAAGTATGGCTACTCCAGCTTTCTTTTGGCTTCCAGTCGCATGATAAATAGTTCTCCATCCCCTCACTCTCAATCTAAAGGTGTCCTCAGGTCTAAAATGAGTCTCTTGTAGACAGAAAATAGATGGGTCTTGGTTTTTTTATCCATTCTGACACCGTATGTCTTTTGGTTGGCACATTTAATCCATTTACATTCAGTGTTATTATAGAAAGGTACGGGTTTAGAGTCATTGTGATATCTGTATGTTTTATGCTTGTAGTGATGTCTCTGGTACTTGGTCTCACAGGATCCCCTTAGGATCTCTTGTAGGGCTGGTTTAGTGGTGGCAAATTCCTTCAGTTTTTGTTTGTTTTGGAAGATTTATCTCTCCTTCTATTCTAAATGACAGACTTGCTGGATAAAGGATTCTTGGCTGCATATTTTTCCTGTTTAGCACACTGAAAATATCGTGCCAATCCTTTCTGGCCTGTCAAGTTTCAAAAGAGAGATCAGTCAGGATTCTTATAGGTCTCCCTTTATATGTGAGGGCACGTTTATCCCTTGCTGCTTTCAGAATTTTCTCTTTATCCTTGTACTTTGCCAGTTTCACTATGATATATCATGCAGAAGATCGATTCAAGTTACGTCTGAAGGGAGTTCTCTGTGCCTCTTGGATATCAATGCCTTTTTCCTTCCCCAGTTCAGGGAAGTTCTCAGCTATAATTTCTTCAAGTTCCCCTTCAGCACCTTTCCCTCTCTCTTCCTCCTCTGGGATACCAATTATGCGTACATTATTTCTTTTTAGTGTATCACTTAGTTTCTAATTTTCCCCTCATACTCCTGGATTTTTTTTATCTCTCTTTCTCTCAGCTTCCTCTTTTTCCATAACTTTATCTTCTAGTTCACCTATTCTCTCCTCTGCCTCTTCAATCCGAGCTGTCCTCGCTTCCATTTTGTTTTGCATTTCGTTTAAAGCGCTTTTCAGCTCCTCGTGACTGTTCCTTAGTCCCTTGATCTCTGTAGCAAGAGATTCTCTGCTGTCCTCTATACTGTTTTCAAGCCCAGCGATTAATTATATGACTATTATTCTAAATTCACTTTCTGTTATGTTATTTAAATCCTTTTTGATCAGTTCATTAGCTGTTGTTATTTCCTGGAGATTCTTCTGAGGGGAATTCTTCCGTTTGGTCATTTTGGATAGTCCCTGGAGTGGTGAGGACCTGCAGGGCACTTCCCCTGTGCTGTGGTGTATAACTGGAGTTGGTGGGCGGGGCCGCAGTCAGTCCTGATGTCTGCCCACCGCTGGGGCCACAGTCAGACTGGTGTGTGCCTTCTCTTCCCCTCTCCTAGGGGCGGGATTCACTGTGGGGTGGTGTGACCCACCTGGGCTACTTGCACACTGACAGGCTTGTGGTGCTGGGGATCTGGCGTAGTAGCTGGGGTGGGTAGGCAAGGTGCACGGGGGTAGGAGGAGCAGGCTTAGCTCACTTCTCCTTAGGTGATCCACTTCAGGAGGGGGGCCCTGTGGCAGCGGGAGGGAGTCAGATCAGCTGACGGAGGTTTGGCTCCACAGAAGCACAGATTTGGGTGTTTGCAAGGAGGGAGCAAGTTCCCTGGCAGGAACTGGTTCTCTTTGGGATTTTGGCTGGGGGATGGGTGAGGGAGATGGCACTGGAGAGTGCTTTTGTTCCCCACCAAACTGAGCTCTGTCGTCTGGGGGCTCAGCAGCTCTCCCTCCCTTTGTCCTCCAGCCTTCCCGCTTTCTGAGCAGAGCTGTTAACTTATGACTTCCCAGAGGCTAAGTCGAGCTTGCTGTCAGAACACACTCCATCCGTCCGGCCCCTCCGGCTTTTGCAAGCCAGACTCTGGGGCTCTGCTTGGCCGGCGAGCTGCCCCTCTGCCCCGGCTCCCTCCCGCCTGTCTGTGGAGTGCACACCGCCTCGCCTCCCTTCCTACCCTCTTCCGTGGGCCTCTCATCTGCGCTTGGCTCCAGAGACTCCGTTCTGCTAATTCTCTGGCAGTTTTCTGGGTTATTTAGGCAGGTGTAGGTGGAATCTAAGTGATCAGCAGGACACGCGGTGAGCCCAGAGTCCTCCTACGCCACCATCTTCTTCCCAGTCTCTGATCATGGACATTTAAATCAGTTATTGATATATCTGGATTAATATCCACTTGTGCATTATGGGTTTCTACATTTTGCCCTTGATCCTGGTGCTGAAAATAAAACCTATCACCAGTAATACTCTCCCTAGCAATGTTATGACTTAGAAATGAAGATGACATAAATTATTTTCCAGACAAGCAAAAGTTAAAAAGTTTATTACAAAAAAACTGGTATTACAGGATGTATTAAAGAGATTTACTTAAGACTATGAAAATATAAATAGAAGTAATAAAATTATGAATAAAAATGTAAAATAACAGGGCGCCTGGGTGGCTCAGTTGGTTGAAAGTCCGACTTCAGCTCAGGTCATGATCTCGCGGTCTGTGAGTTCGAGCCCCACATCAGGCTCTGTGCTGACAGCTCAGAACCTGGAGCTGTTTCTGATTATGTGTCTCCCTCTCTCTCTGCCCCTACCCTGCTCATGCTCTGTCTCTCTCTGTCTCAAAAATAAATGAACATTAAAAAAAAATTTTTTTTAATGTAAAATAACAGCATATATTAAAACATTGAAGAATGAATTTACAAATTTCTTCTAGAATGTGTCCAAACTTAAGTGACCATGAACTTAATATAGACTGTTATATACTTATAAAATTGTATATCATCCTCATGGTAAAACAAACCAAAAAACTATAATACATAGACAAAACAAAGAGAAAGGAAGCCAATTGTAAGATTAAAAATTCCCCAAATTACAATGAAATAGAGGAAAAGATGAATGGAAAAAAAGAAAGACTATGAAAAGGATCATAAATCAAGACACAAAATGGCAATAGGTACACACCTATCAATAACTAATTAAATGTTTTCAATAATTAATTTAAAGGTACGTGGTCTGAATGTTTCAATCAAAGGTCAAAGGGGGAATTAAAAAGAGGAAAATAAATACCCAACAATATGTTATTTAAAACAAACACACTTTTGATTAAAGATGAATGCAGAGGAGTCTGGAAAATGAATTCAAAGTAGGAGGAACCTAGACTTGTCTCCTCCCACAAACAGAACTGAATAACTATAAAATCATCCTAAATTTCCAACAAATCAACCTAAACGCTGACAGAACAAATCCCACTACTAAAGGGAGAGATGAGGCCACAGTTTAAAAGGTAGGAAGTGTGGAGATGTGGTATAGTGGAGAAATAGATCATGGTTCTTACAGAGGGGAGGAAGTCATCATCTTGGATGAAGGCAAGAGTGAGAGGACCACACATAGAAATGCACAAAATGAATCTTTCTCCAAAGCCATTGGCTTGGAAAATGATAAGGTCTAATATTTGTGATTTCTTGCAACCAGCAGGACTTAAAGCCTGAAATATTAAAGGTCTTAGGTTTAGCTTGGGTAGACTCCTGAGGGTACTGCCCTGATCCTGGAGAGAAGGCAGGCAAATCTGCCTGGGCACAGGGCATGGAACCAGTAATGTGAAGAATGCCTGGAGCACACAAGGAGATTATTCGTGCTTTTCAGAGTGCTTCCCTGTGAGTCAGCATTCACACAGATGCCTCTTTAGAAACAAAGGAGGTGGCTGGTGCTATTCTTGCTCCCCCAGCCTCTCACCATAAACACAGCACACCTTTGGGAAAGTGCTTAGCACTCACACTGGCTGCCTAACTTGTTTACACTAAACCTCACCTGCCCTCTGGCTGGGCTGTCCTTCTCAGTCAAGTGTACCTCAGTATGAGTATGGCAGCCCATTCCCAGTAAACCAAAACAAAGCCCTGGCCACACCATGTCTCCTTACAAGAGTTAGTCAGGGCCTCAGTTCTGGTGAGTGTGTTTCAGGTCTTATTCCACAAAAGGACCAGAACATACATAGTTAAAACTTGCCACATTCATGCGAGGGACCAAACACTGTCCATAATAAGCAAGGAGATCTTCTGCAGATGGCTGATAATGTGGAATAGATCAGTCAAAACACAACGTCAAATTCCATGGAGCACACACCAGAGACAGTTTCTAAAGTTCCAGTCCCTGGTCACTGCATGACTTCTTCCTAAGACCATTCGTTTCAGGAACAGGAGATATAACTGGATTTTCTAACAGAAAAGAATACGGAGACTTAGAAAAAAATGCCAAAAGAGGAATTAATCCCAAGTGAATCAACACGATAAAACCATAAACAGAGATCTAGGCAAAAATGATATAAGTAACATGCCTGATGGAGAATTTAAAGCAATAAAATATACTAAGTAGGCTTGAAAAAAACAATAGAAGACATTAGAGAAGCCCTTACTATAGAGATATGAGTTAAAAAGTTTTAATGAGAGATGAAGAATGCAACAAATGATATTGGAAACAGACTTGTTGCAATGAGCATCAGGATGGAAGAAGCAAGGGAATGAATTAATGACATAGAAGACAAAATAATGAAAAATAATGTTGCTGAACAAAAGAGAGCAGAAAGAATTATGGAACAGAAGAATAGTTTTAGGGAACTCAGTGATTCCATAAAATGTAATAACATTTGTATTATAGGAATCCCAGAAGAAGAAGAGAGAGAAAAGGGAGCAGAAAATTTATATGAAGAAATAATAGCTGAAAATTTCCATAATCTGGGAAACGAAACAGACATCCAAAGTCAGGAGGCATAAAGAACTCCCAACAAAATCAACAAAAGCAGGTCAACACCAATATATATTGTAATTACATTTACAAAATATACTGATAAGGATAAAATCCTAAAAATAAATAAATAAGTAAATAAAGACAAAAGTAGTCCTTAACTTGCAATGGATGACCCATAAAAGTAGTTGCAGATTTCTCAACAGAAAATTGGCAAGCCAGAAGGGATTGGCATGATACATTCAAAGTGCTGGAGGGGGGAAATCTGCAGTCAAGAATGATCTATCCAGAAAGTCTGTCATTCAGAATAAAAATAAAGGTAAAAAGTTACCAGAAAAACAAAACCAAAGAGTTTGTGACCACTACTCTTGTGTGACCAGCACCACAAGAATATTAAAGGGGACTCTGAGTACAAAGCAGAGTCAAGTTAAAAAGACAAGAAATGTTCAGGGAAAACCTCCAGAAACAATGAAAAAAAATCCATATAATGACAAGAAATACATATCTATCAATAGTTACTTTGAATGTAAATTGCTTAAATGCTCCAATGAAAATACTTAATGTGTTAGAATGGATGAAAAGCAAACAAACAAAAAAAGAAAGACCCATCTATATGTTACCTACAGAAGAATCCATTCAGAGCCAAGCACAACTGTATATTGAAAGTGAGGGAATGGAGAAACATTTATCATGGAAATGGTTTCAAATGAAAGCTGGAGCAGCAATACCTATGTCAGGAAAACTAGACCTTAATGCAAAGATTGTCACAGATGTAAAAAAAGGCACTACATCATTTTAAAGGAAGCAATCCAACAAGCATATCTAACAACTGGATATTTATGCAACCAACATGGGAATTCCTCAATATATCAGGTAGTAACAAACATAAAGAAACTGATTATAATACAATAATAGTAGGAGAGTTTCACACCACACTTATATCAATGGACTGATTGAACAGAAAATCAACAAGGAAACAATGCCTTTGAATGGCACACTAGATGAGATGGACTTAACAGATATATTCAGAACATTCCATTATAAAACAGAAAAGTATACATTCTTTTCAGCCAAACCTGACTCGATATTATCAGTACACCACATTATTAAAAAAAAAGGACAAGAAACATATGATCATTTTAGTAAATGGAGAAAAAGCATTTGACAAAGTATAACATCTATTATTGACAAAATCCCTCAACAAAGTAGCATTAGATGGAACATACCTCAAAATAATAGAAGGCATACATAAAAAACCCAAGGCTTATATCATCCTCAATGGTGGAAAACTGAGAGGTTTACTTTATGGTCAGGCACAAGACAAGGATATCCCCTATCACCACTGTTATTTAGCATAGTACTGGATATCATAGGCACAGCAATAACAAAACAAAAAGAAATAAAAAACATCCAAATCAGCAAGGAAGAAGTCAAACTTTAACTATTGACATATAACATAATACATTATGTTGAGAACCTGAGAGACTCCACCAAAAAATTTCTAAAATTGATAAATGAGTTCAGTAAGTCATAGTATATAAAATCAATATACAGAAATTCATTGCATATCTATACACCAATGTGAAATACCAGAAAAAGAAATTAAGAAATCAGTCTCATTTAAAATTGCACCAAAGGCAATATCATCAGACAGCAAAAGCTTGAGAAGCCCCTCCTCAAGAGGAACAGCATGAGTCCATGTCACTGGATTCCCTAAAATCTGGAGTTTTCAAATTCTGTTTTGTGCCTGAGGTAATAAAGGCTGGGTATAGGAAGGGTGGATACAGGTTTCTTATGGAAAATGGGGACACAATAGGGGTGATTTATTGGTTTTCTGTAAAGGTTCCCTGAATAGTGGGTAAACAGTCAGTTCCTGGACAGGAGAGAAGAGCACCACCATATACATCTTACTCATCAGCACTGAAAGCCTTCAAGGAGCAAAAGAACACTACCGAGTGGAGGAAAGAGGCACCTACATCAAGCCACGCCACTCATCACCCTGGATATTTTCACAACCACAAGAAAAACCAACTGAGAATCAGTGCAACAGGATGCTCCCCTGGAAGACCAGCATAAACAACTCACTGATCATAAAGTACTGCAAAGCTTCAGCTCTAAGGGAAATAGGAACTAGCCTCCTTGTTATATTTATTCTTTTTTATTTCCTTATTTGTCATGTATTTTATCTTTTTAATTACTTTTAAAATTTTTATTATTTTAATTTTAATTCATGTATATCATTTATCTTTAACTTTTTTCTTTTCTTTTTTTTTTTCCTTTTTTTTTTCCTTTTCTTTTTGGATCTAGATTCTTTTAACAAGCATATCAAAACACACCCAGAATGTAGTTTTAGTGTTTTGTCATTGTTTTTTTCCCCCCCTTTCTTCTTTTAATTTCTGGACAGAGGGAAAAATTCATGTGAAAAGAAAGATCAGGAAGGAGATATCATGGCCAGGGATTTAGTCAATACAGATATAAGAAAGATGTCTAAACTAGAATTTAAAGCAAGAACTATAAGGATACCAGCTGGACTAGAAAAATGTAGAGAAGACTCTAGAGAATCCCTTTCTGCAGAGATAAAAACTCTAAAATCGAGTCTGACTGAAGTTAAAAATTATATAACTGAGATTCAAGCCCATATGGAGTCCATAAAAATGAGGATGGATGAAACAGAGGAATAAATCACTGATATAGAAGATAAAATTATGGAAAATAATGAAGCTTAAAAGAAGAGAGAAATAAACATATGGGGAGATGAAGGTAGACTGAGGGAACTCAGCAGCTTATTAAAATGAAATAAAATTCATATAATAGGAGTACCAGAAGATGAAGAGAGAGAAAAAGGGGAAGAATATTTAGCTGAGTAAATTATAGCATAAAACATCTCTCAACTGAGGAAGGAAACTGAATCAAAATATAAGAAGCACAGAGAACTTCCATTAAATTAAAAAAAAAAAAGCTAAACATCCCAATACATATAGTCAAATTCACAAAGTACACAAAGAAAGAATTCTGAAAGCAGCAAGAGAATAAAAGCCATAAAATACAAGAGAAGACAAATCAGATTCACAGCAGATCTGTCTAAAGAAACTTGGCACGTCAGAAAGAAGTGGCAGGATATATTCAGCTTGCTGAATGGGAAAAATATACAGCCAAGAATTCTTTATCCAGAAAGGCTGTCTTTCAGAAAAGAAGGAGAGGTAAAGATTTTCCCAAAGAAAATCTAAAGTAGTTAATGACCACTAAAACAACCCTGCAAAAATTTTTAAGGGGGACTCTTTAAGTGGAGGAAAATAGACCAAAGCAACAAAGACTAAAAAGGACCAAAGAACATCACCAGAAACTCCAGCTCTATAGACAACATAATGGAACTAAATTCATGCATTCAATAATCACTGTGAATATAAATGGCCTAAATGATCCAATCAAAAGATATAGGGTGTGATAATGGATAAAAAATATCCATATCTATGCTGCCTACAGGATACCCATTTTAGACCTTAAGTCATCCGCATACTGAAAGTGAGGGGAGAGGCATCTGTGTGGCTCAGTCAGTTAAATGTCTGACTCTTGATTTCAGCTAGGGTCATGATCTCACAGTTTGCGGGTTTGAGTGCTGCATCGGGCTCTGTGCTGACAGTGCATACCATGCCTGGGATTCTCTTTATTTCCTTCTGTGTCTGTCCCTCCCCCACTGACTCTCTCTCTCTTTTTCTCTGTCTCTCAATAAATAACTAAATTTTGAAAATTTAAAAAAGTGAGGGGATAGAGAACTGCTTATCATGCTAATTTATGTCAAAAGAAAGCTGGAGTTGCTATACTTACATCAACTATTTTTAAATCAGACTATAGCAAGAGACAACGAAGGACAACATATCATAATTAAAGGACCTATCTATCAAGAAGTCTAACAATTATAAATATTTATGCCCCCACCTTCAGAGAACCCAAATACATAAATGAATTAATGATAAATGTAAAAAAGCACATCGATAATACGATAATAGTAGGGGACTTTAACACCTCACTTACAACAATGGACAGATCATTGAAGCAGAAAACTACTAAGGAAACAATGGCTTTGGGTGATACACTGGACCAGATGGACTTAACAGATATATTCGTAATATTTCATCCTAAAGCAGAAGAGTACACATTCTGTTGGAATGCACATGGAAAACTCTCCAGAATAGATCACATCCTGGGTTGCAAATCATCCCAATATGCCATGCATATTTTTAGACAATGCTATGAAACTTGAAGTGAACATCAAGAAAAAAAAATGGGAAGCCCTCAAATACATGGAGGTTGAAGAAAATCCTACTAAAGAATGAATGGGTTAACAAGGATATTAAAGAGGATTTTAAAAAATGGAAAGGGCGCCTGGGTGGCTCAGTTGGTTAAGTCTCTGATTTTGTCTCAGGTCATGATCTCACAGCTTGTGGGTTTAAGCCCTGTGTCAGGCTTTGTGCTGACAGCTCAGAGCCTGGAGCCTGCTTCAGATTCTGTCTGTCTGTCTCTCTCTGCCCCTCCCCTACTCACGCTCTGTCTCTCAAAAATAAATGAACATTAAAAAATATTTTTTACACAAATAAATGGAAGAAAACTAAAATTAAAACATGACAGTCCTAAACTTTTGGGATGCAGCAAAGGCACATCTAAGTGGGAAGTATATTGCAATTTATGCCCATATCAAAAATGAAGAAATATCACAAATACACAACCTAACCTTACACTGAAAAGAGTTAGCTTACAGCCAGCGGAAGAGAAATAATAAATATTAGAGCAGAAATAAACAATATACAAACAAGAACAACAACAAAAGTAGAACAGATCAATGAAACTAAGAGATATTTATTCAATAGAATTAATAAAATTGACAAACCTCTAGACAGGCTTATCACAAAGAAAGGATAAAGAACCCAAATAGATAAAATCATGAATGAAAGAGGAGAGAGCACAACCAATTCCCCAGAAACACAAACAGTATAAGAGAATACTATTAAAATTATATGCCAAAACCCTGGACAATCTGAAAGAAATGGACAAATTCCTCGACCTAAAAACTACCAAAACTGAAACAGGAAGCAATAGAAAATTTTAACAAACCCATACTGCAAAGAAAATGTATCAGTAATCAAAAATCTCCCGACAAATAAAATTCCTGGGCCAGATGGCTTTCTAGGGGAATTATATCAGATGTTAAAAGAAGATACGTATTTATACTTCTCTGCCTATTCCAAAAAAAAAAAAAAATAGAAATGGAAGGAAAACTTCCAAACTCATTTCACAAGGCCACCATTACCTTGATTTCAAACCAAAGACCCCATTAAAAAGGAGAACTAAAAGTTAATATCTTTGATGAACACTGATGCAAAAATTCTCAATAACATACTAGCAAATAGAATTCAACAGTACATTAAAATAATTATTCAACATGATCAAGTGGGATTTATTCCTGGGATGGAGGGATGTTGTTCAATATCATGAATCAGTCAATGTGGTACACCACATTAATAAAAGAGAGGATAACAACCATATGATCACGTCAATGCATGCAGAAAAGGCACTTGGCAAAATAGAGCATGCTTTCTTGATAAAAACCCTCAACAAATTAGGAATAGATGCAACATACCTCAATATCATAAAGGCCATATATGAAGACACATGGCTATTATCATCCTCAATGCGGAAAAACAGAGAGCCTTTCTCCTATGGTCAGAAACAAGGATACCTGTTCTAATCATTACTATTTAAAATAGTGCTGAAAGTCTTTCAGATTTTATGTTAAATCTTTAATTATTTTGTTTTTAATTTTTGGTATGATGTAAGATAAGGATCTAATTGAATTAGATCAGTTTCCCCAACATCATTTCTCTAAGAGAGTCCCCCTTCCTCCCACGTTCAGTGCCTTTTTTGAATATTAATCGAACATATATGTTTGGGCTTATTTATGGCCTCTGTTGTGTTCTGTTGATCTCTGTGTCTTTATGTATATTGTATTGTTTGGATTTTTATACCTTTACAATATAATTTGAAATCAGTACATGTCACACTTTCAGCTTTGTTCTTTTTTTCTTAGAATTTCTTTGGATATACAAAGCATTGGAATGTAGGAAGTGATTGAATTGAGTCTGTAGATAACTTTGGATAGTGTGGCCATTTTAACAATGCTATTCTTCCAATTCATGAGCACATATCTTTCCATTTGTGTGTGTGTGTGTGTGTGTCTTTTCCAACTGATTTCATTAATGTTTTATAGTTTCAGTACAAAGGTTTTTTACCTCTATGGTAAAATTTACTCTTAAGTATTTAATTCGTTTTGGTGCTGTAAATGGGATTGTTTAATGAAAATGGGATTGTTTTCTTTATTTCAATTTCATATACTTGTTAATATATAAAAACAACTGATTTTGTATGTTGATTTCTCTAGTTAAATTTAACAGAGTAAATTTATTCATTCTACCAGGATTTTTTTAGTTTATTTGTTTTTTAGTTTATTTATTTTTAATAATCTCTACACCTAATGTGGGGCTCAAACTCACAATCCTGAGATCAAGACTCACATGCTCTTCTGACTGAGCCAGCCAGTCACCCCTTGTTCTATCAGTATTTTTTTTAATTTTTTTAACATTTATTTATTTTTGAGAGACAGAGACAGAGCATGAGCAGGGGAGGGGCAGAGAGAGAGGGAGACACAGAATCTGAAGCAGGCTCCAGGCTCTGAGCTCTGAGCTGTCAGCACAGAGACTGATGCGGGGCTTGAACTCACAAACCGTGAGTTCATGTGAGTTCAAGACCTGAGCCAAAGTTGGACACTTATCTGACTGAGCCACCCAGGCACCCCTACCATTATTATTTTTCTTTTTTTATTAATATGAAATTTATTGTCAAATTGGTTTCCATACAATACCCAGTGCTCATCGCAATAGGTGCCCTCCTCAATACCCATCACCCATCCTCCCCTCCCTCCTATACCCCATCAAACCTCAGTTTATTCTCAGTTTTTTAAGAGTCTCTTATGGTTTGGCTCCCTCTCTCTCCAACTTTTTTTTTCCTTCCCCTCCCTCATGGTCTTCTGTTAAGTTTCTCAGGATAATGGAGTCTTTAGTTTTCTCTATAATAATCATGCAGTCTGCAAGTAGAGAAAATCTTTCTTTTCAAATTAGGTGACTTTTAATTTATTTATATTTGTTAATATTCTAGCTAGGCCTTTCTGTACTCAGTTAAATAGAGGAGGGAGAGTGGACATCCTTGCTTGTTCTTGGTTTTAGAAAGAAAGCTTTCAGTCTTCTGCCATTGAGTGTAATGTCAGCCATGGGCTTGTCACATATAACCTTTATTATGTTGAGCTACCTTCCCTCTAAATCCACTTTGTTGAGAGTTTTCACTCTAAAAGAATTCAGAATTTTGTCATACTTTTTTCTCTGGACAAAATTTCTCAGAATTTTGTCATACTTTTTTCTCTGGATGGCATTATTTTTTATTCTTTATTTTGTTTAGCTAATGTATCATAATAATTGATTTATGAATGTTGAAATATATTTGTGCCTTATAAATAAGTCCTTATGTATGTGTGTAATAATTGTAATGTGCTGTTGAATTCAAGTTGCTAATATGTTTTTGAAGAATTTTACATCTGTGGTCACCATGAATGCAGGCCTATAGTTTCGTTTTGTTTTGTTTTGGTTAGAGTTCACTGCCTTTAGTATTATATTAACACTTTTCTCATAAAATGAGTTTGGAAGCATTCCCTGCTATTCATTTTTTTAAGGAGTGTGAGAGGGATACTTATTAACTCATGATTAAATGTTTGCTAGAATTCACTAATGATGCCATCTGCTCCTGGAATTCTTGTATTGTGAGGTTTTGGTTAGTGATTTCATCTCTTACTTGTTAATTGTCTCCCTGGATTTTCCATTTCATCATAATTCAGTCTTGGTAGGTTGTAAGTTTACAGAAGTGTATCCTTTTCCTCTTGGTTAGCGAATTTCCACGCATATAATTTTTCATTCTTCTTATGATCGTTTGTTATTCTGTGGTACCAGTTGCAATATCTCTTTCACTGATAATGTCACTAATTTCAGTCCTTTCTATTTAAATTAGTCTAGCTAAAGATTTGCCAATTTTTTTACCTTTTCAAAAACATTTCTATATTATGTTGATTATTTATAATCTCTATTTTTTAATAATCTCTATTGGCTTTTATAATCTATATTGCATTTTATCTACTATAAGAAAACTACTATAATGTCTATGTTTATGTCTGCTAAATTTGTAAATTTATCCTATTATTCCCGTTAATAATCCTTTCTAGTTTTATACCATTGTGGGTGGAAAAGAAACATACTATTGCAATTTTCTTATTATTTTTTTTTTTTAGACTCACTGCATGGCCTGCCATATTATCTATCCTGGAGAGTAGTCCATGTACACTTGTGAAGAAAATGTATTCTGCTGCTCTTGGATGGAATGTTCCATATATGTCTGTTGGATCCCTGAATTTTATGCCATTCGTGTCTGTTCCTTTGTTATCTTTTTTTTAATTACAGTCGACATACAATGTTATATTAGTTACAGGTATAAAGCACAATTTGACAATTCTATACCTTACACAAAGCTGAGCATGGTAAATGTACATACCATTTGTCACTATCCAAAAATTATTGCAAAATAATTTATTATATTTTCTACACTGTGCTTTTCATCCTTATAACTTATTTATAAAGAGGAGTTTATATATCTGAATCCCCATCACCAATTTTGCTTACTCCCTCACCCTATCTCTTCTGCAACCATTCGTTTGTTCTCTATTTATGAATCTTTTTCTGTTATTTGTTTCTCTCTCTCTCTCTCTCTGTTTTTGTTTTAGATTTCACATATAAGTGAGATCATTTCGGATTTGACTTTCTCTGTCTTATTTCACTTAGCATAATCAACTCTAGGTTCATTCATGTTGTCACTAGTGACACGATTTTATCTGACATGTATATCTTCATCTATCATTGTACATTTAGTTTTCTTCCATATCTTGGCTATTGTAAATAATCTGGGATAAACATAGGAGTGCATATATCCTTTTGAACTCCATAATGTGGTATTATGTCACAAATTCAGAATAACTAACATCAAAAAGACAAGAAATAACAGGTGGGGTTTTCTTCAAATTTTAATTTAAATTCTAGTTACTTATCATATTGTGTAATATCGTTTTGTAGAGTAGGTTTTAGTAATTCATCACTTATGTATAACACCCAGTGCTCAAGATGACAAGTGCCCTTGTTAATAAAAATCATTAAAACATCACCATTTAGCCCACCCCACACTAACACAGAGTCTCTTATGGTTTGTTTCCCTCTCTTTTCACTTTCTCATATGTTCATTTGTTTTTTTCTTGAATTCCAAATGAGTGAAATTATATGGCATGTGTCTTTCTTTATCTGACTTTTTTCTTAGCATAGTACACTCTACCTCCATTGATCTCATTGCAAATGGCAAGATTCCATTCCTTTTGATGGATGTAGATGATATATACTATATCATCTATATCCAATCATCGGTTGATGGACATTAGGACTCTTTCCATAGTTTAGCTTGTATAAACGTTGGGATACACGTACCCCTTTGAATCTGTATTTTTGTATCTTTTGAGTAAATACATTGTAGTGCAATTGTTAGATTGAAGGGTAGTTCTATTTTTAAATTGTTGAGGACCTGCCACACTGTTTTCCACAGTGGCTACACCAGTTTGTATTCACTCCAACAGTGCAAGAGTGTTCCCCATTCTCTGCATCCTCACCAATACTTGTTGTATCTAGTGTTAATTTTAGCCAGTCTGACAGGGTATTGAGTAGTATCTCATTATGGTTTTGATTTGTATTTCTCTGAGGATGAGTGATGTTGAACATATTTTCATGTGTCTGTTAGCTATCTGGATGTATTCTCTGGAAAAATGTCTATTCATGTATTCTGCCCATGGAATATTTGTGTTGTGGGGGTTTTGAGTTTGATAAGTTCTTTATAGATTTTGGATACTAGCCCTTTATCAGATATGTCATTGACAAATATCTTCTCCCATTCTTCAAGCTGTCTTTTAGTTTTGTTGATTGTTTCCTTCACTGTACAGAAGTTTTTATCTTGATGATGTCCCAATAGTTCATGTTTGCTTTGTTTTCCTTGACTCCGGTGATGTATCTAGAAAAATGTTGCTATCTCCGAGAACAAACAGGTTGCTGCTTGTGTTATCCTCTAGGATTTTGATGGTTTCCTTGTCTCACATTTGGGTCTTTCATACATTTGAATTTATTTTTGTGTATGGTGTAAGAAAGTTGTTCAGTTTCTTCTGCATGTTGATGTTCGGTTTTCCCAACACCATTTGTTGAAGAGATTTTCTTCCATTGGATATTAGTTCCTATTTTGTTGAAGAGTAGTTGACCATATAGTTTTAGTCAATTTCTGGGTTTTCTATTTGTTCCATTGATCCATGTGCCAGTTTCTGTGGCAGTACCATGCTATCTTGATGCCTAAAGCTTTGTATTATAGTTTTAAATCTGGAATCAGGATGCCTCCATTTTTACTTTGCTTTTTTCAAGATTGCTTTGGTTATTTGGGGTCTCTTGTGGTTCCATACAGATTTTAGGTTTGTCTGTTCTAACCCTGTAAAAAATTAGGTTAAAACATAAAAAAACATATTATGATATAGATTGCATTAAATATGTAGATTCTTTGGGTAGTATAAACATTTTAACAATATTTGTCTGTTCCCTGAGCATGAAATGTTTTACCATTTCTTCGTGTCCTTTTCAATTTTTTTCATAATTGTTTAATAGTTTTCAGAGTAGAGAACTTTTTCCTCTTTGGTTAGTTTTATTCCTATGTATCTTATTCTTCCTTTTATCTTATTGTGCATTTCAAATGACATCAATTCCTTGATTTCTTTTTCTGCTTCTTCAGTACTTGTGTACATAAATGAAACAGATTTCTTTACATTGATTTTGTATCCTGTGACTGTGGAATTCATGTATTAGTTCTAGCAGATTTTTGTTAGATTTTGGGTATTCTATATAGAGTGTCATGTCATCTGCTAATAGTGAAAGTTTGACTTCTTCCTTGCCAATGTGGATGCCTTTTATTTCTTTCTATTGTCTGATTGCTGAGGCTAAAGCTTCCAATAGTATGTTAAAGACCAATGGTGAGAGTGGACATCACTGCCTTTTTCTTGACCATACATGAAAAGCTCTCAGACTTTCCGCATTTAGGATGATATTAGCTGCAGGTCTTTTGTATACGACCTTTATGATGTTAAGGCATATTCAATCTATACCTACTTTTTGAGGGTTTTTATTAAGAATGGATGCTTCTGGGGTCCCTGGGTAGCTCAGTCAGTTCAGCGTCTCAGTTTGGCTCAGGTCATAATCTCACAGTTCATGAGTTTGAGCCCTGCAAGAGGTTCTTTTCAGACAGCTCAGACCCTGGAGCCTGCTTCAGATTCTGTGTTTACCTCTTTCTCTGCCCCTCCTCCACTCACACTGTCTCTCAAAAATAAATAAACATTATTTTTTTAAATAAAAAATGGTGCTGTATTTTGTCAAATGCTTTTTCTTCATCAATTGAAAGAGTCATATGACTCTTATCCTTTCTTTTATTAATTTCATGTATCACATTGTCTGATTTGTGAATATTGGCCAAACCCTGAAACCCAGGAATGTACTCCACTTGATCATGGTGAATAATTCTTTTAATGTACTATTGGGTTCAATTTGTTGGTATACTGTTGAGAATTTTAGCGTCCACATTCATCAGGATATTAGCCTGTAATTCTCCTTTTTAGCAGGTTCTTTATATGGTTTTGGAAACAAGGTAATGCTTGTCTCGTGGAATGACTTTGGAAGTTTTCCTTTAATTTTTATTTTTTAGGAACAGTTTGAGAAAAATAGATATTAATTATTTCTTATTTTTTATTTTTAAATTTATTTTTGAGAGACAGAGGGCACAAGTGAGCGAGGGGCAGAAAGAGGGAGAGAGTCCCACAAGGGGTAGAGAGAGAGGGAGAGAAGGAGAGGGAGACAGAGAGAATCCCAAGTGCAGAGCCTGAAGGAGGGCTCAATGGGCTCACCCAGTGCAGGGTTCAAACTCAGGAATGGTGAGATCTTGACCTAGGCTGAAGTCGGATTCTTAACCAACTAAGCCACCTAGGCACACCAGTATTAACTCTTCCTTAAATCCTTGGTAGAATTCCCATGGAATGTCATCTCCAGGACTCTTGTTTGTTGGGAGACTTTTGATTACTGATGCAAGTTCTTTGCTGGGTATGAGTCTGTTCAAATTTTCTAGTTCTTCCTGTTTCAGTTTTGATAAATTATATCGTCTAGGAATATCCATTTGTTTCCGATTCTCCTATTGGTTGTCATATAATTTTTCATAATATTTTCATAATTGTTTGTATTTCTATGTATGTTTTAGTTGTAATCTCTTTCATTTGTGATTTTATTTATTTGGGTTCTTTCTCGCTTTTTTTTTTTGGTAAATCTAGCTAGGTGTTTATCAACTTTATTAATTCTTTAAAATAGCGAGGTCCTTGATCTATTCTACTGTTCTACTGTTTTTTTTTCTTTTTGGTTTCTATATTGTTTATTTCTGCTCTAATCTTTACTATTTCCCTTCTTTAGCTAGCTTTAGGCTTCATGTGCTCCTCCTTTTCTGTCTCTTTTGGAGTAGATTAGGTTGTGTGTTTGAGATTTTTCTTGCTTCTTGAGATGTACCCGTTTTTTCAATATGTTTCCCTCTTAGGACAGCTTTTGCTGAACCCCAAAAGTTTTGAACCATCGTGGGTTTTTTTTGTTTTTTTGTTTTTTTTAATTTTCATTTGCTTCTATATACCTTTTTTCTTTCGTTTTCTGATTAATCCATTCATTCTTTAGTATGGTGTTCTTTAACTTCCATGTATTTGTGGTCTTTCCAATATTTTTTTTGTGGTTGACTTCAAATTTCACAGCATTGTGGTTCAAAAATATGCATGTTATGATCTCAATCTTTTTGTACCCATTGAGGGCTGATTTGTGACACAGGATGTGACCTGTTTTGGAGAATGTTTCATATATACTTGGAAATAATGTGTATTCTGATGCTTTAGGATGAAATGTTCTGAATGTATCTGTTAAATCCATCTGGATCAGTGTTTCATTCAAAGCCATTGTTTCCTTGTTGATTTTCTGCTCAGCGTACCCTGCCTGCTTTTTTGAGTGAGGAGACAAACCTATGGTCTCCGTACTCCCTACTCCTCTGCCATTTTAACCAACTGATATTTGAAATAAATATGAAAACATCTTGAACACCCAGTAAATTGATCTGAGGACTGAGAATAAAAATACACACCTAGGGGTCAAAAAACTGCCCCATCTTGGAAGGTAGGAGCTATAGAGAGCTGATTTAGGAAAAAGAAGAGCTGAGGTATTTTGTCCCCTCTCAAAGAGTCCTTTTTAATATATCTTGCTGTGCTGGTTTAGTTGTCATAAACTCCTTTGGTTTTGTCTCTGAAATTATTTATTTCTCTTTATCTATCTTTATATCTCCTATTCTGAATAAATTCTTGCTCAATAAAGAATTATTGGCTGCATATTTTATCTTCTGCTTGTTATTTCAGCTTCAGAAGTTCTCTATTTAGTTTTTGGTTCAGTCATTGTATTCTTTGGCTCCAAAATTTTGTTTTTGTTTTTGTTTTCAATGGTTTCATTACCTATATCGAACTTTATATTTTGGTCATGCAATTTGTCTTGATTATATGTTTAGTTGTCTATGTCCTTGTAAGATAATTATTTGGAATTGTGTGTCAGACAATTCACAGTTCCTTATTTTTGTGGGAACAGCCACAGAAGGAATATTTTGTTCCTTATGTGGGCTTATGTTTTATGGTACTTAATTGTCTTAAACTCTTGAATTACTGCTTAACACTTAAAGAAGTAGTCTCCTTCTCCAGTCCTTGATGAGTGGCTTGAAGATTTAAAGATCTTTACCAGTCAGCCCTGATAGGGAAAACGTCTCTCAGTAATTTTCTACAAATACACCTACACGATTCTTCTTTTTATTCTTGGGATAAGTCAAGAATTGTGTGCCTTCTCTCAATCTCATTCTCTCAATCTTCACTTTCTGAATCTCATAAAAGACTGGGTGCTGAAATCTTTTCACTTATTTTTCCCAGGGCAGTGCCCTATAGAGTTCAAGATTGCATACCTTCTCTCAATTGCACAGAGTCAGAATGGTCACTGAAATCTTTGTGCTGTCTGAGGAGGTTTGTATGCCACTGTTGAATTGCATATACTCTGCATGCCATTTGTGGAATTGCATTATATCTGTGGAAGTTAACATGCACCATATTGGGGGCGTGTGTGTAGGGTTGGAGCATGCATCAGCTCATTGATAGGCTGCAAATGAGTCAATCTTCAAAGTTCATGGGTGAAGATCCAAAGCCAGTTAGCAGAATCTGTAATGGGTTTTTGAGGTCTGTGTGGTGGTTGCTGTAAGCACCCACTCCTTTTCTCTACTCCAAGCACCTCCAGATTATTCATCTAGGCCTAAAATTGCAATAATCTGGTAAGGCAAGACATATATATGAACCTCTTAGGAGATATCTTGTGAGGCTGGGGAAGCCAGGTCCTCTGTTCTTATTTTCTCCCTTGGGATAATTTGCAAGCCAAGTGTGTCTCTTTATGCTGAGCTATATCTTACGGAAGGTCATGAATAAAGTGCTATCATTCTTCTCATCCTCTTCCATGTGTCTGTTCTTGGATTCTTTGCTTGATCAGTGTTCTGAAATTCCTCCTCTGGCTCTTGTGTTCCCACAAAGATACTGCCATCCATGGATAATTGAGAAAATTATTATATCCATAAATTATGAGAGCTGGAATTTCTTATTCAGTCATCTTGCTCCAAATCATCTCCTTTATATTATATATTCAAATAGAAGCTTATGAATTTTTTTCACACATAACTTAAGGAAGTTTAAGCAAATTTATAATCATATTATTTTCCTTGCTAATTGTTTTTTAAAGAATATTGAAGGTTTAGGCTTTCTTTATATACAGACTTAATGTATTTTTAATCCTAATAATCTATGAATGACCTCTAGTTTTGCAATAGTTTTATTCTTGAAGCACCCTATCAAGAGCTTAGGATATAATTTCAGTCTTGAGTAATTTCTCTATACAAAAATTTTATATTACCAATATTAAATTCATTATTTTTTTTATAAAATAACTATTTAAAAATTTTTCTCTACTGCTTCAACTAACACTTATTTTGCACCTATATGCACATACACACACACATATGTATGTACTTTCATCCAAATGTAAAACAACTTGTTTAACTGTTTGAATTGAATTTCAGTAAAAAAAAAAATGTCAAACAATATTGTGAACAAGAAATTTTGGTTAAAATGTAGACTTTCTTTTATTAAAATAAAAATTCATTATGGATATTATTTTATTGCTCTCACCAATTTTTTCATATCTGTTTGCTTTGCAGAGAATCCAAGAGGTGTAGTATTTGTTTTAATCGTATTTAAAACTGAAAATTGAAAAAGAAAATTATTGAATACAGCATCCATAATTGTTTACGAGATTGACAATGTTATGTCTTTATTCAGTGTGTAAAATGTTATAATAAATAGAATACCCATTACATGTGCTCTGGACAAATTATAAGTCTATAATACAATTCTATAAATTCTCTTAATCTAATAAGCAGAAATATGAATTTAAATAATTTCCCAAAGTTGTCTTAATTCACTCAACCATTTGGGCATTACCAAGTTTCTCTCAGATTACTGGTAGAATCAATAAATGAAATATTATTTTTATGTCTTTTGTGAATATAAGTATGCAATTAATCTGGATGTGTCTGGTAGAAAAATTTTAAACCATCTCCATTTTCTCTATTCCCTGGTGTTATTCTCATTATTATGTTATATTATAAAATAAGAGTAAATTGTGCAGCTATAATTAATATCACAAATCAGTAGAATTTAAGAATTTGAAACAAGATGAACTTTGATTGGCTTATATTAACTAGTTGTCATTTTTCAGAAGAGAACTTAATGTTTGCATTACATCACAGAAGTTCTCATGAAAAAAACATACAGAGAGGGTCACGTTCATGGCTCAGTCACTTGTGTTTGACTCTTGATTTCGGCTCAGGTCTTGATCTCAGGGTTCATAGAATGGAGTCCTATTTCTGTCACAGTCACAGAGCCTGCTTGAGATTCTCTTTCAGTCTGTCTCTGCCCTGCTCATCTTCTCATGCTCTCTCTCTCTCTCTTTCTCTCAAAAATAAATAAACGTTAAAAAAAAGCAAACATATTTTAGTCAGCTTTATAAAAATTACTCATTTCTGCTGTGTTTGATGTGATCTCTACTACTTCATTCTTTATTTCATTTCTTTGGGTCATTTTCTTTTTTCTTTTTGATCCGTTGGCTAGTGGTTTATCAATTTTGTTAATTCTTTCAAAGAACCAGCTTCTGGTTTCATTGATCTGTTCTACTGCTGTTTTGGTTTTGATAGCATTAATTTCTGCTCTAATCTTTATTATTTCTTTCTTCTGCTGGTTTTGTGTTTTATTTGTTGTTCTTTTTCCAGCACCGTAAGGCATAAGGTTAGGTTGTGTATCTGAGATCTTTCTTCCTTCTTTAGGAAGGCGTGGATTGCTATATACTTTCCTCTTATGACCACCTTTGCTGCATCCCAGAGGTTTTGGGTTGTGGTGCTATCATTTTCATTGACTTCCATATACTTTTTAATTTCCTCTTTAACTTCTTGGTTAGTCCATTCATTCTTTAGTAAGATGTTGTTTAGTCTCCAAATATTTGTTACCTTTCCAAATTTTTTCTTGTGCTTGATTTCGAGTTTCATAGTGTTGTGGTATGAAAATACACACTGTATGATCTTGATCTTTTTGGAGTTAGGGCTGATTTGTGTCCCAGTATATGGTCTATTCTGGAGAATGTTCCATGTGCACTGGAGAAGAATATATTCTGCTGCTTTAGGATGAAATGTTCTGAATATATCTCTTAAGTCCATCTGGTCTAGTGTGTCATTCAAAGCCATTGTTTCCTTGTTGATTTTTTGAGTAGATGATCTGTCCATTGCTGTGAGTGGGGTGTTGACATCTCCTACTATTATGTATTACTATCAATGAGTTTCTTTATGTTTGTAATTACTTGACTTATATATTTGGGTGCTCTCACATTTGGCAGATAAATGTTTACAATTGTTAGCTCTTCTTGGTGGATAGGCCCCTCGATTATGATATAATGCCCTTCTGCATCTCTTGATACAGTCTTTATTTTAAAATCTAGACTGTCTGATATAAGTATGGCTACTCTGGGTTTCTTTTGTTGACCATTAACATGATAGATGGTTCTCCATCCCCTTATTTTCAATATGAAGGTGTCTTTAGATCTAAATTGTGTCTCCTGTAAACAGCATATAGATGGATCTTGTTTTCTTGTACATTCTGTTACCCTTTTGATTGGAACATTGAGTCCATTGATGTTCTGAGTGAGTACTGAATAATAAGAGAATATTATGAGCAATTATATGCCAATAAAATGGGAAATCTGGAAGAAATGTAAAAAATTCCTAGAAACATATACACTACCAAAACTGAAACAGAAAGAAATAGAAAATTTGAACAGACCCATAACCAGTAACGACATTGAATTAGTAATCAAAAATCTGCCAAAAAACAAGAGTCCAGGGCCAGATATCTTTCCAGGGTAATTCTACAAAACACTAAGAAGATATAACACCTATTCTCTTGAAACTGTTCCAAAAACTGTTCCAGAAATGGAAGGAAAACTTCCAAACTCTTTCTATGAAGCCAGCATTATCCTGATTCCAAAACCAGACAGAGACCACACTAAAAAGCAGAACTATAGACCCATTTCCCTGATGACCATGGATGCAAAAATTCTCAACAAGATATTAGCCAACTGGATCCAAGAATACATTAAGAAAATTATTCACCACGACCAAGCAGGATTTATACCTGGGATGCAGGGCTGGTTCAATATCTGCAAAACAATAACGTGATTCATCATATCATTAAAAGAAAGGAAACATTAAAGAACCATATGATTCACTCAATAGGTGCAGAGAAAGCATTTGACAAAATACACCATCCTTTCTTTATAAAAACCCTCAAGAAATTAGGGATAGAGGGAGCATAACTCGAGATCATAAAAGCCACATATGAATGACCCAACGCTAATATCATCCTCAATGGGGAAAAACTGAGAGCTTTCCCCCTAAGGTCCAGAACAAGACAGGGATATCCACTCTCACCACTATTATTCAACATAGTATTGGAAGTCGTAGCCTTTGCAATCAGACAACACAAGGAAATAAAAGGCATCCAAATCAGCGAGGAGCAGGTCCAACTTTCACTCTTCACAGATGACATGATACTCTGTATAGAAAACCCAAAATATTCCACCAAAAACAGCTAGAAATGATTAATGAATTCAGCAAAGTAAAGAGATATAAAATCAATGCATAGAAATAGGTTGCATTCGTACACACCAACAATGAACTGACAGAAAGACAAATCAAGGAATTGATCCCATTTACAGTTACACAAAAAACCATAAAATACCTAGGAATAAATCCAACCAAAGCGGTGAAAAATCTATACACTGAAAACTATAGAAAGCTTATGAAAGAAATTGAAGAAGACACAAACAAATGGAAAATATTCCATGCTCCTGGATAGGAAGAACAAATATTATTAAAATGTCGATACTACCCAAAGAAATCTACATATTCAATGCAATACCTATCAAAGTAACACTAGCATTCTTCACAGAGCTGGAACAAATAATCCTAAAATTTGTATGGAATCAGAAGAGACCCTGAATAGTCAAAACAATCTTGAAAAAGAAAACGAAAGGAAGAGGCATCACAATCCCAGACTTCCAGCTATACTACAAAGCTATAATCATCAAGACAGTATGGTACTGGCACAAGAAAAGACACTCTGATCAATGGAATAGAATAGAGAACTCAGAAATTGACCCACAAATGTATGGCCAACTAATCTTTGACAAAGCAGGAAAGAATATCCAACGGAAAAAATACAGTCTGTTCAGCAAGTGGTCCTGGGAAAACTGGACAGCGACATGCAGAACAATGAACCTAGACCACTTTCTTACACCATACACAAAATAAACTCAAAATGGATGAAAGACCTAAATGTAAGACAGGAAGTCACCAAAATCCTCGAGGAGAAAGCACACAAAAACCTCTTTGATCTTGGCCACAGCAACTTCTTACTCAACATGTCTCCGGAGGCAAGGGAAACAAAAGTAAAAAATGAACTACCGGGACCTCATCAAAACAAAAAGCTTCTGCACAGTGAAGGGAACAATCAGCAAAACTAAAAGGCAACCAACAGAATGGGAGAAGATATTTGCAAATGACACATCAGATAAAGGGTTAGTATCAAAAATCTATAAAGAACTTATAAAACTCAACACCCAAAAAACAAATAATTCAGTGAAGAAATGGGCAAAACATGAATAGACACTTCACCAAGAAGACACCCAAATGACCAATCGACACACGAAAAAATGCTCAACATCACTCATCATCAGAGAAATGCAAATCAAAACCACAATGAGATTCCACCTTACCCCTGTCAGAATGGCTAACATTAACAACTCAGGCAATAACAGATGTTGGTGAGGATGTGGAGAAAGAGGATCTCTTTGAATTGTCGGTGGGAATGCAAGCTGATGCAGCCACTCTTGAAAAAAGTATGGAGGTTCCCCAAAAAACTAAAAATAGAACTACCCTACGACCCAGCCATTGCACTACTAGGCATTTATCCATGGGATACAGGTGTGCTGTTTCGAAGGGACACATGCACCCCCATGTTTATAGCAGCACTATCAACAATAGCCAAAGTATGGAAAGAGCCCAAATGTCCATCGATGGATGAATGGGTAAAGAAGAAGTGATATATATATATATATATATACACATATATATGTATATACATACACACACACATACACACATAATGGAGTGAATCAAAAAGAGTGAAATCTTGCTATTTGCAAATACATGGATGGAACTGGAGGGTATTATGCTATGTGAAATTAGTCAGAGAAAGACAAAACTCATGACTTCACTCATATGAGGACTTTAAGAGACAAAACATATGAAAATAATGGAAGTGAAACAAAAATAATATAAAAACAGGGAGGGGGACAAAATATAAGAGACTCATAAATATAGAGAACAAACTGAGGGTTATGGGAGGGATTGTGGGAGAGGGATGGGCTAAATGGGTAAGGAGCACTAAGGAATCTACTCCTGAAATCATTGTTGCACTATATGCTAGCTAATTTGCATGTAAATTAAAAAAATAAAGTTAAAAAAATAAAAGCAATATATTATTTAAAAAATTACTCATTTCAACAAACGCATGAGCTTTGAAGGTGACCTTAAGTTTCAGATAAAACCGCAGCTCCAACCAGCACATGGATCTTACATTCTGATATCAGAAGCAGAATATCTATGTTAGGCACGCTGGAAACTCTGACAAATATAAACTCTGACATAAACGGTTGCTATTCACAGCTGCTAAATTTGTGTTAATTTGTTGTATACAGTGGGGATGTTACCACACAGTTTTAATGAAACAGTTCATATTCATATTACGGTATAAAGATTTTTCTGTTTAAGCCACAAGAATCTCCAGAATTATATATCTATATCATCTATATCTAAATGATGATCTACATATACGTATTTTATACATATATCTAGATAAATAAAAATATCATTATGAACTTATATTTGGGGATGTCACACATGAGACTTAAGGAAAATATGCAGCCTAAAGAAAACCAATACTTCTTCATTAAACAAAAATTATTATGTTTTCATACAATAACAGTACACAATCCATATAAAGAGGAAAATATCTAAGAATGAGAAAAACCATGTTTTAGGATTCATATTTACATTTTAGTTTCCCATGTATAAGACTGTTTGATTTCTATAGGAAAATAAAATAAATGATAACACCCCAGTTATCTACTATCCCGAAGAAGGACAATTTCTTTTTTTTTTAATTTTTTTTAACGTTTATTTATTTTTGAGACAGAGAGAGACAGAGCATGAACAGGGGAGGGGCAGAGAGAGAGGGAGACACAGAATCTGAAATAGGCTCCAGGCTCTGAGCTGTCAGCACAGAGCCCGACGTGGGGCTCGAACTCACGGACCGTGAGATCATGACCTGAGCCAAAGTCGGACGCTCAACCGACCAAGCCACCCATGCGCCCCTAAGAAGGACAATTTCTAGAACAATTAAAGCTCAATGTGGCTATATCACAATACAATACTCCTTATTTCCCATCCAGTTATGACAAATTCATTTACATAATAATCTTATATTCATTCCCATAAATTGCTTCGTCATTCACTTTTTTAAAAAAATTGATCACTCCAAATTAAGATTTTTGGATTTCATAAAAAGCATTTTTTCTCCAAGGTTAAGCTTATGACATGTTATAAAAAAATAATTTTAAACAATGCAACCAAACAATGGGATGTAGTCATGGCAAAAAATTTTTAAATTGGTATAATACAATGGAATAAATTGCGGATTTTTTTGTACTAAATAATCTCCTTATAGCCATAGCTTCAAACTACCATAAAAATGTAAACTATTTGAAGAAAAAATGAAAACAATTTTTCAATTTCTAAAATCTTTGTTGTTGCCTATAAATCTACAAAGATCAGGAAATATTAGTTACTTAATTGGATTGATTGAATACATAAACTTAAGCATAAAGCAAAGAAGGTACTGGGAAAAAACAAAGCGTAAAGATTATCAGGCAATTTGCTCTCCAGACTTACCCCTTCCTAACACCTTCATGAATGCTCTGGCCACATCCTTGTTGCGGAGGCTATAGATGAGAGGATTCAGCATGGGAGTAAGGATAGTGTAGAAGACAGACACGAATTTGTCCTGGGTGGGGGTACGATCTGAACTGGGCCTCATGAATATGAACATGGCTGCTCCGTAATACATTCCTACTACCATGAGGTGAGAAGAACAGGTGCCAAAAGCTTTACGTGGGCCCTCTCCAGATCCCATGTGAATGACAGCCACAATAACATGAACATAGGAAGCAATGATTACTGCTACAGGGAAAAGAAGCATAATAATACAGCATATAAATATCATCCTTTCAAATAACAATGTGTTAGTGCATGAGAGAGTGAGAAGGGCAGGGACATCACAGAAAAAGTGGGGTATTTCTCGGGCACCACAATATGAGAAAGACAATGCAACTGCAGCTTCAATTATACCATCAAGTGAGCCAAGAATCCATGAAAAAGCTCCCATGAGACCACATATTTTCTGGTTCATGAGAATTGAGTATCTTAATGGGTGGCAAATGGCAACATAACGGTCATAAGCCATTGAAGCCAACAGGAAACATTCTGCTCCAAGCAGAGACACATATAAGAATATCTGGGCTCCACAACCAGCCAGAGAGATAGACTTTCTGCCAGACAAATAGTTGAAAACCATCTTGGGTACAGTGGTGCAGATGAGCATGAGGTCCATGAGGGAGAGTTGGCTGAGAAGGAAGTACATGGGGGTGTGGAGTTGGTTGTCCAGGCAGATGAGGAGAACCATAACAGTGTTTCCCATGAAGGCCACTGTGAAGATGCCCAAGACCAGTGAGAAAAGGAAGATGTGAGTGGGGCTGTCATTGAAGATTCCTACCAGGATAAAGTCTGAGTTGAAAGTCTGATTCTCCCATGCCATGATAAATGTTTACTGCAAGGAATACAAGAAGTGACAAATGGCTGTGATTGTGTTATAGAAACATCAAGCACTTCTTTCCCTAAGTCACCACTTCTACCAAATTGCCTAAGCAAGAGGCAATTGTTTCTCTGGTCATAATTTCATTTTTAGACTGGATATATTAAAGCAGTGTTTTATCTTGATATGATTATTTTATGTTAGATGAATTATTTTCGTTTAAAAATTTATTTATTTAAATTCAAGTTTGTTGTTAATGAAGAATGTGTGGTTCACAGACATAGTAAGTTACATGTTAAAAATATGAGAGTTTTCTCAGGGCACCTGGGTGGCTCAGTCAGTTAAGCATCCGACTTCAGCTCAGGTCAGGATCTCACAGTTTGTGGGCTCCAGCCCGGCGTCAGGCTCTGTGTTGACAGTTCAGAGCCTGGAGCCTGTTTCGGATTCTGTGTCTCCCTCTCTCTCTGCCCCTCCCCTGCTCAGTCTCTGTCTCTGTCTCAAAAATAAATAAACATTAAAAAAATAAAAATATGAGAACTTTCTCAAGTCATATAATGAGGTTAGAGAAACTAGTTAGCTCATATGCGTAGTGTAGATTATCCATTCATAAAAACTTTATGATCATGGAAGACATAAATTTCTGAGAAGTCAATGAGATTTTATTTATGGTTCTTTTTTGTTTTCCATGAAATTTTGCATAAAATTTCTATCAAAGTGTAGAGAAAATCATGTATTGATGGAAATGAGACAAGATTAATTACATGTCAGGTAAACAGAAGAGATTGAGAAATCAGCAATCTGCTGTCCATTATGTAATATTTATTCTAATAATGGTGGGTTATAGTGTAAATAGTTCCTCATAAATATACCGTTTCCTCACTCATCCCTAAAAGTGACATGTGTCCACAAGGCAGTCAAGTATTGATCTCAAGATACAGGATAAAGGAGAGTACAAAGGCAAAGGCATGTCTGGTACAGATTACTTCAGCTGTGTGATTTTAAGTAATTAATTCCTACAATCTTTATTTTATAGTATATTAACCTGAATATTTATAATATCTATATTACAGTGTGTTATTAAAATCAAATTAGATCATATTTTTAAAGTGTGAATATTATCTGGAGTGAAGTTTGTATGATATATATATTTTAAAATAAATATATACTACTAAAAGTAAGAGAGACCACACTTACTTACCTCCACACTATTCTAGCTTACATAAAATTAATCTCTTCCATGTCCTTAGCAAAACCTTTTAAGATTTCTTTGGCTATACAATAGCATACATATAATTCTTTATTTTCATATTCATTTTTTCCCTTCTTTATCCCCTTTCCAAGAGACAAGAAATTCTTTACTTTCTTTCTTCCCTAACACTCCCTGGACAGATTATTAATATTCATTTTCTTCACCACTTTGGGTCCTTCTAAACTCTTTATCTCTGTAGCATTCAACAATTCAGTGTATATAATATTTCAATCATAACTCAGGTATTTAATACATCCTAAATTTCTGACCAGTTATAAATTCTCTTAGCATTATTCCTTATATTTATAATACTTGTCAAGAAACTCAACCCACACTGTGTAAATAAGCATAGCTCATGCTATTTAAATTTTCAAGTATTTTTACTTTTTCACTCCTCTTACACACAATTGTTTATTAAATATTTCTAACACAATCTTTTAACCTTATTCAAACTGTGATTCAAAAGTGATTATGCATGCTACAGAAAAAACTTCAAACATTACTACTGAAAAATAACATGTTTTCAAGCCTCTGATTAAAATTTATTGACCAACAGAAAATTAAAACATCACTTGGTTTACTATCATTTCTGTGCTTCTAAAAAGCAATATATCCTTTCTACTTCAAGTTTGCTCATGTTATACCTGGTGAAAGTCTCTCTCTTTATGTTTTGAAACATAAATATCAGTACCTATGGAACATTCAGCATATATCTAGTCATTTCCTGACAATTTGCCACTTTTTCCCCTTAATAGGTAATCTTTCAATCAATTGTACATCCTGGAATAATACCCAAAACAACAGATTTATCAGTATTCCCAATTTGGACATTAATTGCATAAATAACAATTCTATAAATTTGGAAAGTGGAAGTGCCTTGAAAGCTGCACAGGCTGAAGAACTCCATGGGCCAGGTTTTCTTTGGCCTGCATTTGTCTTCTTGTCTATCTTTCTGCTTAATCAAGGCCATATAATGCTATCTAGACTGAATACAGCTTACATAGGTGGCATTATGTAGGGAAGTAAATGTCCTTGACATTCTGCAGTTCACTCTATGTACAAACTTCCAAATCAAATTTCTATGGAGTAATTTATAAAAATAAATTGCTAAAGGGGTGTTGTAATAATTTTTCACTATGCTTTCCTTGTCTCCATTATTTAAAAGTGACAGGACCTGACTCTATATTTAGATCTTATTTTGCTCATGGCTGCTTTTTACAATCTCTGTGTTAACAGCAAACACCATCACATTTTAAATCTATTCCCCTTCACATTATGTCATTATGTGAAAACAATCCATGAATTTTAGCCCATAAAAGGAACGAATGGAAGAATTGCAATGGAGATAGTTAGAACTGTTCAAAACTAACTGGCTTCTATAAAAGTCAGTTAGAAGAATCTTTAATAATTTGAGATGAGAAACAGTTTTAAGTTGTCCATTTTCAGTAGATAAATGTAAAATTTACTTTGTAGTAGGTAAGGAGGTTCTGCCTATATATTCCTGTATTTTTTTTATGTTTCTTATTTCTTCAATGTGGGCATACATAGAATGATATATTATTATATTATATTAATTATATGTTATGTTATGTTATGTTATGTTATGTTACATTATTGCATGATCTTTTATTTTGGCAAACCAATCTCACAAAGTCTCATTTCCTTTACTTTCCTAGGAGAGGAAGCTATAGTAAACGTTTCACATTGGTGGTCAAGACACTTATTTCTGAATACTGTCAGCTCAAGGTCCTCCACATCATCTCTCTGAAGCAATGTCTTAGTTAAAATGTGTTATTTTATATTAATAAGTGCATTTAGTTATAGCTATAATAACATGAGGAATTTATATAAGCATTACAGCTATAAAGTTAACAACATAATGTACATTAATCCATTGCTTCATCAAATTTTATCCACATAATTTCTCAGCAAATCCCTCATAGTGTGGAATTAATAGACTTTGTCTATACATACTTAAAAAATAGACTATGACACAACTTTAGCTAAATATAATTTGTTTTTATTAATTATGCTCACCAGCTTCAAGAAATGTATTTTGAAGAAAGATAATTTTAAAAATTGTTATAGGAAGAGGAGAGAAAAAGAGTCAGGTTGACTAAACAAAGACAGTTGACATTCAGTGGAATGTTGAAAGACCTTGTGTGTTTTGAATGACCAAATGAGTTGGAAAGAAATTTGAGGGGGATAGTGAATGAGGGAGAGAAAATTGAGAAAAGGAGAGTTTAGTTGAATACATATTAGGATAACTGAGCATTCATCTCTGCTCTATATATGCTGCATAATGTCAATGGAGAAGTCATGCTCTCCCTCCTAATAAAGACACAAAAAATAAATAGTATGTTATAGATAAAATGGTATGCAAAAAATGTCCTTATGGAAACTTAAGAATTGTTCACCTAAATCCATCCTCTGTTTACTTATAAAATTTTCAAGTTACATTTCTCAAAAGTGAGTTGTGATACCTTTTGGAAAGGCTTATCAGTATTTCTAAAAAGCCCATCTATTTGCATCATATCTAAATATTACAGATAAAACTAAGTTTCTATTTTTCACTTTACCCAACACTCTAATTTTGGATTTTCCCAAAGAATAAGTGGATTGTATCACTCCTCTTATAAGTTCAATTCTCAAATGGCTCAAATTAGCTGCAGAGCATATTTCACCATCTTGCTGACCTTGATTTGAGACACTGAAGAAAGTCATTGAAGCCTCTATTTTAAAATTTCTTCTCCATTTTCCAAAACAAACTCTATGTATTTCTACTTCCGGATCCCAAAGATACAACTGAGATAAGTAGGAGCTTTTAGGAGGTGTCTCTTACTTGATGTCTGCTGTTCCACAATCTTTCACATTTGTAAATCACACCTCCTTTCAAATTCCAAAACAGGACTATCTTTCTTCATGCCTCCTTCTTCATTCCTTAGCTAGCAATATCTGCATATAAAAAACTTTCAGAAGATGTGTGGTGTCTACCTCTGTTCTATGTAAAGGCAATATTATGGACCTTCAGATCAGACAGTTTACTGAGTTTATAGTCTTGATCTACCACCAACTCCTATGTCAACAGACAGGTTAGCTAATGTCTCTGAGATTTTATTTTAATTCCCTCCATTCCTCTAAGGATTGTTAAAAAGTAGAATAGGTTAATTCTTTAAATACATGTATCACAACATGAATTCATCAGATGAGCATTACTATCATTACTTACATCCAAATCACATCTCCCCACCCTAATTTGCAATAACCTTAATTTATTCCTCTTGATTATTTTTGAAAATAATCTATTTTTCTTATTAGATTATTTGTTCCTGATTGGTAAGCTATATGCTTATTTTATGTGTTTAGTTCAACTAAAGAAAATTGCACAAAAATGAAGCCTATATGATCCTCACAGTGATTGGAAACAAGAACAAATAGACTAGATCTACTGGAGAGTCTTGCAATGATTCTGAATTTAGCATTTATAACATTGTTCTAAATAATGTCTTGTATTTAATATCTTCACAGGTATTATTTAATTTAACCTTCGAAAAGATCTGTGACAAATATAAGAAATACATTTATTTTACAGAGACTATAAAGGGGTAAGTTAGAGATCAGCATGAAAAAGTGGTCCGTAAAGAACTTCAAAATATCAAAATTTCTAATACATATAGCTTTTGAATAAAATTCTATTCCCTTTGACTGAACATCAGAATGCTTTAGATATTTTGGAATGTACAGTCTCATTCAAACTTACCTTCCAGGTGTTATCAAGAATGATACTATTTACGGAGTAACTGAAATCCTTTAACTTTTCAGAGAAAATATATGTAACACAATTTTAGTAAGTCATCTGTGATTTAATTTCATAATCCATCCAGGGAATTCAGTCCCTGTTCTTCAATTATAATAATTTATTTTAGCACCCATTTTTTCTCTTAGGACTTCATACATAATTAGTTTTCCACCTGAAAATAAGAAAAATAGTTTAGACATTGTTTAATTATGAATAACTGTTTTTGAACATGTGACTTCATATGTGACAGAAAAACAAAACAATTTCTAAACTGTTTGAATGATTTCCTAAATCCAGGTCAAATTAAAATTTGCTTAGTATTAATAGCCATTAACTTCTACTTTATATGCAAATATAAATAAACTAGCTATCAGCAGATGAATATTTATGTAAAAAATATCAAGGAATTCACAATATAAAAAGATGTAAAATGTGACAATATGTACCTAAAATGTAAGGAAGAGTAAAGAATGGGTTCAAACTTAAATGACCAAGAATTAAATAAAGACTGCTGTATGCAAAAGAGGTAATATGGTAATAGTGACTATATACAAATACTCACTAATAAATATGCAAAGAATAAAGTATATCACTAAATAAAATCAGCAAAACATGAAAAGGGGAATGACAAGAAAGGATCATAAAAAATCGTCAGCAACAACAACAAAACAAATAATAATAAGCCAGTAAACATATATCATTAATAATTACTTTGAATATAAATAAGCTAGATGCTCCAATCAAAAGATATAAGGTGACAGAATGGATTGATAAGAAAAAAAGTTCCATGTCATGCTGCTGACAAGGGACTCATTTTAGACCTAAATATGTTATCATTACCTGTTCTAGTTCTGCAAAATGTGTGTGTGTGTGTGTGTGTGTGTATATGCTATTGGTATTTCAACAGGAATTACAATAAATCTTTATATTGCATTAGATACTATAAACATGATAATGATATTTGTTCTTCCAGTCCAGAAACATCGCATATTCTGTCCTTTATTCCTGTCATCTTCAACTTCCTTCATCAATGGTTTGTAGATTTCAGAGTACAGCCCTTTCACCTCATTTGTTAAGTCTATTTCTAGATATTTTATTATTTTGGTGAAATTCTAAATGGGCAGTTTCTTAAATTCCTTTTCTACTACTTTGTGATAGTGTATATAAATGATAAATCTGTATATTGATTTTGTATACTGAAAATCTAATAAATTCATTTATCAGCTATAGTAGTTTCTGGGTGGAGTCTTTGGGTTTGCTATATATAGTATCATGTAATCTGCAAATAGTGAAAGTTATACTTCCTCTTTACAAATTTCTCTTTGTGGGGGTGCCTGGCTGGCTTAGTCAGTTGGGCGTCAGACTTGGGCTCAGGTCATGATCTCACGGTTTGTGAGTTCAAACCCCGCGTTGGGCTCTGTGCTGACAGCTCAGAGCCTGGAACCTACTTTGGATTCTGTGTGTGTCTCTCTCTGCGCCTCCCCTGCTCATGCTCTGTCTCTATCTTTCAATAATGAATAAACGACAAAAAAAATTAATAAAAAAACATTTCTCTTTGTGTTTTTCTTGTCTGCCTATGTAGCTACAACATTCAGTAGTTATGTTGAATAAAATCAGTGATAATGCACATCCTTGTCTTCATCCTGACCATAGAGGAAAAGCTCTCAGTATTTCATACTGAGTATGATGTTATCTCAGGTTTTATAATTCATGGCCTTTATTATGTTCAAGTATGTTTCTTCTAAACCTAATTTGTTGAATGTTTCTATCATGAATGAAGTTTTGCTTTGCCAAATGGATTTTTTTACTCTATTTAAATGATCACATGGTTCTTATCCTTTCTGTTATTGATATGATGTATCATGTTGATTGATTGGGAATTTTGAACTACCCTTGCAACTCAGTAAAAAACAAATCCCACTTGATCATGGTGAATGGTTTTTAAATGTATTGTTATACTTGGTTTGCAAGTAGTTTTGAGGGCTTTTGGATCTATGTTTGTCCAAGATGTTGGCCTGTAGTATTCTTTTCTAGCCATGTCTTTATATGTTTATGGTATCAGGGTAATGCTTGCTTCAAAGAATGAATTTGAAAGTTTGCCTTCCTTGTCTGTGTTTTGGAATAGTTTGAGAACAATAGGTACTAATTATTTTTGAAATGTTTGGTAGTATTTGCCTTTAAAGTCATCTGGCTCTGGACTTCTGTTTGTTGGGAATTTTTTGATTACTAATTCAATGTCTTTGATGGTTATCAGACTGTTCAAATTTTTTATTTATTCCTGTATCGCTTTGGTAGTTTGTATGTTTCCAGGAAATCTACTTCTAGGTTGTCCTATTTGTTGGTGTATGATTTTTCATAATATTTTCTTATATCTTATAAGTGATGAATCACTGGGTTCTACTCCTGAAACCAATACTACACAGTATGTTAACTAACTTGAATGTAAATAAATAAATTACAAAAAATAGATTGAATGTGGAGAAATTGGAGCCCTCATGCATTGATAGCAGAGAATGTAAAATGGTGCAAAACCATTGGAAAACATTTGGCAGTTCTTTGAAAATTTAAACACAGTGGTGTGCCTGAATGTCCCAGTCATTTGAGCACCCAACTCTTGATTTCAGCTCAGGTCATAATCTCATGTTTCATGTGGTTAAGCCCCATGTCATGGGATTCTTACTCTCCCTCTCTCTCTGCCCCTTTGCCACTCACATTCATTCTCTCTCTCTCTGTCTCTCTCTCAAAATAAATAAATAAACTAAAAAAAAAGGTTAAACACAGAATTACTATATGATGTAGTGATTGCACTCTTAGGTATTTAACCTGAGAAAAATTTAAATGTATGGTCCCACAAAAAAATGTGTAAAAATATTCCAAGCAGCGTTATTCATAATAGTCAAAAGTTAAAATAACCTAAATGCACATCAACTGATGAAATAAATAAAATGTAATATTCTAACATCCAATATTATTCACCAATGAAAAGAAATTAAGTACTAATACATGCTACAAATTGGGATGAAATTTTAAAATGTTATGCTAAGTGAAGGAAACCAGTCACAAAAAGCCACATACTGTATGATTCCATTCATATAAAATGTGCCAAATAGGCAAATTTATAGAGCTTTAAAGTAGACTTGTCGTTGCTCAAGATGTTGTAGGTGCAGGTAGAGAATTAGAATTGACTGGTAATGTGTATGGGGTTTATTTTAGTGGGGATGGAAATATTTTAAAGTTAAATTGTGGTGATGGTTGAACACACTGCAAATTTGCTAAAAATTAAAATATATATATATATTAAACAGGTGAATTTATGGTATGTGAAGTACATCATAAGAAATCTGTTCTTAAAAGAAAAGAAGAATGATGTGGAGAAATATAAACCCTCAAGAGATGATATTGTTAATGCATACTGCTATAACCATTGTGGAAAACAGTATGGAATTTCCTCAAAAATTAGAAATAGGACTACCATATGATTCAGTGTTTCCAACTGGTATTTATCCAAAGAAAATAACACTTATTCAAAAAGATATATGCATTCCTATGTTTATTTCAGTATTGTTTACAATAGTCCATATATAGAAGGAACCCGTGTCCATCATTAGATCAAATAAGATATATATAATCTTTTCTTTTTTACTCATCCATAAAAAATGAAATGCTACCATTGGCAACAACATGGATGTAACTAGAGAGTACAATGCTAAGTGAAATACATCAGTCAGAGAAAGGCAAATACCATATGATTTCAATCATGTGTGGAATTTAAGAAACAAAACAAACCAACAAAGGAGAAAAAAAGAGACAAACTGAATCCAAAACCAAAACTGAAACTCAACAAAACAAAACAGAACAGAAGAAAACAAAAACCCAATCTCTTAATTATACAGAACAAAAAGATGTTTACCAGACTGGAGGTGGGTCAGGTAATGGGTGAAATAGGTGAAAGTGATTAAGAGTACACTTATCATGATGAACACTGAGTAATATGCAGAATTGTGAATCACTATATTATACACTTGAAAGTAATATAACACCGTATGTTAAATCTACTGGAATTAAAATTAAAAAAAACCCCACTTACTAGGGGGATATAAGAATGGAGTCAATCTCAAAAAAAGATATTGTGAACTTCAAGATAGGTTACTTAAAATTGTTCATACTAAACAGAAAAAAAGATAAGTAAATTAAGAAAAAGTTCAGAACTTAAAGGACTTCTTGGACTTTCATCAAGAACATCATTTTGGAGCATCTGGGTGGCTCAGTTGGATGGGTGTCCAACTTCAGCTCAGGTCATGATCTCACTGTTCGTGGGTTTGAGCCCCACGTCAGGCTCTGTGCTGAGCTCAGAGCCTGGATCCTGCTTCCCATTCTGTGTATCCCTCTCTCTGCCCCTCTCTTGCTCATTCTCTCTCTCTCTCAAAAATAAATAAACATTAAAAAGAATATCATTAACACTTACAGAAGTCTCCGAAGGATAAGAGAATGCAAAATATATTCATTTGCATTTCCCTGATGATGAGTGATGTTGAGCATCTTTTCATGTGTATATTGGCCATTTGTATGTATTCACTTGAAAAGTATCGATTTAGGTACATTTTCTATATTTTAATTGACTTATTTGTTGTTTTAGCTATGAAGTTGTATAGCATTTTTTATACAGATTTTATAGCGAGCCCTTATAAGGTACAAAATTTGTAAATATTTTGTACAATTTCATAGGTTGCCTCTTTATCTTGTTGCTTGTTGTCCAGCTTTTGAATTTGATGTAGTTCAACACGTCTGTTTTTGCTTATATTGCCTCTGACTTTGGTGTGAAATCAATATATATTTGCAAAGAATGTCAACAAAGTTTTTCCTTATATTTACGTCTACAAGTTGTAAATTTTCGTATTTTATGTTTTTATGTTAAATGTGTATTTCTTTTATTTTTGGTATGATCTAAGGTAAGGGTCTTATTTATTTATTTATTTATTTTTGCACATGGCTGACCAGTTTTCCCAGCATCAATTATTGAAGAAACTTTTTTTCTCATTGTGTATTCTTGGTGTCTTTGTTGAAGATTAATTGAACACATATACTTGGGCTTATTTCTGGTCTCTATTGCATTCTGTAGGAAGTGATTACATTGAATCTGAAGATCACTTTGGGTAGTGTAGCCATTTTAACAAAGGTATTCTTCCAATTCATATACACAGGTTATCTTTCCATTTCAGTGTGTTTCCATTTCCAATTCATTTCATTAGTGTTACAGTGTAAGTGCAAAGGTCTTTTACCACCATGGTAAAATTTATTTCTAAGTGTTTAATTCTTTTTTGATTGATATTGTAAATGGGATTGTTCCTTCAATGTTAATATATGTTGATTTACATACTTAAACTTAAAATAATTCATTTATTCCTTCTACCAAAATTATTTTAAAGTTTACTTATATATTTTTAGTAATCTCTACACCCAATGTGGGGCTTCAACTCACAAGCCTGAGATCAAGACTCACACTCTCTTCTGACGGAGCCAGCCAGGTGCCCCCTCATTGTATCAGTAATTTTAATGGAGTCTTTAGTTTTTTCTAAATACGGTCATCCAGTCTGCCAATAGGGATATTTTACATTCTTTTAAAATTAGGTGACCTTTAATTTTTTTTTCTATTTCTTAATATTCTAGTTGGGGCTTTCAGTACTCAAATAGAGGAGAAGCAGAGGACATTCTGGTCTTGTTCTTTGTTTTAGAGGGAAAACTTTCAGCCTAACACCAGTGAGTATGATGTTAGCCATGGGGCTGTCATATATGGCCTTTCTTACATTGAGTTAGCTGCCTTCCCTCTAAACCCACTTTGCTGAGAGTTTTTACTTATAAAAGGATGCTGAATTTTGTCATAGTTTTTTTTCTCTGCATCTATTGAGAGGACTGTGTTATTTTGTTTTAATTTTTTATTCTGTTTATATGATGCATCAGATTAATTAATTCATGTATCTTGAACCACACTTGCATCTCAGAAATAAATCCTACTTGGTCGTGTGTAATAATAATTGAAAATAATAATTGTAATGTGCTGTTGAATTCAGCTCGCTAATAGTTCCTGAGGAATTTTACATCTGTGGTCATCATGAAATGTTGGCCTGTAATTTTTATTTTCTTTTAGAGTTCTCTTTCTTTGGTATCATATTAACACTTTTCTCATTAAAAAGTTTGGAAGCATTCCCTGTTCATCATTTTTTAAGAAGAGTTTGAGAAGGATACTTATTAATTCTTCATTAAATGTTTGGTAGAATTCACTAGTGATGGCATCTGCTCCTGGAATTTCCGTGTGGTGTGGTTTTTGTTATTGATTCAATTTTTACTTGTTAATGACCTGCCTCAATTTTCCATGTCTTCATAATTCTGTATTTTAGGTGGTATATTTACAGAAATGTATTGTTTTCTCCGAAGTTAGTTAATTCCTAGACAAATAGTTTTTCATAGATGCTTCTTATGATCATTTGTCATTCTGTGGCATAAGTTGCAATATCTCTTTCACTGATAATTTCATTAATTTTAGTCCTTTCTTTTTTTAGTTTAACTGAAGATTTGCCAATTTCGTTTATCTTCTCAAAAAATGGTTCTTTATTACATTGATTATTGATTTGGTTTTAAAATTTTTTTTTTTTCAACGTTTATTTATTTTTGGGACAGAGAGAGACAGAGCATGAACGGGGGAGGGGCAGAGAGAGAGGGAGACACAGAATCGGAAACAGGCTCCAGGCTCTGAGCCATCAGCCCACAGCCCGACGCGGGGCTCGAACTCACGGAACGCGAGATCGTGACCTGGCTGAAGTTGGATGCTTAACCGACTGCGCCACCCAGGCGCCCCATTATTGATTTGGTTTTAATAGTCTCTGTTTAATTTTTATCTACTATCTTATTTATTATTATCTACTTCTGTTAAATTTGGGCTTTATTAATTATTATTTTTAAGTTATTTTAATCAGTTAATTTAAGATCTTTTTTAAATGTTGATATGCATCACTATAAACTTTTTACTTAGAATTATTTTTGTCACATTTTATAAATTTTTCTATGTCATATTTCCATTTTTATTTTTTGCAAAATATTTATTTCCATTTTAATAAATTTTTGACTCATTGTTTGTTCAGGAGTATGCACATACATATACAATGGAATATTACTCAGCCATCAAAAATGATGAAATCTTGCCATTTGCAATAATGTGGATGAAGCTAGAGTGTATATGATAAGTGAAATAAGTCAGAGAAAAACAAATACCATACAATTTAACTAATATGTGCAATTTAAAACATGAAATAAATGAACATAGGGGAAAATGATTGAAGCGAACCATAAAACAGACTCTTAAGTATAGAGAAAAAACTGAGTATTCTTAGAGGGGCATTGGCCACTGGGATGGTTTAAATTAGTGAGGAGTATGAAGGAAGGTACTTGTTCTTTTGAGTCCTGGGTGTTATATATAAGTAATGAATCACTACATTCTGAAACCAATATTACACTATATTTTTACTTACTGGAATTCAAATATAAACTTGAAACAAAAAATTTAAAAAAATAATAAAAAATCAAATATTTGAAGAAGAAAAACAGCAGAGTTTTTAATTTTCTAAATCTTATGTTTTCCCTATAAATGTACAAAGATCAGTAAACATTAGTTATTTAATTGTATTGGTTAAATACATAAAGTAAAGCATAAGGCAAAGAATAAAGGGAAATAAAACCTAAGTATAAATATTATCAGTCTATTTACTCTCTAGACTCTGCCTCCCCTATGAAAGCTTTGGCCACTTCATTGCTGCAGAGGATCTAGATGAGGGGATTCAGCATGGGTAAGAATGGTGTAGAAGACAGACACCATTTTGCCCTGGGTGGGAGAATAATCTTAAGCGGTCCTCATGTATATGAACAAACCTGCTCCATACTACTTTCCCATCACCATGAAGTGAGAGGAACTGGTGGTAAAAGATTTCCGTTGGACCTCTCTAGACCCCATTTGAATGACAGCCACAATAACATTAACATAGGAAGCAATGATTATTGCTACAGGGGAAATAAGAATAATAACATAGAATATAAATATCAACCATTAAATAACAATATGCTGGTGCACGAGAGAGTGAGAAGGGCAGGGACATCACAGAAAAAGTGGGGCATTTCCTGGCACCACAATAAGAGAAAGACAATGCAACTACAGCTTCAATTAGACAATCAAGCGAGCCAAGAATGTATGAAGAAGCTGCCATGAGATCTTAATAGGTGGCAAATGGCAACATAATGGTCTTAGGCCATTGAAGCCAACAGGAAACATTCTGCTCCAAGCAGAGACACATATAAGAATATCTGGGCTCCACAACCAGCCAGAGAGATGGACTTTCTGCCAGACAAGCAGTTGAAAGCCATCTTGGGTACAGTGGTGCAGATGAGCATGAGGTCTATGAGGGAGAGTTGGCTGAGGAGGAAGTACATGTTGGTGTGGAGCTGGTTGTCCAGGCAGATGAGGAGAACCATAGCAGTGTTTCCCATGAAGGCCACTGTGAAGATGCCCAAGACCAGTGAGAAAAGGAAGATGTGAGTGGGGCTGTCATTGAAGATTCCCACCTGGATAAAGTCTGAGTTAAAGTTCTGATTCTCCCATGCCATGATAAATGTTTACTTCAAGGAATACAAGAAGTGACAAATGGCTGTGATTATGTTATAGAAACATCAAGCACTTCCTTCCCTAAGTCACCACTTCTACCAAATTGCCTAAGCAAGGGACAATTGTTTCTGTAGTCATGTGGTTTTTTTTTCATTTTTAGACTAAGTATATTGAAGTATACTTTTAGCTTGATATGATTTTTAATGCACAATGAATTGTTCACAGACATAGTTACATCATAAAAATATGAGAGTTTTATCAAGTGATATAATCAGGTTAGATCTAGTCAACTAATATGTGTAATATAGATTATCCATTCATAAAAACATGGTCATGAAAGGCATAAATGTCTGAAAAGTCAATGAGATTTTCTTTATGTTTCTTTAGTCTTTCCATGAAACTTGGCATAAAAATTCTATCAAAGTATAGAGAAAATCATATACTGATTTTAATGAGACAATGTTAATCACATGTCAAGTAAACAGAAGGTATTGAGAAATTAACAATCAGATGTCCATTAAGTATTTTTTTCTAATAATTGTGAATTGTAGTGGAAATAGTTTGCTCATAAATACACTCTTTCACTTGTTTGAAAGTCTCTTTCCTCATATTTTGCCATATAAATAATAGATCTTATGATAAATTCAACACACATCAAGTCATCTTCTGATAATTTGACACTTTTCACTCCCTTGTATAAAGCAATCTTTCAATCAAATGTGCATCCTGGAATAATACCAAGAACATCAACAGATTCATCACTTTTTTCAATTTGGAACTAACTTATGTAATTAACTATATAAATTGGGAAAATGGGAGTGCCTTGAAAGCTGTGCAGCCTGAGAAACTCCATGGATCAGATACTTCTTTGACCTTTATTAAATTGTCTTCTTGTTTACCTTTTTTCCTTAACCAGGGCCATATAATGCTATTGAGACTCAGTCCAACTCATATCAGTGGGATTATCTGGGGAAGTAAAATGTACCTGCCATTTTGCAGTTCATTCTATGTGCAAACCTCCAAATCAAATTTTGTTCTCGTAGCTTATGAAAAAGAAATTAAGTGGGTGCTGCAATCTTTTTTCACCTTGCTTTCATTGTCCCCATTACTTAAAATTGACAGGAGCTGGGGCACCTGGGTGGCTCAGCTGGTTGAGTGTCTGGCTTTGGCTCAGGTCATGATCTCATGGTTTGTGAGTTTGAGCCCCACATCAGGCTCTGTGCTGACAGCTCAAGAGCCTGGAGGCTGTTTCAGATTCTGTGTCTCCCTCTCTCTCTGCTTCTCCTGCTTGTGCTCTGTGTGTGTGTCTCTCTCTCTCAAAAATAAATGAACATTATAAAAATGACAAGAGCTGGAGGGGAGGAGCCAATGTGGCAGAACAGCATGGAAAAAATTGTTTTTGCATCTTGCATCCATGAAATACAGCCAGATCAACACTAAACCATCCTGCACACCTAGAAACATGATTTGAGGATTAACACAACATTCTGCACAATCTGAATTACAAAATTCAGCAGGTACATGGCACGGAGAAGTGAACTGTGAGAGAGAGAAGCCGCGGAGAGCAGGGAGTTGTTTTTGCTTGTGAAGAGAGGACGGAGATGGGAGGAGAGTTCGGAAAAAGCACCCCCCTCCCAAAAGCAGCTAGAGAGAGAGTGGAAATGTAGAAACAGCCACAGGGACTGAAATAAAAAGGGAGAAAGGAGCAAGGAGAGGGTTTACATTTCATTAAGGCTCTATAAACAGTAGAAGTGCAGAGTCTGAAACTCCACAGCTCCATACCTGGCAGTGCTCTGGTGGGAAGGCAAATCCCAAGGAGCAAAGTAGAGTCCAGGAAGTTATCGAGTCACACAGGAAGAAGCGGTTCCACTGCTGGAAAGGTAGAGGTAGAGGCTGTGCGGCTATCCGGTCCCAGCAGACCCCAGAGAACAACCATATTCTCTGGTGTTGAAACAAGGTCATTAAGGGTGAAGACTGGTGGCGATGTGTGTTGTAATTTTCCATAATCCCTGAAACACTGCTGCTACATGACCACATGAACTTTTTCTGGGGCGGGCTGGCAGCCAGCTGCAGTCTCTGGGCATAGACAGCAGCACAGTCCCGCAAACGTTCCTGGGTGCATCAGGAACTAGACTTCAAAATGAAGACAGTAACAAGAGATGAAGAAGGGCATTTTATCGCAATTAAGGAGACTATCCACCAAAAATACCTAACAATTGTGAACAATTATACTCTAAATGTGGCAACACACAAATATATAAATCAATTAATCACAAAATAAATAAACGCATTGATAATAATCCCATAATAGTAGGCGACCTCAACACCCACTTACAACAATGAACAGATCATCTAATCAGAAAATCAACAAGAAAACAAAGGCTTTGAATGATACACTGGACCAGATGGACTTAACAGACACACTCAGAACATTTCATCTTAAAGCAGCAGAATGTACATTCGTCTCCAGTGCACATGGAACGTTCCCCAAAATATACCACATACTGGGACACAAATCAGCCCTCAACAAGTACAAAATGATTGAGATCATACTGTGCACATTTTCTGACCACAACGCTATGAAACTCAAAATCAACCACAAGAAAAAATTTGGAAAGGTAACAAATACTTGGAGACTAAAGAGCATCATATCAAAGAATGAATGGACTAACAAAGAAGTTAAAGAGCCCAAAACTTCTGGGACACAGGAAAGACAGTATAAGAGGAAAGTATATACCAATCCAGGCCTTCCTAAAAAAGGAAGAAAGGTCTTAGATACACGACCTAACTTTACACCTTAAAGAGTTGGAAAAAGAACAGTGAATAAACCCAAAACCAGCATAAGACAGGAAATAGTAAAGATTAGAGCAAAAAGCAATGCTATCAAAACCAACCAACCAACCAAACAAACAAAAAACACAATGAACAGACCAATGAAATCAGAAGCTGGTTCTTTAAAAGAATTAATAAACCACTAGCCAGTTTGATCAAAAAGAAAAGGGAAAGGACCAAATATATAAAATCAAGAATGAAAGAGGAGAGATCACGACCAACACAGCAGAATTAAAGCAATAATAAGCAAATATGAGCAATTATACGCCAATAAAATGGGCAATCTGGAAGAAATGGAAAAATTTATAGAAACATATAAACTACTAAAACTGAAATAGGAAGAGATAGAAAATTATAACAGAGCCATAACCAGTAAAACAATTGAATTAGTAATCAAAAATCTCCCAAACAATGAGTCCAGGCCAGATGGCTTTCCAGGGGAATTCTACCAAACATTTAAGGGAGAGTTGACACCTACTCTCTTGAAGCTGTTCCAAAAAATAGAAATGGAAGGAAAACTTCCAAACTCGTTCTATGAAACCAGCATTAACTTATTCCAAAACCAGACAAAGACCCCACTAAAAAAGGAGAATTATATACCAATTTCCCTGATGAACATGAATGCAAAAATCCTCAACAAGGTATTAGCCAACCAGATCCAACAATACATTAAAATAATTATTCACCATGACCAAATGGGATTTATACCTGGGACACAGGGCTGGTTCAATATCTGCAAAACAATCAATGTGACTCATCACATCAATAAAAGAAAGGACAAGAACCACATGATCCTATCAATAGATGAAGAGAAAGCTTTTGACAAAATGTTGTATCCTTTCTTGATAAAAACTCTTAAGAATGTAGGGATAGAAGAAGCATACTTCAAGATAATAAAAGCCATATACAAAAGACCCCAACACTATCATCCTCAATGGGGAAAAACTTAGCACTTTCCCCCTAAGGTCAGGGACAAGACAAGATGTACACTCCCGCCACTGTTATTCAATATAGTATTGGAAATCTTAGCCTCTGCAATTAGACAACACAAAGAAACAAAAGGCACCCAAATTGTCCAAGAGGAGGTTTAACTTTCACTCTTCGTAGCTGACATGATACTCTATATGGAAAACCCAAAAGATTCCACCAAATACTGCAACAAATGATCCTGGATTCAGCAAAGTGGCAGGATATAAATTGGTTGCATTCTTATATACCAACAATAAAGCAGTAGAAAGAAAGCAAGGGATCCATCCCATTTAAAATTGCACCAAAAATTATAAATTACCTAGGAATAAATATAACCAAAGGGGTGAAAAATCTATACACTTAAAACTATAGAACACTTATGAAAGAAATAGAAGACGCAAAAAAACGGAAAAATACTACATGCTGGGTGCCTAGGTGGCTCAGGCGGTTCAGGTCATGATCTCATGGCTCATGAATTGGAGCCCTGCATTGGGCTCTGTGCTGACAGCCCGGAGCCTGGAGCCTGCTTTGGATTCTATGTCTCCCTCTCTTTCTGTCCCTAACCCACTCGCATTCTGTCTCTGTCTCTCTCAAAAATAAATAAATCTTAATTTAAAAAAAAAGAAAGAAAAATATTACATGCTCCTGAATAGGAAGAAAAAAAAATTGTTAAAATGTCAATATTACCCAAAGCAATATACATATCCAATGCAATTCCTATCAAAATAACACCAGCATTCTTCAGAGGTAGAACAATCCTAAAATTTGTATGGAACCAGAAGAGACCCCAAATAGCCAAACAGTTTTGAAAAAGAAAACCAAACCAGGAGGCATCACAATCCAGGACTTCAATCTGTATTAAAAAGCTGTAATCATCAAGACAGTATGGTACTGGCCCAAGAACAGACACTCAGATCAATGGAACCGAATAGAGAACCCAGAAATGGACCCACAAACATATGGGCAACTAATCTTTGACAAAGCAGGAAAGAATATCCATTGGAATAAACACAGTTTCTTCAGCAGGTAGTCCTGGGAAAACTGGACAGCGACATGCAGAGAAATGAACCTGGAGAACTTTGTTACACTGTACACAAAAATTAACTCTAAATGGATGAAAGACATAAATGTAAGACAGGAAGCCATCAAAAACCTCTTTGATCTTGGCTGCAGCAACTTCTTGTTCAACATGTCTCCAAAGGCAAGGGAAACAAAAGCAAAAATGAACTACTGGGACCTCATCAAGATAAAAAGTTTCTGCACAGTGAAGGAAACAATCAGTGAAACTAAAAGGCAACCAACTGAATGGGAGAAGATATTTGCAAATGACACATCAGATAAAGGGTTAGTATCCAAAATCTATAAAGAACATACTAAACTCAACACCCAAAAAACAAATAATCCAGTGAAGAAATGGGCAAAAGACATGAATAGACACTTCTCCAAAGAAGACATCCAGATGGCCAACTGACATGAAAAATGCTCAACATCACTCATCATCAGGGAAATAAAAATCAAAACCACAATGAGATACCACCTCACACCTGTCAGAATGGCTAACATTAACAACTCAGGCAACAACAGATGTTGCCAAAGAGGCACAGAAAGAGGATCTCTTTTGTACTGCTGTTGGGAATGCAAACTGGTGCAGCCACTTTTTAAAACATTATGGGGTTCCTCAAAAAATTAAAAATACAACTACCCTATGCCCCTGCTATTGCATTACTAGGTATTTATCCAAGGGACACAGGGATGCTGTTTCGAAGGGGCACATGCATTCCAATGTTTATAGTAGCACTATCAATAATAGCCAAAGTACAGAAAGAGACCAAATTTCCATCCATGGATGAATGTATAAAGAAGATGTGGTATATGCACACACACACACACACACACACACACACACTGGAGTATGACTCAGCAATCAGAAAGAATGAAATCTTGCCATTCACAACTACGTGGTATTATGCTATGTGAAATTAGTCAAAGACAAATGTATGACTTCACTCATATGAGGACTTTAAGATACAAAACAGATGAACATAAGGGAAGGGAAACAAAAATAATATAAAAACAAAGAGGGGCACAAAACATAGGAGCCTCTTAAATATGGAGAACAAGCAGAGGGTTACTGGAGGATTTCTGGTGGGGGGATCAGCTAAATGGGTAAGGGGCATTAAGGAATCTACTCCTAAAATCATTGTTGCACTATATACTAACTTGGATGTAAATTAAAAAAAAACAAATTAAATTAAATTGTTAAAAAAATTTAATTTGATGTAAGATGAAATAAGAAAAGCTTGATAGGGTTGAGTTCAAGTAAATTGTGAAGGGAAGCTTTCAACTTCCCTTTTTATTCCTCAGAATATTTTATTTTTTCTTTTTTAATGAAGTTCTATTAAGATTCAAATTCATAATGCAATTGTTTTTGTTAGTCAAGCTGGTGTCTATTAAATTTTGACCTTAGGTAAAAAATAAAAAAGAAAAGAAAAATGACAGAAACTGACTCTATAATTAGATCTTTTTTTCCTCATGGCTGCTTTTTATAATCCTTGTGTTAACAACAAATTCCATCATATTTTAAATCTATACCTTTTTGCATTATGTCCACATCTGCAATAATTATCCTCTCATTTTAGGCTCTTAGCCAGAGAAGCAATGGAAGAATTTCAGTGTAGGATAGTAGAACTGATCAAAATTGACTGGTTTCTATTAATGTAAGATAGTAACTTGTCATTTTGAGTTGAGAAACAGTTTTCAGTTGTCCATTACCAGTATAGAAATGTAATACTGTGCAGTAGGTAAAGAGGTTCACCCTTTAATTTTCTGTAAAAATTTTATGTTTTGTATTTCTTCAATGTGGACATTGTAAGATATATTACATATTATATTATATATTATTACATTACATTACATTACATTACATTACATTACATTACATTGTATCTTATTTTGGCAAACCAATCCCATAAAGTGTCGTTGCCTCATGCCCTATGACAGGAAACTACAGTGAACAATATTTTGTGGTGGTCAAGACACTTGTTTCTGAATACTGTCGTCCTGGACTCCTCCACATCACCTCCTGGAAGTAATATCTTGAATTATGTTATGTTATATTTATAAGAATGTATTTAGGTATAGATATAACGTGAGAAATTTACATAGGCATAGTGCTATAAAGTTAACATCATAATGCACATTACTCCATTGTTTTATACATTGTCTAATAAATTCATCAAAGCTTATCCATATAATTTCTCAAAAAATAATTAATGGTTTGGAGTTAATAGGTTTTCTCTATAAGTACTTAAAAATAGCCTACAGCACAACTTTAGCTAAAGATAATTTATGTTTTTATTAATTCTATTCACCAACTTCAAGAAGTCTTCTGAGGAAAGGAGATTTAAAGGATTGGGTTAGGAAGGGCAGAGCAAAGTAGTCATGTTGGCTAAATAAAGACAGTTGACATTCAGTGAAATATTGAAAGACGTGTGAATTCAAGAAACAAAATGAATTGTAGAGAAACTTAGAGGGATAGTGAATGAGGGAGAAGAAAGTGAAACAAGGAGGGTTTGGTTGAATGCATATTAGGATGACTTCACCTACATGGCTGTTCTAGATACGCTGCATAATGTCAATGGAGAAGTCATACTCTCCTTCATTATAGAAACACATAAATTAAACAGTATGTTACAGATAAAATGGTATGCGAAAAAATTGTTCTTATGGGAATTTAGAAGTTATTCACCTAAATCCATCCCCTGCTTATATATAAAAAATTCAAGTTACATTTCTCAAAAATGATTGGTGATGCCTTTTTGAAGTGCTTATCAGTATTTATAAGCCCTTCTAATACCCCAATATTACAGATCAACTAGCTTTCTATTCTTTTCTGCACCCAGCACAATAATTTTGGATTTTACAAAGAATACTGGATTCTCCTCTTCACTCCTCTTAAAGTTTCAATTCTCAAATGGCTCACACTATCTGCATAGCAGATTTTCATATCCATGCTGAACTTGTTTTGAGATATTGCAGAAAGTCATTCAAACCTCTATTCAAGATATCTTTTTTCTACTTCCCCTAACTGTATGCATTTTTCTACTTACAGATTCCAAAGATACAACTGTGATAAATATGAGTTTAGGTCTCTTAGGAAGTGTCTACAACTTGAATGTCTGCTTTTCTGCAATCTTTTACCTTTGTAATTCACAAATCCCCTCAAATTCAAACACAAGGCTATCTTGCTCCATGCCTCTTCATTCAATAGCTAGCAAGATCTGCGTATACAAAACTTTCAGAAGATGTATGGCATCTACCTCTGTTTTATGTAAAGGCAATTTTATGGACCTTTAGATCAGACAAGTGTGAGTTAACAGTCTTGCTCTACCACCAACTCCTGTGTCAATTTACAGGTTAACTAATGTCTCTAAGATTTTGTTTTAATTCTCAGGGTTTTTTATAAAGTACGATTAATTAATTCTTTAAAGATTCACATCAAAATACATGTATCACTGCATGAAATCATCAGATGAACAAATTACCATCATTACTTACTTTCTTGTCACTCCTCTTTCCCCCTAATTTGCAATAATCTCCACTACTGCTCCTTTTGACATTTTTGAAAATATTCTGTTTTTCTTACTAAATTGTTGGTTCCACACTGATAACCTATATGCTTATTTTATATGTGTTTAATCCAACTGAACGAAGGCCATATTATCCTCACAGTGATTGAAAGCAAGAATAAATAGACTAGATAAAAGGTAGACTCTTGTGGGGCACCTGGGTAGCTCAGTCCATTGAGCATCCAACTTGGCTCAGCTCATGATCTCACAGTCTGTGAGTTCGAGCCCGGTGATGGGCTCTGTGCTGACAGCTCAGAGCCTGGAGCCTGCTTCGGATTCTGTGTCTCCCTGTCTCTCTGTCCCTCCCCTGCTCAAGCTCTGTCTCTGTCTGTCTCAAAAATAAATAAAAACATTTAAAAAAATTTAAAAAGGTAGACTTTTGCAATGATTCTCAGTTTAGCATTTTAAACACTGTTTTGAATAATACCTTACATTTTTAACATCTTCACAGGTATATTTAATTTAATCTTCAAAAATACCTGGGATAAATATAAAAAAAAAAAACATTTATTTTACAGAGAATATAAAGGGGGTAAGTTGCAGATCAACATGAAGTGCTTCCCTACGTAAAGCTTCAAAATATCAAAATTTATGATACATAATGCTTTTGAATAAACTTTGATTCCCTTTGATTGAACTCCAGAGTACCTTGTATGTTTTGGAATGTACACTCTCTCTCAGGCTTACCTTCTAGGTGTTCTCAAGAAGATACTACACATAGAATAACTGAAAATTTTTTTAAGTTCCAGGGGAAATCTATGCAACACAATTTTAGTAAGTCATCTGTGATTTAACTTTATAATCCCTCTAGGGAATTGAGTCCCTGTTCTTCAATTATAGTATTTTATGTTAGCATCCACTTTTTCTCTTAGAACTTCATATGTAATTAGTTTTCAATTTGAAAATATGAGTTTTATTGATATTTAAGATCAAATTCAAGGGCCTGTCACCTTGATTGATATTTTTTCTCTGTCTCCTGATTTCTCCATATGTTAATTATGACATTTTCAATCATTTTTGTAATCTCTCATATTTTCAAACTTTCAATTAACTGAATAATGTTAAGGAATAAATAGGCAGTTGACTTTCTATTTTCAAAAAAATATATACATTCCACATTGTGTGTTCTGGCCTTAGAATTCTAAATAGAGTTCTGTTAAAGTTCACCAATAACTCATTCAACTTGAGATTCCTATGCTTAAGATTTCATCACTGTTACAAATGATTCTTTGAAAGCTTGCAATTTGTGGTTACTCTTTTTCTGATTCTACTACAGTTTCTTATCATCCTCAAATATACGGAGTTAATTTTCTCTTCATAAAATATTTTGATATCCTAAGACTTTTGGACATGTCTTTCTCATGTATTCATACCTATAATGACTCTATTTGTGTATTTTCCAGCAATATGTTTTCTTCTCTGAAATTACAGATTTCCAAATGCCAACCATTTATATTTACTTTGATATCCTTTCCTTGCCTTATATTCACTCTGTCATATTCTGAACCTTCATCCTTCAGTTAATCTACTGTTTGTTTAAACCATTTAAGCATGTAACATTTTGCTAAACACATTGTTTCTTTAGTTGTTATGTAGGAACAATATTTTGGAGGGTAAATGTCTGTTGATGGATATTTGGACACTTTGCATAATTTAGTTATTGTCAATAATGCTGCTATAAACATCAGGGTACATGTATCCCTTGAATCAGTATTTTTGTATCCTTTGGGTAAATACCTAGTAGTGAAATTGCTGGATCTTAGGGTAGTTCTAATTTAACTTTTTAAGAAAACACCATATGTGTTACACAGTAACTGTGCCAGTTTGCATTCCCACCAACAGTACAGGAAGTTTCTCCTTTCTCTGCATCTTCAACAATATCTGTTGTTTCCTGTGTTGTTAATTTTAGCTATTATCGCCAATGAGGTGATATATCATTGTAGTTTTGATTTGTATTTCCGTGTTGACAAATGATGTTGAGCATTTCTTCTGTGTCTGTTAGTCGTCTTAATTGCGTGTAAGAATTAATGGACTACTTTATGAACTCAATACCTATGTAAATGGAGAAATTTGTTTCATCATTTCTCAAAATCATTTTATATTGCTTCGTTTAAAAAAAATTGTAAGCTTTTTTTGTAAGAAATGGCTCCTCACTCTTATGTTGATATACATTTTCTTTACCAATTTGTGTAGTTGTCTCATGTTTATTGGTATTTTTATCTCTTTTCAAAGAATTTTATTTAAAAAGTGAATTACTGTTACTTTATTTTTATAAAACAAAAAATAAATATTATTTAATATATATCCAGTTTTCATACAATAATATCTTGGGTTTAATTCTCTTCTATACTGATTGATAATGCCATCTAATACCATTTTCAAATTCCCATATTCTATATTCTGATTCTGGATCTCTTATGTAAATTCCTTTTTAGTTTTTTTAATTAGAGTATTGCTTGGTTTAGATTTCTATGTCTAAAAACATTTATGTCACTGATGACATCATCTTTTGTCATTATTCTTTTTTTATGTTTATTACATATGCTTTTTTACTTCATTTTCCATATTAATTTTAGAATTATTTATTTTTCCCCAAACTGTTGTGATTTATGTTATAATTGAAGTAGATATGGTTTCCTGAAGACTTTGAGCAACAATATTATCTCCAAACTGCTGGAATCCAAATTTTAACATAATAAAATGAATATTTTTGTGTTTCCATCACATATGAAGTCACATATTCAGAAGACAGTTGTTCATAATTAAATAGTTTGTAAACTATTTGAATGATTTCCTAATCTCTGTCATAACTAGAGTGTATTCATTATTAATAGCCACAAACAAAATTGTTAATTTCTACTTTACATGCAAATATAAATTAACTAGGAAGCAGAATATTACTCTCTATATTGCCAGATCAGAACGTTTTCAAATGAAGTTCTGAACCTTTTAATTTATTCACATCCTTGTTATTATTTAGTATTATCTAGCTTTTGACATTTTCCTATTTTTAAAAAATATTAACTTCAAATTATTTAATATGCACTATAGTCTTGGTTTCAGAAGTAGTACCATGTGATTTATCTCTTACAAATGACGCCCATTGATCATCTCTAAAAGTACCCTCCTTAATGTCCATCACCCATATAACCCATTGCCCCACCCACCTCCCCTCCAGCAACTGTTAGTTTGTTCTCTGTATTTAAGAGACTCTTATGGTTTGCCTCCCTCTCTGTTTTTACCTTATTTTTCTTTCCCTTTCCCTATGTTCGTCTGTTGTGTTTCTTAAATTCCACATGAGTGAAATTATATGTGTCTTTCTCTGTCTGACTTATTTTCCTTAGCATAATGTACTCTAGTTCCATCCATGTTGAAATTTTCCTATTGAGTAAAAAGTAGTATTTTATCATTGTTAAATTTCCATTTGTCTGAATATTAATGAAACTATGTATCTTTGCAGATAAGTGTCATTTTGTTTTGTTTCATAAATTTTTAATGTGTAGTGTTTTGAATATTTTATTTTTTATTAGTTTGTTCATTTTATTCTTGGAAAATATTATCTTTCACTATGTCTCAGTGTGTTAGTTTTGCATGAATTTTTCTAGATGAATAGTCTAAATCTTTAAGTGAATAAATTACATTTATATGAATTTTCATATAAATTGTTTTATTTATCTTTATATGAAAGGTGATTTTATATTATGTTCAAATAAGTCTATAGCTTTGCATACCATATTTAAATCTTTAACAAATCTGGAGTCTATGTTGTATATACAGTTAAAAAAATCAAAATTTGTTTTTCTCCTTGGAGAGTTAAGGATTTGTGTCTTGCATTGAAATCAATGATCCATTTTGTGGTAATTTTCATGAAGAATGTTAAGTCTCTGTCTAGATGCATTTTTCAACATGTGAATGTTTATTTGTTGCAACAGTATTTATTAAGAAGATCATATTTTTTCCCTTGTATTGCTTTTTTCCTTTGTCAAAAACAGTCGCTTGCTTGTGAGTGTCTATTTCTGTCTATTGCTGCATATCTGTCTCTATTTTGCAAATATAACACTGTCTTGATTACTTTAGTTTTATAGTACAACTTGAGATTGGATAGTGTCAGCCTTCTAACTTTGTTTTTCTCATTTAACCCTTTTGGCTTTTCTAGATTCTTTGCCTTCCACATAAACTTTAATAAATGTTGATATACGCAAAATAACTCCAGGGATTTTGAATGAAATGACATTGAATATGTTCAACTTGAAAAAAGGAAAACAAAAACAAAAACAAAAACTAGCATCTTGACAATTTTAGATCTTCCTATCCATGAACACAGGGTATCTCTCCATTTACTTAGTGTTTTTTTTTTCTTTCTTTTGTATATCCCATCAGAATTTTCTAGTTTCTTCATATAAGCCTTTGTTAGATTTATGCCTAAGTATTTTATTTTGGATGGTGCTAATACAAATGGTAATGTGTTTCTAATTTTAAGTAACAATTGTTCAATGCTAGTATATAAGAAAATAATGAATTTTTGTATATTTACATGTAACTTTGCTATAATTCCTTATTACCTCCAGGAGGATATTTTCTGTTGATTCTTTGCTATTTTCTATAGAAATAATGTCCTCATGAACAAATGTAGTTTTATTTCTATTTCCAAATTTGTATTCTTTTATTTCCCTTTCTTGTCTTAGTTCACTAGGTATGACTACTAATTCAATGTTGAGTGAGAGTAGTGAAAAGGGATATTCTTTTTCTGATCTTAATAGAAATGATACTAATTTCTCACCACCAAGTATTATGTTAGTTGTAGGTGTTTTGTAGATCTTCTTTACAAGTTGAGAGAATTCTTCTGTATCCCCATTTAGCTAAGAGATTTTATCATGTAGGTTCTTGATTTTATCAAACTTTTTCTGCATATATTTATATGATTATGTTATTGTTCTTTAGTTTGTTAATGTGATGAATTATATTTATATTTGAATGTTGAACCAGGCTTACATGCATGAACTAAATCCCACTAGGTCATGATGCATAGTTAAGTTTAAACATTGTTGAATTGCATTTGATTGTATTTTATTGAGAAAAACTATTCATGAGAAATATTGGTCTATATCTTTCTTTTCTTGAAATTTTTTATGTGATTCTAGCATTAGGGAAATTCTGACCACATAGAATGAATTATGAAGTACTTTCTCTGCTTCTATAGGCTGGAGGTGACTGAATAGAATTAGCAGCTTAACTTCTTCCTTAAATGTTTAGTAGAATGTATCATTAAACCAAATCTAGGTTGTTGCTTTCTAAGTTGGGAAGTTATTAATTAGTGATTCAAATTATTTAATATATATAGACCTATTCAAATTGTCTGTCCTTGTGTGAGTTATGACACAATGTTCATTAAAGAAATTTGTTTATTTCACCTAGGTTATCAAAGCTCTTGGCATAAAATTTTTAATAGTATTACTATATTATCTTTTTAATGTGCATTGAATCTGTAGTAAAGTTTCTTGCATGTCTCATATTGTAATTTGGCTTTTATCTCTCTTTTTTTATTAGTTAGCTTGGTTAGAAGCTTGTTGGTTTTACTCTTTTTTTTCCCAAATAATCAATTCCTGCTTTTGCTGATTTTCTCTATTTATTTCCTGTTTTAAATTTCATTAATTTCTTCTCTATTTTTTTCTGATTAATTTAGATCTAATTTGTCTACTTTTTCCAGTTTCCTAAAGTAGGTTAGATTATTAGAATTTTCTTCCTTTTCAATATATGAGTTAAAAGTTAAAGATTTCTTTTAAGAAATGCTTTTACTGTAGCTCACAAATTTTCATTTGGTTAAAACTATTTTTAATTTACTTCGAATTTTTTTCCTTTGATTCATGTGTTATTACAAAGTGTGTTTTTTAATCTTCACACATTGGGGGTTTTCACCTTTATTTCTTTTATTGATTCCTAATTTAATTTCATTGTGCTCTGAGAGCAGAAATTGAATAATTTGTGTTTTTCTAAATAGTTGAATGGCTCAGAATGTGGTCTATGTTGGTGAATGTTCATGTGAGCTTGAAAAAACTTCATTCTCTGCTTTTTTTGAGTAAAGCATTTCATAGATATCTATTATATTCAGTTAATTGATAGTGCTTTCATGTTTAACTATGCTTTTACTAATTGTTCTGCTTGCTAGATCTGTCCATTTCTGATAGAAGGATTTGAAGTCTCTAACTATAATAGTATATTCATTTATGCTTCCTTGCAGTTTTATCAGTTTTTGCCTCACATATAATGATACTTTGTGAGGTGCATACACGTTAAGGGTTATTATGTCTTCTTGTAAATTGATCATTTTGTCATAGGTAATGTGACTCTTTGTCTCTGATAACTTTCCTTTCTTTGAAATTTCCTTTGCCTGAAATTGATATAAGTACTCCAGCATTGATTATTGTTGACATGGTGCATTTTTCTCCATCCCTTTTCATTTTAATTTATATGTATATTTATATACATATAATTCATCTTTACTTTTAATGTGTGTCTCTTGTAGACAACATATAATATAGAGTGCATTTTTTGATCCACTCTGACAATCAATATTTTTCAGTTGGTGTATTTAGACAACTGAGATTTAAAGAAAGTATTGATATATTTGGATTAATATCTACTTACGTGTTACTTTTTGTTTTCCTTACTCTTTTTCTTATTTTTGTCTTGTATATTTATTCTACCTTTTTTTCAATTGAGAATTATGTGTGACTCCATTTTTCTCCTTTGAAGCAAATTATACATTTTTTTAAAATTTTTTATTTCCCTAGAGTCTGCAGTATACAATTACAACTACTCTTAAATCCACTTTAAGATTACAATATAGGGGCGCCTGGGTGGCTCAGTCGGTTAAGCGTCCGACTTCAGCCAGGTCACGATCTCGCGGTCCGTGAGTTCGAGCCCCGCGTCGGGCTCTGGGCTGATGGCTCAGAGCCTGGAGCCTGTTTCTGATTCTGTGTCTCCCTCTCTCTCTGCCCCTCCCCCGTTCATGCTCTATCTCTCTCTGTCTCAAAAATAAATAAATGTTAAAAAAAAAAATTAAAAAAAAAAAAAAAGATTACAATATATATCCTCACCAATACTTCATTTATCTTATAATAGCCAAGTATTTTTCCTCCTCATCCTTGTACCACTGTTATCATGAATTTCTCTTATGGATAATCTGTAATTATCAAAACTATGTTTGCTAATAATTCAAACATGTTGGATCAAATACAAATCTTTCTTTTACCTTAATTTATGTCTTCTCTTAGTTCTTCTTTTCTTTTTTTATGTTTATTTATTTATTTTGAGAGAGAGAGAGCAGGGGAGGGATAGAGATAGGGAGAGGAAGAAAGAGAATCCTAAGCAGGTTTAATGCTCCATGTGCAGTGCAAAGCCTAATGTAAGTCTCAATCTCACCACATGGGAGACACAACCGACTAAGCCACACAGGCGACCCTCTTTTCTTTATGTTGATCTAAGTTTATTATCTGTATATTTTTTCTTCTTTCTGAATAATGACTTTCAATATTTCTTGAAAGGTGTGTACTAGTAACAAATGCCCACAGCTTTTGTCTGAGAAAGTATTTCTTTTCATTTTTGAAAGACAATTTTCCAAATGTCGTAATTCTGGAATTACATTTTTTTCTTTCAAAAATTTAAATATTTCACTCCATGATTTTCTTCCTTGCATTTTTTCCTGAGAAGTCAAATGTCATTATATTTTACATCTATAGAGTAAATCTGTATTCCTCACCCACCTTGGCTTCTTTAAATATTTATTCCTTATCTTTGATTTTTGAAGTTTGAAAATTGTAAGCCTAGATATAGGCTTGCTTTTGTTGTTCATGTTGTTGCTGTTGTTGTTTTACATTTATCCTGTTTGGTATTCTCTGAGCTTCCTGGATTGTGATTTGGTGGCTGCCACTAATTTAGAGGCAATTCTCAGTCATTATTGTTTTGGATATTTCTTCTGTTCATTCTTCCCCTTCTGCTGTTACGATTATGTGCATGTTACACATTTTGATTTTGCCTGTTTCTTGTGTCTGTTTGTTTCAATCATTTTTAGTTTCTGTTGGCACATCCTCAATCTTACAGTTCTACATCCATGCTCATTACACTAATGAGCCCATCGAAGGCATTTTTATTTATGTTACAGTGTTTTTTTTATCTCTAGCATTTATTCTTTGTTAGAATGCTAATCTACTGCTTAAGTTAGAATCTATTCTTACATTTTATATATGTTTTCTTTCCCATCAGTGCATTGAGCATTTTAACCATAGGTATTTCAAATTCCTAGTCTGAAAATTACAACATCCTTGCCATATGTAAGTCAGATTTTAGGGCTTGTTTTGTCTCCTCAAGCTGTTTTGTGACTCTTCATATGCCTTATAATTTTTGTTCAAAACTAGATATAACACTGGATAAAAGTTCAGTACTCTTTTCCTCAGAGGTTTCAACCCTGGTTTCCATAGAGTTTTCTGCACAGGCAACTTATCATTTTCTGTATCCATTTATTTTACTCTTCAATTGTTTTATAATGTTTACTTATTTGAGAGAGAGAGAGAGGCAGAGAGAGGTAGAGAGAGGAAGACACAGAATCTGAAGCAGGCTCCAAGCTCTGAGCTTTCAGAACAGAACCTGGGATGGGGCTTGAACTCACAAACCATGAGATCATGACCTGAGAGGAAGCCAGATGCTCAACCAACTGAGGCACCCAGGCGCTGCTTACTCTTCAATTTTTGATACACTAATTTGCCTAATGACCTGCATTATACAACAAAGCTAAGAGATGTTGATTTTTTCTTTGTTACTCATTTTACTTATTTTTAGGATAGAATTACATATTAAACTAGGAATCCACACAAATTACATTATATATTTAAAATGTGTTTGTGTATGTAACCATAATACAAACATTTTGAAACATAATGTTTGGAACATAAATATAAAATGTTTATTTGTGTATTTTTCCACTTTTTTCATTCATAAAGTCTAGAGTCAAGGCCAACAGAAAAAAGCACCTGTAACCTGATGACTTCAGTTGATTGATATAATTTCAGACTAAATTTACCATTGGACAAATAGCTAATGTCAGGCGTATAGCAGGGAATATGCTAGATAAGACTGGCTCATTGCACTGTGTCAGATGAATAGCAACAAATATATCTAATATTACCTGGATCATGTGTGAAGACTCAGGAGACAAATCGAAGAGACTCATGGTAGACACAAATGGAAAAATTTGAACATCAAAAATGATAATTACATCAATGAATAGAAAAAAGCCAATAAATTTAATTCCATCCACTTATTTTTTTAATTTAACCATTTTTAATGTTTATTTTTAAGATACAGAGAGACAGAGAGAGACAGAGAGAGAGAGCACAATCAGGGGAAGGGCAGAGGGAAAGGGAAACACAGAATTTGAAGCAGGATCCAGGCTCCCAGCTATCAGCACAGAGCCCGACCCAGGGCTTGAACTCAAAAACTGTGAGATCATGACTTGAGCCAAAGTTGGATGCTTAACTGACTGAACCAACCAGGTGCCCCAATTCCATCCACTTATAATAATGCCAAAATAGCAAAACAGCAGCATGCTTTTTGGTCAACTATAGCAAATACTAGGAAACAAATTTTTGATATTTGTAGAATTGAGCATAAAACAATGTTTAAAATCATATTTGAAAGTGATGGTTGCTTCACCCAAATTTTTATATTTATGTGGTAATAAGTTAGTGTTTTAGGCCACTATTATTTTTCAAACATGAACTCTTCAATAAACATTTTAGAACATTTCTTCTGGCTGATATAAAGATGAGCTCACACTCACTGATATTGAATGATTAACAATTTTGATAAGATAAAATTATACATTCAATCACTAAACATAAGATAGGTAAGTAAGTATGCATACCATAATTGGAGCCATTTTCTAAATTGTGAAAATAAAACATGAAATATATTATGGTGCTTTATTATGTGTGGAGTGCTATAGTTTATCAAAATAAACCTGTAAAGGAAATAAAAATATCCTAATTGTACAGATGTGGTAATGAGGGTTAAATAATATTAATGACATATACAAGGTCATATAGATCTTTCCTCAATTAGTTGCATAGCACAGCAAAAAGTACTTACATTCTAAATAAGTCAATTTCTGTTTTTTCTATACCTACACCTTGCGGATTTCTGTTTTTGTTTATTACTCTTAAAGCCTGTATTATTCTAAGATATTATATAATATATATATACATAATATATATTATATATAATATGCATATGGATTGTATATACATATGTTTGTGTTTATACATATATGTGTATATATATATATCTTTTTATGTTTATTTATTTTTGACAGAGAGACAGCGCGAGTGGGGGAGGGGCAGAGAAAGAGAAAGAGACACAGAATTGGAAGAAGCTCCAGACTCTGAGCTGTCAGCACAAAGCCCAGTGCAGGGCTCAAACTCATAAGCCACAAGATCATAACCTGAGCTGAGCCAAAGTCTGAAGCTTAAACAACTCAGCCAACCAGGTGGTCATATATATATATATATATGTGTGTGTGTGTGTGTATATATATATATATATATTTCTTCTATGTAATGTTGAACTTTAACCATGAAACAATTATTTTCCTTCATATGTGACCTTTTTTATTATTCTCATTAATTTTCATGATCTTTTTAAACAAATGATCTCAGATTATAACCTGAAACCTATTATATTTTAAGCAACCTTTTCTTTTGTGCCCCACAAAATTCAAACATAACATCTAAAAATAAGCTCATTACCTTCTTCACTTCTTCTATATATTCAGCCATGGAATTAGCTTCTATCCCTTCCTCCTCTTTTTCCTTCTTTCCTTATTCCTCCTAATTCTTCCTTTATTCTATATTTACTATGCTGCTCACATTTTCTCTTTTATTTTACTTTTCTTCACCAATTAAATACAGCTGCCTATGCCAACTCTAGACAATATAACTCTTGAAAATCACTAGTAAACTCTTAATCTGTGCATCATTGCCTGACTGAAAACCTCCAACAAACACTTAAAAATTATTAGATTGATTTCAAGGTATTTTTACCACTTCACCATAAGTCAACCTTGTAAAAATCTGTCTATGCTTCTTAATGAGAATTTCTTTGACAGCATGAGCAAAGATATAAAGGCAGAAAGAGGAACAACATATTGTGAATGTGGAGTAGTCAGCTAAAAGACAATGGGTAGTTGGGAGGGAAAAATAAAGTTGGGACTGAGGACAAGGAAAGATCAAGTGGAACTGATGTAACAAAAAGGATGATAGAAGGCAAAAAGGAGCAAATGAGGTAGGAAAACCAAGCATATTATAAAAAATCATCTCAATTGACATAGAACTAAAGGAGGCCATTGATACTTAAATTTATCTAGTTAATGTATGTGTTTAATGATGATAAAACAGATTTTGCCCAGTATGAAAAAAGTGATTTTCCAAGAAAATCAAAGTATGGAAATCATTAGAAGAAAAATTGTTTGGCTTAACCATACTTTTTATTGCCCATATATCTGCAAGTGAAAAAAGGTGGATAGCTCTGCTTATTTGTTGATAAGACTTTGGAGAAAATAGTACCTAATATCCATAAATAAATGCAATGGCCATGAGAAATCTCAAGATTTCTGTATTTTTTGAGGTGGGGGAGGGGAGGGAGAGAGAGAGAGAGAGAAAGAGAGAGAGAGAGAGAGAGAGAATCTTGAGCAGATTCAATGCCTAGCATGGAGACCAAGGCAGGGCTAGATCTCATGACTATGAGATGATATGAACCAAAGTCAAGAGTCAGATGGTCAGCTGACTCAGCCAGACAGGTGTTCCAAAAATTTTGTATTTTTAAATTGAAAACAGAACTAAAACCAATTACTCTCAGACACACATATTCTATTATTTAGAAAGTATGAAGTACACAATATAAATAGAAATTGATCCATTAGTTTGTGTAGTATTTAACCTTTATACAACAGGCCATACATATTGTTTTTACCTTTTCTCCTTGCCTTACTTGTGTATAAATATTTGATGACTAATTATTATTATTACTTTGCATATCTGGATGAATGCAATACAATTACATAGCTGGATGAATAAAGCTAAATTGCCTTCCTGAAAGATTTTAGTAACTCACAGTTCTACCAAGAAAAAAATGACTATTTCTCTACAATACTGCATATACTTTTTACAAAAAAAAAAAGACATAAAAATGTTACCTTTAAATTCTATATAAAGTAAAATAGGTAAATTAGAAATCTACCTGATGTTCATGAGAACTTTGCTACAGTGGAAACCTTTACATCATATCCCTACCAAAGTTTGTAAGGTTGGCCTGAATACATAAAATTTTAACACTCTTTTCGTCTTAGAAAATGTATGGCTATAGATCATATTATGTTCTTCCTAGAAGCTTTGTTTTTAAGTCATTAATAGGAAGAATGAGGTGATACATGTTACTCTGGGAATATTTTCCCATTTCACAGTAGGGAATGCACTCCTTTCCTGCCCTATATTCAACTCCCAAATCAGTCAACAATATTTGATGTCAAATATTTCTTTAATAATGGTAAATCTGTGTTTGAGGGAAATGTGATATACTAAACACAATACAAAGAAAAGACTGGCCTCCTCACTGTAGACTTGGTGCACAGCAAGTTGGAGCCAAGGATTTGACACTTATTGTCTGGTCATGCTCTGACATATTTGCCTTCCCAGTTCTAGTGGCATGTTACTTTCTAATTCTCTTTATCAGAGGTTCTTTTAAGACCTCCTTCCAGCAGGTATAAGTGAAAAATTTTAAGACACTTTCCCTACTCAATCTCAATAACAAGTACTTTTGCACTCCTAGGCTTTTACCTTTAAAAGAACCCTCAACACCAGACTCCATAAAATAATTTCTAAAGTTAAATAATTCAGTCAGTCATTAGGACATAACCAATATTTTCTCATATCACTGACAGGAAAATTTATTGTAATTGCCCTTTCATTCCTTTTTGTAAATAGGAGTCTATAAGTTATGTGGGTGTGTGTGGTAGACAGAAACCTAAACTTTCCCCATGATTTATTTCTCCTGATGTTGCTCCTATGTTTACGTTATTCTATTTGGAGAGAGTGAGGTTAATGTGCAAATGTAATTAAGATCCCAAATCAATTGACTTCAAGTTATGTAAGGTAGAGTGTCTTGTGTTGGCTTGTCTTAACCAGTTGGTAGACCTTTACAAAAGGACTTAGGCTTTCCCTTAAGTCACAGTCTCTTCTGCTGGATTGAAGAAGTAAGATAATGAGTTATTCGGGTACAAAGAAATTAATTATTTCAACAACCATATGGACTTGAAAGATGAGGCTGAGCCTTAGATATAACTGCAGTCTCAGTTGACTCATGGATTACTACCTTGTGACACCTTAAGAAGAATACCCAGGTTAGCAATGCAAGAATTCCTACCCATATATACTAGGAATTAATAATTATTATTTAGAGGTACTGTGTTTGTGTTCATTTGTCATGCAGAAAAAGAAAACTAATTCAGTTACAACAGAGTTTTAAGAAAACAAAAAAATTCAGATTAGCCGTAGTGGTTGTTTCTAACAAAACAGAAGAATACCCAGAACTACAGTGAATTTCATATATATCATTACACCACTATCTATAGTGATGTCACACATATGACATGTGATTTATTAAAAAAAATTCAGACCTTCAGTAAACCTAAAATTTTCTATTTACAAAATTGATCACTTTTCCATATAATTATAGCATACAACCCTTATAGTGATCAAGACATTTAAGGATGAAAAGACCAGACTTTGAGGATTCACATGTCAGTCTCCCATGTAAAAGGCTGACTTATGTAGAAAAAGGAAATAAATAGGAGCTCCCTAATCCTCTGATATCTTGAGAGAGAACACTGTCCATTACAATGTAGATCCCATAGACCTAATCATCAATCTAATGCCTCTTTTCTCTATCTAGGTAAAGCATGTTAGTTCTTATAATAATCTAATAAAGCTATAACTTGGTATGTAATTAACCTAACCTGATTATTCATTTTAACAAACTAATCAATCTAAAGAATGATATTTGACTCAGGATAATATTTTGATTAGCCAAATGTAAAATTACTATATGTTAAAAAAAGAATGCTAATAGTGCCCTGTTTTATCATGGCATTATGTAGTACTGTGATGGACAGCAAATACTTCTCATTTATTAACTTATAAAACAGAATGTACAATTGTGCATGTTATCTTACAGTAAATATTTACTTATGACCATAATTTGATAGTTCCATAACAAAAGAAATATAATATTTGAACAAAAAGCATGCAGTCAGTTTTTCACTTTCTAAATCTTGTGGGCTTGTCTATGAAACTTTTGATACAAAAGTGTGTAAATATTGGGTATAGAATTGTAGCAGTTGAATACATCAATTCACCATAAAGAGTACAGAATATGGTTAATTAGGCAATTTGCTATGTAGACTTCCCCTCCCTAACACCTTCATTAATCCTCTGGCCACTTCCTTGTTGCGGAGGCTATAGATGAGGGGATTCAGCATAGGAGTAAGGATAGTATAAAAGGCTGACACCATCTTGTCCTGGGTGGGGGAACGGTCAGAAACAGGCCTCATGTATATGAACATGGCTGCTCCATAATACATTCCTACCACCATGAGGTGAGAGGAACAGGTAGCAAAAGCTCTTTGGCGGCCTTCCCCAGACCCCATTTGAATGACAGCTACAATGACCTGAATGTAGGAAGCAATAATTACTGTTACAGGGAAAAGAAGCATAATTACACAGCAAATAAACATTAACCTTTCAAATAGCAATGTATTAGTGCATGAGAGAGTGAGAAGGGCAGGGACATCACAGAAAAAGTGAGGTATTTCCCGGGCACCACAATATGGGAAGGATAGTGCGACTGCAACAACAATTATACCATCAAGAGAGCCAACAATCCAGGAAGAAAGGACCATAAGATGACAGATTTTCTGGTTCATGAGAATTGAGTATCTTAATGGGTGGCAAATGGCAACATAACGGTCATAGGCCATTACAGCCAACAGGAAACATTCTGCTCCAAGCAGAGACACATATAAAAATATCTGGGTTCCACACCCAGCTAGAGAGATGCACTTCCTGCCAGACAAGTAGTTGAAGGCCATCTTGGGTACAGTGGTGCAGATGAGCATGAGGTCCATGAGGGAGAGTTGGCTGAGGAGGAAGTACATGGGGGTGTGGAGCTGGTTGTCCAGGTAGATGAGGAGAATCATGACAGTGTTTCCCATGATGGCAAATGTGAAGATTCCCAAGACCAGAGAGAAGAGGAAGATGTGGGTGGAACTGTGATTGAAGATTCCCAGGAGGATAAAGTCAAAGTTGAAAGTCTGATTCTCCCATGCCATGATAAATATATTCACTGTAGACAATATAACATGTGAACAGTGCTCAGTACTGTATCACAGAAATATCAAGGACTTCTAGCTTACATCAGCACATCCACGATATTGTCTCTCTATATTAAAAAATAATTATGCTGAGTATAACTTTTTATAAATTTATATACTAGGAATATTAAGGTTTATTGTTAGCCTGATGCGATTTTTAAATATAAAGCACATACACAACACACAGTAAGTTTTTTCATTAGAACGTAGGAGGTTTCCCGGGTGCCTGGGTGGCTCAGTCGGTTGAGCATCCGACTTTGGCTCAGGTCATGATCTTGCAGTTTGTGAGTTTGAGCCCCACGCCAGGCTCTATGCTGACAGCTTCAGAGCCTGGAGCCTGCTTCGGATTCTGTGTCTCCTCCTGTCTCTGCCCCTCCCATGTTCATGTTCTGTCTTTCTCTCTGTCTCTCAATAATAAATAAACATTTTAAAAAAGGAACATAGGAGGTTTCCAAAGAGGCATATAATCTAATTTTAGCAACTAGTTAACTAAACTGTAATATGGATTATTCAGAAACACACTGAGTCATAAGAAAACTCATGAATTGCTGAGAAGTCAATGAGATTTTCCATCACATTTTTTCATAGAATTTAACATATCACACTATAATACTAATAAAAATTCTGTTTACCAAAGTGTACAGGGAATCATGTACTAGTGGAAATTATATGGGATTAGTCAAATACCAAGTAAACAGAAGACATTGAGAAATCAAAGGTTAGAAGTACCTTAAATAATACTTATTGCTAACAATGGTAAGTTGTAGTGGAAGTAGTTCCTCACCAATATGCCCATCTCTTACTCCACCTCTTAAAATGAGGTGTACCCATGAAATATTCTGGTATAGGTCACTTTACTGGAGAAGCAGGTTAGCACATAAAGAGCATAATTCAAAAGACTCACACTGATGAATGGATAAAGAAGTTGTGGTTTATATATACAATGGAATACTACTTGGCAATGACAAAGAATGAAATATAGCCTTTTGTAGCAATGTGGATGGAACTGGAGATTGTTATGCTAAGTGAAATAAGTCATACAGAGAAGGACAGTTTCCATATGTTTTCACTCCTATGTGGATACTGAGAAACTTGACAGAAGACCATGGGGGACCGGAAGGGGGAAAAAAAAAGTTAGAGAGGGAGGGAGCCAAACCATAAGAGACTCTTAAAGACTGAGAATAAACTGAGGGTAGACGGGTAGTGGAAGGGAGGGAAAAGTGAGCGATGGGCACTGAGTAAGGCACCTGTTGGGAAGAGCACTGGGTGTTGTATGGAAACCAAAATGATAATAAATTTCATATTAAAAATTAATAATAAAAAAGACTCAAACAGATTATTTTTCTGTGTAACCTTAGATAGTTAATTTATCCAAGCCTCATTTTCCACTTAGTAAATTTTGATATTTGTTAATATTGGCATTGTAGGGTGCTATTAAGGCAAATGAGATCACATTTATGATGTACAAACATCACTTTGAATACAGTTTGTGACATATAAGTACTTTTAAAATAAATACTATTGAAGAAAAAGGATATGGCCCTTACTTTATTTTTAGACCATTTTTGTTTGTACAAAATTATTCACTTCTTAAGTGGCTGGGTGGCTCAGTTGGTTAAACATCTGACTTTTGATTTCAGTTCAGGTCATAAGCTCATAGTCCTGAGATTGAGCCCCATGTCATGAGGTGTCTCTCTCTCCCTGTCTCTCTCTTTCTGCCCCTTCCCCTCTCTCTCAGTCTCTCTCTCTCCCTAAATAAACAAATACACAACAAAAAAGAATAATCATTTCCATTTCCTTAGCAAGACTCTTCCAGGGAATTTCTTTGCCTAGACAATAGCATATATTTTATTTTCTATTTTCACACTCATTTCTTTTTCTCTTGCTGCTGTATTCAGTAATCAAGGCATTGACTTCTTTCTTTCTAATGTATGGGTTTTCCTTCTTCTGGGAGTCATTTTGAGAAGTTTGCTAGGCGTTTTAGTTCCAGGGTTTGGAAAATGAAAAATTGCCATGTGGTTCTGCCAAATTTACTAAAAATGCATATTTTATTTGAGAACATTTTTAATTTAAAGCATGATATTATGATACATTGTTTTAATGTTTTGTTTGCATGAGCAGGGGAGGGGCAGAAAAAGAGAAGGAGAGAGACAATCCCAAGCAGGCTCTCCACTGCCAGCACAGAGCCTGACTCATGAAACTGTGAGATCATGACCCGAGTGAAAACGAAGTGTCAGTCATTTAACCGACTAAGCCACCCAGAAGCCCATGTTTTGTATTTTTTTTTAACTCTACATCGAACTTTAACAGCTCAGGATGTGTTTTTGGACTTAAAGTTTGAATGATCTAGGTAGGCCACAGGGACATAAGTGAAGCAATCAGTTACCTATTTTGTATTAATGTCTAGCAAAAGCTAGATTACCATATATTCCATGCAAACATTTACAACATATTGCATGCTGCTAAATTATGTTGTTTTTGTTTTGTTTTGTTTTGTATTTTTTGCTGCTAAATTATTATTTTTTAAGTTTATTTTTGAGAGAGACAGAGCACTAGAAAGGGAGAGACAGAGATAGAGAAGGAGAGACACAGAATCTGAAACAGTCTCCAGGCTCTGAGTTGTCAGCACAGAGCCCAACACAGGGCTCAAACTCACAAGCCATGAGATCATGACCTGAACTGAAGTCAGTCACTTAACTGACTGAGATACCCAGGTGCCCTTTGGTGCTAAATTATTGATGAAAAGTTGTCCTACCATAACTTTTATGTGTGAAGAAAATATATATAATGTTTTAAAGGAATAGTAATGAAAAAATGTTTATGGCATAAAAATATTGTTGCATATTGATTTTTCATCTTTTAACATCATCAATGAATAGATATATTTTATTCATTGCTATAGCAATGGGGTAGCTTAGATATAATATGACAATATTATGCTGTCGTCTCCTTATATTTGTACCAACTTCTCATGGAAATGAAACATACATATAGAAAGACGAATTGAGTGAATTCATCTTAAATATACCACGGAAGAAATTTTATAAGTGTTCAGACTTATGTGACTACCACTCAGATCAAAATATGGATATTTTCCAAAAGATTTCCTTGTAACCTTTCCTAGCCTATCACCCCTGAGATGCAATCTATAGTTTAATAACTATCTCTGAGGCTTATGTTTTGCCTGTTCTTGCTTTCACATAAATATTAGAGCATCTTTACTTTTGTGTGCACAAAAATAGAACCTCTCACACTCCTAAGTTCATCCACTGCACCTCCGAACTCTTTGGCTCACTGAACACCAACCACGATGGCCTCCTTGTTTCTGGAGCATACTTGTAATGCAATAATCCAGTGAGTTTATACTGGTTGTTCCCGTTAACCATTCTCTATTTTTTAGACCAATCCCTCACTATTTTCAGGCTCTTGTCAAATGCTTTCTGCTTCATAAAAAAGTTTATGGCTTCTCTCTAAATATCCTGCCTACCCTGACCTGTTTTGTTTTTATTCTGCCTAGTGTCTCCCTCATCTGACATCATAGTAATTTATCTGATTGCTGTCTCTTTCTTCATTAGGATGTAAATTAAATGAATGCAGAGATTTGATGAGTCATGTACAATAGATACTTAGTGAATAAAGACATATTTATTGTAGGAAATGATTGTATTTTTTTTAATTTTGTGATTCAGATGTCTTCCTTCCTGTTCTTATCCTCTCTTGCAAGGGCATGGTGGGGTCTTAAGAGTTCTGTACTGTGTGCTTGCCTAAATGATTTATTAAACTTTATGTTGTAGCTGTGGAAATGGATTGTTGATCTGGGAAGATGAGCATCTAAATGAGAAAAAGCCTTCCTGGGCTGTTTGTATTAACTTTAGAAACCTTAGCACCCCAACCCACAAGTAGTCTGATTAATTTAATTCTAAGAGATCTTTGGTCATTTTTTTTCTTTTCTACAAGGTAAGATTTTAAGCAATTGTGCTGTAGTCTTGAATTACACACAGAATGCCAGATTCATTGTCTCTCTCAAGTTGGACCAAAATTTATAACTAGTCTTTAAGTTAGGAGATTAGGAGTGCCAAAAAATCTACCCAGCCTGAGGAACGCCATGGACCAGGTGGCTTGTTTGGCCTTTGTATTGACTTTGCTGCTTAATTAGAGCCGTAACCTGCTATTAAGCCCCAAATCCAACTCACACAGCCAGGATCATCAGAGGAACTGAAAGGTTGCTACCATCCTGCAGTTTACCCTATGTTCAAACCTATAAATCAAATTTCTTTGTAGTAGCTTATAAAAGAGAAATTACTTAAAGAAATGTAATCATTTAGCAGTGTGTTGCCCTTGTCCATATTATTATTAAATGACAGGAACTGGCTCTATAATTAGGTCTCATTTGCCATCCCTGTTTCTACTTATAACTCCATTTGATAATCCCTGTTCACTAAAAAACTCTGGAATATTTTAGTACTATGCCTCTTCAAGTCTCTTCACATAAGTAAAATAATCTTTGCATTCAGTTCATATCAGAACCCATTGAGGAATAGCAGTTTGGGTACAAGACTAGTTGATTTCTATTACTGTCAGTAGGATTTTGACCAATTTGAGACACAAGTTTGAATTGTTATTTATCAACAGAGAAATGCAATATTTAAGTTTATTAAGTGGAGAGGTGGATCCTGTATAATTTTTTATGTGTCTTTTTTTATTGCTTTCAGCTGAACGTGAATAAAAGGATACAGAAATATTATGTTTTATTATGTTATATTGTATTAACTCACTTTTTGTCAAAACCACACCACAAAGTCTCATTTCCTTTACTCCTCTCTCACAGGAAGTGAGAGTGAACAATGTTTTATGGCTAAGGCATTTATTTCTAAATAATAAACTCAGACTTCTTCAGGTGAAAGTTAAATAAACAAAGCTTTAGTCACTTATATAATATTCAGAATATCTTTTCTTTCAGTTATATAATATATAATGGTTTGATATAGATGTTAGAGGTATGCACTTAATGATGTAATGCAAATTACTTCACTGTACATCTATATCTGTTTTTATATATATGTATCTGTCTACATATTATACTTTCCTCACAAGTTTGTTAATATCATGAATTATCATCAAGTATTCATATTTTGGAATAAAAAGCCATTGTTTGTCACAAATATCTTTAAAACCATACACCACAACTGTAGCTAAGCAGTTAATTATTTTTTTGTATACTTATACTTACAGCTTAGAAGAAAAATGAAAGAAAATGGGGTGGACAGAGAAGAGGAGGGCAGCCATATTGGTTAAGTAAAGACAGAGCAAACAACAGAATAATGAAAGGCAGTGAATAATGAAGGAAGAATTCCTGGGCTGAAGAAAAACTGAGAGGAACAACGGAGAGAAAAACAAAACAAGAGACTGGGGTCACTGAGCCCAAGTATCTTCGTTAGATGAAATGCATTCAACCAATTATAATTATGATCCCACCACCAAACAGACACACAAAAAAAGGCAATATGTTATACATAAAATTACATAGCAAAAGCTTCCCTTACCTCCTGGTAGAAGATTAAACCACTACACACAAAAAGGATTATTGATGCCTTTTGGAAAAGTTCATCGTTACTTTAGGAAAATAAAAATAAAAACATGCATCTTGTTTGCGTCTGCATCCACTGACATTATGTATCATTCTGATTTTCTATTTTTTACTCATCTGAAACAATATTTTTGAATATTCCTCAAAGCACCTTCTGATTATATCACTCTCCTTCTCAAAAGCATTAAATGGATCAAATTTTCTTCAGAACAGACTTTCATGTCCTTATCGATCGTTTGTGAGGAATTGCGGAAAGCCATAAAAGTCTCTATTTCAAGTCATCTGTTCTCCATTTCCTTTTTTTTTTTTTTAATTTTTAATGTTTATTTATTTCTGAAAGAGACAGAGTGTGAGCAGGGGAGGGGCAGAGAGAGAGTGAGACAGAATCCAAACCACACTCCAGGCTCTGAGCTGCCAGCACAGAGACCTAAGTGGGGCTGGAACTCATGGACCCCGAGATCATGACCTGAAGTCGGACGCTTAACTGACTGAACCACCTAGGAGCCCCTGTTCTCCATTTTCCAATACCAACTCTGTGCAAATCCCAAAGATACAACATAAATCTGAGCTTAGTCCCTCTTCAGTAGTTTTTTTTTACTCTGAATGTCTTTTCCTTTTCCTTTTACCTTTGTAAATTATATCATATTTGTTTCAAGTTTGAATGCACATGCATTTTTCATTATATTTCTGTTCATTCTGTAGATAAAAGCTGTGTATATATTGTACTTACAAGTGGGTGGCATCTACATCTGTTCTATATAAAAAGCTAATATCATGGACCCTAAGATCAGACAAACATGAGTTTGCAACCTTGCGCTACCTCTAACTCCTATATCATCAGGCAAATTACTTAACTTCTCTGAGATTATTTTATCCCACTGCCCCCATTTGAGAGTTACTGTAAGATAGAATGTGTTAATTCTTATGAATTCCTCATCAAAGTGTCTTTCAGTGCACGTTCTTTAGAAGAACATAACCTTTTGCACACATTTTATCACACTTTTATTAGATTTTTGCAGTAATTTCCACTGTTGCTTACTTACAATTATTTTAAATAAATCAATATTCTGTTTTCCTTATTAGATTGTTGGTTTTTGATTGCTAAGGTATATATTTAAATTTTTCTTATGTAATGAGTTAACAGTAGATGTTTACACACAGGTAGAGTTCATAAGATCCCCATAAGTGATTGAAAACTTGAATAAACTAGATTCACCAGAGTCTTGCAATAGTCCATAGCTAGCATATATTTTATTGCTCTGCATAATGTCTCACATTTACTTTGCATCATCACTATTATTATTTAATTTAACATTCACAAGTCCCTGTATTAAATATAAGAAGCACATTAAGCTAATATTACAAAGAATGTAAAAATATAAGTTGCCTCTCTAGTCAGAGGACTTCAAAATAACAAAACTTTTAATGTATACCTTTTGAAGGAAATGTAGTTCCATCTTACTGAACTTCAGAAGGGCATTTTGAAATATATACCATCTTCCTTGGACTTACCATCTAGATATTTTTAGGAAGACGTGGAACTACTTACTAAGTAACTGAAAACGTTTAAATATCTAGAGAAAACTTGTGTAACACATTTTTTTTGCTAAGTCATCTGTGATTTCAACCTGTAATCCCTCCAGGTTTTCCAGTCCCTGGTCTTTAATTATAGTAATGTATGCTATCACCTACTTTTTTCTTTTAAGCCCTCATATAAAATGAGTTCTCTATTTTGAAAATGTGATCTTACTGATATTTAAGAAACAAAATAAAATTCAGTTACTTTCTAGATTAATACTATAACCCCCTGCATTTTCCCCTTGTATCTCCTGGCTTATTCATATATTAATGACTCCATTTGCACTCTCCTCTTAAAGTGTTTTTTCTAATAATTTCAAGCTATTTCCATAATATTAACTGACCAAGAGGCAGTTGGTTTCCTGATTTTAAAATAGAGATACTCATTGACATTTGGGGTTTATTACCTCTAAATAGAACTCTGTTAAAATTCATTAGCTGTTTCCAAATTGATAATTCAAGTAGTTTAATGTTGGGAGCCATTTGACTTAAGATGTCTACACTGAAGATCTCAACACAATTTTAATTTCTTCTTTGTCTTTTTATTTTGCTCTCAACTACCCACCCCCTTCTTTTTAATGTTTTTGAACACTTGCCATTGTGGTTACTCTTTCCTGATTCTAGTACTGGTTGTCTTTTTATTATTCCCAAATACTATGCACTTGGTTAACCTTTCCTCCATGGATAATTAGATTTCCCCAAATTTTCAGATTTGTTCCTCTCTTTCTCTTTGGTTCACATGTATGATCACTGTATCTATATATCTTTAATTAATATTTTTTCTAAAATCCATATGTTACCAAATGCCTGATATTATATTGTTCTGATACTTATTCCTTATCTCATGTTCAATTCTGAACCATTACCTCTGTATAAATCTACTACTCATTTAATATTCACTTCATCTTCAAAGTAACACTCCATTTTGTTAATGGTCATCCCCTCCTAGAGTTATGTAGGATAGAAACAATATCCAGAAGAAAAATGTCTAGCTTTTCAAAAATATTGACCAACTGTATACAAGAATGCTTGGAATATTTTATATTTTTACTAGCTTTGTGAACAGAAAGAGCATATTCTTTCATTACATTGTCAAAATCATTTGTTACTGCTTGATTGTTATTTTTTAAACTTTTTTGAACTTATTTGTGAGAAATGATTTCTCATTCTTATATTAATATGCATTTTTTTACTGTGTGTATTTGTCTCATGTATTTACTGCCCATCCAGATATACTCTTAAATTAATTGCAATAAACTCATTAATTTATCTCTTGTGAAAGCAAAATAATAGGAATATAATTTCATATATTTTTCCTATTGGTTTTCCAATTTTCACAAAATTATGTTTTGCATTGGACCCTCTTTCTACAGTAATTTATAATGACATTACTATTTACCAAATTTCTTTGCATGAAAGTTTATATGTGAAGTCATTACTTAATTTTATTTATTACAGTATTACTTGTTTTTTTTCCCTCTGGCTTAAAAATAATTCTTGATGACATTGAAGATATCATCACTTGTTTGTTTCATATTTACATATGGCTAAGATTTATTTAGAATTGCTTCAAGTTTACCTTCCATCACAAACTACTTCAATCCAGAGGGTTTTTTGTTTTGTTTTGTTTTTTAATAGTTTTTTGGTTAAGTCACATACTTTAAGAAGCTTGTCATTCATAACTAAAACCAAAGTTTTAGTTATTTGCATTTTTTCTCATTATTTAGATATTTCTGAAACTTTATTTTTATATAAATGGCCATGGCCACAATTTTTGAGTCTTAATTTATATGCAAATATAAATTAACTGATACCAGGAGTTTGAACCGAAAGATGCCAATATCAGACCTTGTTCCAAAAGACAATTTACAAAAAAAAAAAAAAAAGTATCTGCCCACCTTCTTTACATCACTTAACATTATTCAGCCTTCAAAATTTTGCTATTATATTGAACAGATTTTTATTTCCTGATTTTTATTTTCTGATTTTTAATTAAATTGATTTTAATTAATTTAATTAATTGATTTTAATTAAATTGATCTCTTTGATAACATATAGAAATGTCTTTTCTTTTTCACTTGGGCTATTTGAGTAACTTTACCTTTTGTTTTCCTTTTCAAATTTTTATTTAAATTCTAGTTAATTAACATAACAATGCAATGTTGGTTTAAGGAGTAGAATTCAGTGATTTATCACTTACATATGATATGTATAAGTTTCTTAGGTATTTTATTTTTTCTTCCAGCATTATTGATATATGATTGACAAGTAAAATTGTATGTATTTAAGATGTACAGCATAACTTTTTGATATATGAATATATTATGAAATGGTTACCATAATTAAGCTAATTAACATATCCACACCTTCCATAATTACTTTTTCTTTTTGTTGGTGTGAAAACACTTAAGATCTACAGTCTTAACAGATTTTAAATATACAATACAATAGCCTTAATTACAGTCACCATATGATGGTACATTACATCTCCAGAACTTGCTTATCCTTCATATCTGAAGCTTTGTACCATTTGACCAACATTTTCCCCATTTTTCCGAGCCTCTGGTAATCACCATTCTCCTTTATGCTTTAAGACTTTGACTTTTTTAACTACCACATATAAGAGAGAACATGCAGTATTTGCCTTTACATACCTAGTTTATTTTACTTAACATAATGTCCTCCAGGTTCATCCACAAAAGACAAGATTTCTTCTTATTCAAAGCTGAATAATATTCCACAGTGTGAAATATACATATACATATATGTATGTATACACACACACACACAAGCCACATTTTCTTTATTGATTCATCCATTATTCACATAGGTTGTTTCCATATCTTGGCTATTGTGAATATTGTTGCAATGAACATGGAAGTACAGTTATCTCTTTGAGATATTAATTTCAATTCCTTTGGATATTTACCAAACAGTGGGATTGCTGGGTCATATAGTAGTTTTATTTTTAATTATATGAGAATCCACCATACTGTTTTCTATAGTGGCTGCATTATTTTATATTCCCAACAGTAAGAAGCGTTCCAATTTCACAACATTACAAACACTTGTTATCTTTTATTTCTTTTTTATTTTTGATATTTATTTATGTATTTAATTAATTAATTTAAATTCAAGTAAGGTAGCATACAGTGTAGTATTTGTTTCAGGTATAGAACCCATTGATTCATCACTTACATATAACACCCAGTGCTCATCCTAACAAGTGCCCTCCTTAACATCATAAAGGTCATATATGGAAGACCCACAGTTAATATAATCCTCAATGGGGAAAAACTGAGAGCTTTTCCCCTAAGTTCAGGAACACAACAGGGATACCCACTCTCACCACAATTGTTCACAATAGTATTAGAAGTCCTAATCTCAGCAATAAGACAACAAAGAGAAATGAAATGCATACAAATGGCAAAGAAGAAGTCAAACTTTCACTCTTTGCATATGACATGATATTCTACATGGAAAACCCAAACAACCCCACCAAAACATTGTTAGAATCGATACGTGAATTCAGCAACATCACAGGATATAAAATCAATGTACAGAAATCGGTTTTATTTCTGTACACATATAATTAAACAACAGAAAGGGAAATCAAAGAATCAATTCCATTTATAATTGCACCAAGTCCCATAAAATACCTAGGTGTAAACCTAACCAAAGAGGTAAAAGATATGTACACTGAAAACTATAGAAACCTTATGAAAGAAATTGAAAAAGACACAAAGAAATGGAAAAACGTTCCATGGACATAGATTGGAAGAACAAATATTTTTAAAATGTCTTAGCTACCCAAAGCAATCTACACATTCAATGAAATCCCTATCAAAATAACACATCCAGGGGCGCCTGGGTGGCTCAGTTGGTTAAGCGTCCGACTTCAGCCAGGTCACGATCTTGCGGTCCGTGAGTTTGAGCCCCGCGTCAGGCTCTGGGCTGATGGCTCAGAGCCTGGAGCCTGTTTCCGATTCTGTGTCTCCCTCTCTCTCTGCCCCTCCCCTGTTCATGCTCTGTCTCTCTCCCCAAAAAATAAATAAATGTTGAAAAAAAAATTAAAAAAAAAAAACACATCCATTTTACACAGAGCTAGAACAAATAATCCTAAAATTTGTATAGAACCAGAAAATACCCTGAATAGTCAATGTAATGTGGAAAAAGAAAACCAAAGCTGGAAGCATCATGATTCTGTAGTTCAAGCTGTATTACAAAGCTATAATCATTAAGAGAGTATGGCACTGGCAAAAAAAAAAAAAAAAAAGAAAGAAAGAAAAGAAATAGATCAATGGAATACATAGAGAACCCAGAAATGGACCCACAAATATATGGCCAATTAATTTTAGACAAAGCAGGAAGGAGTATCCAATGGAAAAAAGACAGTCTCTTCAACAAATGGTACTGGGAAAATTGTACAACAACATGCAGAAGAATTAAACTGGACCACTATCTTACATGATACACAAAAATAAATTCAAAATGGATGGAAGACCTAAATGTGACATAGGAAACCATTAAAATACTACAGAAGAACAAAGAAAGCAACCTATTTGATTTCAAGCTCAGCAACTTTTTACTGGACATGTCTATGGAGGCAAGGGAAATAAAACAAAAATGAACTGTTGTGAGGGGCACCTGGGTGGCTCAGTGGGTTAAGCACTGGACTTCGGCTCAGGGCTAAGGTCATGATCTCACAGTTCGTGAGTCTGAGACGTAAGCCAGGCTCTGTGCTGACAGCTTGGAGCCTGGAGCCTCCTTCAGATTCTGTATCTCCATCTCTCTCTGCCCTTCCTCTGCTCATGTTCTGTCTCTCTTTCTCTCAAAAATAAATAAAATAAATTTTAAAAATTAAAAAAAAATGAACTTTTGGGGCATCATCAATATAGAATGCTTCTGCATAGTGAAGGAAACAATCAACCAAATTAATGCAAATGACACATCAGATAAAGGGTTAGTATGCAAAATCTATAAAGAACTTATCAAACACCAAGTAGTATTCCACTGTGTGTGTGTGTGTGTGTGTGTGAATATATATATATATATATAGGCTATAACCTTTAATTGATAGCATTGAATGTTGGGTTGAGTGTGCCCCTTTGAACCAGCATTTTTGTATCCTTTGGATAAATACATAGTAATGCAATTGCTGGGCTGTAGGGTATTTCTATTTTTTTGTTTTTATTTTGTTTTTAAAGTATTTATTTATTTATTTTGAGAAAGAGACTGTGTGAGTTGGGGAGGGGCAGAGAGAGAAAAGAAGAGAGAATCCCAAGCAGGCTGTGTACTGCCAGGGCAGAGCCCGAGGCAGAGCTTGAACCCACAAACTGTGAGATCATGACCTAAGCCATAATCAAGAGACTGAAGCTCAATCTATTGAGCCACCTAGGCTCCCCTAGGGTAATTCTATTTTTAACTTTTTGAGGAATCTCGCTACTATTTTCCAGAGTAGCTGCACAAGTTTGCAACCCTACCAACAGTGCAAAAGGGCTCCCCTTTCTCAGCATCCTCACCAACATCTATTGTTTCTTGAGTTGTTAATTTTAGCCATCCTGACAGGTGTGAGGTGGTATCTAATTGTGGTTTTGATTTGTATTTCTCTGATGATGAGTGTTGCTGAGCATCTTTTCATGTGTCAGTTACCTATCTTGATGTCTCTTTGGAAAAGTGTCCTTACATGTCTTCTGCCTGTTTCTCCAGTGTATTATTATTATTATTTCATTTATTTTTGGGGGGGGTGCTGAGTTTGATAAATTCTTTTGTAGATTTTTTTCTGGCCAGTATGACTAAAAGAATCTATTCAGCAATGGAGTAGCCTTTCCCAAAGGCAAGTTTGTTCTTTGTCCTCAGCCTCAGACTATTAACTTATAAGCCCTTCAAATGTCCTACCAGATAAGTGTCTTTGTTTTTCTGGGCCATTGGGACATTTGAGGTATTGTATGGCTTGGCTAATATGTATCTGTATCTTTTTTGCTGTGATAAAACATAACCATTGCTTAAAGCCTTTTCTGAATTCTGTGAATATTTCTAGCGAATTATTGAAACCGACCATGGTTTGGAATACCCACAAACTTGCAGTTGACGTCAAAAGTGAAGATGGTCTTGAGAAGTATTACACTGCAGACACAGACATATTATTCAATAAAAAAAGGCTTCCATATTACTTGGATTTTGTGGAAATTAGGCTGAAAAGTGCTGTGTTGCAAAGTCTTTTTATTTATTCCAAAGGAAGGGAGAAAACTTCAGAGATTGAAGCCATGAGCTTTTGAGAAGTATCCCCAAGCCATAATATCAAGTCCTAATAGAACATCCATACATAAAATCAGTAATTAAATTAATAACATGAATTTGAACATCACTATAGACTAAATGGACTTAATGATCATATATAGAACATTGCACCCAATGGCAGAAGAATATACACTTTTCTCAAATATATATGGAACATTCTCCAAGAATGAGCATATGTCAGGTCAAAGAAGAAGTTTTAACAAATTTTAGAACATTGAAATCTCACAAATTATACTTTTCATCCATAGTGAAATAAAACTAGAAATTAATAACAAAAGGATAATTGGAAAACGCTCAAATATCTGGCAATGTAACAACAGGTTCTTTTACCACCAATAGAACAAAAGTAATATCAAATGTGCAATCAGTAACATCTTGAGAAAGATGAAAATAAACACAAAATGGCAAAACTTATGTGATTTACCAAAAGTAGTACTTACAGGGAACTTTATAGACATAAGTGTTTATAGACATGAGTGTTTATAGACATAAGTGTTTGATAAAATGACCTAATTTTAGTCTTCAAGTACAAAAATATTTTGTAAGTACAAACTCAGCCCATGGTAGAAGGAAAACAATAGAGATTAAAGCATAAATAAACATAATAAAAAATAGACACACTCATATTTCTAAAGTAGGGCACACATCTATAAAATGTGGGAACATAATTATCAGTTACATGAGGTTATTAAAGAGTTCAATAAGGTAATGCATTAAAAGAACTTTGCACATTTCACACCACAATATGTTACATTTATTAAACTTTAAAACTTTTTGTTATCATGTGCTGGCTTAGAAAATGTGCAGTGATTATTCATGCTAATAATAATTTCATGGAAAACAAGCCTTCAGAATCTGAGTTTTCATCATTACACTCATCATTACAGTTCATCATTTCTAGTACCTAATGACATTCTTGTTCATCTCCTTTTCTTACAAGTATGAGGAGGTTGCCGACTCTCTCCCTTTAACAGCTAATGTGGCCATGTGACTTATTTGTCCAATAAAATGTGAACAGAAATGATGAGTAAAGACGTAAAAAACCCGTGTGCACTTTCTAAAGTTTTCTTTCTCTCTGTGACTGAGACTTGACTATGGAATTCTCTTTTCCCATAAAATAATTTCGTGTCATTTGAAAACAGGAAAAATTCTGGCATGAGTCCCTTTGTTTTTGTATGTACATCAAAACTTCTTTTCACATGAATGTCATATCTTTGTAATTGTGATTCTTCTTGGTGCCAAAATATATGTTTGAATCTTTTCAAAAATATTATTTTACATTGCTAACTATTAAAACTTGTTTTCAAAATGCATAGGTGGATTGACTTTTAATAATTGAGAGTTTAAGGGTCTCTCTCCACTATCAAATGCCAAAATCTTCTTGGAAGGTGTGCAGGGGCTACCTTAAATTATGCCTGTGTTTATGAAAGAACTCACAGAACTGATATTTCCATGTCAACTGTAGTTATTTAGCTTCTTATTGGTGAATGCTCCCCTTGTTCTACCTCAATTTTTTAAAATAAATGCTTAAAAATCATATTTCAATGTGACTGAGCTCTTATTTCCAATGGCTCTGTCAAATGCATCCAATTCAGAAAGCCCCCTGATGGCCTATGTTTGGCAGATACAATGAAGAAGTAAACCTTTGTTATATTAAGCTACTAAGGCTTTTGATGTTACTAATTCTTGCATTATAGTCTAGCATATAAAGGATATCATTGATGATTAAAATAAATATTTTTTAAGTTTTTTTAATGTTTTGTTTATTTTTGAGACAGGGAGAGACAGAGGATGAGCAGGGGAGGGTCAGAGAGAGAGGGAGACACAGAATCCAAATCAGGCTCCAGGCTCTGAGCTGTCAGCACAGAGCCTGACATGGGGCTTGAACTCACAAACTGTGAGATCATGACCTGAGCTGAAGTTGGACAGTTAACCGACTGAGCCACCCAGGCACCCCTAAAATAAGTATTTTAGATGACACTATAAGAAAGCAAAACAACATTTTTTTTTATTCCTCAGGGTCTTAATGGATGTATGGAGAAGCATGTGATTATAAGTGGGGGGAGAAAATTTGTACATTTCTTTAATCAACCTAACAAATAATGTTTAAATATAAACAGGTAAATGTATCCCCAAACTTGAACATATTTTTAGCAAAATTTTGGTCTGATGACAGATATAATGTATCCATATATTTTCCTTGCCATACAAAGGAATCCTCTCCTTACACATACAAGTTGTGTAAAATAATTCTGATCCTCTCATACATGATTCCCTACCCTCACCAAAGTGCAATTCAAGAAATGAAACAGATGAACATATGGGAAGTGGGGGAGAGAAGAGAGGAGTGAAACAAACCACAAAAGACTCAGTAATAGCAAAATTAGGGTTGTTGGAGGGAGGTGGGTGGAGGATGGGTTAGATGGGTGATGAGTATTAAGGAGGTTACTTGTTGGGATGAGTACTGGGTGTTGAATGTAAGTGATGAATCACTGAATTCTACTCCTGAAACAAATATTGCACTGTATGTTAACTAACTAAAACTGAAATTAAAATAAAGAACCTATAATTTTCACATTTATTTTTGAATGATTGTAACTTTATTTCTTTATAATTCTTTTCAATACTAGGTTTATAAATATTTAAATAGTGTATAAATACAAAACTGAAGTTTAACATGAAATGTTTCTAAGGATAACTTTTTTGGATTTTTAGACTAAAAATTTTAGTCTAAAGGTTTAGTCTAAAGGTTTCTTACAATATCAAAGCATGGGGGCGCCTGGGTGGCGCAGTCGGTTAAGCGTCCGACTTCAGTCAGGTCACGATCTCGCGGTCCGTGAGTTCGAGCCCCGCGTCAGGCTCTGGGCAGATGGCTGGGAGCCTGGAGCCTGTTTCTGATTCTGTGTCTCCCTCTCTCTCTGCCCCTCCCCCGTTCATGCTCTGTCTCTCTCTGTCCCAAAAATAAATAAAAACGTTGGAAAAAAAAAAACAAACAATATCAAAGCATGAATAGGGATTTCTTATTTGGAACACCAGATCCTTTACACACTGGCACATTCAGATAATCCAATGCCTTCAGAAAGGAAATTATTTTGATAAACGATATATTAATGACATTATTTATTAATTTATATAAGTTATATTGATATAAATCCAATCAATTATCTCAATTTATTATTGTAAACATGAATTTTACTCACTAATTTTTGGTGAGCCTCAGAAATTTTCTGCACATTTCCTGAGTAAACATTCTCTTTATTTTATTAATGGCACATTTATTTGTTCATTTCTAAAACTGTAGATAATAAGGTTGAAAAGTGGGGAATATGTCTTGGATGGTGGAATAGTTTTCTGATTGCCTCAGGTATACATAAACACCTGAGCTGAGGAAAACAGATACCACAAATATATTAGGGACACAGGTAGAAAAAGCCTTTTTTCTGTCTGCTCCTCTCGGAAACTTGAAAACTGTAGAAAACATGTGACTGTAAGAGCTGATGATGAAAATTAAACAGCCACCAACAATCCCTAGACCACAGACAATGAGCACCATCTCATTGCTAAAGGTGTCAGATCAGGAGAGCTTTAGCAGAGAAGGGATATCACAAAAAAAACTGATGGATAACATTGGATTGACAGAATGGCAGCCTGAATGTATTGCCAGTGTGTACAGCAGCATGGATGAGACTACTGAGTATGAAAGCCAGAGTCATTTGTATGCAGATTTTGAGAGTTCATGATTATAGGGTAGTAAAGGGGTTGGCAGATAGCCACATAATGGTCTTGGGCCATGAGAGTCAGAAACAGAAGGTCCGTATATACAAAGAAAACCACTAAGAAGACCTCAGCTTTACACCCAGCCTTTGAAATGGTGCTGCTGTCAAGTAGAGAATTGATGCATGAATTAGGAACTGTTACAGAAATGTAGCATGCAACCAAGATGGACAGATTCCTAAGGAAGAAATACATGGGTGTGTGAAGACTCCTGTCAAGGGTGGTGACAGTAACAATGACAGTGTTTCCCAACATCACAGAGAAGGTTATGGCATGCAAAACCTGCAGTTCCCATACATCAGAAAACCCTGTGAGGAGAAATCCCATCATCACATTGGAATTTGTCATCTGTGGGTAACACAATATGTACCTGAAAGTAAGAAGTGAAGTCTTGAGCCCATGAAGAATCAAATTATGGAAAGATATTTCTTAACTACTTTGGTTTTGATTCCTACCTAATTCTAATATATATTGATGTCCCTAATATTTTTGAGAGAAAATTAAGTGAACCTCCTTTAGTCTACATGATTTTATTTTTAATCCTACTGTATACTGGAGTGAAAATTACAGTCATATTGCTCATAACCAATAAGCATAAAAATTAAATGCATATTTCTACACATTTCCATTGGAAAATACAAATTTCATGGTCAAATACATACAAATATAGATACAGATTACAGAAATACAGTTGCATTTGAAAGATATTATGTAAATCATATTGTTGAACACTGGATAATTAGAATAAAATATTTTGATTGTTTTCAGTCTTATGTTTTTATTTGAGGCTACAGATGTATGGGGGAAATGATCTTATTTTTCTTGAGCTAATCTTCTATGCATAATGGTTTCAAAATTCTCTTCTGTTACCATGACAAAATATCAATGTAATTTGAAACTTTACTTACTCTAATATCTCAAATGGAATACAGCCTCAGTAGCTGATATACTTACTTGAACTGAATCTATGCCCAATTTTTGTTACATTTTTATACTTCAAGTTATTTTTCTAGTTATTCTGCTCTGCTTTTAAAGAGAGAATGAATGAGCCCAGTATTATTATTTCCTTACTGCCTCTTGAAACTACCCCTAATATTCCCTCATTGTAATCTTCAATTTTCCAAGTTTTCAAACCTTCTTTGGTTTTACTAGCTGAAAAAACAAAACAACAAAATTAAACACAAAATCTTACAACACTAATTTAGTTTTTGCTTTCTGTTAAATTATGGAGGGTGTTTTTCTCACTTTAATCTTCCATATGTTCAACAACATTTCTAGAATTTCTTCCTTTTTGATTTCTTTGATTCTGTATCACTCAACAAGTTCTTGGTCATTGCTCTCACATCTCTATAGCTCATTTTATCAGTCCTCTGTTTAGTTTATTCATCAGTGGATATATGAACCAACTTTCTTCTTAATGTGTTACTTGTATTTTCCTAGATCTCCTCTATTATTTTTTATAGCACTTTCTTTGAATTTCCTCAAAATAATAACAAACAACAGCAACAATAATAATATTGGACCATGAGCAACAACGCTGTCCACAGTTAAGTTTACTGTGATTCACACTTTATTTGAAGTTAAATTTTTCATGCTTTATTTGAAATTAATTCTGTTCAAAATCTTACAATCCAGACTCACTCACAATGATCAGTTCCCACAGACACCATTTTGTTAGTATGCTCTTTCATAAACTTATTAAACATCTTGCATATGAAGTTTTCATAGACAACCTGCACAAACCCATGACTTCTTTTTTTTATCACATCAGTCTTAAGATATGTTTCATCAACTGCTTTACATTGAAAAGAAATTGAGCTGATGTCCTTCCTGTTTTGTTGTTTATAGATTACTCAAGGATTGAATCATATACAATTTTGGCTCCAAAGGGGAAGATGGAGGCAAAGTAGGATGCTGGGCTCACCTTATCCTGCTGATCACTTTTTTCCACACACATCTGCCTAAATAACCCAGAAAACCACCCGAAGACTAGCAGAACAGACTCTCCGGAGCCAAGCATAGACAAGAGGCCCACAGAAGACTGTAAGAAGGGCTGAGAAGTGGTGCGTGCTACACGGACTGGCAGGAGGGAGCCAGGGCAGTGGAAGGACAGCCACTTGGGCAAGGCAGAGCCCCTGAAGTCTGGCTTGCAAAAGCAGAGGGGCCGGACTCCATAAGTTCTGACAGCCAGCGGGACTTAACATCTGGAATGTTAGAAGTCAACAGCTCTGCTCTCGGAGAGTGGGGAAGGCAAGAGGACGTGGGGAGGAAGAGTTATCGAAACCCGGAAAGACAGAGCTCAGAAGGGGAACAAAGGTGCTGGCCAGAGCCATTTCTCTATCCGTCTCCCAGTCAAAATTCCAAAAGGAACCAATTCCTGTAAACAAATTTTCTTCCACTGAGCAAACACCCAACACTGCTTCCATGGATCCATCCCTCTGAAGGGGCTGCCTCCCTCCCAGTGTGGCAGGGCACCTCCCCCAAGGGACCACCAATGGCAAAGGGAGCTAAGCCTGCCCCTCCCACCCATGTGCACCTCGGGGATCAACCCCAACTAATACTCCCTTGGCCAGATCTCATCAACAACACTGCAAGCCTTGCAGTGTGCAAGTAGTCCAGAAGGGGCCACACCACAGCACAGAGAGTCCTGCCCATGGGAGAGGGGATGACAAGGTACACACCAGTCTGACTGTGGCCCCGCCCACCAACACAAGATAATCAGGACAGAACAGGGGAAATACCCTTTTACCACAGGACCTACCCAAAATGATGAAACAGAATAATTCTCCTCCAAAAAAAAAACTCCAGGAATTAGCAACACCTAACGAATTGATCAAAAACGATTTAAGCAATATAACAGAACAAGAACGTAGAATAATACTCATAAAATTAATTGCTGGGCTTGAAAAAAGAATGGAAGACAGCAGAGAATCTATTGCTACAGACCCCAAGGGACTAAGAAATAGTCATGATGAACTAAAAAAATGCTGTAAATGAGGTGCAAAATAAAATGGAGGTGGGCTTAGCACGGATTGAAGAGGCAGAGGAGAGAAGAGGTGAATTAGAAGATAAAATTATGGAAAAAGAGAAAGCTGAGAAAAAGAGAGATAAAAAAAATCCAGGAGTATGAAGGGAGATTTAGAGAACTAAGTGATACAAACTAACGAAACAATATCAGTACCATAGGAACTCCAGAAAAAGAAGAGAGAGAAAGGGGCTGAAGGTGTACTTGAACAAATCATAGCTCAGAACTTCCCTGATCTGGGAAGGAAAAATGCATTGATATCGAAGATGCACAGAGAACTCCCTTCAGACGTAACTCGAATAGATCTTCTGCAAGACATATCATAGTAAAACTGGCAAAATACAAGGAAAAAGAGAAAATTCTGAAAGCAGGTAGGGATAAACAGGCCCTAAAATACAAAGGTAGACACATAATAATAGTAGCAGACCTATCTACTGAAACATGGCAGACAAGAAAGGAATGGCAGGAAATCTTCAATGTGACGAACAGAAAACTTATGCAGCCTAGAATCCTTTACCCAGCAAGTCTGTCATTCAGAATAGGAGAGATAAAGGTCTTCCCAAACAAACACTGAAGAAGTTCATCCCATTAAACCAGCCCTACAAGAGATCCTAAGGAGGATTCTGTGAGTGAAATGTTGCAAAGACCACAAAGTAACAGAGACATCAACACAAGCAAGAAACCTACAGAGATCACAATGTCTCTAAACCCATATCTTTCAATAATAACACTGTATGTAAATGGACTAAATGCTCCAACGAAAAGACATAGGGTATCAGAATGGTAAAAAAAACAAAAACAAAAAAAAACAAAAAAAAAAAAACAAGACCCATCTATTTGCTGTCCACAAGAGACATGTTTTAGACCTGAGGACATCTTAAACTGAAAGTAAGGGGATGGAGAACTATCTATAATGCTACTGAAAGTAAAAACAAAACTAGAGTAGCCATACCTATATAAGACAAACTAGACTTTAAATTAAAGGCTGTAACAAGAGATGAAGAATGGCATTATAAAATAATTACAGGGTCTATCCATCATGAAGAGCTAACAATTATAAGTGTCTATGTGCCAAATATGGGAGCCCACAAATACATAAAACAATCACAAATATAAACAACCTTATTGATAAGAATGTGGTAATTGCAGGGGACTTTAATACTCCACTTACAACATTGGATAGATCATCTAGACACAGGATCAATAAAGAAACAAGGGCCCTGAATGATACATTGGATCAGATGGACTTGACAGATATATTTAGAACTCCGCATCCCAAAGCAACAGAATATACTTTCTTCTTGAGTGCACATGGAACATTCTCCATGATAGATAACATACTGGGTCACAAAACAGCCCTTCATAAGTATAAAATAATATAGATCATACCATGCACACTTTCAGACCACAATGCTATGAAACTTGAAATCAACCACAGGAAAAAGTCTGGAAAACCTCCAAAAGCATGGAGGTTAAAGAACACGCTATTAAAGAATTAATGGGTCAACAAGGCAATGAGAAAAGTAATTAAAAAAATATATGGGGGCGCCTGGGTGGCTCAGTCGGTTGAGCGTCCGACTTCGGCTCAGGTCAGGATCTCGCGGTCCGTGGGTTCGAGCCCCGCGTCAGGCTCTGGGCTGATGGCTCGGAGCCTGGAGCCTGCTTCCGATTCTGTGTCTCCCTCTCTCTCTGCCCCTCCCCCGTTCATGCTCTGTCTCTCTCTGTCTCAAAAATAAATAAATGTTAAAAAAAAAATTTTTTTTAAAAATATATGGAAACAAATGAAAATGAAAAAACAACAATCCAAATGCTTTGGGATGCAGCGAAGGCAGTCCTGAGAGGAAAATACATTGCAATCCAGGCCTATCTCAAGACACAAGAAAAATCCCAAATACAAAATCTAAAAGCACACCTACAGGAACTAGAAGCCAAACAGCAAAGATACCCCAAACCCAGCAGCAGAAGAGAAATAGTAAAGATCAGAGAAGAAACAAACAATATAGAATCTAAAAAAACTATAGAGCAGATCAATGAAACCAAGAGCTGTTTTTTTGAAAAAATAAACAAAACTGATAAACCTCTAGACAGGCTTCTCAAAAAGAAAAGGGAGATGACCCAAATAGATAAAATCATGAATGAAAATGGAATGATTACAACCAATCCCTCAGAAATACAAGCAATTACCAGGGAATACTATGAAAAATTATATGCCAACAAACTGGACAACCTGGAAGAAATGGACAAATTCATAAGCACCCACCCACTTCCAAAACTGAAATAGGAAGAAATAGAAAGCTTGAACAGACCCATAACCAGCGAAGAAATTGAAGCAGTTATCAAAAATCTCCCAACAAATAAGAGTCCAGGACCAGATAGCTTCCCAGGGGAATTCTACCAGACATTTAAAGCAGAGAAAATACCTATCCTTTTCAAGCTCTTCCAAAAAATAGAAAGGGAAGGAAAACTTCCAGACTCATTTTATGAAGCCAGCTTTACTTTGATTCCCCAACCAGACAGAGACCCAGCAAAAAAAAAGAGAACTACAGGCCAATATCCCTGATGAATATCCATGCAAAAATTCTCAACAAGATACTAGCAATTCAAATTCAACAGCATATAAAAGGAATTATTCACCATGATCAAATTGGATTCATTCTTAGGCTGCAGAGCTGGTTCAACACCCCCAAATCAATCAGTGTGATAAATCACATTAATAAAAGAAAAGAGAAGAACCATATGATCCTGTCATTTAATGCAGAAAAGCATTTGGCAAAATTCAACATCCTTTCTTCTTAAAAACCCTCAAGAAAGTCGGGATAGAAGGAACATATTTAAGCATTATAAAAGCCATTTATGAAAAGACCAGAGCTAATATCATCCTCAAAGGGGAAAAACTGAGAGCTTTGCCCCTGAGATCAGGAACACGACAGGGATGTCCATTCTCACCGCTGTTGTAAACATAGTGTTGGAAGTCCTAGCATCAGCAATCAGACAACAAAAGGAAATCAAAGGCATCCAAATTGATAAAGATGAAGTTAAGCTTTCACTTTTTGCAGATGACATGTATGACATTATACATGGAAAACCTGATAGACTCCACCAAAAGTCTGCTAGAACTGATAGCTGAATACAGGAAAGTTGCAGGATACAAAATCAAATACAGAAATCAGTTCCATTCTTATACACTAATAATGAAGCAACAGAAAGACAAATAAAGAAACTGATCCCATTTACAATTGCACCAAGAAGCATAAAATACCTAGGAATAAACCTAACTAAAGACATAAAAGATCTGTATGCTGAAAACTATAGAAAGCTTAGGAAGGAAATGGAAGAAGACATAAAGAAATGGAAAAACATTCCATGCTCATGGGTTGGAAGAATAAATATTGTCAAAATGTCAATACTACCCAAAGCTATCTACACATTCAATGCAACCCCAATCAAAATTGCACCATCATTCTTCTTGAAGCTAGAACAAGCAATCCTAAAATTTGTATGGAACCACAAAAGACACCAAATATTCAAAGTAATATTGAAAAAGGCAACCAAAGCAGAACCATCACATTTCCAGACTTTAGCCTCTACTACAAAGCTGTAATCATCAAGACAGCATTGTATTGGCACAAAAACAGACACACAGACCAATGGAATTGAATAGAGATTCCAGAATTGGACCCACAAAAGTATGGCCAACTCATCTTTGACAAAGCAGGAAAGAACATCCAATGGAAAAAAGACAGTCTCTTTAACAAATGGTGCTGGGAGAACTGGACAGCAACTTGCACAAGAATGAAACTAGACCACTTTCTTACCCATTCACAAAAATAAACTCAAAATGGATGAAGGACCTGAATGTTAGGAAACCATCAAAACCCTAGAGGAGAAACAGGAAAAAATCTCTCTGACCTCAGCCGCAGCAATTTCTTACCTGACACATCTCCAAAGGCAAGGGAATTCAAAGCAAAATGAACTATTGGGACCTCATGAAGATAAAAAGCTTCTGCACTGCAAGGGAAACAATCAACAAAACTAAAAGGCAACCAATGGAATGGGAAAATATATTTGCAAATCACATCAGACAAAGGGCTAGTATTCAAAATCTATAAAGAACTCACCGAACTCCAGTGAAGAAATGGGCAGAAGACATGAATAGACACTTCTCTAAAGACGACATCCAGATGGCCAACAGTTCCATGAAAAGATGCTCAATGTCACCCCTCATCAGGGAAATACAAATCAAAACTACACTCAGATACAACCTCACGCCAGTCAGAGTTGCTAAAATGAACAAATCAGGAGAATATAGATGCTGGCGAGGATGTGGAGAAACGGGAACCCTCTTGCACTGTTGGTGGGAATGCAACCTGGTGCAGCCACTCTGGAAAACAGTGTGGAGGTTCCTCAAAAAATTAAAAATAGTTTTTTTAAGTATTGATTTTTGGCTAAAATTTCATTCTTTTACAGATTTTCTCAAGGTTTTTAAAAGTCTGAATTGGTTTATCTGAAAATGTTTGTATATAATTGTTTTAGAAAATGACAAAAGAAATCCCTTTTGTCATAAAATTAGCATACTTGAGAGTGTTAGAATTCTGAGAGCTTTGTAAGTTTTAAATGGAATATTCCCTTAATAAAGCCACCATTTTTATCACTGTAATAATATAATCATTTTCATTGCTCTGTTAATAGACTAGCACTTTGGGAACTTAACCTTCGTTTCATTGTGTTAGAAGCTAAAAATTTACGATTATGAATTGTCCTAATCGAAAGATTAAGAGTGAAGCCACACTTGAGTGTATGCAACTCATGATTAGTGACGAAAATCTAAGAGTTTATACAGAATTAAATTTATATTTTATTAAAATGTAATTTGAAAATATATAAACATTTGTTTCTATTTTTATTAAATTATAATTTTATATTTTACCAATCATTCCTTAATAACAAATTAAAACAATGTATATATTTTTTCTTGAACACCATTGCTTTTTAGTCAAAATCTGGATATTAAAAGCATTTGTATCACAAGTAAGACACATCACAGTTTTTCTGAGTCATTCACCACCAGTAAGCACTGTTTTTTCATAACTTCTTTAAAATACCTACATGATCACTTATTTTCAAATGAAATCACTCAACCTATAAAGGTGAATATTGTACATATTTGTCTTCTTTTATATTTAGATATTTGAGGGTTCTAAAAATGGACATCTGCTTTCAAAAATAACAGTACCTGATATCCTCATAGATAAATTAAAATTAACAAAAAACATCAGGCTGCCTCAAGTTGAAGTAATTAAATACTTAAAAAATTAAATAATTAAAAATATAAATTTTTATATAAAAAATTTATATAAAATTTATATAAAAAATTATATAAAATTTATATAAATTAATAAAATATATAAAATTATATAAAAAATTATATAAAATTTATATAAAAAATTATATAAAATTTATATAAAAAATTAAAAAATTAAAAATTAAATAATTAAAAAATCAATTATGAAACAAAATCTTGTTTAAATATGACTTTCTAAAAATGCCACAAAAAAGTGAATTTCTATGTGGCAAAGTAACATACTTCCAAGAGCAGACAGTTTTGGATTAAAATAATCTGGTTTGTCTCCTATCTAAATCACTTATTATTTCTATAAATTATCCTTAATTATTTAAGCCATAAATCATAATATGTGTTTTAAAATTATATATATATTTTTACCCAGATTCTAGTTAGTTAACATACTGTGTAATATTAGTTTCTGGACTACAATATAGTGATTCAACAGTTACATCCAACATACCTCTGCTCATTTGTTTTATTCTTGTTTTATTTCTTAATTTCCACATATGAGTAAAATCATATGGTATTTGTCTTTCTCTGACTGACTTATAACTTAGTGTAATATCCTCTAGCCCCTTCCATGTCATTGCAAAGGCTACAATTACATTCATTTTTTAGAATTCTACTGTATAGAAACATTTCCCAAACTAGTATACAATTATAAAATGATAGATGTTTTAAAAAATTCTTCAACTCATTTGTCATGTGATATGGGTAGGTGTTCCCTTACAAGTTATAATTCTTAACTCAGATTAACACAGCCATCAAATTTTATATTTAAACAATCCATTCCTTGAATTTACCAACTGTAACTTAAACTGTCTAGGTTGTCAAATATCCCCTTATGTAACAATTTAATAAGAAAAAATCAAAATAATTGGTTTAACTACTTCTTTCACCTTAAATAAATAATATATAATACATTAATATATATATTTATATAAATATATAAATAAAAATTTCTTATTTATAAAAGAGGAAATAAATAATATATAATCTTTTGTGTAGCAATGTGAAGGATGCATTTTTCTATCCTGTAGAACTTAATCCATTGATTATTGTTTTAATTAAATTACTTATGAAATTATCTATTTAGTTATATATTTGCTTATTTACTCAGTCATTGCAGACCTTAATGACTGAAACCATAAAATTCTTCAGTTCATGATTGGGCAAAAGGAACTCAATAGTGACTACAAGATTATAGTCCGTTTTTAAGCATGGTATTTTAATAATGGTGATATTCATGCAATGTAGCATATTTTAAATTTTCCCTTGATATATTATTCTAATTTATATACTTTATATTATATGAATTCTTTTCTTTCTCTTAAGTAATTACTTTTCAAGGCAGTCATAGTCTTATTCACTCCCTCTTTCATTAAGTTGCTCAATGATTTCAAAAGACTCAACAAAAATTGTTGTTATATTTTCATTTTCGATAGATAGCTATTACAAAGCACACTGCTTTTTTTTGACACTTTAACCCATTTAAATTTCCATGGTCTTTGAAGTGATAGGAATAGTGATAAATGTAGCTCATTGATTTACTGATTTTTTCTGAATTGAGACAACAAGCTGAGCTTTTTCTTTACATTACATGAACTATTCAGGTTTATATTTAGGTTTTTAAATTTAAATTATTAAATTAAAGTATTTATATTTAGTTTTTATATGTATTCAGTTCTATAATTAGTTTGAATGACTTTTCACTGAAATGCTAAACTAGATAGATAGGTTTTGTTACCACCTACAGACAATTTTGTTTTCAGCTCTAATTCATTCAAATAAGATAAGGGGGAAGTGCAAAAGAATGAGTGTGAAGCATGAAGGTGAATAATAATAATAATAAAGCAACTCACTATGTTTCTACCCTAGAGAAGAGCAATTCCTTTTATGATAATTTCTCACAACAGGTTAATCAAATGTAGCTGAACCTATTTTTCAAAGTGCTCACAAAAACATGAGTGTTCTTTCATTTAAAAACTTCAGGAGGAATTTTGTTGTCAAATGAGGGTTATCAGATTCATGTTCATATAAATATGTAACAATTACTATGTCATTCTGAGCAAGTCTTTTGGGATTGAGATCCTAAATTTCTGCAGATCACCAGAATCCCAGGAGGACCTCGGCAGAACATTGTGTCTTTAAAGTAAATGAGTTTGGTCCAGTTAAATTACATGTATGGAAGCTGACATTGCACACCTGAAAACACTAATACACACTAATACAGTTTTCACTATTAAGTGTAGTAAAAAATATATGAATCCTTGGTTATCTCATCATTCAAAAGGTTTGTAAGAGAAAAACATAGATGTTACTGGAATTTGGGGATCTAGAAAGAGCTCTGTGGCAAAAATCAGAAAAACTTCCTCAGCTACAAAATGGACAAATACCTAATGTCTCAACATATTTATCTAGAAGCATTGCTATACAGAAATGAGACAGTAATATGGGTATTCAAACTAGGAAGCATGCATCTGACCATGGACTCCATAAAGTTAGCCTGTGTAGGATGGCACAATGTGGATGGGGTTTAGATTAGAGGAATGACAAGTCTTTCCAATGCAGAATGACTGCACATATTTTACATTTTACACACTTGATGGCCATACCCCAATTCAAAAAACTTTTATTGAGCACCTAATATTTGCTATGCACTATTTAAGAAACTGTAAATAAACCAGAAATAAAATAGAAAAAAAACTCGTATGATATAATGAAACTTTAAGTTCTGTTGCCGAATGGGAGGAAATTAGGCTTTAAATTGAATAAGTAAATAAATCAAACTTTACATTGGAAGGTAACAATTGTAATTTTACAAAGAAGAGGACAGAGTGGACATGCAAAGTGTTTTTTTTTTTTCAACGTTTATTTATTTTTGGGACAGAGAGAGACAGAGCATGAATGGGGGAGGGGCAGAGAGAGAGGGAGACACAGAATCGGAAACAGGCTCCAGGCTCTGAGCCATCAGCCCAGAGCCTGACGCGGGGCTCGAACTCCCGGACCGCGAGATCATGACCTGGCTGAAGTCGGACGCTTAACCGACTGCGCCACCCAGGCACCCCCATGCAAAGTGTTTTTAAAGTCAATAGTGTTGGGGCACCTGGGTGGTTCAGTTGGCTAAGCGTCTGACTTCAGCTCAGGTCATGATCTCGCGGTCCGTGAGTTCAAGCCCCACGTTGGGCTCTGTGCTGACCGCTCAGAGCCTGGAGCCTGTTTCGGATTATGTGTCTCCCTCTCTCTCTGACCCTACCCCATTCATGCTCTGTCTCTCTCTGTCTCAAAAATAAATAAACGTTAAAAAAAATAAAAATAAAATAAAATAAAGTCAATAGTGTTAAGTATATTCACATTTTTGTGAAATAGAGCTCCAGAATTTTTTCTTACTGCAAAACTAAAACTCTACATCGATTAAACCTTACATTTCCCCCCTCTCAGTTCCTGGTAACCACATTTATACTTTTTCTGTTTCTGTAAATTTGACTACTTTAGATACCTCACATAAGTAGAAGCATACACTATTTGTGTTTTTGTGACTAGCTTATTTGATTAACATGAGGTCTTCAAAATTCATCCCTATTATACTATATAACAGGATTTTCCTCCTATTGTTTTTTTTTCATTACATAACTCTAAAATTTCTCCCTTTTTACATTTCTGTGATATCTATTATGCTTACAAAATTAAAATAATTTTCATAGTGTAATCCTATATCACATGTATAACCATATTTCTTGATCACATTATTAATTGTATGTCTCTTTAACAATGCCAATTGGTTTATTTTGATCAGGACACAAAAATACCCACATTTTGCACTGATTCCTTAGGCCAATTAAATGGTGTGTGTGTGTGTGTGTGTGTTTTATTCTTATGTAAGAATTTCCAGTCAGCACATTCAGCTCCAACCCCATCCTTTAAACCTTTATAAAAGACCACTCTATCCATGTGTACCCAGACTGGAAGAGCAAAGGAATAAGCACACCCATCAAGAAGTTCTCAACCAGTTATTGGTGCATGAGAATCTATGTCCTGTCTCACCACCAAAGGTGACTCTAAAGAGTGCATGATTACACACTTCCCCAGAAATAAACCATAGGATTAAGTTGCCCACTTTGGTAGATTACTTAATAAGGCACAGTTTATTAGCTTCCTTCTCTTCTCCACATCAATTCCTTATGTCCTTATTGTAAGTTAAACAACTTACATCAAATCTCCATCTTAGGATCTGCTTCTATGGAAAAGGTTACTCTCCCCACTGTTTGGTAATGCTCTTTATTTCTTAGAGACATTTCATCCTATATATGTCTCATATTGTGTATTTGGCTGATGGCTTCCTCAGGATGTTGTTAAATTCGGCTTAACCTTCATACTTCCTTCCTTTATGATTCTTTCCTCCTTCCTTCTTTTCTTTTCTCTTTTCTTTTCTTTTCTTTTCTTGTTTTTCTTTTCTCTTCTCTTTTCTTCTTTCTGCTGATAATTACATCCATTCTTGAGTACTTCTGGTTCAAATGTAGTGTCAAAAGTACTTCAAAGGTGATGCTGAAAAATTCCTAAGAAAGCCCATCCTAAATTTCCAATTTTCTCATTTCTATTAATGTCACATTTGATATGTGGACTCACCTAGTGTCACTCTAATCAATTCTTTATAAATCCCCCTTTCAGATTTAAACTAATAATTTATAGTCATGGATGACTGGCCTAGTTCCATGATTTCACCAGGGGAGGCAATATTATAATTTTGATATCTGTCATTCTTTTCAGAATTTTATTTTTTTAATATGAAACTTATTGTCAAATTGGTTTCCATACAACACCCAGTGCTCATCCAAACAGGTGTCCTCCTCAATACCCTTCACGCAGCAACCCCTCCCTCGCACCACCCATAAACCCTTAGATCGTTCTCAGTTTTTAGGTGTCTCTTGTGTTTTGGCTCCCTCCCTCTCTAACCATTTTTTTTCCTTCCCTTCCCACATGGTCTTCTGTTAAGTGTCTCAGGATCCACATAGGAGTGAAAACATATGGAATCTGTCCTTCTCTGTATGACTTATTTCACTTAGCATAACACTCTCCAGTTCCATCCACGTTGCTACAAAAGGCCATATTTCATTCTTTCTCATTGTCACATAGTATTCCATTGAGTATATAAACCACAATTTCTCTATCCATTCATCAGTTGATGGACATTTAGGCTCTTTTCACAATTTGGCTATTGTTGAGAGTGCTGCTATAAACATTGGGGTACAAGTGCCCTATGCATCAGTACTCCTGTATCCCTTGGATAAATTCCTAGCAGTGCTACTGCTGGGTCATAGGGTAGGTCTATTTTTAAATTTTGGAGGAACCCCCACACTGTTTTCCAGACCGGCTTCACCAGTTTGCATTCCCACCAACAGTGCAAGAGGGTTCCCATTTCACCAAATCCTCTCGAGCATCTATAGTCTCCTGTTTTCTTCATTTTAGGCACTCTGACCAGCGTGAGGTGATATCTGAGTGTGGTTTTGATTTGTAATTCCCTGATGAGGAGCGACGTTGAGCATCTTTTCATGTGCTTGTTGGCCATTTGGATGTCTTCTTTAGAGAAGTGTCTATTCATGTTTTTTGTCCATTTCTTCACTGGATTATTTGTTTTTCAGGTGTGGAGTTTGGTGAGCTCTTTATAGATTTCGGATACTAACCCTTTGTCCAATATGTCATTTGCAAATATCTTTTCCCATTCCGTTGGTTGCCTTTTAGTTTTGTTGATTGTTTCCTTTGCTGTGCAGATGCTTTTTATCTTCATGAAGTCCCAATAGTTCAATTTTGCTTTTAATTCCTTTGCCTTTGGGGAATGTGTCAAGTAAGAAATTGCTGCGGCTGAGGTCAGAGAGGTTTTTCCCTGCTTTCTCCTCTAGGGTTTTGATGGTTTCCTGTATCACATTCAGGTCCTTTATCCATTTTGAGTTTATTTTTGTGAATGGTGTAAGAAAGTGGTCTAGTTTCATTCTTCTGCATGTTGCTGTCCAGTTCTACCAGCACCATTTGTTAAAGGGCTGTCTTTATTTCCATTGGATATTTTTTCCAGCTTTGTAAAAGATGAGTTGGCCATACTTTTGTGGGTCTAGTTCTGGGGTTTCTATTCTATTCCATTGGTCTATGTTTCTGTTTTTGTGCCAATACTATGCTGTCTTGATGATTACAGCTTTGTAGTAGAGGCTAAGGTCTGTGATTGTGATGCCTCCTGCTTTGGTCTTCTTCTTCAAAATTACTTTGGCTATTCAGGGCCTTTTGTGGTTCCATACAAATATTAGGATTGCTTGTTCTAGCTTGGAGAAGAATGTTGGTACAATTTTGATTGGGATTGCATTGAATGTATAGATAGTTTGGGGAAGTATTGACATTTTAACAATATTTATTCTTCCAATCCATAAGCACGGAATGTTTTTCCATTTCTTTATGTCTTCTTCAATTTCCTTCCTAAGCTTTCTATAGTTTTCAGCATACAGATCTTTTACGTTTTAGTTAGGTTTATTCCTAGGTATTTTATGCTTCTTGGTGCAATTGTGAATGGAATCGGTTTCTTTATTTGTCTTTCTGTTGCTTCAGTATTAGTGTATGTGAATGGAATTGATTTCTGTATTTGATTTTGTATCCTGCGACTTGCTGAATTCATGCATCAGCTCTAGCAGACTTTTGGTGGAGTCTGTAGGGTTTTCTATGTCATCTGCAAAAAGTGAAATCTTAACTTCATCTTTACTAATTTGGATGCCTTTGATTTCCTTTTGTTGTCTGATTGCTGATGCTAGAACTTCCAACACTATGTTAAACAACAGTGGTGAGAATGGACATCCCTGTCGTGTTCCTGATCTCAGGGGCAAAGCTCTCAGTTTTTCCCCATTGAGGATAATATTAGCTGTGGACTTTCCATAAATGGCTTTTATAATGCTTAAATATGTTTCTTTTATCCCGACTTTCTCGAGGGTTTTTATTAAGGAAGGATGCTGAATTTTGTCAAAGGTTTTTCCTGCAACAATTGACAAGATCATATGGTTCTTATCTTTTCTTTTATTAATGAGATGTATCATGTTGATTGATTTGCAAATGTTGAATCAGACCTGCAACCCAGGAATGAATCCCACTTGATCGTGGTGAATATTTGTTTCCTATTCTGTTGAATTCGAATTGCTAACATCTTATTGAGAATTTTTGCATGGATATTCATCAGGGATATTGGCCTGTAGTTCTCTTTCTTTTTTGCTGGGTCTCTGTCTGGTTGGGGAATCAAAGTAAAGCTGGCTTCATAGAATGAGTCTGGAAGTTTTCCTTCCCTTTCTATTTTTTGGAAGAGCTTGAAAAGGATAGGTATTTTCTCTGCTTTAAATGTCTGGTAGAATTCCCCTGGGAAGCTATCTGGTCCTGGACTCTTATTTGTTGGGAGATTTTTGATAACTGCTTCAATTTCTTCGCTGGTTATGGGTCCGTTCAAGCTTTCTATTTCTTCCTATTTCAGTTTTGGAAGTGGGTGGGTGCTTATGAATTTGTCCATTTCTTCCAGGTTGTCCAGTTTGTTGGCATATAATTTTTCATAGTATTCCCTGGTAATTGCTTGTATTTCTGAGGGATTGGTTGTAATCATTCCATTTTCATTCATGATTTTATCTATTTGGGTCATCTCCCTTTTCCTTTTGAGAGGCCTGTCTAGAGGTTTATCAATTTTATTTATTTTTTCAAAATCCAACTCTTGGTTTCATTGATCTGCTCTATAGTTTTTCTAGATTCTATATTGTTTGTTTCTGCTCTGATCATCATTATTTCTCTTCTGCTACTGGGTTTGGGGTGTCTTTGCTGTTCTGCTTCTAGTTCCTTTAGGTGTGCTGTTAGATTTTGTATTTGGGATTTTTCTTGTGTCTTGAGATGGGCCTGTATTGCAATGTATTTTCCCCTAGGACTGCCTTTGTTGCATCCCAAAGCATTTGAATTGTTGTATTTTCATTTTCATTTGTTTCCATATATTTTTTTAATTTCTTGTCTCATTCCCTGGTTGACCCATTCATTCTTTAGTAGGGTATTCCTTAACCTCCATACCTTTGGAGTTTTTCCATAATTCTTCCTGTGGTTGATTTCAATATTCATCACATTGTGGTCTGAAAGTATGCATGGTGTTATCTCAATTCTTATATACTTATGAAGGGCTCTTTTGTGACCCAGTATGTGATCTATCTTAGAGAAGGTTCCATGTGCACTCGAGAAGAAAGTATATTCTGTTGCTTTGAGATGCAGAGTTCTAAATATATCTGTCAAATACATCTGATACAGCGTACCACTCAGGGCCATTGTTTCTTTATTGATCCTGTGTCTAGATGAACTATCCAATGTTGTAAGTGGAGTACTAAAGTCCCCTGCTGTTACCACATTCTTATCAATAAGGCTACTTATGTTTGTGATTAATTGTTTATATATTTGGGGGCTCCCGTATTCGGTGCATAGACATTTATAATTGTTAGCTCTTCCTTATGGATAGACTCTGTAATTATTCCATAATGCGCTTCTTCATCTCTTGTTACGGCCTTTAATTTAGTCTGGTTTGTCTGATATAAGCATGGCTACTCGAGCTTTCTTTTGACTTCCAGTAGCATGATAGATAGCTCTCCAACCCCTCACTTTCAATCTGAAGGTGTCCTCAGGTCTAAAATGAGTCTCTTGTAGACAGCAAATAGATGGGTCTTGTTTTTTTTTATCCATTCTGATACTCTATGTCTTTTGTTTGGAGTATTTAGTCCATTTAGTTTCAGTGTTATTATAGAATGATATGGGTTTAGAGTCATTGTGATGTCTGTAGGTTTCATGCTTGTAGTGATGTGTCTGGTACTTTGTCTCACAGGATCCCCCTTAGCATCTCTTGTAGGGCTGGTTTAGTGGTGATGAATTCCTTCAGTTTTTGTTTGTTTGGGAAGACCTTTATCTCTCCTATTTTAAATGACAGACTTGCTGGATAAAGGATTCTCCGCTGTATTTTTTTCTGTTCATCACATTGAAGATTTCCTGCCATTCTCTTCTGGCCTGCCAAATTTCAGTAGACAGATCCGTCACGAGTGTTTTTGGTCTCCCTTTATATGTTAGAACATGTTTATCCCAAAATTCTCTCTTTATCCTTGTATTTTGCCAGTTTTACTATGATATGTCATGCAGAAGTTCTATTCAAGTTATGTCTGAAGGGAGTTCTCTGTGCCTCTTGGATTTCAACACATTTTTCCTTCCTCAGTTCATTGAAGTTCTCATCTATGATTTCTTCAAGTACACCTTCAGCAACTTTCCCTCTCTCTTCCTCCTCTGTAATCCCATTGATGCATATATTATTTCATTTAATTATGTCACTTAGTTCTCTAAGTTTCCCCTCATACTCCTGGATTTTTTTTATCTCTCTTTTTCTCAGCTTCTTCTTTTTCCATAATTTTATCTTCTAGTTCACCTATTTTCTCCTCTGTCTCTTCAATCTGAGCTGTGGTTGCCTCCATTTTATTTTGTAACTCATTTGTAGCATTTATTTAGGTCCTCCTGACTGTTTGTTAGTCCCTTGAACTCTGTAGTAATAGATTCTCTGCTGTCCTCTATACTTTTTTCAAGCCCAGCGATTACTTTTATGACTATTATTCTAAATTCACTTTCTGTTATATTGTTTAAATCGTTTTTGATCAGTTCTTTAGCTGTCACTACTTCCTGGAGTTTCTTTTGAGGAGAATTCTTCCATTTCATCATTTTGGATAGTCCCTGGAGTGGCGGGGAACTGCAGGGCTCTTCCCCTGTGCTGTCTGGAGTAACTTGCATTGGTTGGCGGGGCCGCAGTTAGATGATGTCTGCCCCAGCCCACTGCTGGGGCTGCAGTCAGACTGGTGTGTACCTTATCTTCCCCTCTCCTAGGGGCAGGACTGTCTGTGGAGTGGTGTTTCCTCTGTCTGGGCTACTTGCACACTGCCAAGCTTGTGGTGCTTGGATGGGATCTGGTGTATTAGCTGGGGTGGATCTGCAAGGTGCACAGGGGTGGGAGAGGCAGGCTCAGCTCACTTTGCCTTTGGTGGTCCGCTTCCAGAGGGGCCCAGTGGCACCGGAGGGAGGCAGACGCATTGGAAGGATGGATCCACAGAAGCACAGCATTGTGTGTTTGCACAGTGCAAGCAAGTTCCTGATGGCAACTGGTTCCCTTTGGGATTTTGGCTGGGGGATGGGCAAGGGATATGGTGCTTCCCAGTGCCTTTGTTCCCCACCTAGCTGAGCTCTGTCGTTTGGGGCTCAACAACTCTTCCTCCCGTTGTCCTTTAGCCCTCCCACTCTCGGAGCAGAGCTGTTGACTTATTCCAGATGTTAAGTCCTGTTGGCTGTCAGAACATACTCTGTCCAGCCCCTCCACTTTTGCAAGCCAGACTCGGGGGCCTCTGCCTTGCTGGGTGGGCTGGCTGCCAGTCCACCACCCTGGCTCCCTCCTGCCAGTCCATGTAACGTGCACCACCTCTGCCCTTCCTACCCTCTTCTGTGGGCCTCTCGTCTATGCTTGGCTCCAGAGAGTCCATTCTGCTAGTCTTCTGGCAGTTTTCCGGGTTATTTAGGCAGATGTGGGTGGAATCTACGTGCTCAGCAGGACGCTGTGAGCACAGCCATCCTCCTATGCCACCATCTTCCCAGTTCCTCTTTTCTGAATTTTATAGTTAAAACTTTAAAATTATTCAGTTACACTAATATAATTCATATTGTGAAGGCAAGATGTGTAGTTTCCCTACCCCAGTAGTAAATAATGATTTTATTTGGATGAAGGGGCATCAGTAGGAACTGGGAGATTTCTTAAAATTGATGTTTTAAAGTTTATTATTATTATTATTGCTTTGATGTTCAAATTATTCCCTCTTTGGCCAGTGTAATCCTTTCAAGTTGAGGTCCTTCCTCTTTGATCTGACCTCATTATTATTTGATATCTTTCTTGCTTGCTGGAAAAAGATGTTTTAAGTTCATCATGAGCATTCCCCTACAAATTGTTGATGTACCTGAGAATTTTATCTAAGTACCATGTTTAGGAAACTGGAGTGACTCTTGTTACTAGTTGGTATGGCTCTTATGATTCTGCAATAGATAGAAAATATGAATTACTTAGAGAAATTAGTCATGATTTTACATTTCTTATTAAAATTACACAATTTTACTTCAATTATTTGTTTCTATATGTTTAGTGTATTTTCACTTAACACTAAAAAAAGTCTTGGTTCTTAACAATATTAGCATAAATATTGATTGCTTTCTCTTATAGTAGGTGCCTCAAAATAATAGAAATAGTACTACTAAAAGCAATGCTACTTAATAAGGTTAATATTTCTTGTGAATGTTTTCTCATAAGAATATATTATTTTGTTTATATTTAAAGATACTGAATTTACAATATTTACCTTCGATAACTATGCTATCAACTTTCATTTTTCAGGTAAAGTAACAAACATATGGCAAAAAATATGACTATAATATACAAATATATCACATATTGCTGCATATTATGTGCTTTTGCCTCATTTTATTATTCTGATATTTAAAATTTTTTCTCTGTATTTTTACCAATCTCAATTTGTCAAATATTTGCTTTTTAGACCCCATATACCATATGTTTTCCTTTTATTGCACATATTTCTACTCTTATCCCTACTATTCCATACCTTCCTATTCCCTTAGATATATTTTGCTGGCCTTTTTACGTTATTCAGATTAATATTTACTTCATTACTTACAGTTTTTTCTTCAGATAAAATAAGTATATAAAATGCTTTATATTTTGTTCTAAATATTCCTTACCAACATTACATTCATTTTTTTAAATAATATTTTTTATTGAGTTAGGCATTACACAAAATAGAACTTCAATAATAATTTTTCATAAAACAAACACATTTATGCTTAATGAATAGTACATCACTAGCTCTGTACCATGTATGTCATCTTTAAATTAATAAAGTGAAATAAGCCATACAAAGACAGATACCATATGGTTTCACTCTTATGTGGATCCTGAGAAACTTAACAGAAACCCATGGGGGAAGGGAAGGAAAAAAAAAAAAAGAGGTTAGAGTGGGAGAGAGCCAAAGCATAGGAGACTGTTAAAAACTGAGAACTGAGGGCTTATGGGGGGTGGGAGGGAGGGGAGGGTGGGTGATGGGTATTGAGGAGGGCATCTTTTGGGATGAGCACTGGGTGTTGTATGGAAACCAATTTGACAATAAATTTCATATATTGAAAAAAATTAATAACCATTTTCTCCAGTGAAAACACATGTAGTTATAAATACACTAAACAAGTAAAAAGAAAATGATTTTAGGAACATATTTTATTTATTGCCACATATCTAAAATGCTATTAACATATACAATTGCTACAAAAACTTTGCTGAAATATTTTATGTTATTTTTACGTGTGATGTTAAACACATACTGTGCATTTTATATTTAGAGTATAAACCAATTATGATTATCTTTGGTGCTTAATAATTTCATATGGCTTGTATAAAATATTGTACAATGTAACTGTTAAGTGCCCATTGCTCAATTATACTGCAATTTATGTATACATTTGATTACTTTTCCAGTTACATAGAGGTATAACACATATACAAGAAACTTCATATAATGTATGAAATTTAATGAGTTGGGGATATATATAAACACACACATACACATATATATAATATGTTTATTATTTAGATCATGGTGATGGTAACATGAGTCTATGCATTTGATTACTGATATACATTTAGGTTACTTCCAGATGAAATGAAATGAAATGAAATGAAATATTCATGTCTATGTCTCTTGCTGCAGGTATGGATTCACAAGGTGTGTGTTCAAATTCAATAGATGTTGCCAAGTATATTTCTTTTAGTAGTGTCTGTTATTTTTTCTAATTTTTATCTGTTCTGGAAAATAACTGATAGTATATAATCTGGAGTTCAATTTTCATTTTCCCAATGACTAATAATGTTGAGCATCTTACCTTATTGATCATTTGTGGCATTGATTTATATTTCCCTAATATCCAGTTATGGAAAACCCACCACCCTTGTAAGGCATGGAGCATAATTTATTTAACTCTTTATTTTTTTTGTCATAGAATTTACAGTATACATATTATATTCATTAAAATTTATCTTTGACTAACATTGTATCATTTTGCATGTAGTAGAATAACTTTATAACGATATAATTATTTTTATGAAATTATTAATACTAATTGTGTTGGTTAATTTTATGTGTAAACTTAATGGAGTTAGGGATGCCCAGATAGCTGTTAAGACATTTCTCAGAGTGTCTGCGTGTTTCCAGAAGAGAGTACCATTAGAGTATGTGAACTGAGTAAAGAAATTTCCCTTACCAATGCAGATGTACTTCAATTCAGGGACTGAATACAATGAAAATGCAGAAGGACACATTTGTATGTGCATACACTGGTATATTCAATTTCTCTTACCCTTGGACATTATTGTTCCTGGTTCTCAAGCCTTCAGACAGAGACTTACACCGTTGCCTCCCCCTGACTCTCAGGTCTTCATGTTTGAACTGGAAGTACAGCATCTGCTATATTGGGTGTTCAGCTTGCAAACAGCAGAACTTGGTACTACCATAGTCACATGAGCCAATCACACATAATAAATTTATTTCCATCTAAGTATGTATCTATATTTATGTTGGTATATTCTACTGAACCTGTTTTTAAGTAGTACCTTTACTTACATTGTAAACTTTGAAATGCATTATTTTTGTTTTAGGGAATCAATTACATAGAGTGACTAAAAATTAGAGTTGTCATAATATACTTACATTTATTTTTGTCCATTTCAGGAGATTTTGTTGTTTTTTTTTTATATGGACCCAAATTCTAATGCTTCTAGGAGGTATTAAAGTACCAAGTGTGGGACATTTCTTGAGTGATTACTAGAGTGTTATGTTCTGTGTCCCAGTAGAGTGTTTTGAGTTGTTAAACACTCTTATTGGTATATATTTTGCCTTACTTGAAAAGCATGCTAAGGATCCACTTCCACTTGTAATCTACCAGCTCCTGGTGATAAATACAGGTCAGAGATTGCAACTCTATGGGGTATATTTCCTTTTCACTTTTACCAGATTCATCTCCCCCATCAAGTTACACTATAACTTAAACCCATTGATTGACCTAATTTCCAAGAGGGGAAATTGAGGTATATCATAAAGAAGCATATGGCATTTTGGGCAGTAGAATCCTGTGCAAAACCTCTGATTAAGGGAAGATTGATAGGTATTGAAGGAGAGCGGACCTGTTTAGTACCTTAAAACAAATATAGGGACACAATAAATTTAGGAGTGTTGTCCTATAATGTAGGACTCATTTTTTCCTACCCATGGCCTTGGCATAGCAGACCTTCCTTGATTGATAACACAACTTCATTGGAGCTCCACTACTTGCTCTATTAGATGCTTGGCCTTGGCTTCGATTTTCTCTGGTTTCCCACTGCAGAAGATGAGCCATTCCAAAGGAGCCCCTCTGGCTTTCACATTTAGCTTTCAAATGATAATTAATTAATTTATTCTTTTGGTTATTCTTCCAGATCATCAATTGACTTAGTGATAGATATCCTATTCAGTTACAGTTACTATTTTCCCCATGTTTCTCAAAAACCTGACACATTGCACAAGTTATTGAATGCCCTTCTATGTATTATCTCACTTCTCCATTCCCTGTTCTAAAACTTGGACCCCTACTTTGAAGCAAGGACCCTGTGCTCTATATACATGCACACTGACTTCTGCATGGCAAGTGACCCAATTTCTAGTTTTATAAAACAGTTTTGGCTTACCCAGTAAGGAAGTACACAGTTGGAATAGCCCTTTGGATTTGGCCTGAGTTGGTGGACATGAATGGATTTTCACATTCCCACACTGATCATGAATTATTCCCTTCCTTAGGCAAATAGAGAGAGAAAGAGAGAGAGAGAGAGAGAGAGAGAGATGGGCGGGGAGGTTTATAATTTTACACTTTAAGAGTTTGAGCCTGAGGGTGGGAGGAGTCCCTCTCTCTCTCCTCTCTCTCCTCTCTCTCCTCTCTCTCTCTTCTCTCTCTCCTTCCCCCTGCTTCCTCTCCCTCTCGCTCTCCCTCTCTCTCTCTCGCTCACTCTCCCTCTTCCTCTCCTCTCTCTCTCTCGAGAGAGAGGAGAGCAAGAGGGAGAGCGAGATATCTCTCTCTCCTCCCCCCCCCCAGTCAGTTTACTGTCCCACTTCAGCACAGGTCATGATCTTTACAATTCAGGAGTTTGAGCTGGGAGGGGGGTTATGAGTTTACGGGCGAGGGGGGATTATGATTTTACACTTTAGGAGAGAGAGAGAGCAAGATCTTTCTCTCTCTCTCTCTCTCTCCCCCAACTTGCTCTCCTTCTTGCTCTCCCTCTCTCTCTCTTTTCCTCTCGAGAGAGGAGCTATATAAAGGTGAAGGAATCCCTGAGGGGGTATATAGATGAAAGCTGTCTGCTAACAGTACTTCTAACAGCTGAACCATTAATTATTTAGGAAACAGAAAGCCACCAGGTTCACATCATCAGTGTTCCATTTTCATTACTGAGAGAAAAGTCTGCTCCAAGTGACATCTCACAGATGGAGGAAATGTGAGGAAGACTGCATACGGATTCATCTGGACTCTGTCTTTTCTGCTCAGTATCCTACTGTGTATCCTATTTCATTATAACAAATCTTACCTGTGAGTAAGTTCTATGATGAAACCTCTGAGTAATTCTTGAGAAATTCTGAAAAAATGGAAGGTTTTGAGGACACACAAAACAAAAATTATTTATGGTAATAACACAAACAAAAAAGCTGTGGAATTTTGTTCCATCAGCACTCAGAATATAAAAATGGATTGAACTGGTTAGGTCATTCTCCAGAAGGTGCAGGACAATGGAATTTACAGCATTGGAAATGAAAAAGATTGAGTATGTATCATGAGTACTGATTTGTTAATAGAAAAGAGTTAAGTCAGGAAGGGTTGATGAGGGCAAGTAATGAATGAGAAGTCCTCATGAGATTAAATAAAATTATAAGTATGCTTGGAGAATGTTTAAGATTGTCAATTTAGAAAAGTAGCTTTTGGATTTTGATGAATAAATCAAATGTCATAACTTTATTTTTATTTTCCTGATATTTTCTATTATTTCATGTGTGCTTAATTTTGAAAAAGAGGATTGAGAGTTAAAAGCATCAGTTCATTAGGTCATTTCATAGAACTAGCAATGGATGATCAGATTTATGTCAAATAAAGTAGCATGGAGCTTCAATCTGATTTATCAAAGAAAACAAACCATAAAAATACTGCTTTGTCCATATTAATGCACCAATTTAAAATAACAGATAAGAAGTTTTCATTAATAACAATAAAACTCGTACTTACTTTTAGAATGTTCTCATCAAATAATTCCAGAAGTAGTAGTGGAAGTAACCATTTATAGTATCAACAATATCCTGTATTACAGAAAATCCAAATGCATATTTGGTGCTAATTAATATTTTATTAAAATAGAGTATGTCAATGCATATTTAATGATAAATTTCCATTGTTACAAAAAAAGATACTTTTTGTTTGTTACAATTTTTTATTTAAATTCTAGTTAGCTAACATGTAGTGTAATATTGGTTTCCGGAGTAGAATTTAGTCATTCAGAAGGAGGTGCCAAGATGGCGGAATAGCATATAAGTTTTTTGTGTCTCTCGTCAATGAAATACAGCCAGATCAACACTAAACCATCCTGCACACCTAGAAAACTGATTTGAGGATTAACACAAAAATCTTCACAACCTGAACCAGAGAACTTAGCAGGTATGCAGCACAGAGAAGTGAACTGGGAGAGAAAGCTGCAGAGGGCAGGGAGCTGGTTTTGCTTGCAGAAAGAGGACAGAGCCAGGGGTGGAGAGTGTGGAAAGCATTACCCCCACCTGAAAGCATCTGGAGAGACAAGAAAGAGTATGCAAGAAATTGATCAAAAAACGGATAAAAGAGAGTGTTTAAATTCCATTAAGACTTTACAAACAGGAGGAGTGCAGAGTCTGAAACTCTGTAGATCCATACCTGGTGGTGCTCTGGTGGAAAGTGCAAATCCTCACAAGCAGAGAGGGAGGTCCTTGGGGTCCTTGAGCCACAGGGGGAGAGACAGTTCCCCTGCTGGGAGGACATTTGGTAGAGGCTGTGTGGTCTCCCCATAGGCAAAGGTCCTAATGGAGCCCAGAGAACAACCATATTCACTGGTGCTGGAACAAAGACATTAAGGGGGAAGCCTGGTGCCAGATGTGAGTTGTGATTTTCCATAATCCCTGAAACACTGCTGTTACACAATTGTGTGAACTTTTTCTGCAGCGGGCTGATGCTCTGGGCATCAGCAGCAGCACGGTCTCCCATTCTTGGGAGTGGGTTGGCAGCCAGCCATTGGTCAGTGAGACATTCCCCAAGAATGTTTGAGCGGGACAAAGCCACAGTCCCTCAGAAGTGAGGGGTTGGGAAACACAGCTACGTGTGAGATAAAACTCAGGAGGGAGGTGCCACCTGGAAACTTGATTGGTTGGTCAAGACAGTGTAAAAGTGGGAGCGGACAGAAGCTGGACAGAAAGGAAAGGTGCAAGGTTGCTAATCAGGAAGAGCACAGAGTTGTGATACTAGAGACTGGGTAGCTGGGTGATGCCATTTTCACCCCTCCTGTGCATGTGCATACACACCTATAGCTGCCACAACAATCCACCCCAGTAATCTAAGCACCACCATCTAATGTACAATGGTGCCATTACACTAAGCCATGCTCAACTGGGCCAACCTCCCTCTTCAGGAACAACACAAGTCTTTCTGCTTACTTAGTTTACAGACTATAAAGTGCTTCATAGTTTTACTTGTAGCAGAAACCGATGTAATTTCAATCATACTTCGGTCTGTTTGCTTGTCCATCTATCCAATTTTTTTTCTATTCTTATCCTTGAACACAGAAAGAGGAAAAATTATTTTTACTTTCCATTTCTATTAAAAATAATATTATTTATTTGTTTTCTACTATATTTTTATTGTTTGTAAGTTTTTAAAATTCTATTTTTTACTTCCATCATTTCATTTTATACTATTTCACTGTATTCATTTTTTTCAAATTTTCAGAAATTTTCCTTTCTTTTCTTTGCTTTTCCTTTCCTTTCTTTTCTTTTATATCTTTCCCATTTTTCTCTAATCTCTCAAGCTCCTTTCAACAAACACACCAGGACACACCTAGGATCTAGATTACTTTATTTGATTATTGTGGAGTTTTTAATTTTTTTAATTTTAAATTGTTTACTTTATTAATTGCTTTTCTCCCTCATAATGACAAAATGAAGGAATTCACCCTGAAGGAAAGAACAGGAAGAAATGACATCCAGGGAATTTACAACACAGATACAAGCAAGATGTCTGAATCAGAATTTAGAATCACGATATTAAGAATATTAGCTGGGATTAAAAACAGATTAGAATCATTTTCTGCAGAGATAAAACCTAGTCGGGATGAAATTAAAAATGCTATAACTGAGCTGCAATCTCAAATGGTGGATGAGGCAGAACAGAGAATCAGCTATATAGAGGACAAATTTATGGAGAACAATGAAGCAGAAAATAGAGGGGATATAAGGCAAAAGAGCACAATTTAAGAAACAGATATATCAGTGACTCATTAAAAAAGAACAACATCAGAATCATAGGGGTCCCAGAAGAGGAAGAGAGAAATAGGGTAGAAGGGCTATGTGAAGAAATCATAGCATAAAACTTTCCTAACCTGGGGAAAGACGCAGACATCAAAATCCAGGAAGCACAAAGGAATTCCACTAGATTCAACAAAATCCAACCATCAAAAAAGCATATCATAGTCAAATTCACAAATACTCAGGCAAGGAGAGAATCATGAAAGCAGCAAGGGAAAAAACAAACAAACAGTCCTTAACCTATAAGGGAAGATAGATCAGGTATGCAGCAGACCTATCCACAAAAACTTGGCAGGCCAGAAAGGAGTGGCAGGGTATATTCAATGTGCTGAATCAGAAAAATATGCAGCCAAGAGTTCTTTATCCAGCAAGGCTGTCATTCAAAATAGAAGGAGAGATAAAAAGTTTCCTAGACAAACAAAAATTAAAGGAGTTTGTGACCACTAATCCAGCCCTGCAAGAAATTTTAAGGGTGACTCTCTGAGGGGACGAAAGATGAAAAAAATAAAAATAAATAATAATAAATAAAGACCAAAAGCAACAAAGCTTAGAAAGGACCAGAGAATACCACCAGAAACTCCACCTCTACAAGCAACATAATGGCAATAAATTCACATCTTTCAGTACTCACTCTAAATTTCAATGGACTAAATGCTCCAATAAAAAGACATACGGTAACAGAATGGATAAGAAAACAAGATCCATCTATATGCTGTTTACAAGAGACCCACTTTAGACCTAAAGTCACCTTCAGGTTGAAAATAAGGGGATTGAGAACCATCTATAATGCTAATGGTCAACAAAAGAAAACTGGAGTAGCCATACTTATATTATACAACCTAGACGTCAAAATGAAGACTGTATCAAGAGATGAAGAAGGGTCTTGTACTATAATTAAGGGGTCTATCCACCAAGAAGACCTAACAGTTGTAAACATTTATGCGCCAAATGTGAAAGCACCCAAATATATAAATCAATTAATCACAAACATAAAGAAACTCATTGATAGCAATACCATAATAGTAGGAGACATAAACATCCCACTCACAGCAACTGACAGATCATCTAATCAAAAAATCAAGAAAGAAACAATGGATTTGAATGACACACTAGACCAGATGTACTTAACAGATATATTCAGAACATTTCATCCTAAAGCAGTGGAATATACATTCTTCTCCAGTGCACATAGAACACTCTCCAGAATAGACCACAGACTGGGACACAAATCAGTCCTCAGCCAGTACAAAAAGACTGAGATCATACAGTGCATATTTTCAGACCACAATGCTATGAAACTCGAAATCAACCACGAGAAAAAAAAATCTGGAAAGGTAACAATATTGGAGACTGAAGAACATCCTACTAAAGAGTGAATGGGCCAACCAAGAAGTTAAAGAGTAAATTAAAAAGTATATGGAAGCCAATTAAAATGATAACACCACAACCCAAAGCCTCTGGGACACAGCAAAGGTTGTCATAAGAGGAAAGTACATAGCAATCCATGCCTTCTTAAAGAAAGAAGAAAGACCTCAGATACACAACCTAATCTTATGCTTTAAAGAGATGGAAAAAGAAAATCAAATAAAACTCAAAACCAACAGAAGACAGGAAATAATGATTAGAGCAGAAATTAATGCTATTGAAACAAACAAAACAGTAGAACAGATCAACAAAATGAGAAGCTGGATCTTTGAAAGAATTAACAAAATTGATAAACCACTAGCCACTTTGATCAAAAACAAAAAGGAAAGAACTCAAATAAATGAAATCAAAAAGGAAAGAGGGGATACCACAACAAATACAGCAGAAATAAAAACCATAATAATAGAATATTATGAGCAATTATATGCCAATAAAACGGGCAATCTGGAAGAAATGGACAAATTCGTAGAGACATATATACTACCAAAACTGGAAAAGGAAGAAATAGAAAATTTAAACAGACACATACCAGTAAATATATCAAATTACTAATCAAATACCTCCCAAAGAACAAGTCCAGGGCCAGAAGGCTTTCTAGGGCAATTCTACCAAACATTTATGGAAGAGTTAACACCTATTCTCTTGAAGCTGTTCCAAAAAATAGAAATGGAAGGAAAACTTCCAAACGCTTTCTATGAGGCCAGCATTACCTTGATTCCAACACCAGAGACCACACTAAAAATAAGTATAGACCCATTTCCCTGATGAACATGGATGCAAAAATCCTCAACAAGATATTAGCCAACTGGATCCAACAATACATTAAGAAAATTATTCACCACAATTTATGCCTGGGATGCAGGGATGGTTCAATATCCACAAAAAAATTAACATGATCTGTCACATCAATAAAAGAAAGGACAAGAACCATATGATCCTCTCAATAGGTGCAGAGAAAGAATTTGACAAAATACAGCATCCTTTCTTGATAAAAACTTTCAAGAAAGTGGGGAAAGAAGGATCATACCTCGAGATCATAAAAGCCATATATGAATGACCCAACGCTAATATAATCCTCAATGGGGAAGAACTGAGAGCTTTCCCCCTAAGGTCAGGAACAAGACAAAGATGTACACTCTCACCAGTGTTATTCAACATAGTTTTGGAAGTCTTAGCCTCTGCAGTCAGACAACACAAAGAAATAAAGGCGTCCAAATTGCCCAGGAGGGAGTGTAAGTTTCACTCTTTGCAGATGACATGATTCTATATATGGAAAACCCAAAAGATGCCACCAAAAACCTGCTAGAACTGATTCATGAATTCAGCAAAGTTGCAGGATATTAAATCAATGCCAGAAATTGGTTGCATTCTTATTCAACAACAATGAGGCAACAGAAAGAGAAATCAAGGAATTGATCCCATTTACAATTACACCAAAAACCGTAAAATACCGAGGAATAAATCTAACCAAAGAGGTGAAAAATCTATACACTGAAAAGTATAGAAAGCTCGTGAAAGAAATTGAGGAAGACACACAAAAAAATGGAAAAATATTCCATGCTTCTTGGTAGGAAGAACAAATATTGTTAAAATGTCGATTATACCCAAAGCAATCTACATATTCAATACAATCCCTATCAAAATAACACAAGCATTCTTCACAGAGCTAGAACAAATAATCCTAAAATTTGTATGGAACCAGAAAAGACCCGAATAGCCAAAGCAATCTTGAAAGAGAAAACCAAAGGAGGAGGCATGACAATCCCGGACTTCAAGTTATACTACAAAGCTATAATCACCAAGACAGTATGGTACTAACCCAAGAACAGACAGTAAGATCAATGGAACACAATAGAGGACCCAGAAAAAGACCCACAAATGTATGGCCAACTGATCTTTGACAAATCAGGAAAGAATATCCATTGGAATAAACAGTCTCTTCAGCAAGTGGTGCTGGGAAAACTGGACAGCGACATGCAGAAAAATGAACTTCGACTACTTTCTTACACCATACACAAAAATAAACTCAAAATGGATGAAAGACCTAAATGTAAGACAAGAAACCATCTAAATCCTTGAGAAGAAAGCAGGAAAAATCCTCTTTGGTCTTGGCTGCAGCAACTTTTTACTCAACACGTCTCTGGAGGCAAGGGAAACAAAAGCAAAAATGAACTACTAGGACCTCATCAAAATAAAAACCTTTTGCACAGCAAAGGAAACAATCAGGAAAGCTAAAAGGCAACTGACTGAATGGGAGAAGATATTTGCAAACAACATATAGGATAAAGGGTTAGTATCCAAAATCTATGAAGAATTTGTCAAACTCAACACCCATAGAAACAAATAATCCAGTGAAGAAATGGGCAGAAGACATCAAAAGACACTTCTCCAAAGACATCCAGATGGCCAACCAACACATGAAAAAGGCTCAAAATCACTCATAATCAGGGAAATGCAAATCAAAACCACAATGAGATACCACCTTACACCTGTCAGAATGGCTAACATTAACAACTCAGGCAACAACAGATGTTTGTGACGATGCAGAGAAAGAGTATCTCTTTTGCATTGTTGGTGGGAATGCAAGCTGGTGCAGCCACCCTGGAAAACAGTATGGAGTTTCCTCAAAAAATTAAAAATATAACTACCCTACTGCCCAGCAATTGCACTACTAGGTATTTATATAAAATATACAGGTGTGCTGATTTGAAGGGATATTTGCAATGTTTATAGCAGCACTATCAGCAATAGCCAAAGTATGGAAAGGGCCCAAATGTCCATCGATGGATGAATCAATAAGGAATTGGTATATATATATACCACCAATTCCTTATCCATTATATATATGTGCGTGTGTGTATATGTACGTGTATATATATATATATACGTAGTATATATATTCTGTAGTGTATATATATATACATGTACATACACACACACACACACGCAATGGAGTATTACTCGGCAATCAAAAAGAATGAAATCTTGCCATTTGCAACTACATGGATGGAAGTGGAAGGTTATGCTAAGTGAAATTAGTCAGAGAAAGACAAATATATGACTTCACTCATATAAGGACTTTAAGATACAAAACAGATGAACATAAGGGAAGGGAAACAAAATAATATAAAAACAGGGAGTGGGGGGCGCCTGGGTGGCGCAGTCGGTTAAGCGTCCGACTTCAGCCAGGTCACGATCTCGCGGTCCGGGAGTTCGAGCCCCGCGTCAGGCTCTGGGCTGATGGCTCAGAGCCTGGAGCCTGTTTCCGATTCTGTGTCTCCCTCTCTCTCTGCCCCTCCCCCGTTCATGCTCTGTCTCTCTCTGTCCCAAAAATAAATAAACGTTGAAAAAAAAAAAAATTAAAAAAAAAAAAAAAAACAGGGAGTGGGATAAAACATAAGAGAGAATAAACAGAAGGTTACTGGAGGGTTGTGGGAATGGGGATGGCCCAAATGGGTAAGTTGCATTAAGGAATCTACTCCTGAAATCATTGTTGCATTATATGCTAACTGATTTGGATGTAAATTTTAAAAATTTTAAAAAAATTAAAAAGCTGAATGAACAACATTCCATTGTATAAGTTCTGGATGTCCTATGTATAGCATGTTGACTGTAGTTAGTTTTCACAACTGTATTATATACTTAAAATTTACTATGTGTGCAGATCTCAAATGTTCTCACTACACAATAATAATGGTATTGGAAGTGATAATTATGTCAATTAACTTATTGTGGAAGTCATTTCACAGTGTATACATACATCAAAATATCAAGCTGAATATCTTAAATATGTGTAATTTATAATGGTTAATTATACTTTAATAAAACATAAAAATCGAACTGATGCTAGCATTGGAATATCCTGTCTTTTGTTCATTAGCTTGAACAGTTTGCCATTACCTTGGACAATTTCCTTAAGCAGTTTTATTATGGAAGAAAAGAAAAAATAATAACAGTACCTGATACATGCAATGTTTGTAAATGTCTGTGAGTTCACATACATCCTGCTCAGTGCCAACCATATAGGAAGCACTCAATATGGTTTTCCTGTTGTTGTTATGGATGTGAGGTGGAGCAGAAAATTTCAGTGAGTTCACACTAATACTTTAAGAAGGAGACATAATTATCTACCCAGGGTAACTATTTTCAAAAAGCATAAAAGCTAATTTTTTTCATTGTCCTAGGAGAGGAGATGAAAAACAATGAAAGCTATTATAATTAAAGAAAAGGGAATGGAATCTCCAGAGGGGTAACACATTAATTTTCCATCTTCTTCCCATGGTCAGGCTGGGTAGGGTTTATCTAGGAATAAAAATTCTTTTACTTTAGACTGATGATTTGTGTCTTCCAGGGAAGTTAAAGAGAGTGAGATTTCAATAAAATAATTCAGAGCATGTATGATGCCACATTCTGTGAGTGCTTCTAGAATAAAGTGAAAATATATTCATAATTTTCTGTTTAAAACATTTTAAAAGAAAAGTTATATTTTGACAGGTATATGTGCATTCATGATCAAGGATGTACCATACACATGCAATTATAGTCATGCTGATTCTCTGGGATGTTAAATAATATAATAAACTGAGAATGATATTTAAATGAGTGCTGTTATGAAGACTTTGGACCCTTTCATGATTTCTATGAGTAACTCTCATGATTACTAGGGGTTACTATGAGTATCCCTAGATGTGTTTATTTTCTCTAGTTCTTTAGTATGTTTTCCATTTATTAATAATGATAAAGTTTCCAGTTGTGTGTGAAGTGTTTCTTTTTTATTATGTAGATAAAAATATGCAAAATATGTAATTTTCTTTTTCTGTAGTGTAATATCTCATTGAAATTATATGCTATTTAGACTCCTACTAAGAGACAGTATAAATAATCAGGTAAGAGTGTTTGCAAGTTAATTCCAAACGTTCTGCTGAAAATGGAGATCTGGAGATAATTGGTTTCATTTAAGTGATTTTAGTCCTAAGCACTTTATGTGATTCTTTCATTTAATCTGTGCATTTTTTTTTGAGGAATGTGATAGTACTCTGCTTGTAAGAATATGAGATGTGACAGGTGTTAAGTACTTGCCTCAGCTCACACATGGAAAAAATTGGGTAAAAATCCATGTTTTATTTTCATATAATGCTGAGAATAAGAATATGAGAATAGAATGAGAATAAGAATATGAGTGCATCATTTGAAATGCAATTTGAGACCTCATTGTTTTTTCTTTTAGTAAGCACAGCTCACACTCACAGAACCTGTACACTTGTTATGTTTTCTTCTAAGACCTTTATATGTATTTTTAAATAGATTCATATAACTTCAAATTTAACAACAAATTTATTATACATAAAGCACTTTTGTAAAGGCTTTGCAATAACATTACCAATGTTTTTTTGGAAATCAGTCTGACACTCTCTAATTATATAACCTCCTGGTTTGGTTATAATAATAACCATTATTTCGATACTGCTCTATTTCTTAAATAATGTATCATCTGTATTTAAATTTCATATCATAGAATTTGTGAGTTAACTGTGATCTGTTAATTCAACATTTCATTATTGAGGCTCATTAATTACAGTATAGCTATCAGAGAGTGTAGCTATGCTCTTAAAACAGGAATTAATGTACTTTAAGGCTGTATTTTGCTATTGGAAAAAGGGTTACTATGGAAATTTTTGCTCATGAAATTTTTTTCCTGTTCTCATCTATTTTTTTTCTGACCATTCCTCTACAAACGAGTATAATTAGTTTAGCATCCAGAATTGATTACATCAATATGTAGCCTGGCATCATTTCGCATACTGTTATGCTTAATTTTTCTGGTCAAATCCTGGCCAGTCAGTGTATATATCAATTAATTCGTTCAGTGATTCTTTTCTCAATATCTGGGAATGGTTTCCATGATTTATGGGTTGAACTTGTTAGGGACACATACACAGAAATTCACTGTCACGGAATCAAGTCACTCTTCTTTGAGACTTAATGAGATCAAAATACAGAGAAGTCATTCTGGTAGATTAGTATTTGTAGGTCGTGATCATTCATGCATTGAAATTTTAAAATATTTTTAGGTTTTTCTCTTTCTTACAGCATCATTCACAATTTGTATACATGATTACAACTTAAAGAACTACATACCTTCTTTTAAAAAATGAAAAATAAATTCAAACTCATGAGGCTGGATTCAAGGTTCTAGCTTCCTCTCAGCTACATTTTTCCTTGCTACATAAGTTTTTGCTGTTGTTGTTGTTTTGGTTTGGTTTGGTTTGGTTTGGGTTTTTTACCTCTTCAAAAAATGTGATGCATGGATTAATAAAAATATATTCATGTTAATTGTTATATTCATCAGGCTAGTCTTTTTGTTTATGACATTGTTTTTATTACCTGGAATGACCTGCTTCATATACAAACTTTTATCATACATAAATAATCACATCAAAAATAAATTTTAAATGCTACAGTGAACATGAAACATTAACTTAGCAATATCTGTTTTTCTAAAATCTTGTATATATGTAAATTTTTCACTTATGTTCCACTTTGTGGAATTTATGCATGGATTGTTCTTTATTATTATGTGTTGTCTTTTTTTTAACTTCCCCTTATCATTTAGCCAAATACCACCAGATAAGTGAGGTCCCCCTGAGTACTCTCTTCAAAATGGAACACTCCATTTCAATTATGTTTCCACACCTTCATAGTGGTGTCTTTTTTGTTTTTGTTGTTTGTTTGTTTTTGTCTCTATTGGTAAGGGTAAGTTTCTTTGTTGTTGTTTTTGTTTTGTTTTGTTTTGTTTTTGTGCCTGTTGTGATTGCTGCTTTACTCCCGGTACCCAACACATAGACAGAACTTCAGAAACATTGTTTGAATGTTTGGACATTGAGTCTGTGAATTTCTGTTTTTGTATGTAGTAATTATTTAGAGGACATTTTGGATATATTGGTTTCCTAGAAAAGCATAACAAGGTACCACATGGTGGTTGTCTTAAAATGACACAAAGATATCTTACAGTAATGGAGACTACTACAAGTAAAAATTGAAGATATTGGCAGGGGTGGTTACTTCTGGGGCTTGTAAGAAAGAAGTCAAACCTCTCTCCTAGCTTCTGGTGAGGACCAACAATAATTGAAATTCCTTGGTATGTAGATGTATCACTTCAATCTCTGCCTCTATTATCATGCATTCCACTTGTGTCTCTGTCTTCACATGGCTATCTTCTTATAAAGATACTAGTCCTATTGGAGTAGTATTTGCACAAAACATTCAGTATGATCTCATCTGATCTCATCTTTATTATTTTGAAAGTAGTTTACTTTTGGAGATGCTGGGGTTGAGGACTCAACATATCCCTTTTGGAGGGATATCACATTGAGCTAAAGAAAAATTGTACAACAGTTTTATATTTGTATAATTAAAATATTTTCTCATCTCATCCACTTGGTGTATAGAATATTTTCTGTAAGTACAAATGAAACACTCTAAACTGTAAAGAAATTGGGGCACCTGGGTGGCTCAGTCAGTGGAGTGTCTGACATCAGCTAAGGTCATGATCTCACAGCTCATGACTTCGAGTCCCGTATGGGGCTCTGGCTGAAAGCTTGGAGCCTGGAGCCTGCTTCAGATTCTGTGTCTCCCTCTCTCTCTGCTCCTTCTATGATTGTGCTATCTCTATTTCTCTCTCTCTCTCTCTCAAAAATAAATAAACATTAAACTGTAAAGAAATTGACAAATGTAAAGGTTTTGTTAACACTGATAGAAAAAAAATTTCTAGCATCTTGAGGGCAAAGGTACATATTGTATTCTTTATCTCTAATATATTTTTCTTCCACATGCTGACTTAAGCTTAATTTCTCTATCAACATATCTGTAAAGGACTTCTAATATTACCACACACTGTCTGATTTTTTTAGGGGAAGTTTCTTTTTCTAAGAAACATTATCAATTATATAAAATGTATATTATTATCTTAATTTTCCAAGGAAGACAAAGGATAGTTAGAAGATGAACTTAAATGTTTCACACTTTTATAAACTAGACAGTACTAACAGAAAATATTTTTTCTGATATTATACATTTTAATCTTTGAAATTCCTAATCCTGGTGATATCATCTTAATCATTCACCTGTAGAATTACCACAATCACAAGCTTTTGTAAGGCACTGGGTACTTGTTTGCCAGATTAATTAATTAGCATCAATTTTTGTTGTAATAAAGAACACATTCATCATGGCATGGGACAATCAGATTTTACCTCTGATTTCATCCTTTTGGGAATCGTTGATCAAAGCCCTATGCACATCTTCCTCTTTTCTTTGGTCTTCGGTATCTTCATGGTGGCCTTCACGGGAAACACTGTCATGGTTCTCCTTATCTACCTGGACACCCAGTTCCACACCCCCATGTACTTCCTCCTCAGCCAACTGTCCCTCATGGATCTCATACTCATCTGCACTACTGTACCCAAGATGGCATTCAACTACTTGTCTGGCAGCAAGTCCATTACTGTGGCAGCGTGTGCCACACAAATTTTCTTCTATGCATCACTAATAGGTTGTGAATGTTTCCTGTTGGCAATCATGTCTTAGGACCATTATGTTGCCATTTGCCATCTTCTAAGATATTTCAATCTATGAGCCCTAAAATTTGTGGACTTATGGCCACATCTTCTTGGATCCTGGGCTCTACTGATGGTATCATTTTCCTTCTCCTATTGTGGGTTCAGGGAAATAGCCAACTTCTTCTGTGATTTCCCTTCCATGCTAATCGTCTCATGCAATGATATCTCAACATTTGAAGAAGTTCTTTTCTACCGCTGTATTGTAAGGATTATTATCCCTGTAACAACCATCATTGCTTCCTATGCTTGTGTCATGCTGGCTGTCATTTGCATGGGTACTGGAGATGGTCGCTGAAAAGGTTTTTGCCACCTGTTCCTCTCACCTCAGGGTGGTGGGAATGTACAATGGAACAGTATTGTTCATATACATGCTGCCCACTTCAGATCGTTCTCCCATCCAAGATAAAATGATCTCTGTTTTCTACACCATCCTTATGTCCATGCCAAATCCCCTTATCTATAGACTCCACAACAAATGGCCAGAGTATTCATGAAGATGTGGGGAAGGGCATGTCTGGAGAATAAATTGCTGAATTATTTTAATCCTTTGACAGAATCTCCTTAGTGTCCCTCTTCTTTGCATTCAGCTCTAAAAATTGACACATACACGTTTTTGGAATGTCATTTTCCTGGCCAACCACACAATTTAATTGTTTGTTTGTTTGTTTATTATTTCAATTCTTTAATTTATTTTTTTTCAATAGATGAAATTTATTGTCAAATTGGTTTCCATACAACACCCAGTGCTCATGCCAAAAGGTGCCCTCCTCAATACCCATCACCCACCCTCCCCTCCCTCCCACCCCCCATCAACCCTCAGTTTGTTCTCTGTCTTTAAGAGTCTCTTATGCTTTTGCTCTCTCCCACTCCAACCTCTTTTTTTTTCCTTCCCCTCCATGGGTTTCTGTTAAGTTTCTCAGGATCCACATAAGAGTGAAACCATATGGTATCTGTCTTTCTCTGTATGGCTTATTTCACTTAGCATCACACTCCAGTTCCATCCACGTTGCTACGAAGGGCCATATTTCATTCTTTCTCATTACCATGTAGTACTCCATTGTGTATATAGACCAGAATTTCTTTATCCATTCATCAGTTGATGAACATTTAGGCTTTTCCATAATTTGGCTATTGTTGAGAGTGCTGCTATAAACATTGGGGTACAAGTGCCCCTATGCATCAGTACTCCTGTATCCCTTGGGTAAATTCCTAGCAGTGCTATTGCTGGGTCATCGGGTAGGTCTATTTTTAATTTTCTGAGGAACCTCCACACTGCTTTCCAGAGCGGCTGCACCAATTTGCATTCCCACCAACAGTGCAAGAGGGTTCCCGTTTCTCTACATCCTCTCCAGCATCTACAGTCTCCTGATTTGTTCATTTTGGCCACTCTGACTGGCGTGAGGTGATATCTGAGTGTGGCTTGATTTGTATTTCCCTGATAAGGAGCGACGTTGAGCATCTTTTTATGTGCCTGTTGGCCATCGGGATGTCTTCTTTAGAGAAGTGTCTATTCATGTTTTCTGCCCACTTCTTCACTGGGTTATTTGTTTTTCATGTGTGGAGTTTGGTGAGCTCTTTATAGATTTTGGATACTAGCCTTTTGTCTGATATTTCATTTGCAAATATCTTTTCCCATTCCGTTGGTTGCCTTTTAGTTTTGTTGGTTGTTTCCTTTGCTGTGCAGAACCTTTTTATCTTCATAAGGTCCCAGTAATTCATTTTTGCTTTTAATTCCCTTGCCTTTGGGGATGTGTTGAGTAACAGATTGCTACGGCTGAGGTCAGAGACGTCTTTTCCTGCTTTCTCCTCTAGGGTTTTGATGGTTTCCTGTTTCACATTCAGGTCCTTTATCCATTTTGAGCTTATTGCGAATGGTGTGAGAAAGTGGTCTAGTTTCAACCTTCTGCATGTTGCTGTCCAGTTCTCCCAGCACCATTTGTTAAAGAGACTGTCTTTTTTTCATTGGATGTTCTTTCCTGCTTTGTCAAAGATGAGTTGGCCATACGTTTGTGGGTCTAGTTCTGGGGTTTCCATTCTATTCCGTTGGTCTGTGTGTCTGTTTTTGTGCCAATACCATGCTGTCTAGATGATGACAGCTTTGTAGTAGAGGCTAAAGTCTGGGATTGTGATGCCTCCTGCTTTGATCTTCTTCTTCAAAATTACTTTGGCTATTCGGAGCCTTTTGTGCTTCCATATTAATTTTAGGTATGCTTGTTCTAGTTTCGAGAAGAATGCTGGTGCAATTTTGATTGGGATTGCATTGAATGTGTAGATAGCTCTGGGTAGTATTGACATTTTGACAATATTTATTCTTCCAATCCATGAGCAGGGAATGTCTTTCCATTTCTTTATATCTTCTTCAATTACTTTCATAAGCTTTCTATAGTTTTCAGCATACAGATCTTTTACATCTTTGGTTAGATTTATTCCTAGGTATTTTATGCTTCTTGGTGCAATTGTGAATGGGATCAGTTTATTTGTCTTTCTGTTGCTTCATTGTTAGTGTATAAGAATGCAAATGATTTCTGTACATTGATTTTGTATCCTGCAACTTTGCTGAATTCATGTATCAGTTCTAGCAGACTTTTGGTGGAGTCTATTGGATTTTCCATGTATAATATGTCATCTGCAAAAAACAAAAGCTTGACTACATCTTTGCCAATTTTGATGCCTTTGATTTCCTTTTGTTGTCTGATTGCTGATGCTAGAACTTCCAACACTATGTTAAACAACAGTGGTGAGGGTGGACATCCCTGTCGTGTTCCTGATCTCAGGGAAAAAGCTCTCAGTTTTTCCCCATGGAGGATGATGTTAGCTGTGGGCTTTTCATAAATGGCTTTTATGATGTTTAAGTATGTTTCTTCTATCCCGACTTTCTCAAGGGTTTTTACTAAGAAAGGGTGCTGGATTTTGTCAAAGGCCTTTTCTGCATCGATTGACAGGATCATATGGTTCTTATCTTTTCTTTTATTAATGTGATGCATCACGTTGATTGATTTGCGAATGTTGAACCAGTCCTGCATCCCAGGAATGAATCCCACTTGATCATGGTGAATAATTCTTTTTATATGCTGTTGAATTCGATTTGCTAGTATCTTATTGAGAATTTTTGCATCCATATTCATCAGAGATATTGGCCTGTAATTCTCTTTTATTACTGGGTCTCTGTCTGGTTTAGGAATCAAAGTAATACTGGCTTCATAGAATGAGTCTGGAAGTTTTCCTTCCCATTCAATTTTTTGGAATAGCTTGAGAAGGATAAGTATTATCTCTGCTTTAAATGTCTAGTAGAATTCCCCAGGGAAGCCATATGGTCCTGGACTCTTATTTGTTGGGAGATTTTTGATAACCCATTCAATGTCTTCACTTGTTATGGGTCTGTTCAAGCTTTCTATTTCCTCTTGATTGAGTTATGGAAGAGTGTGGGTGTTTAAAAATTATCCATTTCTTCCAGGTTGTCCAGTTTGTTAGCATATAATTTTTCATCATATTTCTTGATAATTGTTTGTATCTCTGAGGGATTGGTTGTAATAATTCCATTTTCATTCATGATTTTATCTATTTGGGTCATCTCCCTTTTCTTTTTGAGAAGCCTGGCTAGAGGTTTGTCAATTTTGTTTATTTTTCAAAAAACCTACTCTTGGTTTCGTTGATCTGCTCTACCGATTTTTTAGATTCTATATTGTTTATTTCTGCTCTGATTTTTATTATTTCTCTTCTGATGGGTTGAGGCTACCTTTGCTGTTCTGCTTCTATTTCCTTTAGGTGTGCTGTTAGATTTTGTTTTTGGGATTTTCCTTGTTTCTTGAGATAGGCTTGGATTGTGATGTATTTTACTCTCAGGACTGCCTTTTCTGCATCCCAAAGCATTTGGATTGTTGTATTTTCATTTTTGTTTGTTTCCATATATTTTTTAATTTCTTGTCTAATTGCCTGGTTGACCCATTCATTCTTTAGTAGGGTGTTCTTTAACCTCCATGCTTTTGGAGTTTTTCCAGACTTTTTCCTGTGGTTGATTTCAAGCTTCACAGCATTGTGGTCTGAAAGAATGCATGGTATAATTTCAATTCTTGTATACTTATGAAGGGCTGTTTTGTGACCCAGTATGTGATCTATCTTGGAGAATGTTCCATGTGCACTCAAGAAGAAAGTATATTCTGTTGCTTTGGGATGCAGGATTCTAAATATATCTGTCAAGTCCATCTGATCCTATGTACCATTCAGGGCCCTTGTTTCTTTATTGACCGTGTGTCTAGATCTATCCAATGTTGTAAGTGGAGTGTTAAAGTCCCCTACAATTACCACATTCTTATCAATAAGGTCACTTATGTTTATGAGTAATTCTTTTATATATTTTGGGGTCCTGTATTTGGCGCATAGACATTTATAATTGTTAGCTCTTCCTGGTGGATAGACCCTGTAATTATTATATAATGCCCTTCTTCATCTCGTTACAGCCTTTAATTGAAAGTCTAGTTTGTCTGATATAAGTATGGCTGCTCCAGCTTTCTTTTGGCTTCCAGTCGCATGATAAATAGTTCTCCATCCCCTCACTCTCAATGTAAAGGTGTCCTCAGATCTAAAATGAGTCTCTTGTAGACAGCAAATAGATGGGACTTGTTTTTTTATCCATTCTGATACCCTATGTCTTTTGGTTGGCGCATTTAACCCATTTACATTCAGTGTTATTATAGAAAGATACGGGTTTAGAGTCACTGTGATGTCTGTATGATTTATGCTTGTAGTGATGTCTCTGGTACTTGGTCTCACAGGATCCCCCTTAGCATCTCTTGTAGGGCTGGTTTAGTGGTGACGAATTCCTTCAGTTTTTGTTTGTTTGGGAAGACCTTTATCTCTCCTTCTATTCTAAATGACAGACTTGCTGGATAAAGGATTCTTGGCTGCATATTTTTTCTGTTCAGCACATTGAAGATCTCATGCCAACCCTTTACGGCCTGCCAAGTTTCAAAAGAGAGATCAGTCACGAGTCTTATAGATCTCCCTTTATATGTGAGGGTACGTTTATCCCTTGGTGCTTTCAGAATTTTCTCTTTATCCTTGTATTTTGCCAGTTTCACTATGATATGCCGTGCAGAAGATCGATTCAAGTTACGTCTGAAGGGAGTTCTCTGTGCCTCTTGGATTTCAATGCCTTTTTCCTTCCCCAGTTCAGGGAAGTTCTCAGCTATAATTTCTTCAAGTATATCTTCAGCACATTTCCCTCTCTCTCCCTCCTCTGGGATACCAATTATGCGTATATTATTTCTTTTTAGTGTATCACTTAGTTCTCTAATTTTCCACTCATACTCCTGGATTTTTTTATCTCTTTTTCTCAGCTTCCTCTTTTTCCATAACTTTATCTTCTAGTTCACCTATTCTCTCCTCTGCCTCTTCAATCCGAGGCGTCGTCGTTTCCATTTTGTTTTGCACTTTGTTTTAAACGTTTTTCAGCTCCTCATGATTGTTCTTTAGTCCCTTGATCTCTGTAGCAAGAGATTCTTTGCTGTCCTCTATACTGTTTTCAAGCCCAGTGATTAATTTTATGACTATTATTCTAAATTCACTTTCTGTTATATTATTTAAATCCTTTTTGATCAATTCATTAGCTGTTGTTATTTCCTGGAGATTCTTTTGAGGGGAAATCTTCCATTTCATCATTTTGGATAGTCCCTGGAGTGGTGAGGACCTGCAGGGCACTTCTCCTGTGCTGTGGTGTATAACTGGAGTTGGTGGGTGGAGCCGCAGTCAGACCTGATGTCTTCCCCCAGCCCACTGCTGGGGCCACAGTCAGACTGGTGTGTGCCTTCTCTTCCCCTCTCCTAGGGGCAGGATTCACTGTGGGGTGGCATGGCCCCTCTGGGTTACTTGCACACTGCCAGGCTTGTGGTGCTGGGGATCTGGCATATTAGCTGTGGTGGGTAGGCAAGGTGCATGGGCGCAGGAGGGGCAGGCTTAGCTTGCTTCTTCTTAGGTGATCCACTTCAGGAGGGGCCCTGTGGCAGACCCGCTGCCAGAGGGGTGGCTCTGCAGAAGCACAGATTTGGGTGTTTGCAAGGAGGGAGCAAGTTCCCTGGCAGGAACTGGTTCCCTTTGGGATTTGGGCTGGGGGATGGGCGAGGGAGATGGTGCTGGGGAGCGCCTTTGTTCCCTGCCAAACTGAGCTCTGCCCCCTGGGCTCAGCAGCTCTCCCTCCCTTTGTCATCCAGCCTTCCCGCTTTCCCAGCAGAGCTGTTAACTTACGACCTCCCAGATGCTAAGTCGCACTTGCTGTCTGAACACACTCTGTCCGGCCCCTCCGCTTCTGCAAGCCAGACTAGGGGGCTCTGCTTGGCTGGCGGGCTGCCCCTCTGCCCCGGCTCCCTCCTGCCAGTTCTTGCAGCATGCACCTCCTCTCAGCACTTCCTACCCTCTTCCGTGGGCCCCTCATCTGCGCTTGGCTCCGGAGACTCCGTTCTGCTAGTCTTCTGGTTGTTTTCTCAATTCTTTAATTTAAAGAAAATTATAAATATTTATTATTATTTTGTATTTAACTTATTAGTACATTTATGGCATTTTCTTGAATAAGGACATTATAGTTTGTTTAAAAGGTATCAGGAATTTTGTGACATATGTCCAGGTAACAAATATTCTTTTTTCTGTGTTGGAAACCGAAATATGTATTCAGTCACTTGGAGTCACTTTCATTAAGATTTGGTGCACTGGGCTTTTTACATTTACTTAGTGTTTTCTATTTTATTTTTATTCTTCATTTTCATTTTTCCAGGCTTGAAGAATAAAGCAATGTAGTACTTGAAATAAGATGATGATTTTGGGGGTGCCTGGGTGGCTCAGTTTTTTGAGCGCCCAACTTTAACTCAGGTCATAATCTCACAGTTCGTGAGTTCAAGCCCCATGTCAGGCTCTGTGCTGACAGCTCAGAGACTGGGGCTTGCTTCATATTCTGTGTCTCCCTCTCTCTGTCCTTTCCCTGCTCATACTTTGTTTCCCTTCTCTTTCTCTGTCTCTCAAAAATGAATAAACATTATTTTTAAAAAAAAAAGGAAGAAGATGAAGTTTTTAAATCACACTTTCTATTTTCTTTTCATCACAAATATGAAATTTTTATTTAACATTCCAGATCCAAACTCCTTTTCTTAAATTTTTTAAATATTTATTGATTTATTTTTGAGAGAGAGAGAGCTCTCATGCCTGTGTGAGAGGGGAAGGGCAAAGAGAAAAGGCTAAAGAGGAAATTTAAAGCAGACTCCACCAGTCAACACAGAACTCAGTTCAGGACTGGAAACTCAGTAATACTGAGATCATGAACTGTCCTGAAAGCAAGATTTGGATGCTTAGCTGATATATTCACCTAAGCACCCCTTCAATTGGTAAAGACTCACCTAATCTCCATGTATCAATTCAAAAAAGAAACAACTTTACTCTTCAGATCCAAAGGAATTGAAAAATTACCAGTGGTCATCAATTAGGCATGGATACTTGTAAATTTTATTAATGATTATAGGTCTTATATTGAAATTCAGGATATAAACTTATTGTTTTCTAAGAAAGCATATTAGTATGTAATAGTAAGTATAAAATATTTATAACTCTGTTGCAGTCATATTTCTTTCAATGGAAATAATGTAATTCTAATTGCATAGGCTTTATTGGACCACTAAAACACAAGTGTATGAAATGTACTTAAACTGGTGAGTGATCATACCAGTTAAAGAATGGGTCCATTTGACCATGAGAAGAGAGATATTTGCAGCATTGTTTCTGTGACTCAGATTCTCACCTCTCCCCATGGAGAGCAAAATATCCAATGGCTCAACTATCCAGATGGGAGTCTCAGCCAAAGATTTGTGTCATACAGCCAAGAGGTTTCATTTGATGGTATCCAATAAATACACAGGTGTTACAATCAATCAGTGCCAAACAAGTCATATTCCCTTAATATATCAGAATGACTACACAACCCCATGGTATTCATCCCATATTTCCAGTACAGTGGGTTGATTCTGTTTAGAGTGATTGTTCTGTTCCCAACATAGGGATCCCCAGGTAGTCAAATGCCCATAACCCAGAGCACCCCCCGTTAATCCATCCCAAATTTGAGCACAATCACCAAATCCTCTGGTGGTGGTATTTCCAGGACCTTATTTTCTTTTAAAAAATATTTAAATTCCATTAACATAAAGTGTAATATTATTTTCAGGTGTACAATTTAGTGATTCAACACTTACATACAGCACCCTGTGCTCATCACAAGTGTACTCTAAGACCTTTTGGGTTAGCAAACTAAGGACACTTTTTGGGATGGGCACTGGCTGTCATATGTAAGAGATGAATCACTGGGTTGGTTCTACTCCTTAAGCCAAAACTACACTCTATGCTAACTAACTTGAATTTTAAGAAAAAAAAAAGATCAACAAACATAAAACACTCAATATATCTCTATGTTTCAGCAAAAACAAAGAAAAAGTAATAGAAAAATACAAAAAGAAAAAAAATTTAAAAATAAAAAATAAAAAAAATAAAAATAAAATAAATACAAAAGAACAATCAAATGTAAAACATTCAGGAGCTTTTCTATCTAACAAAGTGAGTAACTTTAAAAACAGCAATTTTGTGGGTGGCAAAACACATGGAAGAAAATATTGATAGATTGAGAAGTATGTAGGGAACTTCAAGATATTAAAAAATGTCAATTCTTCCCAAGTTAAGAGACTCACATCTTATATTATATTGGAAGACAGGAAGCAAGGGAGAGTAAAGTTGCAACATTTTATAATTTCTGGATCTCTAATGTATAGCATGGTGACCAAAGTTGGTTAACACAACTGTATTATATACTTAAAATTTACTAAAAGTGTAGATATCAAGTGTTCTCCCTACACAGGAATAATGTTATTAGAGGTGCTAGTTATATTAACTTATTTTGAATGCCATTTCACAATGTATACATATATCAAAATATCAAGGTGAATATCTTAAATATATGCAATTTTTACTGGATAATTATACCTTAATAAAGCAGAAAAATGGAGCTGATGTTAACATTGGAATATCTTGTCTCCTACTTTTCAAAACCATTACTTTGGGCAATTTACTTAAGTAGTTTTATTCTTGAAGAAATTAAAAAAAAATTATCGATAAGAATACCTGACACGTGCAATGTTTGTGTCAGTGAGTTTAGACATGTGCTTGCCACAGTTCCAATTTAGTATGTTTTTTCTCTTACTGTTATGTAAGTGATGGGGAGCAGAAGTTTCAGTACTCCTCTAGTACTTAAGGAAGGAGATGCAATTATCTACCCAGGGTAAGTATTTAAAAAAAAAGTGTTTTTATTTATACTGCTGCTTTTTGTCTTCCTGCGAAATTACAGAGGGTGAGATTTCAATAAAACAACAGCAGGTATGACACAAGGTCTTATGAGTGTTTCTAGAATTTAATTGAAAATACACTCATAATTTTCAGCTTAAAATCTTTAAGAAGATAGTTATATTCTCAGAACTATATACATATTAATATTAATGGATACACCATAGCCCTATAATTAGAATACTGATGTTTTTTCTGGGAGGCTAAATAATATAAACTGAAAAATTATATTTAAATACATGGTGATATGAAGACTTTGATCCCTCTCATGATTACTATGAGTAACTATCCTTAAATGTGCATCTTGTTTATACTTCATTAGTATATCTTTCCATTCATTTATGAATAATGACAAAATTTCCAATTGTGTATTAGGTGCTTCTTTTATTTTTTCTTGTGGAAACACAAAAAAACATGCAATATGTAGTTTTCCTTTGCAGTAATGTACTATTTCATTGGAATTATATACTACTTAGACTCATACTAAGAGACAGTATAAACAATCAGGTAAGAATATTTGGAAATTAATGTCAAATTTTCTGCTGAACATGAAGCTACAGAGATAATTGGTTTTGTTTCTTATATGATTTTTGTCCTAAACATTTTATATCATTCTTTCATTTCATCTGTACAATATTATTTTGAGGAAAATAGTAGTACCTTATTTGTAAGGATATAAGAATTGTGGCAGGAGTTAAGTTATTTGCTTCAGCTCACAGATGGGAGCAGTTTGTTAAAAGTCCATGATTTTTTTCATATAATGCTTGTATTATTAAAAAAATAAGTTTATTTATTTTTGACAGAGAGAGAGAAAGTGGGAGAGGAGCAGAGAGAGATGGAAACACAATCTAATCCAGGCTCCAGGCTCTAAGCTGTCAGCACAGAGCCCATTGTGGAGCTCAAACTCACAAACTGTGAAATCATGACCTGAACCAAGGTCAGACCCTTAACTGACTAAGCCACCCAGGTGCCTATCAATTCTTCCAATATCTGCCTCTATTATCATGAAATTTACCTGTGTCTGTCTTTACTTGACCTTCTTCTTATAAGGACATCAGTCATATTGAATTGGGGTTTGCCCAACTCCATCCAGTATGATTTCATCTTAACCAATTATTTTCAAATTAGTTTACATTCAGAGGTGCTGGGGTTGAAGACTTGACATATGTTTTGGTGAAACACAAGTCACCCTATCACACTGGGCTATTTTAGTACAAAGTTTCTACTAAGTACAAAGCTTCCATATTTGTATAATTAAAATCTTTCTCAATTCATCAACTACTGGACAGAATATTTTCTATAAATACAAATGAAACACTCTAAACTGTAAAGTAATAGATAAATGTAAATGTTTTGTTAACACTGATTAAAAAAAGTGCCTAGTATCATGAGAGCAAATGTTCATATTGTATTATTTATCTCTGTTACTTTTTCTGCCACAGGCTGACTTAAGCTGAATTTTTAAATCAACTTATCTTTAAAGGACGTTTGATATTTCCACATACTGTCTAATAGCTTTGGGGAAGTTTCCTTTTTGAAGATGCATTATAAATTATGTAAAAATGTATATTATTTGCTTAATTCTCAAAGAGCGACAAAGGGTCCTTAGAAGCTGAACTTAGCAAATATTCAACACTTTTACAGACTGACAATACCAACAGACATATTTCTTTTCAATATTATAGTTCTTGAACTTTGAATTTCCTAATCCTGGTGAAGTCATCTTAATCATTGACCTGTAGAATTTACCACAATCACAAGGTTTGTAAGGCCCTAGGTACATATTTATCAAATTAATGAAGTAATGTCACTTTTTGTTGTATTAGATCAAAAAAACATTCATCATGGCACAGGACTATCAGATATTTAATACTGATATCATCATTCTAGGAATCTCCAGTCACAGCCCCAACCACATCTTCCTCTTCTCTTTGGTGTTGGGCATCTTCACAGTGGCCTTCACGGAAAACAGTGTCATGGTTCTCCTCATCTACCTGGAAACCCAACTCCACACACCCATGTACTTCCTTGTCAGCCAACTGTCCCTCATGGACCTCATGCTCATCTGCACCACTGTACCTAAGATGGTTTTCAGCTACCTGTCAGCAAGTCCATTTCTGTGGCAGGGTGTTACAGAAATTTTCTTCTATGCATCATTAATAGGTTGTGAATATTTCCTGTTGGCAGTCATGGCTTATGACCGTTATATTGCTGTTTGCCACCCTCTAAGATAAACTGATCTTATAAGTTCTAAAATTTGTGGACTTATGACTGTGTCTTTCTGGATCCTAAGTTCTACTGATGGTCTCATTGATGTTGTAGCTACACTTTCCTTCTCCTATTGTGGGTTCAAGGAAATAGCCAACTTCTGTGATTTTCCTTCCATGCTAATCATCTCATGCAATGATACTTCAACATTTGAAGAAGTTATTTTCTACTGTTGTATCGTAATGATTGTTTTCCCTGTAGCAATCATCATTGCTTCCTATGCTTGTTATTCTGTCTGTCATTTGCATGGGTTCTGGAGAGGATACCCACAAACTTTTGCCAGCTGTTCCTCTCACCTCATGATGGTCATAATGTACTATGGAGCAAATTTGTTCATATACATGTCCACTTCAGACTGTTCTCCCACTCAGCATAAAATTGTTTCTGTTTTCTACACCATCCTTACTCCCATACTAAATCCTGTCATCTATAGCCTCTGCAACGAATAATTGGCCAGACTATTCATGAAGGTGTTGGGGAAAGAGAATTCTTCCAAGTATAGAGAATAATTTGCTTAATTACTTTCATGCTTTGTCAATATCTCTTTAGTGTTCCTTTTATTTTCATCAGTTGTAAAATGTGACACTTATGTGCACATTTTTTGGAATAACACATTCATGGGCAACACACAAATCCTTGATTTTAAATAAAACTGTTTCAAATTGTTATTATTATTCTATATTTAATTACATTATGATTAAATACAGTTTATGACCTTACAGTTATGGCCTTTTCTTGAATAAGGACACTATAGGTTGATTTAAAGTTATCAGGAATGTTGTGACTTATATCTGGGTAACAAACAAAGCTTCTTTCACTATGTGGTAAACCCAAAACTTAATGCAGTCACTTTAGAGTCATTTTAGGTGAAGATTTCATACACTGGGATTTTTAAATTTATACAATGTTCAATATAGAGTGCAAGCAGGGGAAAGGCAGAAGGAGAGAGAGACACAGAATCCAAATCCAGGCTCTGAGGTGTCAACACAGAGCCCATTTGTGGGACTCAAACTCATGAACCGTGAAATCATGACCTGATCCAAAGCTGCACACTCAACCAACTGAGCCACCCAGGCGCCGCTACACTGTCTTTTTAAAATAATGTTAAGAGTTAATTGGGTTTCTGTAATGCCTAGTTGAATTATTTTCAGGATTTTGAGGGATTCTGTTTCCATGAGAAATCCAATTATACTCACATACTAATGTGTATTTTTTTTATTCTGTATCATCATAGATGGACATATTTTCTCATATATTTCATGTCAGCTTCTTTCTTTCAGTGAATCTTCACAACTCCTAGTCAATTATGGTAACCACATAGATTTTGAACAAAATTGAGGACTTTTCACACATCTTTGCTCTTGTTTCTAATGTTTTGTCATGGAAAAAGAGATCCTGAATTATCTGTTTATTCTGTCTGCTTAACCAAATTGTCTTCGGTGAGTCTGCAGTATATTTATAGAAAAGTCTACAATGGACCTTATATATATAAGCATTCCCAATTTTTTATGTCTTTTGTGGGTTAACATCCTTTAATCACGTTCAACCTATGCTCTGATTGCCAAGGAATACTTAACATTGTGTATAGATTTTTTCATTTTTTTCTTGTCCCTTTTTTTCAAACAACCAAAACAAACAAATGCACTGTACTATATGTGGAAACTGACAATTCTTCCTGTTTTCTTCCTTCTTCCTTCTATGTTTTCTTATATCTTAAAAGTCTCCAATCTTTTTCATTGATTATCTTAGAACTTTGACTTGGCACTAATATTCCCTACCCTCTTACAATGGAAAGCAGATCCCTGTGTATCCTGGATGCTGGTGCCTATCCATATTTTCTCTGTAAGCCCTGATATAGGGTGGAAGGAGTTGCCTATGGACCAGAGGGTCAGCTCAATCACATTCTAAGAAGTTGGGTTCACATTCTGATCCAAGAAAAAAACATATAACAAAAAAAATTGTAAGATCTAGCTATTATATATTGATAGACTCCAGGAGGACATGCTTGCCCTATATTCTCTAGGTACTACACAAAAGAGGGGAAAATATGACACTAGATATAGCTAAATTAATTTATATGGGCTCAATGCTATCTTAATTCAACCATTCCCCATTTGGTCTGAAGTGACTATACATAAAAAAATGAAGTCTCAGCCCTTTAAAGATTACTAAACATTGGTTCCAAATAATTCTGATTTCTAATGACCTCAAATACCAATATGGTTGGCAAGTCAAAGTAAGGCTTATGGTGTTCTTTGGGCCATGACCTATACTTCCTGTTGTTCCTTCAGTACTGAATGTATAATTGGAATAAATATACTTGAAAACCAGGAGAATCACTAGATCAATATTTAATCTATAGGATGAGGATATTATGGTTAAAAGAACAATGTGAAAGGCTTCATTTTATCCAATTTAGCCCATATGGTAAAACAGAAACAATACTACATCCCCGAGGGAAGTGCAGAAATTAATACCATCATCAAAACATGAAAAATGCAAATTAGTGATAACTACTAGATTCCCATGTAATTCATTAGTTTGGCCTGTACAGACTCAGATGAATCTCAGAGTATAACTATGTATTATCAGAAAATTAATCAAGGGATAAATCTAATTATAGCTTCTGTCCTGATATATCATCTCTGCTGGAGACAATTAGCACAACTCCTGGTATTTAGTATACATCTGTTAACATGCTTTTTTTCTTCCTATACTACTTTGTAAATACCGCCTGAAACAGTTTGTTTTTGCCTGTTTTGGTCAACAATGTACCTTTACAGTTTTGCTTCAGGGCTGCATCAGTTCTTTGCCAGAACATTGCCCATTGAAATATTTGTTTTGATACTGCACAAATCCTCACACTGCTCCACTTATTGATGCAATTATGCCCATTGAACCTATTTAGCAAGAACTAGCAAGTCTTTCTTTCTTTCTTTCTTTCTTTTTTTCCATGTTGAGAACATTTTATTTTTATTTCATTCATCATCATTTTTCCCCCCTCAGGTTTACTGAGACGCAATTCAAACTCAGCATTGTACAAGTTTAAAAAGTACAGCATAGTTATTTCAGTCATACATATTGTGTAATAATTACCACAAATTTGAGTTAACATTTATCTTTTTGTATAAATTGAAATAAAGAAAAACCAAAAGAAGAGACTTATTTTTTTCTTGTGATGAGAATTCTTAGGATCCACCCATTTAATTTTCTTTGTCTTTTTTATCATCTTAACTTTCATATATAGCCATAGCAGTACAACAGTTTTTACTACAGTCATTATGTATTACATTGCATTCCTAATATTTATTTGGAAAAAAAATATCTAATCTCTTTATTTTATTTTATTTTTTTAAATTTATACCCAAATTAGTTAGCATATAGTGCAACAATGATTTCAGGAGTAGATTCCTTAATGCCCCTTACCCATTTAGCCCATCGCCCCTCCCACACCCTCTCCAGTAACCTTCTGTTCCCATATTTGTGAGCCTCTTATGTTTTGTCTCCCTCCCTGTTTTTATATTTTTTTGTTTCCCTTCTCTTATGTTCATCTGTTTTGTCTCTTAAAGTCCTCATATGAGTCTGATCTCTTTTCTAAGAGTGTGTGTATTGGTTCACATACAAGGGAAGTCATACAATATTACTTTGTTTTTCTTAATTGTTTTATATAAATGATGTCCTCAAATTCCATTTGTGCTGTAACAAATGAAAGAATTTCATCATCATATTATGGCTGAAAAATATTTCAATAGATATATACACAACACAACAATTTTATCAATTCATCTATCCGTGGACATTTACATTGTTTCCATGTCTTATATATTGTGCATAATGCTGCTATAATTATAGGGTTGCAGATACATTTTTAAATTAGCATTTTCATTTTCTCTGGGTATATTCTCAGAAGCAGAAATACTGTAACACATGGTACTTCTATTATTTTTTAATTTGTTGAAGTTCCTCTACATTATTTTACACAGTGTCTTTACCAGCTTACAACCCCACCAAAATTCCCCTCTTTTCACATTCATGCCACTTTTTATCATTTCTTGTCTTTTGATGATGACCTTTCTAATAGGTTTGACGTGAAATGTCATGGTGGTTATAATTTCCCTATTCTTAAATACTGCTGATGCTATCTTTTCATATATCCATTGGTAATTAATATATATTCTTTGGAAAAATTTATAATCAGGTAATTTGCTTATTTTTTAATTGAAATATATTTAGCGATTAAGTTGTATGAAGTTATTTTTTTGCATATATGGTGGATACTCAACCCTTATCAGAAATACAGCATGAAAAAATAGATTTCATATTGTGTAGGTTGGCTTTTAACTTTGTGTTTACTCATGTTGTTTTGCAGAAGCCTTTTACTTTGATATGATCTCATATTTAAAATTTTTAGTCATTAAGCTTTACGTGTTACATCCAAAAATATCATATCTAAAAGTCAAGTTAAAGAGGTTTATTTTTCTGTATTTTCCTTCAGGGGCTTCATGATATGAGGTTTTAGATTTAATTTTTAATTCTTTACATGTTAATTTTGGTGAGTGGTATAAGATAGTTTAATTTTATTCTTATATATGTGAATACCCAATGTTCCCACCAACATTTGTTGAAGGTATTGTCTTTTTCCATTGAGTATTCTTGACTCTTTTGTCAATCATTAGGTGAAGGTATATACTTGGGTTTATTTCTGAGCTCTTAACTCTATTGCATTGATCTATTTGTCTGTTTTTACAATAAGACAATACTCTTTTCACTAGCATGATTTAGAATATATCTTGAAATGAGGAAGTATGGTGCCTCATCTTTGTTCTCAGGATAGCTTTGGCTACTTCAGGTATTTTGTGCTCTACATAAAGTTTTAGATTATTTTTTCTATTCTGCAAAGTGTGCCATTAAAATCTTGACAGGGATTTCATTGAATCTATAGATGGCTTTTGATAGTATTGACATTTTAACAATATTAATTTTTTCCAATTCTTGAAAATGAGTTATATATCCACTATCTATCTTAAATTTTGCAACCTGTATAATGTAGTTTTCAAGGTAAAGATCTTTTGCTCCTTTGGTTAAGTTTACTTTTAAGTATTTTATTTTTATTTTTTTGTAAATTGTATGTTTTTATTTATTGCCTTTTTTCAGATAATGTTATAAGTGTGGAGATGTACTACTAAATGTTGTATATTGATTTGTATGCAGCACCATTACTGAAATCATGGATTACACTTAAGAAGTTTTTTTTTCGTGGAGTATTAAGGATTTTCTATGTAAATAAAAACATGTCATTTTCATATAGAGACAATTTTACTCCTTTTCAAATTAGGATGCATTTATTTATGTCTCTTGTCTGATTACTCAGACAAGGACTTCAGTAAAAATACTGAATAGGATCAATGAGAGTATGCACTCTTGTCTTATCCTTGATCATAAAGAAAAGTTTCCAGTTGTTGATCATTGAGTATGATGTTAGTTTTGGGCTTGTCATATATGGTCTTCATTATTTTGAGATATTAATTATTTCTATACTTAATTATTAAGAGTTTTTAATCACAAACAGATGTTAAGTTTTTTTTCAAACTATTTGTCTCCATCTATTAAAATGATCATAAGGGATACAGAGGATGGTGATGGACTAGGAGGACACATAGCTGGTGTCATACCATAAACACAAGTAGGTACCTATTAAATCATCCCACATATATCAAAAGTAGCCCTGAAGACTGAAAAAACAAACTTCACAACTACAGGGAGAGAAGAGACCACACCAAAGAGGGTAGGAAGTGTGGAGACCAAGTTTAGGGGAGAAACAGATCACAGGAACTAGGGAGTACAGGGAGTCATGGCCACAGAGGTGGGTGAGAGAAAGAGAGCAGTACACAGAGACGTGCACAAGGAGATCATTTTTTTCCAAAGCCATTATCTTGGGAAACTAGAGGAGGTGAATTTCATGAGTTTTTGCAACATATGTGTTTTCTTTTTAATTTTTCTTAATATGATTTTTTTTTGTCAAATTGGTTTCCATACATCACCCAGTGCTCATCCCAACAGGTACCCTCCACAATACCCATCACCCACCCTCCCCTCCTTCCAACCCCCCATCAACCCTCAGATTGTTCTCAGTTTCTAAGCATACAGTTATAGAGGTCAGCAAGTGATGACCAGATAGAGCCCAGAGTGCACTCACTGCCCTGCCCCTGGAGAGACTCAGACAAACAACCTGGGGGCAAATTGCATGAAAATAGCAATCTGAAGAATATCTGGGGAACACAGGGTAAAGATTATTTGCTCTTTGCAAGGTGTTTCCCTGAGTGGCAGCTTTCATTGAGATGACTCTCTGGGAACAAAAGAGTTGGTTGGCAATTTTCTCTTCCCTGCCACTAGTGTTAATACAGTGCCACCTGCAGGAAGAATCAGGACCAAACAGGGTTGTCTAACTTTTTACATCAAGCCCTGCCCTCAAGATAGCTGATAGAATTACCCTTCTCAGTCAAGCTTGGCTAATACCAACATGGTGAGCCCCTCGTTCAGAAGACCAGCAAAAACATCTCCCCACACCAGGTCTCCTGACCAGAGAGTTCTGCAGAGCCTGAGTCCCAGTGCAGGTGGTGTCAAGTCTCATTTCACAAGCATAACAGAGAACACCTAGTTAAAACCACTTTTAAGCCAGAGATCAAAAACTCCACAAATCATCCCAGGAGAGCTTTTGCAGATGACTGGCTTGAAGGATAGTGTAGCCAAAACACAATAGTAGAGTGAATATAACTCACACCAGAGGCACTACTTAACCACTAAATCTGGGGCAGTACATGACCTCTTCTTCATATTGCCATTACTTTCATGAGCAGGAAACATAACTCCCTTTCTAAAACAGGGGAAAAGACAGAGAATTAGACAAAATGTAATTATGGAGTAATTTATCACAAATGAAAGAACAGTATAAGGAAACATGAACAGAACTAAATAAATCAGATGTAAGTAATATGTCTGATGGATAATTTAAAACAATGATCAAAGGACACTAATTGTGCTTGAAAACATCATAAAAGACATCAGTGCAAATTTCCCAGAGAGAGATAAAAGATATTAAAAAGAATCAATCAAAGTGGAAGAATGCAAAAGTAGAGATGAAAAACAGGCTTGATGCAATGAGCAGCAAGCTACAAGAAAGAAAGGAACAAATTAATGACACAGAAGCCTGGAAAGCAATGAAATATGGAACATGAGAATTGAATTAAGGAATTCAGTGAGTTTATCAAATGTAATAAACTTTATGTTGGAGGCATCAAATAAGAAAGAGCCACCTGGGTGGCCCAGTCAGTTAAGTGCCCAATTTCATCTCATGTCATGATCTTACAGTTCATGAGTTTGATCCCCACATTGGGCTCTGTGTCATATGCATCCAAAGCCATCTTGAAAGGGAAGCATAAAGCAACACAGGCTTACTCCAAGACGTAAGAAAAATCTCAAATAAATGACCTAACCTTACAAATAAAGGAGTTAGGCAAAGAACAATAAACAAAGCCTAAGGCCAGCAGAAGAAATAAAATAATAAGTATTAGAGTAGAATTAAATGATATAAAAATGAAAACAAGAAAAATAAAGAACAGATGAATGAAATAAGAAACTTGTTCTTTAAAAAATCAATAAAATTGCAAAAGCTATACCTGTACTTATCAAAAACAAAAGCAAAATAACTCAATAGAATAACAAATGAAAGAAGAGCAATAAGAACATACAAAAAGTACTACAACCAATTATAAGAGAGTTTTATGAAAAACTGTATTCCTGTAAATTACACAACCTGGAAAAAAATGGATAAATTTCTAGAAATATATATACTACCAAAATGAAAACAAGAAGTAGAAAACTTGAACAACAAAGAATGATAACCAACAAAGACATTAAGTGATCAAAAACTCCCAGTGAACAAATTTCATGAAAAATGTCTCCAAGGGGGTGCCTGGATGGCTCAGTCAGTTAAGCCTCTGACTTCAGCTCAGGTGTGATTTCACAGTTCTTGAGTTTGAGCCCCATGTCATGCTCTGTGCTGACAGCTCAGAGCCTGGAGCCTGCTTCAGATTGTATGTCTCCCTCTCTCTCTGACCCTGCCCTGCTCACAATCTTTCTGTATGTCTCTCTCTCTCTCTCAAAAATTAATAAACATTAAAAATTAAAAATACAGGGGCGCCTGGGTGGCACAGTCAGTTAAGCGTCCTTCAGCCAGGTCACGATCTCGCGGTCCATGAGTTCGAGCCCCGCGTCAGGCTCTGGGCTGATGGCTCAGAGCCTGGAGCCTGTTTCCGATTCGGTGTCTCCCTCTCTCTCTGCCCCTCCCCCGTTCATGCTCTGTCTCTCTCTGTCCCAAAAATAAATAAACGTTGAAAAATTAAAAATACAAATGAACATTAAAAATATTAAAAAACGGCTTCTAGTGGAAATATTACCAAAGATATAAAAAAGAGTTGATACCAATTGCCAAACTGTTTAAAAAATAAAAAAGAAGAAAGAAAAAGAAAAAGAAAAGAAATGCAAAGAAAATCCACAAAATTCATTTTATGAGGCCAGGATTAACCTGATACCAATATCAGAAAATGACGATAATTATACTACTAAAACAACAACAACAGCAACAACAAAGGCTAATATCCTTGATAAACTTAGATTTTAAAAATAATCAATAAAGTACTAGTAAACTGTATCCAAAAATGCATTTAAAAAATCCTTCACTACAATCAAGTGGCGTATATTTCTGGGTTGCAAGTGTGGATCAGTATTTAAAAACCAATCATGATACAACATATTTTTTTTTAAAAAGATAAGAACCATATGATAATTTCAATAGATGCAGAAAAAGAATTTGGCAAAACCCAACATTCATTCATGGTAAAAACCCTCAAGAATGTACTTTTAGAGGGAACATACCATTACATAATAAAGTCCATATATGAAAAACCCACAACTAATATCCTCCTCAAAGGAGATAATGTGAGAGCTTTTTCTCTGAAGTCAGGAACCAAGAGAGAGATATGCAGTATCACCGCTGTTATTTAATATAGTACTGTAAGTCCTAAATGCAGCAACCAGATAATAAATACATACATACCTACATACATAATACATACATAACATCCAGATTGGGAAGATAGAAGCCAACCTTTCACTGCTTGCAGATGACATGATACTCTGTACAGAAAACCTGAAAGGCTCCCCCAAAAAACTCCTGTATCTGATCAACAAACTCAGTAAAGTCACAGGACGAAAAAAATCAATGTACATAAATGTGTTTCATTTCTATAGACCAATAATGAAGCAGCAGAAGAGAAATTAAGGAATAAATCCCATGTTGCACCACATTGCACCAAAAAAAACATAAGAAATCTAGGAATAATCCTAACCAAAGAGGTAAAATAACTGTCCTGAAAGCTATGCAACATTAATGAAAAAATTGCAGATAACTCTAAGAAATGGAAAGACATTCAATACTCATGGATCAAAACAGATATTGTAAAAACGTCTACACTTTCCAAAGCAACCTGCACATTCAATGCATTCCTTATCAAAATTCCAACAGCACTGTTCACAGAGCTAGAACAAAAAAAATCCTAAAATTTGTACAGAATCACAAAAGATGGAGATAGTCAAAGGAAACTTGAAAAAGAAAAGCAAAGTTGGGGACATCACAACTGCAGACTTCAAGCTATACTATAAAGCTATAGGGATCAAGACAGTATAGAAGTGGCACAAAACAAACACATAGATCAATGGAACAGAAAAGAAAATCCAGAAATGAATCCCCACCAATATAATCAATTAAACTTTGACAAAACAAGAAATAATATTCAATGGAAAAAGACCATCTCTTCACCCAATGGTTTGGAAAAATTGGACAGAAACATTCAAAAGAATGAAACTGGAAAACTTACACCATACAAAAAAGTGAAGCCCAAATAGATTAAAAATCTAAATGTGAGATTTGAAACGGTAAAAATGCTGGAGGAGAACATAGGCAATAAATTTGTCCCTTTTGGCAGTAGCAAATTATTTCTAGATGCATCTGCTGAGGCAATAAAACAAAATAAAAAATTAACTATTGGGACTACATAAAATTTAAAAACTTGTGCACAGTGAAGGAAACAACAAAACTGAAAGCAACCTATGCACTAGGAGAAGATATTTTCAAATTACAAATCTGGTTTTTATCTAAATGGTTATTATCTAAAATGTATAAAGAACTATTAAACTCAGCACCCCAAACTCAAATAATCCAATTAAAAATGGGCAGCATAGATAAATATTTTTACAAAGAAGACATGCAGATGGCCAGAAGACCCATGGAAAGATACTCAATATGATGATCATGTAGGAAATTCAAATAAAAAATACAATGAGATATCATTTCTCACTAGTCAGAAGGGCTAAAACCAACAACACAAGAAATAACAGGTGTTGGTGAGGAGGTTTAGAAAGAGGAAAATCCCTGCACTATTGTTAGAAATGTAAACTGCAAAACAGTATGAAGGTTTCAAAAAAATTAAAAATAGATCTACCATTTGATTAAGCAATTACACTACTAATTAATTACCAAAGGAATATAAAAACGGTAATTCTAAGGGAAAATGCACCCTTATTTTTATATAGCAGCATTATCTACAATGGCCAAATGGTGGAAATACCAAAAATGTCAATTGACTGATGACTGAATAAACGAGAAGTTTGTATTTCTGATGGAATTTTGCTCAGCCATAAAAAGAAAATTAAATCTTGCCATTTGCAATGATATTGGTATCCCATATGAATGGCACTTGATCATGGTGAATAATTCTTTTAATGTGCTGTGAATTAAAAAGCAAATTTTGTTGTTGTTATTGCTGTTGTAGAATTTTTGCACTGACATTCATTAAGGATATTGTCTGTAGTTTTCTTTCCTGGTAATGTCCTTTTCTGTCTTTAGTTTCAAAGTTAGGTGGGTCTCATAAAATGATTTTAGGAGTCATCTCCTTTTTTATTTTCTTGAAGAGATGGAGAAATATTAGGATTTATTCTCCTTTTTTAAAATATAATGTCAAATTGGCTTCCATACAACACCCAGGGCTCATCCCAACAGGTGCCCTCCTCAATGCCCATCGCCCATTTTCCCCTCTCCCTTACACCCTAACAACCCTAAGTTTGTTTTCTGTATTTAAGAGTCTCTTGTGGTTTGCCTCCCTCCTTATCTGTATGTAACTTCCCCCCCTTCCCCTCCCCATATTCTCTCTCAATGACTTATTTCACTTAGCATAATACCCTCCAGTTCCATCCATATTGCTTCAAATGGCCAGATTTCATTCTTCCTCATTGCCAATTAGTATTCCATTCTATATATAAACAATATCTTCATTATCCATTCGTCAGTTGATGAACATTAGGCTCTTTCCATGATTTAGCTATTGTTGAAAGTGCTGCTGTAAACATTGGAGTTCATGCACCCTTATGCATCAGCACTCCTGTATCCCTTGGGTAAATTCCTAGCAATGCTACTGCTGGGTCATAGGGTAGTTCTATTTTTATTATTTTTTTAGAGAAACCTCCACACTGTTTTCCAGAGTGGCTGCACCAGTTTGCATTCCACCAACAGTGCAACAGTGCAGTGTTTCTCCATATTCTCACCACCATCTATAGTCTCCTGATTTGTTCACTGTAGCCACTCTGACAGGCATGAGGTGGTATCACAGTGTGGCTTTGATTGGTATTTCTCTGATGATGAGTGACACTGAGCATCATTTCATGTGTCTGTTGACCATATGGATGTCTTCTTTGGAAAAGTGTCTATTCATGTCTTATGCCCATTTCTTCACTGGATTATTTGTTTTTCAGTGTAGAGTTTGGTGAGTTCTTTATAGGTTTTGAATATTAGCCCTTTATGTGATATATCATTTTCAAATATGTAATCCCATTCCATTGGTTGACTTTTAGTGTTGTTGATTGTTTCTTTTGCAGTTCAGAAGCTTTTTATCTTTTTTAGGTCCCAATAGTTCATTTTTGCTTTCAATTCCCTTGCCTTTGGATATGTGTCATGTAAGATGAATGGAAAAAAATTGTGGTTTATATATACAAAGGAATACTACTTGGCAATAAAAAAGAATGAAATATGGCTTTATTTAGCAACGTGGATGGAACTGGAGAGTGATATGCTAAGTGAAATAAATCATAGAGAGAAACATACCATATGTTTTCACTCTTATGTGGATCCTGAGAAACTTAACAGAAGACCATGGGGGAGGGTAGGGGAAAAAAAGTTAAAGAGGGAGGGAGGCAAACCATAAAAGGCCCTTAAAACTGAGAATAAACTGAGGGTTGATGGGTAATGGGAGGGAGGGGAAAGTGGGTGATGGGAATTGAGGAGGGCACCTGTAGGGAAGAGCACTGGGTGTTGTATGGAAAACAATTTAACAATAAATTTCATATTTAAATGCTGCAGCTGAGATCAAAGAGGGTGTTTCCTGCTTTCTCCTCTAGGGTTTTGATGGTTTCCTGTCTCACATTCAGGTCTCTCATCCACTTTGAGTTTCTTTTTGCGAATGGTGTAAGAAAGTGGTCTAGTTTCATTCTTCATGTTGCTGTCCAGTTCTCCAATCACCATTTATTAAAGAGATTGTCTTATTTCCATTTGATACTCTTTCCTGCTTTGTCAAAGATTAGTGGGCCATACATTTGTGGGTCCAATTCTGGGCTGTCTATTCAATTCCATTGTTCTATGTGTCTTTGTGCCAGTACCATACTGTCTTCATTAGTACAGCTTTGTAGTAGAGGCTAAAGTCTGGGATGGTGATGTCTGCCACTTTGTTTTCATCCTCAATATTATTTTGGCTATTCTGGGTCTTTTGTGGTTTCATACAAATTATAGGATTGTTTGTTCTAGCTTTGAGAAGAATGGTGGTGCAATTTTGATTGGAATTTCATTGAATGCATACATTGCTTTGGATAGTATTGACATTTTAACAATATTTACTCTTTCAAACCATGAGCATGGAATGTTTTCCCCTTTCTTTATGTCTACTTCAATTTCCCTCATAAACTTTCTATAGTTTTCAGCATACAGATCTTTTACATCTTTAGTTAGGTTTATTCCTAGGTGTTTTATGGTTCTTGGTGCAATTGTAAGTGGGATAAGTTTCTTTATTTCTCTTTCAGTTGCTTCATTGTTTGTGTATAAATATGCAACTGATTTATGTACATTAGTTTTGTACCTTGAGACTATGCTGAATTCATGTATCAATTCTAGTAGACTTTTGGTGGAGTCTGTTGGGTTTTCCATGTATGGTATGCTGTCATCTGCAAAAAGCTAGAGGTTGACTTCATCTTTGCCAATTTTGATGCCTTTGATTTCCTTTTGTTGTATTATTGCTGATGCTAGAACTTCCAACACTATGTTAAACAACAGCAGTGAGAATGGACATTCCTGTAGTGTCCCTGATATCAGGGGGAAAGCTCTCAGTTTTTCCCCATTGAGGATTATATTAGCTGTAGGCTTTTCATGAATGGATTTTATGATGTTTAGGTATGATCCTTCTATCCCGACTTTCTCAGGGTTTTTTATTAAGGAAAGATGTTGTATTTTGTCAAATGCTTTTTATGCATCTCTGACAGGATCATATGGTTCTTATCCTTTCTTTTATTAATGTGATGTATCATATTGATTGATTTTCTAATATCGAACCAGTCCTGAAGATCAGGAATGAATCCCACTTGATCATGGTGAATAATTCTTTTTATATGCTGTTGAATTAGATTTGCTAATATCTTGTTGAGAATTTTTGCATCCATATTCATTATGGATATTGGCCTGTAATTCAATTTTTTGATGGGTCTCTATTTGGTTTGGGAATCAAAGTAATGCTGGCTTCATAGAATGAATCCATAAGTTTTCCTTCCATTTCTAGTTTTTTGGAACCACATGAAAAGGATAGGTATTATCTCTGCTTGAAATATCTGGTCGAATTCCCCAGGGAAGCTATCTGGTCCTGGACTCTTATTTGTTGGGAGATTTTTGAAAACTGATTCAATATTTCACTAGTTATGGGTCTGTTCAAATTCTCTATTTCTTCCTCTTTGAGTTTTGGTAGTGTGTGTGTGTGCGTGTGTGTGTGTACATATGTGCGTGTTTAGAGTTTGTCCACTTCTTCCAGGTAGTCCAGTTTGTTGGCATGTAATTATCCATAGTTTTCTTTGATAATAGCTTGTAATTCTGAGGGATTGTTTCTAATAATTTCACTTTCTTTCATGATTTTATCTATTTGGGTCATCTCTCTTTTCTTGTTGAGAAGCCTAGATAGAGGTTTATCAATTATGTTTATTTTAAAAACAATCCCTTAGTTTCATTGATCTGTTTTACTGTTTTTTGTGGGGGTTTTGTTGTTGTGTCTGTGGATTTTTTTTTGGATTCTATATTGTTTATTTTTGCTCTAATCTTTATTTCTCTTCTGCTGGGTTTGGTGTGTATTTGCTTTTCTGCTTCTAGTTCCTTTAGATGTGCTGTTATATTCATATTGGGGATTTTTCTTGTTTCTTGAGATAGCTTGGATTGCAGTGTATTTTCCTCTTTTGCTGCATCTCAAGGGGTTGCATTGTTGAGTTTTCATTTTCTTTTGTTTCCAAATATATATTTTTAAATTTATTCTCTAATTGCCTGGTTGACCCATTCATTCTTCATTAGGATGTTCTTTAACCTCCATGCTTTTGGAGGTTTTCCAGATTTTTTCCTGTTGTTGATTTCAAGTTTCACAGTATTGTGATCTCAGAGTGTGCATGGTATCATCTCAATTCTTTTACATTTATCGAGGGCTGTTTTGTGACCCAGTATGTGATCTATCTTGGAGAATGTTCTGTGTGCACTTGAGAAGAAAATATATTCTGCTGTTTTAGGATGTAGAGTTCTAAATATATCTGTAAAGTCCATCTGATCCAATGTATCATTCATGCCCATTGTTTCTTCACTGATTCTCTGTCTAGATATGTCCATTGTTGTAAGTGGAGTATTAAAGTCCCTGCAATTACCACATTCTTACCAATAAGGTTGGTATGTTTGTGATTATTTTTTTTATATTTGTGTGCTCTGGAATTCGGTGCACAGACATTTATAATTGTTAGTTCTTCCTGAAAGATAGACCCAGTAATTATTATATAATGTCCTTCTTCATCTCTTGTACAATCTAATTTAAAGCCTAATTTGTCTGATATGAGTATGGCTACTACAGCTCTCCTTTGACTTCAAGTAGCATGATAAATATTTCTCCTTCCCCTCACTTTCAATCTGAAGGTGTCCTGAGATCTAAAATGGGTCTGTTGTAGACAATAAATGTATGTATCTTGCTTTTTTGTTTAATCCATTCTCATACCCTATGTCTTTTGATTGGAGTATTGGTCCATTTACATTCAGTGTTATTGTTGAAAGATATAGGTTTTGAGTCATTGTGTCATCTGTAGGTTTCTTGCTTGTAGTGATGTCTCTGGTCCTTTGTGGTCCTTACAACATTTCACTCACAGAGTCCCTCTTAGGATCTCTTGTAGGGCTGGTTTAGTGGTGATGAATTCCTTCAGTTTTTGTTCCTTTGGGAAGACCTTTATCTCTCTTTATATTCTGAATGACAGTCTTGCTGGATAAAGGATTCTGGGCTGCATATTTTTCCTTTTCATCACACTGAAGATTTCCTGCCATTCCTTTCCGGCCTGCTGAATTTCAGTAGACAGGTCTGCCACTACTCTTATGGGTCTACCTTTGTAAGTTATAGCCTGTTTATCCCTAGCTGCTTTCAAGTTTTCTCTTTTTCCTTTGTTCAAGAACACCTTCAGCCCCTTTCTCTCTCTTATTCTTCCTCTGGAAAACCGATGATACAGATATTGTTCTGTTTGATTGAATCACTTAGTTCTCTACTTCTCTCCTCGTGATCCTGAATTTTTCTAACTCTCTTTTTCTCAGCTTCCTCTTTTTCAATAATTTTATCTTCTAATTCATCTATTCTCCCCTCTCCCTCTTCAATCCATGCGGTGGCCACCTCCATTTTATGTTGCACTTCATTTACAACAGTTTTTAATTCATCATGACTATTTTTTTAGTTCCTTGATCTCTGCAGCAATAGATTCTCTACTGTCTTCTATGCTTTTTTCAAGACAGAAATTAATCTTATGACTGCTATTCTAAATTCTTGTTCAGTTATGTTGCTTAAATATGTTTTTGATCAATTCTTTATCTGTCACTTCTTCCTGGAATTTCTTTTCATGATAATTCTTCCATGTCTTCATTTTGGCTAGTTTTCTGTCCCTAATGAGTTTTAAAAGCTTGTTATGTACTCTGCACCTGCAAGCACTGCTATATTACTGTACACTGTCCATGGCCAGGCCCTTCACGAAGTGTTTTTTGGAGAGTGTTACTTCATTTCTGTTGTGATTTTGGTTATTCTATTTCTTTACTTGTAGTGATGTTTTGGACCCTCCACCGGGTGGGCTTTGATTTGTTCCTTGAAGTAGCCCTGGAAAGGAAAAAAAAACAGGCAAACAAATAGGAAACAAAAACACACAAACACTCAAACAAATGAAGCAAGCAAACAAACAAAGTCCAAAAGCATAAAACCAGAAACACCAGTTACAAGAACATGGTGGAGATGGTGCTGATGGACTAGCACATATAAAGAGAGAAATTACAGGGGCAGGGAAAAAGAAAAAATAAACAATGACCATGCTGAGAGACTAAAGAGCTTAATCTGGAAGTAGAAAAAGGAAAATAATGAAGGAGGTGGGGAAAAAGAAAAGAAGTTAGTTACCCAGACAGAGAAACTATATGACTTGATTATTCCAGAGAGAGAGAAAGAAAAGGAAAGGAGTATAGAACATGTATTAAGAGAATGGATTAAACATGTCTGCTTAAAAAAATCAACAACTAGAGTAACCAGGCTAGAGGAGGGAAGGATAAGGAGAAAAGGAAGGAAGAAATACCTAAGTAACAAGAATTGTCCTAGAATTCATCCAGACAATGCAGCAAAGCTGGTCTGGAAGATGGGACAGTCTGGTTCCTCAGTATCTATCCCACTCCAGTAGATTTACAGTCACCAGGTGCAGAGGGGCATGGTTTGGTATATGCAGGTCCTGCCTCCACTGTGGGCCCTGAGGACCAATCCCTGAGGCCCCGCCTTGGTGGTGGTGGCAAAAAAAATGGCAAACCCTTAGTCTCTTCTCCAGGGACCTGTGTCCCAAATCGCTCAGTTTGAGCTGTCCTCACTGTGTGGGGGGGTGTAGATGAGGCTGTCTTGCTCCACCAACTCCCATGCCCAGGTGCTTGGCTGGGATTCAAACTCCCACTCTGTGTAGCCAGGTACTGGGGAAGGGCCACTAGGCACCACCAGATATGTGGCAGGCTTTTCCCCACAGTAGTCTAGAGAGGGGATAGCTTTCTCCTACTGCAGACTGCACCCCTACCTACCACCAAACCTCGGTCTGGTGCCCTTCTTCCCCAGATGCACAAACAGGGCAGCTGGCCCTAGGCCAAAAAAGCCTGGCAGTAAGAGATGGGCTCCTTCTCCATCCCAGTCCGAGGTTTTGCTTTTGTCCAGACACAGTCCTACACTTCCCCAGCCACCTTCTCTCTTCCCTTTGTCTCTCTGCAGAAGGGGATCCCTCCCCTCCATGATAAATGACCTGTTTTATCTCCCCCAGTTTTTTTTTTTTTTAATTTTTTTTTTCAACGTTTATTTATTTTTGGGACAGAGAGAGACAGAGCATGAACGGGGGAGGGGCAGAGAGAGAGGGAGTCACAGAATCGGAAACAGGCTCCAGGCTCTGAGCCATCAACCCAGAGCCCGACGCGGGGCTCGAACTCACGGACCGCGAGATCGTGACCTGGCTGAAGTCGGACGCTAAACCGACTGCGCCACCCAGGCGCCCCTCTCCCCCAGTTTGAAATCACCCAGCTACGGCCTGTCAGGTTTTCCCAGTGTCTCCTTGGTAGACTCAGTCTCTTTTCCTCCCAGTCTCTTGGGGTTGAAAGTCTCTTGGCTTCAATGCTTTTTTGTTTGAGAGACGCAGGAATATGGAACCCCTTACTTCTCTGCCATGTTGGCCCCTCAGACGATTAGAAATTTCATCTCTGCCCTGAATTCTATAGGAAGGAGAAAGGGACTGGAAATGAAGTTAATAATCAATCACGCCTGTGTGATGTAGCCTCCATAAAATTTCCAATCATATAGGGCTTCGAGAGCTTCTGGATTTGTGAACAAATTTCAGATTTATTTTTTCTTAAAATGTTGGGTAAAATTCAACAGTGAAACTATCTGGTCTTCACTCAGCTTTAGAGATGTTGGAATACTAATTGAAACTCCTTATTAGTAAAATATCTATGTAGACATTTTATTACATTACTATGTAGTCATGTTAGTTTGTATGTTTCTTAGCATTTGTCCATTTGTTGGTTGTCTAGTTTGTTGGCATTTCATTGTTCATAGTATCTCTTCTGACCTTTTCATCATATAATCCTTTGTATATTGAAAAGGTATCATTTGTAATATCTCCTTTTTTATTTATAATGCTATTGATTTGGATCCAGTTTTTTTCCTTGATTAGTTGAGGTAAATGTCAATTTTTTTTTATGTTTTCAAAGAAATAATTGCTAGTCAGGTGAACCCTGTTTTTCCATTTTATGTTTTATTTGTTTTTGTTCTAATCTTAATTATTTCCCTTTTTTCTGCTAACTTTATTTTCATTATGTTCTTCCTTTCTAGTTCCTTAAGGCATAGTGTTAGTATGTTTATTTGAAATCTTTCTTGTATTTTAATGTAGGCATGTATTGCTCCAAACTTACACTTCAAAATGATTTTTCTTCATCCCATAAGGTTGGTATTTTGTGCTTCCATTTAATTTATTTCAAAATATTTTTTCAAAATTTGTCTTATTTCATTACATCATCATTTGTTTAAAAAACTTTTATTTATTTTTTAAAATTTTTTGTTAATATTTATTCATTTTTTTCAATATATGAAATTTATTGTCAAATTGGTTTCCATACAACACCCAGTGCTCATCCCAAAAGGTGCCCTCCTCATTACCCATCACCCACCCTCCCCTCCTTTTAAAAAATAATCAGTGTGAATTTTTCAGTTTTCTTCTTGTTATTCAATTCTAGTTTCATAACACTGAATTCACAGAAGACACCTGGTATGTCAGTCCTCTTGACTTTGCTGAGATTTCTTTTATGATCCAACATATGTATATCCTAGAAAATACATCATGTGTACTTGAGAAAGGTGTTTATCCACTTATTTTCAGTATTTTGTATATATATTTTAGGTCCTTTTGTGTACACTGTTTTTTAAATCCATGGTATTCTTATTTTTATCTCTTTTTTGTCTGGATGATCTTTTGAGTGTTGGGGACGTGGTATTAAACTTCCTATCATTTTGTTGGGTTTTATTTCTCCTTTTACCTGTGTTACTTTTTTATCTTTGATTATTTAAGTGCTCAATTGTTGCATTCTTGCATGTATAACTATTACAATTATTTTCTTGATTAATTGTCCCATTTATATTTATTTAAAGAATTTATTTGTCTCCATTATTTTTAGTTTTAAGTTTATTATTTCTGATAAAAGTATAGCCATCTTTCCTTTTTCTTCCCACGTGCTTTAAATATCTCCCTCCTCTTTTGGTCTATGTGTATCTGTAAGAATATAGTCAGTCTCTTGTAAGCAGCATATTATTAGCCCCTGCTTTTTTTCAAATCTTTAAACCATGTTGTATTTTTGATTAGATGATTGAATTCATTTACAAATGAAAATATTGTTAAATGAGCAATTATTGTTGGCATTTTGTTAATTGTATTCTTCTTTTGTATTCCTTTTTTTTTCTTGTAATTTATCCTTCTATTTCTGTATTTTGGTGTCATGTGGGGCAGTATGCTTTGACTTCATCATGCTCTTTTATACTACTACCACAGATTTTTTCCTTTGAGCTTACCATGAGTATTGAAGTATTGGTGGTCTGGTGGTGAAGATTTCCCTCAGCGTTTGTCTATCTTTTTTCATTTCTTAAGGGAAACTTTGTTTGGTATAGCATTCTTTGTTGAAGTTGTTCTTTCAGAAGACAGGAAGATGGCAGCATAGGAGGACACTGGACTCACCGTGTCCTGCTGATCACTTAGACTCCACCCACATCTGCCTAAATAACCCAGAAAACCACCAGAAGACTAGCAGAAAAGATTCTCTGGAACCAAGCATACACGAGAGGCCCACAGAAGAGGGTAGGAAGGATGGAGAGGTGCTGCACACTACACGGACTGGCAGGTGGGAGCAAGGACAGAGGGGCAGCTCGCTAGCAAAGCAGAGCCCCTGACTCTGGCTTGCAAAGCTGAGAGGCTGGGCGCAGTTTGTTCTGACAGCAAGTGGGACTTAACATCTGGAAGGTTATAAGTTATCAGCTCTGCTAGAAGAGCAGGAGGGCTGGAGGACAAAGGGAGGGAGAGTTGTTGAGCCCCAGAAGACAGAGCACAGTTTGGTGGGGAACAAAAGCATTCGCCAGCACCATCTCCCTCGCCCATCACCCAGCTGAAATCTCAAACGGGAACAAGTTCCTGCCAGGGAACTTGCTTGCACCGCACAAACACCCAAGGCTGTGCTTCTGTGGATCCATCCCTCCGGTGACAGGTCTCACTCCCTCTGGGGGCCACAGGGCCTATCCTGAAGCAGATCTCCTAAAGAAAAGTGAGCTGAGCCTGCCCCGCCTGCCCCTGTGCAGCTTGCCAATCCACCCCAGCTAATACGCCAGATCCCCAGAACCACAAGCCTGGCAATGTGCAAGTAGCCCAGATGGGCCACGCCACCCCACTGTGGATCCCGCCCTAGGAAAGGGGAAGGGAAGGTACACACCAGTCTGACTGTGGCCCCAGCAGTGGGATGGGGGCAGACATCAGGTCTGACTGCAGCCCTGCCCACCAACGTGTTATTCAAGACAGCACAGGGAAGTGCCCTCCAGTTCCACACCATTCCAGGGACTATTCAAAAGGACAAAACGGAAGATTTCCCCTAAAAAAAAAAAAAAAGTCCAGGAAATAACGACAGCTAATGAACTGATCAAAAACGATTTAAACAATATAACAGAAAGTAAATTTAGAATGGTAGTCATAAAATTAATCACTGGGCTTGAAAACAGTATAAAGGACAGCAGAGAATCTCTTGCTACAGAGATCAAGGGAATAAGGAACAGCCAGGAGGAGCTAAAAAATGCTATTAATGAGCTGCAAACTAAAATGGTGATGACCACGGCTCATATTGAAGAAGCAGAGGAGAGAAGAGGTGAACTAGAAGATAAAGTTATGGAAAATGAAGAAGCTGAGAAAAAGAGAGATAAAAAAAATCCAGGAGTATGAGGGGGAAATTAGAGAACTAAGTGATGCACTAAAGAGAAATAATCTACGCATAATTCGTATTCCAGAGGAGGAAGAGAGAGGGAAAGGTGCTGAAGGTGAACTTGATGAAATCATAGCTGATAACTTCCCGGATCTGGGGAAGGAAAAATGCATTGAAATCCAAGAGGCACAGAGAACTCCCTTCAGACGTAACTTGAATCGATCTTCTGCACGACATATCATAGTGAAACTGGCAAATACAAGGATAAAGAGAAAATTCTGAAAGCAGAAAGGGATAAACGTGCCCTAACATATAAAGGGAGACCTATTAGACTCGTGACTGATCTCTCTACTGAAACCTGGCAGACCAGAAAGGAATGGCAGATCTTCAATGTGATGAACAGAAAAAATATGCAGCCAAGAATCCTCTATCCAGCAACTCTGTCATTTAGAATAGGAGAGATAAAGATCTTCCCAAACAAACAAAAACTGAAGGAATTTTTCACCACTAAACCAGCCTTACAAGAGATCCTAAGGGGGATCATGTGAGCCAAAGTACCAGAGACATCGCTACAAGCATGAAACCTACGGACATCACAATGACTCTAAACCCATATCTTTCTATAATAACACTGAATGTAAATGGACTAAATGCGCCAACCAAAAGACATACGGTATCAGAATGGATAAAAAAACAAGACCCATCTATTTACTGTCTACAAGAGACTCATTTTAGACCTGAGGACAATTTCAGATTGAAATTGAGGGGATGGAGAACTATTTATCATGCCACTGGAAGTCAAAAGAAAGCTGGAGTAGCCATACTTATATCAGACAAACTAGACTTAAAATTAAAGGCTGTAACATGGGATGAAGAAGGGCATTATATAATAATTACAGTGTCTATCCATCAAGAAGAGCTAACAGTTATAAATGTCTATGTGCCGAATACGGGAGCCCCCAAATATATAAAACAATTACAAACATAAGCAACCTTATTGACAAGAATGTGGTAACTGCAGGGGACTTTAATACCCCACTTACAACAATGGATAGATCATCTGGACACATGGTCAATAAAGGAACAAGGGCCCTGAATGATACACTGGTTCAGATGGACTTGACAGATATATTTAGAACTCTGCATCCCAAAGCAACAGAATATACTTTCTTCTCGAGTGCACATGGAACCTTCCTCAAGATAGATCACATACTGGGTCACAAAACAGCCCTTCATAAGGATGCAAGAATTGAGATCATACCATACATACTTTCAGACCACAATGCTATGAAGCTTGAAATCAACCACAGGAAGAAGTCTGGAAAAACTCCAAAAGCATGGAGGTTAAAGAAAACCCTACTAAAGAATGAATGGGTCAACCAGGCAATTAGACAAGAAATTAAAAATATATATATGGAAACAAATGAAAATGAATATACAACAATCCAAATGCTTTGGGATGCAGCAAAGGCAGTCCTGAGAGGAAAATACATTGCAATGCAGGCCTATCTCAAGATCAGTGATATACTTCCCAAGTTGTTTCAATGCACAATTATTAAAAAGCATCCTATTATGGACACATCATCCATGTTCTGATTACCAGAAAACCTAGAAAGAAGTATTGGCTTTGAATGGCACACTGGACAAGATGGATGTAACACATATTTTCAGAATAATCTACCCTAAAACAGCAGAATACACATTCTTTTCAAGTGTACAAGGAACACTATCCAGATTAGATCCCATAGTAGGCTAGATTAAAACAAATCTCAACAAATTAAAAAACATCAAAGTCATACCATCCCTCTTTTCTGACAACAAAATTAGAAAATAGAGGGGCGCCTGGGTGGCGCAGTCGGTTAAGCGTCCGACTTCAGCCAGGTCACGATCTCATGGTCCATGAGTTCGAGCCCCGCATCAGGCTCTGGGCTGATGGCTCGGATCCTGGAGCCTGTTCCCGATTCTGTGTCTCCCTCTCTCTCTGCCCCTCCCCCGTTCATGCTCTGTCTCTCTCTGTCCCAAAAATAAATAAAAAACGTTGAAAAAAAAATTAAAAAAAAAAAGAAAATAGAAATCAACCACAAGCAAAAACAAAAAAAAAAAGTCTGGAAAGATCACAAAGACAGGAAAGTGAATAACATGCTACTAAACAATGAATCAAGAAACCAAAGGAAAATATTACATGGGAGGAAGTAAAAATGAATACAGCAGTCCAAAAATCTTTGGGATGCAACAAAAGAAGTTCTAAGAGGAAAATTTGTAGCAATACAGGCCTAACTTAAGAAGTGAGAAAAATCTCAAGTACATACCCTAACATTAACACCTAAATGAGCTAGAATATGAACAAGAAACTAAACCTAAATCCAGTAGAATAAAGGAAATAATAAAGATTGAGTTGGAAATAAATGATTAAGAAACTTTAAAAAAAATTAAAAAAAAAACAAACAATAAGACAGATCAATGAAAACAGGAGGTGGTTCTTTGAAAAGATCAACAAAATTGATAAACCTCTGGCCAGGCTTATCAACTAAGAGCAAGATAAACAGTGCACCTGGGCCTCATTCTAACCTCGATGATGGAAGCAAATTCTTCATATTTTAGAACCACTGCTGCTTTCTAAAGGGAGAATGTGGGTCTTTTGCTCAACATGGCTTCAAAGGGTATCCATTGGAGTACTCCTGTAGCCAAAACCCACAAATGTTCTTGTGATTCAGAGCAAGCCAGCTTGTGAATACATTGTGTTAGTCAGGTTCTTCTAAACATGATCCAAACTCATCCTTCATGAAGGACTCTGGCCCTCAGTATATCAAGATACACGCCATTGCTTTATTACCCATCATGGTTGGTCATGTGGCCCATAAATAGTCCGTCCTTCAGGTTACAACCTCTGGCTTGCAAGTGACAAATGTGGAGCAGCCCTTGTGACTGTGGGACAGGTGAAACCAAAAGAGCCCTGGAATTTTGGTTTCAGGAAGACATAGACATCCAGAACCCTAGGGCACTGGAAGGGTTCCAGGCGAGAGCTGTTTGTGTGGAGGCTGGGCCAGACGTAGAAGAAAGGAGCTGACTTCTTTGCTGGGCCTAGAAGAAATGAAGTTATACATCTCCTTCCACATTGATCACATTCTCATTAGATGGAAATATTGAACACACTTTGATCCTGACTACAGCCATTCCCTCTCCCTTTCTGTGTTTCTATCTCCTCATTCACACATAGGAAACATGGAGCCATCTAGCACTGACACCTCAGGGTAGGCCACAAACTCCCACTCTGCTCCTGTGCTCATTGAAAGCTATCAGGCTCTGCTCTACAAAAGGAAAGCATGCTTGGTGCTTGGCCTGCTGTGCTATGGAGGATGAAGGGGAGCCAGCTTGCCTCCCTGACCTGGATGATTGAGTTGCCTTCATTCTGAGAAGCATACAGTTTGGCCAATGGCAGTACAAACAGGGAGAGGGTCAGCATTGGAAGAGGCCTTGCCAGGAATTAGGGAACCAAGCCCTTGTTGCAGATTCCTTTAACAAGACCCATCAGAACCCAATAGCTCCAGCTGAAAAACTGCTGCCTCCCTCAACTGATCGGAAAAGAGGCAGGGATAGACAAATCCAGAAATCACTGGCTCCTCAAGAAAGAATTCAGGCTTCTTGCTGACTGAGCTCCCAGGTATAGTACTGAATAGGTTTCCCTTGGCTTAAGCCCACAGGACTTTCTTATTCTGTATACAACCTGCTTGATAGGAGATTGACCTAGGTAATTCATTCTCAGTTTTCTCCAAATCTCATATGTGATGAAGAACAACTGACTGTCTCCAAGGTTCTTCCCGCGATCCAGAGTCAGTGTCTCAAGAGTTATTTCCTGTGTCTTCCACCTGGGAGTCTGTTCCAGTCCTTCTGACTGAAAGAGAAGTTTTGCCATAGGGCTCCTTCTTCATTAATTCACCGGGTTTCAGAAGTATGCAGCCATTCAGAGGCTATGTTCTACCCTGGGCTCTTCCAATGCCCTAGACCTCTGAATGCCTGCATGGTTACGACATCAACTTGCCAGGGTCCTCTGGACAAATGTATCACATAGTCAAAGGATGAGATGACGGTGTCCAGCTAAACACCAACGATATTCCTCTGTGAGACTACATGGAATGGACCTCAGAGAGATTCGAGTGCCAAATAGAGAAAAAAGGTGAAAATGGACCCACAGAAGGCCAGAGTTATTCACTAGGAATGAGAATGGGATCATGTGGAGAATAAAGTGACTTGTGTCATCTCCTTGCAAGCTGGCTCTCTCAGGAATAAGCAGAACATGTCGACTTTGGTGAAAGGAGTTCCCTACAGGCTACAGCCAGAAGCCCTGTCTACAAAGGGTCTGCTCCCTGCACCGCTGGACCCTTCCCTGCTGGCGCAGCTGATGCACTTGGGGTGGGACTGATTTGCTACAAGCATCAAAGAGATGCAGGCCTTCCTGTGCAGTCAGGCGCCCCGTCAGGAACTAACAGCTGCCTGGGACACACATTACGTACGGCGCCTCGTAAGAAAGGCAGGAAACCGTGTTCAGTTCTCATCAGGCTTCCAGCGGTGAACATGAGCTAGGGACTGCCATCCCCTCATCGGTCTGGGGGCAGACAGAATGGAAACCAGCAAGAGAACCCGAGGAAGTCAGAAACGGCATTTAGCAGGAGCATCCTATATGGCTCATCACGTATGAAGACCTTCCAGAACATTTATAAGCTGAAATTCTGCATCTGTGAAATACGTGAATCTCCTTTAGATGTTGTTTGTGCCTGAACAGCTTTTTAAAATTATACTTGGGGACAAATCGAGCATCTTTTAAAATAAATTCTATGAAGTTTTGAAAAAAAAAAGGCCTTCAGAAAAAGAGGGAAAGCCCTGGCTTTGGGTCTTTTTCTTGCCCTTTCCTATTACTGACTGGGCTGCAGTGATAAAGATGTGGCTGTTTGGGGCTCTTGGCTGATGGTCAAGTGGTTAGAACCCAGCCTAGAACCAATATTCACTTCAAAGTCCCATAGAGCACTAACCACAGCTTCAATAAGAGTGCACATGCATGAACAATATACTTTGCAGGATGAAGGCATTTTTGTCATCCAGGGGATTGAGGCCAGCTGGCTACACATCCCTGCAATGACTCTAGCTAAGCACCAAGCCCCCAAGGACAGAGGGGCCTGCTTTCCTCTGGGATACCAGACACTGCCAATTGGCTCAGGAACGGACTGGGAACTCCAGCCAATGTTTGGACCTGGACTGTGTACCTGACACAGACCTATGGATCCTGGAAAGTTCTAATGTAAACAGGGTATATTATTCTGAGGCTCTTACTCTGTAAGGCTCTCAGGTAAAAACTAGTTTGAAAAAAAAGAGCAATACAATGCAAATAGGCAACATGAGGACCAAACATCTTCATCACAGAAGGGAATGGGCTTAGAATTCAGTGCCTACATCTATCTCCTGGCAGGCTGGCTGTCTCGGGGGTAAGAAAGACATGAGGGTCAGTGTAAAAGGAAAACTCCATTGGCTACACCCAAGAGGGAAATTCTGCAGGAGGTCTCTATTGTTCATTAACAAACAGGAAAAGCTGAATTTGGTGGTATTTCCTGTCCTTCCCATCAGGAAATAGAATCACCACTGATTTGGAGGTAAGGAGATCCTGCACCTAGCTGGTGATCAAGTGTTTGGAGCCTGGACATTATGCAGTAGTTCTTGAAAGGGCCCTTTTGGTTCTTAGTCCTGAACCTAGTGTGCATGTTTGACTCAGAAGTAAGGCATGTGTATCCTTCAATGCACTTTACAGGAGCTGGCCAAGCACCAAGCACTCAGGAACAAGAAGGCTATGCTTTCTTTGATTTGAAGTTACTCTTTGCTCTCACATAGCAAAGGACCAGAGTGGGAGTTTGGCACCAATCTTTGGGCTCTGCTTGTGTGAAGTGAGTGGAAGTCCAATTGTCCCTGAATGTGACCAGTGATTTAGAAAATAGCAAATTGGTAGGAATGGCTGCATTACAGATGGATATGGGGTAATTCTGGGCATGTATATCTAACTTATTTCTCTCTGCTGCCTGTGTAAGGCCAGTGCCTCCCCAAATCTCTGGTACCTCCTACACACATCTATCCTTACCCAACTTGGCACCTTCATATGCCCTAGGCTTCTCATTGTGAACAGAGTTCTCATGGTAAGTTACAAGACTTCCTGTTGCCAGTCTATGCCAAAGTCACCAGGACTCAGCCAGAATCCCCAGTTGAAAGTGGGTGATATTTCTCTGAAACTGATTCTGAGTCAACTCCACCAAAATCCTTGTTTGAAAAAAAAAAGCAAGAGGGAAATAGAGGGCCAAAATGCTTCCTTACAAAGGAGAGCAAAATGAAGCTGACAAGGACATGCATAACACAATCTCCTGAGAAGCTGTTGTCTCTCGTAAGAAACACCTGTGGGCAGGGGCAAGGGAAACAACTATTGCCTACACCTGGGTGACCATTTGTCAAAAGGCCTGTTCTTTTCTTTCAGAAAAAGAAGGAAGGGGTACCTGGGTGGCTTAGTCAGTTAAGTGTCTGACTTCAGTTTAGGTCATGATCTCACAGTACGTAAGTTAGAGCCCCATGTCGGGCTCTGTGCTGACAGCTCAGAGCCTTGAGCCTGCTTCCAATTCTGTTTCTTCCTCTCTCTCTGTTTCTCCCCTGCTCATGCTCTGTCTCTCTCTCTGTGTCTCAAAAATAAATAAAAACAATAAAAAAAGACAGAAAGAGAAGGAAGCTCCTGACCTAGGCCCTTTGTATGCCCTACTGCTCAGGGAAGTGATTCACTGGTAACAGTGCTCCCAAGGGTGCTGTAAGATTTCCAACCAAGTCATGATGCAGCATTCCTTCTAAGGCTTCTTTGGGGCAAATTGTCCTGCAGTCTACTATGCATGCCTGATCCATCTGCCTTAGAGAATGAAGACAAATCAATCAGTCAGGGGAGAGAGGCCAACTGACTACCCTTCACAAAGATTACCTGGGTCAGGCAAGCAACAGGCACTCATGGGCTGGAGGGTGATTATACTTTGGGATAAAGGAACTGATTTCTCTCACACAGCACAAGACCAGAGTGGTATTTCATCACAAATCCTGGATGTTAGTTATGTGGCTGACAGACCAATTCCACCTGGTGGTGACCTAGTTATGAAAACAAACTAGATGGTAAGGGCTATAAGGAAGGCAAAGCTTCTACATTACAGAGGAGATTAGGATAAAGCTGGGAATTAAACATTTAACACAGTTTCTCCTTCAACCAGTAGTAAGGCCAGGTCCCTCCCAAACCCTGGCATTGCCTACACATGGACACTCTGCTGGACACCTTCAAGGGCCCTATGCCACCCATTATCCACACACTTCTGAAAGGCACATAATGAGGGGTCTTGTGTCCCAACTTTTCCAGAGATATCAGGACTTGTCCAGATTCCCCAACTTAAATGAAAGGATATTTCTCTGAGACACTGGCTCTGAATGGCACCCAGGGAGAAATTACTTTGCAAACAGACAAAAGGTATTCATTTAAATGGAAAGGTGGAAGGCCAAAATGCTTCATTATTGATGACAATGGGACACAGGGTAGAATAAAGTGTCTATAAAGAAAATTTCCTGGCAAGGTCCTGTCTAAGGAGTAAAAACTCTTGGGGCAGAGACTAACTAAACCTCAAAAGGGAAACCTCCTGAAAGCCCAGTCTGCAAGGAGTCTGTATATTTCCTTCTGAAAGAGAGGGAAAACTTCTAACCTTGGCTTTTTTCCCTGCTCTTCCGATTAGAGGATAGAGGCAGCAGGGATTCAGGGGTAATGGGTACATGCTCCAGTCTATTTTTCAAGTGTTTGCAACCATTCCTGTGGTGCATTAGGTTTTGAAGGGCCACTGTCTGCACTGACTAGGTCCTGGAACATACCTTGTATGTGTGGATCATGTGCTCTTGGGAATCTGAGGCCAGGCACTAAGTGCTCTCTGACAGCAAGGCGATCTTTCCTGTAGGTTGTCAGAAAATAATTACTCTTGGTTAGCACAGAAGCAGTGTGAGAACTCACCAGCAATCCCTGGGATCTCACTGGATTACTTACAGTCTCACTGGCCCACCCAGGCTGCAAATCAAGTCCTAGTTAGCAAATAGCAAAGGGATGGGAATTGCTCTATAACAGCCAGTTTCATTTTAGATAAGAATGGAAGAAAGCTGAGAGGAAAATGTGTCCCTTAATTTGCCCCTGCTCCAGAAGTGAGGTCAACTGCCTCCCAACACCTTTGGCCTTAGTTCCACTCAAATATTCTGTGCTGGGTACTTTCCACTGACCTACATCTAATGTCATGAATATTGATCTAGAAGGGTTGTTGCAGGGCTCCACTGGTCCAACGTATTCTACTGTCAAAAGAACTCATTCAGAATCCCCAATAAAAGCAGAGGGAATTGTTATGAACCTGGGGCCAGATTTGCCCATGTCAGATTCTAGTTTTAAAAAGAGTAAAAGTGGGTGACTGGATGACTCAGTCGCTTAAGCCTCTGGCTCTTGGTTTGGGCTCAGGTCATGACCTCGCAGTTCATGAGTTCGAGTCCCATGCTGGGCTTAGTTCTGACAGCTCGGCGCTTGGAGCCTGCTAGATTCTCTCTCTCTCTCTCAGCCCTTCCACCTGCTTGCTCATTGTCTCTCTCTGTCTCTCTCTCAAAATTAAATAAATATTTAAAAAATTAAAATAGAAAAAGGAGGGGGCTCCTGGGTGGCTCAGTTCTTAAGCATCGGATTATCACAAAGGTCATGATATCATGGTTTGCAAGTTTTACCCCCACATCAGGTTCTCTCCTGTGAGCACAGAGACTGCTTGGGATCATCTGTCCCTTTCTTTCTTCCCCTCCCTTCCTGTACTCTGGTCTCTCTCTCTTTCCCTTTCTCTCTCAATCTCTCTCTCTCAAATATAATAATAATAAACACAAAAAAAAGAAGACAAGGGTGGAAATAAATACACAGAGGGACAATGTTCCTATGAGAGTTGAGAATGGGATAAGTCTGAGGATGAAATGACAAATACAATCTCCTGGCAAGCTGACTCAGGAATAAGAAACACATGGGCTGGGGCAAAGGAAAACCACCACTGTATGAAGTGGGAGCCCTCATGGCAAGATGCTTGTATTGTTACTTGAGAAAGAGAAGGAAAGCTTTAGGAGTTCACTGTTTTCACTTCCCATCCTATCAGTGGATAGAGGTAGCCATGATTAAAGGGTAGTGGGTTTGTGCTGAAGTGTTTAGAACTGGGCTCTGGTGCAGTAGGTCTTGAATGGTCTCTTTCAGTGCTAAACAGGTTCTCGAGAATACTTGAGAGTTAAGCATCTTTAGCAGCCAGAGAGTGAGACAAGTTGCCTAAGAATCATTTCTTTGATCACCCAGCCAAACACCAAGTACTCCCAGAAGGCAATCTTTCATTTGGAATATAAGAAACTGATTCCTCTTGGTTAGCACAGACCAGAGTCAGAGCTCATTAGGACTGGCTGGGGACTAGCTATGTGGGGGACAGCTTCATTAGCCTTGCCTGGGACCCAAGACATAGTTATCAATACAGCCAGGGAATTGGAATGGCTACACACAGGGCCCAAGCTTTTCATTTCAAATGAGAATGGGATAGAGCTGAGAATGTCTAGCTCCATGTTCCTCTTGTCCCAGAAGTTAGAATAGCTCCTTCCTGATGCCTCGGACCCTCACCTCACAGAAGCATTCCTGCTGGGAATCTTGAAATGCCCTGGGCTTGTCTTTGTAAACAGAGTACTGAGAGGCCATTTTTGAGGGACCCTGTGGCCCAGCATATCTCAGAGTGATGGCCAGACTCCCTAGTTAAACATATAGGAAATGGTCTAAGACAGTGTGCCTAAATGGACAACAGGGAGAATTGAGCATGAAAAGGAGAAACAGCGTGGAGGAGAATACACAGAAGGTCAAAGTTCTTTATAAACAGAAGACAAGGAGTTATAGCAAAAAAAATTAAGCGACTAACACAATCTCCTGTCAAGATGGTTGTCTGTGGAGTTAGAATCCTGTGTGGACTAGGACAAAGGGAAATTTCCTGCATTGTCCCTTCAGAAGGAGAGGGAAAGTTTATGGCATTGGATTTTTTTTTTTTTGGTCATGTTCTTTGAGGCAGTCATACTACACCGTTGGCAGTTTCTGGATTGTGGCTGACCCTGAAGTATTTGGAAAGTGGTTCTGTTGCACTGATCCTTGAATGGGCTGTTTCTGCACATTCTGAAGGTCCTAAAGAATACTGAAAATAGGTGAACTGTCTGTTCTTCAGAATGAAGGTATATGTAGCAGCCAGTGTTTAGAGTTATGCTAACTATTGCCATGCCAACTCCAGGCTTTCAAACACCACGTCATCAGTGACAGGGGGTCAGTAGATCCTTTTGTGTATCAGAAACTGAATTCATACAGTTAGCATGGGAAGAGAATGGGAACTTTCCAACAATCCCTGGTTTTTCACTGAGTTATTGTCAGGCCCACTGTGTCTGGTGGGAACCAAAATATAATAAGACAAGCACAAGGGATGGGGCACATTGGTGGCTGATTCGATTAAGTGGCTGACTCTTGATTTCAGCTCAGGTCATGATCTCATGGTTGTGAGGTCAAGCTCCACATCAGGCTTTGTGCTCACAACTTGGAGACTGCCTCTGATCTCCTGTCTCCCCTTTCTGCCCCTACCCCACTCATGCTCGCTCTCTCTCTCTCTCACTCAAAAATGAGAAATGTCTAAAAACAGGTTTAAAAAAAGAGAGAGAGAAAGAAAACTGGTGATGGAATGGGAATGGACACATGAGAGCCAAAGTTCTTCCTTTCCTATGAGAAAGGGATCAAGCAGAGAATAAAGTGACTAGCATAACCTATCTGAAGCTGGCTGTCTTCAGAATTGGAAGCAAGTGTGCACTAGGGAACGGGGAAAACACCACTGGGTTTACCTGGAAACCCAGTCCAGAGGAAACCTTCATCTGCATTTCAAATCAGAATGGGATACAACTGAAAATGTACTATATGGCTCAGTGTTTTCTTGTTGCAGAAGGAGGACTCCTCCTAACTCCTTCTCCTAATACCTCTGGGCCTGCCTATAGGCAAATGTTCCACGCTGGGCCCCTCAAATGTGCTAGGTCTCCTGATGTATGCATGGTTCTATAACACACGTTGTGGGAGGTCCCATAGCCCAAAGTATCCCAGAGTCCAGAGAACTTGGCCCTCAAATTAGCCTGCATTGGTCTGGCCCCAGATGCCTACCAGAGGAAACCTAGTTTGACAAAGAGACAAAATGGACAAAATGGACATGGATACATAGAGGCCCAAAGTCCTTTCTTACAGAGGAGAATAGGATAAAGCAAAGAATAAAGTGACTAGCATAATCTCAAGTGTAAGACACACCAATGTTTTGGACCCAGTGACGTGTCCATTGACTACACCTGAGACCCCACTGCAATAAATGTTAATCCAGAAGGTTGGTAAGCCAGGAATTCTTCTGTCTATTGCCTTTTCTCCTGCCCTTTCCATCAAGTATAGATGCAATATTCCTTCAGTGACTCAAGGTCAGTCTCCCTGTGGACCTTCAAGTGTTTGGAACCAGGCAGGAGACTTTGCTTGGGCTCTTTCTGCACTGACCAGAATCTGGGAGCAACCTGCCCATCTGGGAGCCTTCTGTTTTTTCAGCATGAAGGCAGGTCAATAAGCCCAGTGTGTAACATAATCAGGGTAAACATCCCCATGCACCTTCAGCCTATCAAGCACCACATGTTCAGTCAAAGGAGAGCATGTCTTTCTTTGCGATGTCAGAAACTGATTGCTCTTGGTTGTCTCCGGCAGTGACAGGGAACTCTCCACTAATCCCCGAGTGCTTCTAATGTGAGTGACAACCCCATTGCTCCTGAGTGTGACCTCCTTAGATAATCTGAAAGGAGATGGGAACATATGGAAAGCCAGAGTTTTTATTTTAAGAGATATATAGGATATAACTTATATTATCCAATAATTTGTTGCCTAGCTTCATTTCCCCTTTCTGCAGAACTGAGACTGGCTCCATCCCACTCCTCTGTCCCTGCCTCCATGCAAACATTCTGTGCCAGGCTCCTTCCAAAGCTTTATGTCTTTTGTGGCCAACGTGAAGGCTGAAAGGCAAGCCCTGTGGGTGGGCCCATGTTGCCTAACTTTTCCGCAAGTTGGGAGGACGTGGCCTGACTCCCCATATGACAAGAGAGGACATGGCTCTTACACTCTGGCCCTGAATCCCCACAGTAATTGCCTAGTAGAAAAAGTGCCAGGGGATGGCAATGGAGACAATGCCCAAGTTTTTTGCTGCAGAAGAGGATGGCATAATGCTGAGATATAAGTAGCTAAGTAGCTAAGCTCCTTCTGGTCCCATAAGGGAGGCCAGCTCCATCCCAGCTCCTCTGGACTTAGCCTATGGGAAGAAATTCTGTTCTGGGCACCTTGCAGTGCTTTAGGCCTCCCTTAGTCAATAGAGTTAGGAAATTGAGGTCCCAAGGGGCCCTGTTGCTCAACCTATCCCTGAGGAAATTGAGGCCAATGCGACTGTCCAGTTAAAAGCAGAGGAGATACCTCTTGGACACTGGCTGTGAATGTCTCACAGGGAAGACCTAGTTTGAAAAAGGGCCAAAGTGCCTAAGTTCTCCATTTCAATTGAGAATGGAATAAATCTGAGAATGAAATGACCAGCACATTCTTTTGACAAGCTGGCTGTCTTGGGCATGAGAAACAGCTCTTGGCTGGGGCAAAGGAATCCTCTATTGGCTACCCTGGCAACCAGTTTTGAAAGAATTCTTCCTTTTGGACTTCATAAAGGGATGAGAATCTTTTGTCACTGAGTGGATTTCTTACCCTAACCCACAGTGGATAATCACTAGTGGTTTTGGTATAATGGATTTTCACACTTATGTCTTTGGAATCAGGCACTTTGGAAGTGTTCCTTGAACAGGCAATGCCCTGGGCACTTCTGGAGGCTGAATGCTTATATGGGAACCATTTGCTTTTCATATTAAGGCATCCCAAGTAGCCAGGGGAGAGAGGCAACCTGGGTAATCATCGATGCCAAGTCCCACAAGCTCAGTCAAGGTAGTTAATCATTATTTGGAGATATCAGAAACTGATTGCTCTAGGCTAGCATAGGAATGGAGTGGGATCTGGCTAACAATCCCTGGGCATTTGCTGTGTGAGTAAAAGCCCTACCACATTTTAATGTAACTCTAAGCCGCCTAAAAACACAGCTCGGGGATCAGAATGGATATATTATGGGTGTGTTGGAAAAGTGAATAAAGTACTGCACCAAAAATGGCAGTTGGGGCTAAAACAAGCTCTGGTCTCTAGATTAGAGACCCCCTCCTCTGGGTTCTTCTTCCATTGTTTGCTGTGAGCATGAAAAACCCCACCAATATGGAAGCTGACGACTATAAATTACCCTCCCCCTTGCATTCCAGGCTCAGACCTTTGGAGAAACAATGTCCTCTGAGCCTGCCAGTGTTAAATAAATCTCTGATCCACCAAGATCTCCAAGTGCCACTTCGTTTTTCCTCCAGCATACCAGCCTTGTTCTGTAAAAAAAAAAAAAAAAAAAAAAAAAAAAAAAAAAAAAAAATTGGTTCCCTGAATGGGAAACTCAACCGCACTGGCCCATTGTTGCCACTGGTTTGGGAGAACGATGAGGCAGTGAGGGAATGAGGGATCTCAAGAGAGAGTGCGTGCTCTGCCTGCATTTTGGCAGTCTCCCTCTCTGTCCCTTTAGTCCAGCCCCCTTCTGCCATTCCTGCCCGACTCAAGGAGACTTGGCAGGTGAGAACCTGGACCCAACATCAGAACTGGTAAGACTGGGGCCCAATCTAGTCAGTCCAACTCACAAGAGTGGAAGGGAGACCTGATCATTCCCCAACACTTCATAAGTCTCACAGGTAGGAATTCTATGGGAGGGAATGTAATAACCTCTGGTATGTATGTGAGTGTGAACGTGCGACTCAGTCTAGCTTTCCTGCTGAGTTTGATTCTGTGGCTCCATGGGCAGGTGCCCTTGGGTCCCCAGGGGCCCATGGAGTCAGAGTGGGCCTGGCTGTGATTCCACGATGGTTGGTGCTCGGTCTGTGGTGATATCAGAGTGCTTTCTGATTGTGGACCCCAGGGCTGGGATCTGTGGGGTGAGCATCACCTGAGTTCCTTTGGGACATGGCCAGGTGGGCATCTGGCTGGTCTCCTCATTGGAGGGGGTGCCCGTGTCCCTCTGTCTGTCTTTGTGACTCTGCTTCACGGGAGCATTGTGGAGTCGGGACAAGCAAGGAGAGACAGGCAAAGGATTAGCCACTTTATCCTAAGACTCACCCAGGGAGCCAAAGAAACCACCCACCACTCCCCTAGTGTTGGGCCTCCTCATGATTCAGTAGGCTCCCTCCCCTCCCCTGAGCTTGAAACTCTTCCCCCATCTGTCTTGCCACTGCTGCCACCATTGCACTGTCACTGTCACTGCCACTGCTGCCCATCTCTCCTCGCCCACAAGGACCTGCAGCCAGATTGCACCCTTGGCCAGATCCAGACACTCTCCAGATTCTGGTCCACATCTGTTTGTATCGAGGCTCTCCAGGGGATTAGAACAGGGGCTGAGAAGTCCATAAATATGAACCTACTGCAAGGGGAAAAAGACATTAAAAAGAATGAGTCCCAACCAGGAAAGTCCCAAAAACCCAGCAGATATCAGAAGGAACCTCGAGAAGAGGACCTTATTGGTTTAGCTTAGATGGAACCAGACTAAAAGGGGATGCTGACTTTCTCTCCCTGTTCCTCTGCTTAATAGGTGTGAGGGAGTCTCCCTCATTTCCCAGGTTAACAGCTATAGTTGGAGACAACTGCGGTTAGTCTACCTCAAGACAGGGACTTTAAGGAATATTCCCAAGCAGTTGCTGCTTCTGCCTTCCCATTCCCCTCATTTTTCTGCACCAACTTGGGTGTGGTCCTATAACATCCTTAGTGTCTCACGCACCATTGGTTCATCCTTCCATTCTCCAAGTCAAGGAGCAAAGTGCACCCCCCTTGGACTACCCATTTCAGATACCACCACTGGTGCCCCAAATGAAAATTGACAATGGAGAAAAATTGACTTTTAGGTGGATGCTGGTGAAACATATTCGGTGTATAAACTAATTTAGTTTATTGGACCTGTCTTTAAAGTTATGAGCAAAGGTCAAATAAGCTCATGTTATCTCTGTTGCAATTTGTTAATGCCAATTAATTTTGTCTGCCTCAAAGGTTTTTTTTTATTTAACTTTATTTTTTATTTTTTAAAATTTACAGCCAAATTAGTATATAGGGAAGCAATGATTTCAGTAGATTCCTTAATGCCCCTTACCCATTTTGCCCATCCCCCCCAAAATTCCTCCAACAACCCTCAGTTTGTTCTTCATATTTATTATTCTCTTTTGTTTTGTCCCCCTCCCTGTTTTTATATTATTTTTGTTTCCCTTCCCTTATGTTCATCTGTTTTGTCTCTTAAAGTCCTCATATGAGTGGATTCATATGATTTTTGTCTTTCTATTACTAATTTCACTTAGCATAATACCCTCCAATTCCATCCACATAGTTACAAATGGCAAGACTTCATTCTTTTTGATTGCTGAGTAATACTCGAGTGTGTGTGTGTACCACATTTTCTTTATCCATTCATCCATCTATGGACATTTGGGCTCTTTCCATACTTTGGCTATTGTTTATAGTGCTGCTATAAACATGGGGGTGCATGTGTCCCTTTGAAACATCACACCTGTATCCCTTGGATAAATGCCTAGTAGGGCAATTCCTGGGTCTTAGGGTAGTTCTATTTTTAGTTTTTGGAGAAACCTCCATACTGTTTTCCAGAGTGACTGCACCAGCTTGTATTCCCACCAACAATGCAAAAGAGATCCTCTTTCTCTGCATCCTCGCCAACATCTGTTGTTGCCTGAGTTGTCAATGTTAGCCATTCTGACAGGTGTCAGGTGGTATCACATTGTGGTTTTGATTTGTATTTCCCTGATGATGAACGATGTTGAGCATTTTTTCATGTATTGGTTGGCCATCTGGGTGTCTTCTTTGGAGAAGTGTCTATTCATGTCTTTTGCCCATTTCTTACCTGGATTATTTGTTTTGGGTGTTGAGTTTGATGAGTTCTTTGTAGATTTTGGATACTAACTCTTTATCTGATCTCATTTGCAAATATCTTCTCCCATTCCGTCGGTTGCCTTTTAGTTTTGCTGATTGTTTCCTTTGCTGTGCAGAAGCTTTGTATTTTGATGAGGTTCCAGTAGATCATTTTTGCTTTTGTTTCCCTTGCCTCCAGAGACGTGTTGAGTAAGAAATTGCTGCAGGCAAGATCAGAGGTTTTTGCCTGCTTTCTCCTCGAGGATTTTGATGGCATCCTGTCTTACATTAAGGTCTTTCATCCACTTTGAGTTGTGTGTGTGTGTATGCTGTAAGAAAGTGGTCCAGGTTTATTCTGTATATCATTCTGCATATGCATATTCTGCATATACTGGCTTGATGTTTACAGTTATGTAGTATAGCTTGAAGTCTGGGATTATAACACCTCCTGCTTGGTTTTCTTTTTCAAGATCGCTTTGGCTATTCGGGGTCTTTTCTGGTTCCATACAAATTTTAGGATAATTTTTTCTAGCTCTGTGAAGAATGCTGGTGTTACTTTGATTTGGATCACGTTGAATATGTAGATTGCTTTGGGTAGTATCAACATTTTAACAATATTTTTTCTTCCTATCCAGGAGCATGGAATCTTTTTCTATTTTTTTGTGTCTTCTTCAATTTCTTTCATCAGCTTTTGTAGTTTTCAGTGTATAGATTTTTCACCTCTTTGGTTAGATTTATTCCTAGGTATTTTATGGGTTTTGGTGCAACTGTAAATGGCATCGATTCCTTGATTTTTCTTTCTGTTGCTTCATTATTGGTGTATAGCAATGCAACCGATTTCTGTGCATTTTTATATCCTGTAACTTTGATGAATTCATGAATCAGTTATAGCAGTTTTTGGTGGAATCTTTTGGGTTTTCTATATAGAGTATCATGTCATCTGCCAAGAGTGACAGTTTGACCTCATCCTGGCCGATTTGGATGACTTTTATTTCTTTATGTTGTCTGATTGCAGAGGCTGAGACTTCCAATACTATGTTGAATAACTGGTGAGAGTGGACATCCCTGTCTTGTTCTTGACCTTAGGGGGAAAGCTCTCAGTTTTTCCCCATTGAGGACGATATTAGCATTGGGTCACATGTATATGGCTTTTATCATCTCGAGGTATGATCCTTCTATCCTTACTTTCTTGAGGGTTTTTATCAAGAAAGGATGCTGTATTTTGTCAAATGCTTTCTCTGCATCTATTGAGAGGATCATATGGTTCTTGTCCTTTCTTTTATTGATGTGATGAATCATGTTAATTGTTTTGCGGATATTGAACCAGACCTGCATCTCAGGTATACATCCCACTTGGTTGTGGTGAGTAATTTTTTTAATGTATTGTTGGATCCGGTTGGCTAACATCTTGTTGAAGATTTTTGTATTCATGTTCATCAGGGAATTTTGTCTATAGTTCTACTTTTAAGTGGGGTCTCTCTCTGGTTTTGGAATCAGGGTAATGCTAGCTTCATAGAAAGAGTTTGGAAGTTTTCCTTCCATTTTTATTTTTTGGAACAGTTTCAAGAGAATAGGTGTTAACTCTTCCTTAAATGTTTGGTAGAATTCCCCTGGAAAGACATCTGGCCCTGGACTCTTGTTTTTTGGCAGATTTTTGATTACTCACTCGATTTCCTTACCGGTTATGGGTCTGTTCAAATTTTCTATTTCTTCCTGTTTCAGTTTTGGTAGTGTATAGCTTTCTAGGAATTTGTCCATTTCTTCCAGATTTCCCGTTTATTGGCATATAATTGTTCATAATATTCTCTTATTGTTTTTATTTCTGCTGTGTTGGTTGTGATTTCTTCTCTTTCATTCTTGATTTTACTTATTTTGGTCCTTTCCTTTTTCTTCTTGATCAAAGTGGCTAGTGGTTTATCACTTTTGTTAATTATTTCAAAGAACAAGCTTCTGGTTTAGTTGATCTGTTCTATTGGTTTTTTTGGTTTCGATAGGATTAATTTCTGCTCTAATCTTTATTATTTCCTGTCTTCTGCTGGTTTGGGGTTTTATTTGCTGTTCTTTTTCCAGCTCCTTAAGGCGTTAGGTTAGGTTGTGTATCTGAGATCTTTCTTCCTTCTTTAGGAAGGCCTGTATTGCTATATACATTCCTCTTATGACTGTCTTTACTGCGTTCCAGAGGTTTTGGGTTGTGGTGCTATAATTTTCATTGACTTCCATATACTTTTAATTTCTTCTTTAATTGCTTGGTTAGCCCATTCATTCTTTAGTAGGATGTTCTTCAGTCTCCAAGTATTTGTTACATTTCCAAGTTTTTTCTCGTGGTTGATTTCGAGTTTCATAGCATTGTGGTCTGAAAATATGCCCGGTATGATCTCGATCTTTTTGTACTTACTTAGGGCTGATTTTTGTTCCATTATATGGTCTATTCTGGAGAACGTTCCATGTGCACTGGAGAAGAATGTATACCTTGCTCCTTTAGGATGAAATGTTCTGAATATATCTGTTAAGTCTATCAGGTCCAATGTGTCATTCAAAGCCATTGTTTCCATATTGATTGTTTGATTAGATGATCTGTCCATTGCTCTGAGTGGGGTGCTGAAGTCTCCTACTATTATGATATTAGTAATCGATGAGTTTCTTGATATTTCTGATTAATTGCTTTACATATTTGGGTGCTTCCACATTTGGCGCATAAATGTTTACAATTGTTAGGTCTTCTTGGTCTATATACCCCTTGATTATGATATAATGCCCTTCTGCATCTCTTGATACAGTCTTTATTTTGAAGTCTAGATTGTCTGATATAAGTATGGCTACTCTGGCTTTCTTTTGTTGACCATTAGCATGATAGATTGTTCTCCATCCCCTTATTTTCAATCTGTAGGTGTCTTTAGGTATAAATTGGGTCTCTTGTAAACAGCATGTAGATGGGTCTTGTTTTCTTATCCGTTTTGTTATCCTATGTATTTTGATTGTAGCATTGAGTCCACTGATGTTTTGAGTGAGTACTGAAAGATAAAAATTTATTGCCATTATCATGCTTGTAGAGTTGGAGTTTCTGGTGGTGTTCTCTGGTCCTTTCTAACCTTTTTTTTTTTTGCTTTTGGTATATATATATATATTCATCTTTTGTCCCCTCAGAGAGTCCCCCTTAATATTTCTTGCAGGGCTGGTTTAGTGGTCACAAACTCCTTTAATTTTTGTTTGTCTGGGAAATTTTTTTATCTCTCCTATTTTGAATGACAGCATTGTTGGATAAAGAATTCTTGGCTGCATATTTTTCTGATTCAGCACACTGAATATATCCCGCCACTCTTTTCTGGTCTGCCAAGTTTCTGTGGATAGGTCTTCAAACCTGATCTGTCTTCCCTTGTAGGTTAGGGACTTTTTTTCCCTTGCTGCTTTCATGATTCTCTCCTTCTTTGAGTATTTTGTGAATTTGACTATATATGCCTTGTTGATAGTCGGTTTTTGTTGAATCTTATGGGAGTCCTCTGTGCTTCCTGGATTTTGATGTCTGTCTTTCCCCAGGTTAGGAAAGTTTTACACTATGATTTGCTCACTTAACCCTTTACCCTTATTTTTCTCTCTTCCTCCTCTGGGACCCTTATGATTCTGATGTTCCTTTTTAATGAGTCACTGATTCTTAAATCGTGCTCTTTTGCTTTAATTTCCCTCTTTTTCTCTGTTTGGTTATTCTCTATAAGTTTGTCCTCTATATCGCTGATTCTCTGTTCTGTCTTGTCCATCCTTGCCGCCACTGCATCCATCCGTGATTGCAGCTCAGTTATAGCATTTTGAATTTCATTCTGGCTATTTTTTACTTCTTTTATCTCTGCAGAAAAGGATTATAATCTATTTTTGACTCCAGCTAGTCTTCTTATTATTGTGATTCTAAATTTTGGTTCAGACATCTTGCTTATGTCTGTGTTGGTTAAATCCCTGGCTGTCATTTCTTCATGCTTTCTTTTGGGGTGAATTCCTTCATTTTGTCATTTTGAAGGGAGAAAAGGAATTAGTGAGGTAGAAAATTGAAATTTAAAAATACTATAATTAAAACCACACCCACACAAAAATTGAACAGATGATGCTAGATCTTAGGTGTATTTTGGTCTGGGTGTAGAAAGTGGTTTGACAGATTAGAGAAACAAACAAAAAAAAAAGGTGGGGGAGAGAAAAAAAAGGAAATTGAGAATGAAACATTCTCAAAAATATTTGAAAAAATGAATACACTAAAGTAGACTAAAATACACAACAGTAAATAATATAGTAGGAAAAAATTATAGAAAAATATTTTTAATAAAAATTAAAAAGAAATATGGTTTTTTCAGTTTCTGTGTTTAAGAAAAAAGAAAAGAAATGAAAAAGAAAAAAAGATAAAAATAGAAAAGGAAAAGACAAAAAAAGAAATCATTTGAAAATTTGAAAAAGTGAATACACTGTGGTGGACTGAAATAAAATGATGGGAGTAACATATAATTTGAAAAAATTTACATAAAAGCAAAAATAGTAATAAAAATTAAAAAAAAAGTATTTTAAAAATAAATTGAAAGTAAAAATGAAATTTTTCTCTTTCTGCATCAAGAAAAAGAAAAGAAATGAAAAAGAGAAAAAAGAAAAAAAAAGAAATTGAAAATTTGAGAAGGTGAGTACACTGAAATAGACTAAAATAAAATGATGGGAGTAGAATTTGAAAAAAATTACACAAAAGCAAAAAATATAGTAATAAAAATTAAAGACAGATATTTTTAATAAAAATCGAAAATAAAAATGTTTTTTCTCTTTCTGTATTCAAGAGAAAGAAAAGAATCATAAAAGAAAAAAAAGGATAAAGAGAGAAAAAAAATTGAATAGATGAACCTGCTAACAGATTGAAGTAGGTCTGAAATTGCTTTGTTTACCCCTGGTGGTCAGTCCATGTAGCTCTTTATAGTCCATAGATTAAGCCGGCAGTGAGGTCTGTGTTCTTGAAGAGTGAAGTTGGCCCAGTTGGGCAGGGCTTGGTGTAACAGCTCCGCTCCCCCCAGATGGTGCTGCTAGCCAACTGGGGTGGATTGTTGCGGTGCTCATGTGTGCACATGCCCATGTGCAGGAGCGGTGAAAAAATGGCACCACCCAGCCACCCAGTCTGTTTTCCTGGATCAGCAGTCATACACCGGTCCTCCATCTTCAGGTCTCATCCATTCCCCACTTTTCCACTGTCTGTGACCAGGCCCCAAGCAGTACCTCTCTCCCAAGTTTTGTCTCAGATGTGGCTGTTTTCCCTGGCCCCTTACTTCCAAAGGACTGTGGCTTTGACCCACTCCGCCCCTCTGTGGGAGGGTCTTACAGAGCGATGGCCAAATGAGCAATGGCCAAATGTCAGCTGCACCCAGGAACGCCCACTGGATGCTGCTGTTGCCAGTGCCCCAAGACTGCAGCCAGGTGCCAGCCCACCTCCACAAAAAAATCATGAGAGAGTGTAGCCTCAGCGTTTCAGGAACCATGGAATCACAACACACATCTGACACCAGGCTTCACCCTCAACAACCTTGCCCCAGCCAGGTGCCAGCCCACCTCCACAAAAAAAATCATGAAAGAGTGTAGCCTCAGCGTTTCAGGAACCAGGAATCACAACACACATCTGACACCAGGCTTCACCCTCAACAACCTTGCCCCAGCACGAGTGAATGTGGCTGTCTTCTGGGGTCTGCTGGGACCAGGTGGCTTCAACAGTCTCTACCAAATGTCCTTCCAACAATGGAACAGCTTTTCTCCATGTGGCCCGAGAACCTCCCAGACCCCACTCTGTTCCTGGGGATTCACCTTTCCCACCAGAGCACCGCCAGGTAGTGAGCTGTGGAGTTGCAGCCTTTGCACTCCCCTTGTTACAGTCTTCATGGAATTTAAACCCTCTCCTTTCTCCTTTCTCTATTTTTAGTCTAGTCCCTGTGGCTATTTCTAATTTTTCACTTTCTCTCCAGCTGCTTTTGGGGAGGGGTGCTTTTCCCCCCCTCCCCAGTCTCCATCCTCTCTCCACCACACAAAACCAGTTCCCTACCTTTCGGGGCTTCTTGGTCCCAAAGTTCAGCTTTCGTGTCATGTACCTGCTGAGTTCTGTGGTTCAGGTTGTGCAGATTGTTGTGTTAATCTTCCAATTGGTTTACTAGGTGTGTAGGATGGTTTAGTGTTGGTCTGGCTGTATTTCACGGATGCGAGACACACAAAAAGCTTCCATGCTGTTCGGCCATCTTGGCTCCTCTCTTGTCTGTCTCAAAGTTTCAATGGGTAATGTTTTAGATAACTTTCAAGGTCCTTGGTAACCTGAAACTATCCAAATAGAATGGGATGATAAAGCTTTGATTACTGAACATTTGTGTTTTTAACTTCTTATTGCTGTGAAATCAAGGCTATTAGGACCTATTGAAAAACATGCTTTGTACTTAATTTGTTCATGAATTTACCATCTAAATGGTTCTGGTGTAAATACCTCTCAATTGCTTACTAAGTCCTCAATTGGAGACTAAGGTTTCCTAAGAGTTAAATTTCTGCTCAGTGTACTTAAGACTGATTAATATAAAAAAATACTACCCTGTATGTAGGAAAATAGGAGGTATATAAGAAAGATATAAGGAATGGAAATACAGTTTTGTTGAGGGTAGAATAAAGTAATTTTGTGCTAAATGAGACTGTTTTTTTGGAAAGAAATGGCTTTGGGACAAAATTTAGAAGCAAAAGAAAGTGGTAGAAGGTTGAAATGAATGGAACTTTTAAAGTACACTGGTATAAGTTTGAAATTCTGCTTTTCTCTCTGCTCAAATGATAAAGTTTTCTTGAACTGTTGATCTACTCTTGATAATACAATGCAAACAAAGGTTTATCCTCCAGGAAAATCAAAGTTTTAGCTTTCATCTTTATCAGGTCTTTGATTACTTAATTAAAACTTCTCAATGTTAAAGGAGCTAGGTTTTGATAACAACTGTATAATGCTATGCCATTCACCTTTGGGATCTTTTATTGCACCTTTGGTTGAATAAATAAAATTGTAAGATTTGTAATAATCTGTAATCCTATTTAAGATTCACTTATGACTTCTGGGGTTTTAACAAACTTCTCAGGATTTAAATGGTAAATGAAGTCTTCTTGACCAATTAGGCCCTTTTGTTTGGGGTGCTAAGTTACTTGGAAAAGCACTGTCATACAATGATAAACCTGCCCAAATATATGCAATTCCTAAAATTTTAATGTTTTGATATAAGGTCATCACTTAATATTCTGATTACTTGAGATGTTATGTGTCACAGAAATAACCAAATTTCTTTGTTAATTGCATCATAATGAACTCTCATCAGATCTTTAACAGTGTCTATTTCTGAGATTTTGCCATTTATAATTGTTCTTATTCTCTCACAAAACGTGTTTCTTTTTCAAGGAGATTTATAAAAAGGACTTTGGGGACAAATACAGGTATTTGACATCTTTAAGATTAATACTAAAATGGGTAAGAATTTCCAGAACTAAAAAGATGCATTCAAGTTAAACAAGAATTAGGAACATGGTATTAAGTGAACTGAAAAAGAATATGGTTTTGTGATTCTTTTTGAAAATATTACTGCTTCTCTAATGTTTCCTTTTCCGGATTAAGGAAACTTTCTCTTAAGATATCTATAATATACAAAAATGTCATAAAATATTCTCTTGTAAACTAAAACATTTATCTTTTCTCTGTACATAATTCCCCTGAAACTCAAAACTTTTTCTTTCTTTCATGGCAATTACAATTGTTTGCATAAGTTCAATAAGAATCTGTTCATCTTATAACAGGTCACTATTGAAAATACTTGTTGTTTTACCAAGGCTTTGACTGTAATGTCATATTTGAGGATGACATTCATAGACTCAGATATGACCAGACAGCTTTAAGGAACTAGGATTGGCATCATAAAACATGGGCCCCTTGGAAATGTTGGTCTGGTGCCTTGCTTAAGTAAAGAAGGTCACTTACTGGCAGGTGCAGGAACCTCAGGATATCTTGAGGACCTCATGAAGAGGAATTTGCTCAATTTTACAGGTATTGAAGGCCTGTCTGATGGCAAGTATTTGGCTTGGCTTCTGGCCTGGAGAGGCTACTAAAAGTTCAACCCAGAGATTCCTTAAAAAGGTTCCAACAAAGCAAGTTTTAAAAGATCCTCATGATCAATCTCTACTCTTGCTGAGCTTATGTAAATAATTAGGCCAGATTTGTTAAGACTGGATTTGTTCTGCAAATGCATTGGTCTCAATTTGGCTATCTCTGGAGAGGGGGATTTTAGAGAGAACTATTTTTCAACAATGCACCATTATGGTTGTTAAATTCTAGTTATGATTGCCTTTAAATGTTTTTTGTTTGCCTAAACTAGACAGCTTGAGGTAAACTTCATAAAAATTGTCATAGTATTTCATGTATAGGCAATCTTCTGTGTTTGTTATTCTATGGGGATAATAAGACCCCAAGGGTGTATGATTATTTAAACAACTGGAAAACAGTATGGATCTGTAAATATGCAAACCATATCTTCCCTAAGCCTGATTTGACAGTTACCAGAAGCCCGCCCCTTTCAAAGACTGAGAGATGGAATTTATAGACATACAACCAAATAGAGGATTCAGTTTCAGGTATCACCCCATGAGTCAATCACTCCAGAGCTAAGAAGGCCAACTCCAAGGAACCCTCAACCTGGCGAAGCAATCCAGATCCAGTCAACCTACTTAAACTGACCCTCAAAAAGACACTGACCCCTGAGATCTCCAGCCCTGCTCCAGCCACACCCAGAAGCTGGCTGGCCTGCACATGGAAGAAGCTTGAGGAATCAACATGTGGACCAAGGCCAGGGGTTTGGATGCAACTCTGCCAGCCCTTTCCCCTCACTGGTATCATAGACCTGATCTTACTTCTTACTGTTGGGCTGATAGAGACTGCACCAACAAGCTGGACATTAGACAAAAGATGCGTGCTGGATCTCACATACCTCTTATGGATGGGAGCATTATTAAGTGTTGCCTGTATATTATAACCTCTCTCACCCTCACAACTGCCACTTAACCACTTTGCCCCCAGGATTGTTATATGACAATAAAAGGGTGAAGGGCTTTCAGTACCTTCACCTCCCTCCACAGATTGTTACAAGGGAGAAACACCCACTCTGTCAGTCACCCACTGCCCCAAGGACTAAGTATTGGACCGTAGAGTTAACCCAAAACTTCAGGAACACATGTCACAACGAGGGCCTCCAGAGAAGGAAGCGAGCTCGCTATACTTCCCTTCCTCAATGGGGGATCTCAGACAAGGGAGGTGTGCAACACAGGGCCTTTCAAAAAGTTATATGATACCCAGGATAGGGTAGTACAAGTCACAAAGGCAACCACTCCCCTGGCATCCTACCAAGGATTGAACCTTTCAGCCCTCAATCAAATACCAATTCCCCCACTCCAGCATTGGGCCAACTCTACAAGTCCTGCATAAAATAGATAATCACACCCAAACCTGCTGGATGTGATGGCCCTCAGCCGAAGAGTGTACCTAGCCACTCTTATCCCTTTGACATGGGAAGCTCCTGAAAATCTAAAAACCAACACCTCTGTCTTAATTGGACTCCTGGCTACTGGGATCCGTCTCACAAATGACAACAATCTAATCTGTACAGTTCCTGATGTATGAACGGTACCTCTCTGTGTGAAAGAAATATAACTTTAAAGAGGAATACAACCCTGTGTTCACCCCCTGGGGTGTTCTATCTGTGTTTTAATTTGGTCTACCGATGCTTAGAGGCCAACTGGACTCAGATATGTTTTTCCATCCTCCTAACCCCAGAGATATCCGTGTACACTGAAGATCAATTCTTAACAGCATTTAGCCCCAAGTCCCAGGCTAAACGGGCAATCCTGCTACCTGTTCTTATAGGAGCAGGAATTGTGACAGGAATAGGAACCAAAATAGGGGACATAGGTTCATCTGTAGGACTATACCATAGACTATTTCAAGAAATGAAAACATGGAATGGGTGGCAGATTCTGTGGTAACCTTACAAAGCCAAATAAACTCCCTGGTGGCAGTGTCCCTCCAAAATAGGTGAGCCCTCAACCTCCTCACTTCAGAAAAAGGAGGGACTTGTATCTTTATGGAGGAGGAATTTTGTTATTTTGTAAACCTGTCAGAAATAGTTACAACTAAGGTTAAGGGACTCAAGGAAAGAATTCAATGTAGACAACAGGAAAATAATCAATCGAGAGAATGGGATCTCACAGACTGGGCATCCTGGTTCCCTGCCCTGGCAGGGCCCCTCTTTTCCATAATTTTATGTGTGACCATTGGCCCCTGTATACTAAATACCCTGGTAAGTTTCATTGGAAACACTGTTGCTCGCCAAACTGCAGCACATATTTTAACCCTCCGAGGGTACCAATCATTAGAACTAAAAAGTGATGCCTAATAAAAGATTTTTAAAAAGGCATCAAAGGGGGGAATGTTGGGAAAATGAATAAAGTTTACACAAGATGGCTGATGGGACTACAACAAGCTCTGGTCTCTGGCTTAGAAACCCCTCTTGCAGGTTCTTCTTGCCCTGTTTGCCCCACAAGTGAAACCACCCTCCCCGACAAATATGGAGTCTGACAACTATAAATTACACTTGCTGCTTGCATTCGGCGCTCAGAACTTTGGAGAAATGGTCTCCTCTGAGCCTGCCAGTGTTAAATAAATCTCTGATCCACCAAGATCTCTGAGTGCCACTTGGTTTTTCCGCCTGCATTCCAGACTGATTCAGTAACATCAGGACTCCACAATGAAAATCCTAGAGACTTCCAGGCTAGGACTCTCAGTCCCTCACAAGAAAACCTGCTTAGAAAATGATCAAGGGACTTGGAAGGGATGAATTTGGTCCAAATTCATTGTCTCAGATGACAATGGAATAAAACTCTGAATGAAGTGACTGGCACAACTCCCAGAGAAAGTTGAAATCCTGGGACTAGGGAAAACCTGGGCACTGTAGAGAAGTGGAACATATTTTACTTCCCCCTGGGAGTCCTAAAGTAGCATAAAATCCCTACATCTGAATTCAAACAGTGTAGGAAAGCTAGGACACCTGCCAGCTTTGCAGCTTTTCCTGCCAGCGGGTAAAAGCAGTATGATTTTGGGGGCAGAGTCTCAGTATGAGCTGATGCCCAAGGCTGTGGGACTGGGTTCTGAGTTTTAGGGTTCTGAGTCGTTTCTTTCATGTTTACCTGCTGTAAAATGGAGTGGACACACGGGAACACTTTGAGGCTCAGAAAGCAGGATGTTCAGGTAGTCTATGGCAGGGGCACAGAGCACAGCAATAAACACTGAACATACCGACACTGAACAAAAAAAAACTCCCCAAGTTTTTAGGAGGGAAGTATTTTCCTCTTGATATCAGAAATTAGTTGTTATGGGGGTAGAAAGACAATATTCATATAGGCTCGCTGGGAGTTAATCAGCTCCATCTGTGTGATGTTTTCCTCTGACTGTGGCCCTGAAGGCCACATCTCCATCAGCTTTTTGCACAGAAGTGAGGCCAAATGTCTCCCAACAAAATATCACCTGCCCTTACCCACAAGCAATTCTCTTATGCTTAACACAATCAAGTGCCCAATACCTCCTGTTCCCAAGGTAGATCTGGAAGATACCCAAGGGGCACCTGTTCCTAAAGCTATTCCAAACTTATGGGAACTTGGCATGACTCCACAATTAAAATTGGAGAAAACTGCTGCCAGACTCTGGCACTAAAAATCTCCCAGTGAACACACGGCTAGGATAAGTGTAAGAGAATTGAAAAGGATACACTGAGAGCTAGAGTTCACCATCTCATGTGAGAGCAGAATGAAGCTGTAGATAATGTTACAGGCACAATTCCCTGGGCAAGTTTGGTATCGAAGGAGTAAGAAAGACCTGTGGCCTGAAGAGAAGTGGAACATCTGCTAGCTATACCAGAGAGTTATGAAAGCAAAAATCATGCACCCCAACCAACTTCAAGTAGGTCTGGAATGTGTCAAGCCATCTCCAGCTTTCAAGCACTGCCTTTCTGTGGACAGATACCATTGTGAGTCACAAGGTAGGCTCTTGCTCCTGGCAAGTCTGCAGATTCGGGTTTGCTATTTCGGTCCTTGAGTATTTTTGTGCCCTAAGCTGCTCAGTGAATGGACTTGACATGCATGAACCCCGAGGGTCTCAGGAGGTCAGTAGTTCAGGCTTTCCTGAAAGAAGTGGACAGAGAGCAAGAAAATGGTCCTATGCCAACAGAACCATGCCAAAAACAGAGTTTTCCTGGCAGGAGGTCAATCTTTACTTTTTGATAGCAGAAATTAACTGCTATGTGATGACACGTGGTGTGAGTGCAGGCTCCCCAGGAATTACTGGGCACTGTCTGAGGACAGCCCTCTAGCTGCTGAATTTGACCCTAGTCCCTTGCTCCAGAAAGCATTTATGATCCTTCCCAACATCATCCGCAATCGTGCACATGCAAACCTCTTCTGCTGACCACATTCAAAGCCCCTGTGCCTCTTTTGGTTAAGGCTTGTCTTGCAGAAGTGTTCCATGGACTCCCGTTGCCCCAGCCTATTCCAGGTTACTGGGAACTAATCACAACTCTATGATTAAAATCAGAAAATGTTCCCCGATTATGTGTGTCAATGTCCCCTAATGCAATCTTCATTAATGTAAAAGCAAGGGAATCTGAAGGGAGGCACCGAGGGCCAAATGTCTTAATCTCAGAGGAAAATGGTAGAAAGCTTCACATGAGGGCACTAGCACTTTTCCCGAGGCAAGGTTGGTGTCATCGCCAACATAAGTGGGCTACGTCTAAGGGGAACATCCTTGAGCTAAACTTAGGGGCCCTGTGTGCAAAAGGTCTGTCACTCTTTTCCATTCCCTTCCTTCAGTGATATAACAGTGGTGGTTTGGAGGCTCTTGTCTGGCTCCTGACTCATATCCACGTCTGTGAAAATGAGTTCTGGTGTTTTAGTTACTATGTTTACTTTTTCTATCCTTACCTCTCCAAGTATAGACTTTGCATGGGCAAGCCATTAGAGTCTCAGAATGAAGTATGTTCAGGCATTCCAGGAGGTGGTGAGAGCAGGGAGTAACCATCTGGGCCAACACAATTCTGCTAAGCAATGAGTTCTCAGCAACAGAACAACCTTTCTTCCCCAACATCAACAACTAATATCTATGTGGCAGGACACCACTAGAGTGGGAACTTGACTAGTTTCTTGTCACTGTCTGAGGGAAGACCAGTCGCTGCTGACTCTAACCCCTAATCTCAGTCTTTTTTTGCCCCTGAAGCGAGGTGGGCTCTTTCCAGCACCACCTGCATCGAAGTGCATTTGGGTTTTATATTCTGTACTCTGTTTCACATCTAACCTGATTGTTTTGCAGCATATCTTTCTTTGGATTGCATTAAACACACAGTGACACATCACTCTTTGTTTTATGTCTTCAGCTATTTAGACAATAATATAACATTGGACTAAAGTGGGAAGCCTTCTGGAGGTTGAGCTTTGAGTCATTCTATGTGATCTCCAAACAGGTAACTGATATCTGACACAAGTATAGAAATACCTAAACTCACGTGAAAGGCAGTCTGTCATTTGTGGTTGTTGAATTCTGTCAAATTCTACTATCACATAGGAATAGTGAGTTTGAATGTTTTGAAACACTTCTGATTAGAAAATGTCGTAAAGAGCCATTGAATTTTCATGATATCACATTTTTCTCCCATTTTTTCTTAATGTATTCTAAATATTTGAGTGGCAAACAGTTGATTTTATATTACTGATGAACTCTAAGTATAAAGACAAAATAAAAACAAGCGTACTTGGAATACGTGAGTTGATCCCTGTAAATCAGGCTTTTGTGGGTTTTTTTGTTTTTCTTTTTTTTTTGTGGGTGCTCTTTGAAATATGTTCCACAATGAAGCCTCCAGCTTTGCTTTTCTTTTTCAGGATTAATTTGGCTATTTAGGCTCTTCGGTGATTCCATGCAAATTTTGGGATTGTTTGTTCTACCTGTGTAAAAGATGCTGGTGGTATTTGATAAGGATTACATTAACTCTGTAGATTGCTTTGGGTGTAAGAGACATTTTAACAATGTTTCCACTTCCAAACCATGAGCATGGAACTTTTTCTCATTTCTTTGTATCATCTTCTATTTCCTTCATAAGTTTTCAGAGTGCATATCTTATACCTCTTTGGTCAGGTTGATTTCTAAGTATTTTACAAAGTATCTTTGGTGAAATTGTCAGTGAGATTGATTCAGTGATTTCTTTTTCTGGGTGGGTGGGGTATGGGATAGATGGGTGATGGGTATTGAGGTGGGCACTTGTTATGAGCACTGGGTATTGCCTGTTCGAGATGAATCACTTAATTCTAATCCTGAAACCAATATTGCATGTTAACTATGTTAATGAATGAGAATTAAAAATTTGGCATACAACTGGAAAAAAATGAGCAGATTATTTTATCTTGCTATTTGTACACTCCCATTTTGACCCTGCTATCCCGACTCAGAATTTTATCTTGGAGAATTTAGCTCCTGCACACAATTTTGTTTTGGTATTGTGCTTAATAAACATGAAAATCAGACGTACGTGAACATAGGATGCCTTGGGATAAAGTGTTTTCAGGGAAAAAATAATAAAACACTTCAAATCCTTGATCAATTTAAAAAAGTGTAGCTCAACATACCCTTCTAGTTTATCTGAATTTATTTCATAATGAATGATTTTTCTTCAGGACCTATTTATTGTTATGTAAATGATTGGATGTTCTAGCCCCACCATAATGCATTAAGCATAGATTTTGCTTTTTTAAATTTTAAAAAAGGAAATTATATCCTGACATGTTAGAGCAGGGAGATCAATGATATGTGATCTCCACTGGTGGGTAAGCCATAATCAGTTATAGACTAGCCACATCTGGGGATCATTTATATGAAGAAGAAATATATCTGTAGTCTGTGTCACTGTTACTTTGACATCTACTGCAGGTGCCCAAACCTCACCTTTAAGCAAAGCAAGAACTTTGCCACTGGAGCACTGTGTCACTTTGGAAAGGATCTGTGTCCTTCTGGACATATCTCTGTATGCTTAGCAGCAGAGGCAGGTGTGGAAGTAGGCTCTATGATTCTGAGATATAGTGCTTCTGCTTGGTTGATATCTAGGCCTTCTCTTCTGGGAACTGTACGTGGTAGTGTGGTGGGTGCTTGCTCAATACCTACTTCTTGAGTGGAGCCTTTGCTGCATTACCGTGCCTCTTAAAACAGGGAGCACACTCATGCACTCTTGTGTTAGTGCTAGACATAAACCTGATTTTTCCTCCAAATTTTGGCTCCAAACGTTTGCCTGTTTTATGCAGGTTTTTAGGCACACAGGGACATTTAGTGTACAGGTGTGGCTGAACACTCCCCACCTGACACCCTATGCAGTGTTAAGGGAAGCTGACATCCCATCTTCTGGAGAACTTGCTTTTGTAGTTCTCCATGCAAGCTCTCATTGTAGAGTGACTGATCTGATCAAGAGACTAGGACTGGCCCAGGTCACAGGAGGTAGGAAGAGTCCAGAGGATAAGGCTGGGCTCTGCCTTTTTAGGCCATGGCTCAAATCCCTCCCATCAGGTTTGCTTTAGAAATGAGAGAGTCTAATGTTCTGGGAGGAATCGTGCCCACTTGCTCTCCATGTGTGGTCATTTTACCATCCAGTCCCCACATGTGCACTGTCACACACATACTGATGGTGCGTTCAAGAAAAATCAGACCTGGGTAAGTGACAAGAGAGAAAGAAGAAAGAAGATAGAGTTCTGCCATGGGGCTGCAGCATCCATTTTCTTAGCTGTGTGCTCAAAGGCCCAAACATGGTCAAGTAATTCCTGAAATTGGTAGGTTTCTGCTGGACACAGGGCCATTCTTAGCTCACCCCCAGAGGAAAGGACTAGGGTAGTGCAGTGTAACTCTGTGGTCATCTGGAATTATGATGAGCTAACTCCCCATAAAGTATACAATAAGTACAGAAGAAAAGGCTTCCATGTTATCCTGTAGTGTGTTGTTATCAGTGGGTTTCTCCAGGGTTAGGCTGACCTTCACACTGACACTTAACATCAACTGAGCCCTCTGTGCACATCTTCGCACTTCCAGAAGATAAGCCTTTACCATTTTCCTTGCCCTAACCATAACCCTAGCCACGGCCCTGAATGGGCCTGAATGCTAGGTCCGAGGAAACAATGGATTTGGAACACATGACTGACCCAAGTTGCTCACCCAAGTCCATTAGAAGAAATGGTGCCATTTGCAAAGACCACGATGGAGCCAGAGTGTATGATTCTGTGTGAAAACCCTATCCTAGGCCACATAATCAGCCTAGCCCTTTACCCCAAACCAAACCCTGATGGACACTCAGGCTCAATTGAGCCCTCCGTGTAGGTCTTTGCACTGCCAGCAGACAGACCTTTGCAATTTTTCACAGCCTAACCGTAATTCTAGCCATTGGGCTGGCGCTACTTGAGTCTGAGTGCTAGTTCCAAGGATACAACTGGATTGTGACACATGAATGATGCAAGATGACTTGGCTAGGAACAAAGATGGATGCAATGTCACTTGTAAGGACCAGGATGCAAGGACTGGCCTGCAGCTTTGAGAGCAGGATTCTAATCAAAATCCTAACTCTAGACCACAAAATCAGCCTAGCCCTTGAATTGAGACCAAAGCCTGTCACAAATCCTGATTTTTGCCCTCAATCCAGCCCTAGATGGAGGGTTCTGCATTGCTGAAAAATTGACCCCTACAAACTGCCAGGCCCTAACCCTAACCTTAGTCATGACTATCCCTACTCAGACCCGGATCTCAGGTCATACCAAACAAGGAATTTGGGACACAAGACTGATACAAGTTTACTCAGGAATAGAAAAGGAAGTTGTGCTGTTTTCAACAACTGGGATGGAGCTGGAGCGAAGGATTGTGGGCAAATACCCAACCTTAACCCTCACCATCACCTTAGAGGCCGAGGAACACAATCCATAAGCCTCACCCTCACCTAACACTCGCCCTCAACTCAACCCTTCGGGGAGTGCTCTGCACTACTGGCAAAGAGGTCACTACCATCTCCTGGTCCCTAATGTTAACATTTGCAAACTAGTTTCTTCCTAGGTGTCATTCAGAGTGAGTATCTCAGAGAAATATACATTCCTTTAAGTTGGGAAATCTGGCCAAGTCCTAATGTCTCTGGCATAATTGGGACACAGGACCCATCATTATTTACCTTTGAGAAGTATGCTGACAATGGGAGGCATAGGGTCTTCGAAAATGCCAGGCAGAGTGTCCATGTGCAGATAATGCCAGGCCTTAAGAGGGAGATGGCCTTACTTCTGGATGAAGGAGAAACTATATTAGACATCTCATTCCCAACTTTATCCTAATCTCCTCTGTAATGTGGAAGCTTGCCCTTCCTTATAACCCTTCCCACCCATTTTCTGTTTTCATAACTAGGTCATGGGTTACAACCAGGTGGAACCGGTCTGTCAGCCACACAGCTGCATCTAGGATTTGTGGAAAACTACCACTCTGGTCCTGTGCTATGTGAGAGCAATCATTTCCTTCATCTCAAAGAAGAATGACCCTCCTGTCGATGAGCACCTGTTTGGCGATGGTAATCCCCATGGTGGGTGGCCAACTTGCCTCCCTCCCTGGCTGACTGAAATGTCTTCATCCTATGAGGCAGGTGGATCAGGCATGCACAGGAGACTTCAGGACAATTCAGCCCAAAAAATCCCTTACAAGGAATACTGCACCATGACTTGGTGACAATACCTAAAGCACCAACAGGACACCTAACCTGCTATCACTGAATCACTTCCCTGTGTCCTGATGGGTAGGGAATACAAACGAGCCAAGGTCAGGAGCCTTCCTTCTCTTTCTTAAAGAAAAGTGCAAGCCTTTTGCCACATGGGAACCCAGGTGTAAGTAATTAATGCTTCTCTTTGCCCCTTCCCGCCGGTATTTCTTACTAGAGACAACAGCTAGCCTCTCAGGAGATGGTGCTAGGAAAGTCCTTCTCAGCTTCATCTTGCTCTCCTTTGTAATGAAACACTTTGGCCCTTTGCCTATTTATTTCTATCCTTTTGCTCCTTTCTTCAAACTAACATCTCTCTGGAGTCCATTCAGATTCAGTGTCTCAGAGCAATATCTTCCAATTTAAACTGGGGCCTCTGGCTGAGTGCTGGTGACTGGCATAGATTGGCAGCAAGACCTCTTGGAACTTCCTATGAGAACTCTGTTCACAATGAGAGGTGTAGGGCATATGAAGGTGCCAAGATGGATATGGATAGATGTGGGTAGGTACTCATGAAAGTTTGGAAAGGGACTGGTCTTACACATGGAGCAAAGAGAAATGAAGGTAAGATAAACGTGGCTAGCATAACTCATTACCATCAGTAATGTAGAGACTTGGTATCCCTTGTAGCCATTCCCACCAATTTGCAATTTTCTAAGTCCTGGGTCATATTCAGGGACAACTGGGCCGTCATTCACTTCACACATGCAGAACGCAAAGATTGGTGCTAAACTGCCACTGTGGTCCATTGCTATGTGAGAGCAAACACTAACTTCAAATCAAAGGAAGGATGGCCTTCTTTTCACTGAGTGCTTTGCGCTTGGCCAGCTCTGCTTAAATGCAGTAAATGGAAGACATGCCTTCATTCTGTATCAAACATGATTCCCATATGCACACTATTCTTCAGACCTGGTGAGCACAAAAAAGTCCCTTTGAAGAACTACTGTATCAGGTCCAGGTTCCAAACACTTGATAACCAGCTGGGAGCAGGACACCCTTGCCTCTATGTCAATGGTGCATTTATTTCCTTATGGCAGGGACAGGAAAAATCGCCAAATACAGCTTTTCCTGTTTGTTAATGAAAATATGGAACTCCTGCAAATTTTCACTTTCATGTACAACCAATGGAGGTTTCCTTTTCCACCAGCTCTCAGGCATTCTTTTCTGCCCAGAGAGCCAGCCTGCCAGGAGACAGGAGTAGGCACTGAATTCTAACTTTAGCCCATTCTCTTCTGTAATGAACAGCTTTTGTCTTCCAGGTGCCTATGTGCATTTTATAGCTCTATTTTCCAAACTAGGTTCTACCCGGGAGCCATTCAGAGCAAGAGCCTCAGAAGAATGCACTCTTTTTAAACTAGAACATTGCAAGGTTTTTATTAAGAAAGGATGTTGAATTTTGTCAAATGCTTTTCCTGCATAGACAGGATCATATGGTTCTTTTCTTTTATTAATATTATGTATCACATTGATTTATTTCTGAATGTTGAACCAGCCCTGCAGCCCAGGAATGAATCCCACTTGATCATGGTGAATAATTCTTTTTATATGCTGTTGAATACGATTTGCTAGTATCTTACTAAGAATTTTTGCATCCACATTTATCAGGGATATTGGCCTGTAGTTATCTTTTTTTACTGGGTCTCTGTCTGGTTTGAGAATCAAAGTCATGCTGGCTTCATAGAATGAGTCTGCAAGTTTTCCTTACCTTTCTATGTTTTGGAACAGGTTGAGAAGAGTAGGTATTATCTCTGCATTAAATGTCTGGTAGAATTCCCTAGGGAAGCCATCTGGTCCTGGACTCTTATTTGTTGGAGGTTTTTGATAATTGATTCCATTTCTTCGCTGGTTATAGGTCTGTTCAAGTTTGCTATTTCTTCCTGTTTGAGTTTTGGAAGTGTATGGGTGCTTAGGAATTTGTCCATTTCTTCCAAGTTTCGTTTGTTGGCGTATAATTTTTCATAGTATTCCCTGATGATTACTTATATTTCTGAGGCACTGGTTGTAATAATTCCATTTTTATTCTTGATTTTATCTCTTTCGGTCATCTCCTTTTTCTTTTTGAGAAGGCTGGCTAGAGGTTTATCAATTTTGTTTATTTTTTCAAAAAAACAACTAGGTTTCATTGATCTGCTCCAGTTTTTTTAGATTCTGTATGGTTTATTTCTGCTCTGGTTTTATTATTTCTCTTCTTCTGCTGGGTTTGGGGTGTCTGCTGTTCTGCTTCTAGTTCCTTTAGGTGTGCTGTTAGATTTTGTATTTATGATTTTTCTTGTTTCTTGAGATAGGCCTGGATTGCAATGTATTTTCCTCTTGGGACGGCCTTTGCTGCATCCCAAAGCGTTTGGATTGTTGTATTTTCATTTTCATTTGTTTCCATATATTTTTTTAATTTCTTCTCTAATTTCCTGGTTGACCCATTCATTCTTTAGTAGGGTGTTCTTTAACCTCCATGCTTTTGGAGGTTTTCCAGACTTTTTCCTGTGGTTGATTTCAAGTTTCATAGCATTGTGGTCTGAAAGTGTGCATTGTATGATCTCAATTCTTTTATACTTATTAAGGGCTGTTTTGTGACCCAGTATGTGCTCTATCTTGGAGAATGTTCCATGTGCACTCGAGAAGAAAGTATATTCTATTGTTTTGGGATGCAGAGTTCTAAATATATCTGTCAAGTCCATCTGATCCAATGTATCATTCAGGGCCCTTGTTTCTTTATTGATTCTGTGTAGATGATCTGTCTATTGTTGTAATTGGAGTATTAAGGTCCCCTGAAATTACATTCTTATCAATAAGGTTGCTTACATTTGTGATTGTTTTATATATTGGGGGACTCCCATCTTGGCGCCTAGACATTTATAATTGTTAGCTCTTCCTGAAGGATAGACCCTGTAATTATTATATAATGCCCTTCTTCATCTCGTGTTACAGACTTTAAAGTCTAGTTTGTCAGATATAAGTAGGGCTACTCCAGTTTTCTTTTGACTTCCAGTAGCATGATAGTTCTCCATCCCCTCAGTTTCAATCTGAAGGTGTCCTCAGGTCTAAAATGAATCTCTTGTAGACAGCAAATAGATGGGTGTTGTTTTTTATCCATTCTGATACCCTATGTCTTTTGGTTGGAGCATATAGTCCATTTATATTCAGTGTTATTGAAAGATAAGGGTTTAGAGTCATTGTGATGTCTGTAGATTTCACGCTTGTAGTGATATCTCTGGTACGTTTTAGTCTTTGCAACATTTAACTCACAGAATCCCCCTTAGGATCTCTTATAGAGCTGGTTTGGTGGTGATGAATTCCTTCAGTTTTTGTGTTTGGGTAAATCTTATCTCTCCTTCCATTCTGAATGTTAGACTTGCTGGATAAAGGATTCTTGGCTGCATATTTTTTTCTGTTCATCACATTGATTTCCTGCCATTCTTTTCTGGCCTGCCAAGTTTCAGTAGATAGGTCTGCTACTACTTTTATGTGTCTGCCTTTGTAAGTTAGTGTCTGTTTATCCCTACCTGCTTTCAGAATTTTCTCTTTATCCTTGTATTTTGCCAGTTTCATTATGATATGTTGTGGAGAAGATTGATTCAAGTTATGTCTGAAAGGAGTTTTCTGTACCTCTTGGATTTCAGTGCCTTTTTCCTTCCCCAGATCAGGGAAGTTCTTAGCTATGATTTAAGTACACTTTCAGTCCATTTCTCTCTCTCTTCCTCTTCGGAATTCCTATGATATGGATATGGTTGTGCTTGATTGCATCACTTAGTTCTCTAATTCTCCCCTCATACTCCTGGATTTTTTTTATATCTCTTTTCTCAGCTTCCTCTTTTTCCATAATTTGTCTCCTAGTTCACCTACTCTCCTCTGCCTCTTCAATCTGTGCTATGGCTGTCTCCATTTTTTTTTTGGCACATCATTTATAGCATTTTTTAGTTCCTCATGACTATTTTTTAGGCTCTTCATCTCTGTAGCAATAGATTCTATGCTGTCCTCTATACTTTTTTCAAGCCCAGCAATTAATTTTATTACTATTATTCTAAATTCTTGTTTCTTATATTGCTGAAATCAGTTATGATCAATTCGTTAGCTGTCCCTACTTCCTGGAGTTCCTTTTGAGGAGAATTCTTCCATTTTGTCAGTTTAGCTAGTTTTTTGTCCCTTATGCTTTTTAAAAGCTTGGGTTCTCTGTACCTGTGAGCACTGCTATATTAATGGAGGGTATACACTGTCCAGAGCCTGGCCCTTCAGAAGGTATTTTTTAAGGGGTTGTTACTTGCTCTCTTTTGTTGTGACTTTGGTTATTTTATTACCCTACTCATAGTAATATATTGTACCCTCCACCAGGTGTGCTTTGATTTGTTCTTGCACTAGTCCTGTAAAGGAGAACAGACAAACAGGAGACAAAATACACAAACACACAAGTAAATAACACAAACAAATAAACAAAAACAACCTAAAGAGTAAAAATAAAAAACCCAAAACACTGGCTACAAGTAAAGAAGAGAGTGGGGGGTGGTGCTGAAGGAAAAGCACATACAAAGGGAGAAATGACAGGAGTGGGGAGGGGGGATAAAAAAAATAAATGTTGATTAGGCAGAGAGACTAAAAGGCTTAATCCAGAAAGAGAGAGACAGGAAAATAAAGAAGGAGGTGGGGAAAACAAAACCAAGATAAAATACCCAGGCAGAAAAACTATATGGCTTGATTATTCCTGAGAGAAAAGAGTGTAAAGAAAGAGGTATAGAACATATATCAAGACAATGGATTAAATATGTCTCTTTAGACAGACCAATAACCAGAGTAGCCTAGGGGAGGGAAGAGATAAGGAGGAGAAATGGGGAGGGGAGAATATATCTTTGTATCCAGAATTGATCTAGAGTTAATCCAGGCAATGCTGCATCACTTGTAGGTAATAGCTGTCCACAGGGTCTGTGCTGCTCTGATGGATACGCAGTTACCCAGTGCAAAGGGGCATGGTTTGGTGGAATCTGAACCCACCTCCTCTGTGGGTCCAGGAATGATCCCAGAGGCCTTGCCTTGGTGGTGGTGGGGGTGGGGGGAGGGGAAAATGGTGATTCCCTAGTCTTCTCCACGGAGCAGGACCAGGTGGACTCCTTTAGAGTGGCCCTCACTGTGCAGCAGGTGTAGATGGGCAGTCCTTCTCTATCAGCCAACTGCCCCGACCCTGGGCTTGGCTAGGATTCAAAGTCCCACTCTATGCGCTCTGCCACTGTGGAAGTGCCTCTCAGTGCAGTGATATGTGGTCCTGGCTGCTTTGTCTGTGTCACTGAACTTCAGGGAGGACTGTCTTCTACTGCACACTGAGCCACTGCCCTGGCGGCCGTGAGCCCCCAGGGTGGTGGATGTAGACAGGCTTTATCTTTTCTCACAGCGTGCCAGGGAAATGACCACATTATCCTCCTGTACACTGAGGCCTAGGCCCAGCCACTGCACCCAAGGGTGGCAGATGCAGACATGTTCTGTGCAGACATCTTTCACCTAACATCTGGTGTAACAACGTTAGAGGTGTTGGAACACCTATGTGGGGGGAGGTTATGTGGAGAGTGAAGTGCCATGTACACAACTCAGTCAATCTGTACTCTACGGAAACCATATTTCCACTAACCTCTGGCTCCACTAACGTGGAAGTGTTGGAAAACCCATGTGGGGCCTAGAAGGAAAGTGCCCTACCCTCAACTCTGTGAAACAACACTGTGGGGAAACCATCTTTCCACTCACATCTTGTTTCACTAAGTAAGAAGTGTTGGGAAACCTGTGGGGGCTTAGGCAGAAAGGGTCATACACTCCACTCTGTCAAGCAGCTTTTGGGGAAACCACCTTTCCACTACCTTCTTATTTCACTATGTTAAAGTGTTTGAAAAACTGCTGGGAACGAAGATTCGCCTTCAACGGCATTCTCGAATTTCTCAGAATTCTCGATTCAGAGAAAACATACTGTCGAGAAACCATCTTTAAACTCACATCTGGCTTCTCTAAGTTAGAAGTGTTTGAAGAACTTACGCAGGCCTATGCAGAAAGGGCCGTATACCCAATCCTGAGAAACAACACTGTAGAGAAACCAGCTTTCACCTAATATGTGGTTTCGCTCAGTGAGAACTGTTTGAAAACCTACGCGGGACCTACAGGGTAAGTGTCATATACTCAACCCTGTGATACAACACTGTGGGGAAAATATCTTGTAACTAGCCTGTCGTTTCACTACGTGAGAAGAGTTTGACAACCTATGCAGGAAATGATATGGAAAGTAACATATACCAGCCATCACAAAAGACTCCTGTGGAGAAAACATCTTTCAATTAACATGTTTCACCAATTTGGAAGTTTTGAGAACCTATGCAGGGCCTCCAAGGTCACTGCCGTATACTCATCTCTGGGAACCAACACGGTGGGAAAGCATCCTTTGAACTAACATCCAGTTTCACTGTTAGAAGGGTTTGAAAAATTATTCAGGGACTGTGCAGAAAGAAAGTGCCATATATTCAACTCTGTCAAAACGGCATTTTGGGGAAACCGTCTTTCAACTAACATCTTGTTTCTCCATGTTAGAAGCATTAGAAAAACTCCTGGGAACAACGACAAACGTGCCATACATTCAACTCTGTGAAATAACACTGTGGGGAAACCATCGTGTGGTTAACATCTTGTTTCACTGAGTTAGAAGTGTTTGAAAACGTAGGCGGGGACTATGTGGAAAGTGCCATATATTCAACTCTGTCAAACTGCACTTTCAACTAACGTGCAACACACAAGAATTACACAGAAACCCACACATATATCACACATACCACCGTACCCAAACAGACAACACACAGACCCAAAACATTTAAGGAAAACACACCACACACGGCCACCCGTGCAATACACTCAAGACACTTATAACACACATACACGCACACCCTGCACATTCCACACACCTGGCACGCTGCATTGGCCACCTTCCTACGACATACACACCTGCATGACACATACACCATCTACACATGCATACATCACACACACCTCATGCTCACCACACACTCACCATGCATATGCCACAAACATATCCAACACACATCACACATGCCCCACACACCCAAAGTTATCACCCTCGCACAGTATTACCACACTCAATACATATACAGCACACAGTTTCCAAACAAACCACTGCTCGTATACCACACATACACCCTCCACATACACACCCCACACCCCAAACCTACATCACTTATATGGAAGACAGATGTTCCTTACTCTACACATCGACTACAAGGACACCACACACACTGCACATAGAGACACAAATGTGACACATATGCCACACAATCCACATCACTCCTACACTGAACACACAACAGAGTACAAACATACCTCGCATGACACTTGAATACCACAAAAACACCTCACCCAGTCACCACATACACACCAAACCACTTACACATCACACAGATATCTTCCACACACCACTTACTACACCTAATACACGTACCACACATATACACACCGTACACACATATAGCACACAAACACACTCCATATATACACCAAATACATGCCAAACATATACCACACACAACGCACTTATACTACACAGACACCACATCTACAATACACACACCATGAGAATCCATACATCTATGAAATACGGACACCACGCACACCACACACACCACACTTATACTGCCCAAACGCCACCCATGTGCCACACCACAAAACCACACGTGCACCACATACAAAACACACATGCCATAGAAAGACCATACACACACATACGTTCTATACGGCGCATACATAGCTGATACACTACAATCACAACACATATAGGACACTTGAAGACAACACAGAAGGACACATACAGCACCTACAAAACACTGACACAACATATACACACCACATTCACCACACAAATAACATACACAGACACAAACAATATATAAAACATACGTGCCCTCCATACTTTAGAGATGTAAGATGTTAGCTAAAAGATGGCTTCTGCAATGTGCAGTTTGACAGAGGGCCCGACGGGTTTCTCAAACACTTCTAACAGTGAAACCAGGTGTTCGTTGAACCTGTTTCCCCACAGTGTTGTTTCACAGAGTTGAGTATATGGCACTTTGGCTGTAGGCGCCGCACGGTTTGCAACCACATGTAACATAGTGAAGTAAAATGTCAGTGGAAGGACGGCGTCCCCAAAGTCTTTGCCAGAGTGCAGTGTAAGATACTTTCAGGGTAGGCTCCGCATAGGTTTTCAAACACGGAGGTTTCAAAACACGGAGGCTTTTTATTTTGATGAGGTCTCAATAGTTCATTTTTTTGTTTCCCTTGCCTCCAGAGACATGTTGAGTGAGAGGTTGCTGCTGCCAAGATCAAAGAGGTTTTTGCTTGTCTTCTCCTCAATGATTTTGATGGCTTCCTGTCTTACATTTAGTCTTTCATCCATTTTGAGTTTATTTTTGTGTTTGGCATAAGAAAGTGGTCCAGGTTCATTCGTCTGCATGTCACTGTCCTGTTTTCCCAGCACCACTAGCTGAAGAGACTGTCTTTATTTCATTGGATATTCTTTCCTGCTTTGTCAAAGATTCGTTGGTCATACGTTTGTGGGTGCATTTCTGGGTTCTCTATTCTGTTCCATTGATCTGTCTGTTCTTCTGCTGGTACCATACTGTCTTGATGATTACAGCTTTGTAGTATAGATTGAAGTCTGGGATTGTGATGTCTCCTGCTTTGGTTTTCTTTTTCAAGATTGCTTTGGTTATTTGTGGTCTTTTCTGGTTCCATACAAATTTTAGGATTATTTTTTCTAGCTCTGTGTGAAGAATGCTGGTGTTATTTTGATAGGGATTGCATTGAATATGTACATTGCTTTGGTAGTATCGACATTTTAACAAAATTTGTTCTTCCTACCAAGGAGCATGGGATCATTTTCCATTTGTTGGTGTCCTCAATTTCTTTCATAAGCTTTCTATAGTTTTCAGTGTATAGATTTTTCACCTCTTTGGTTAGGTTTATTCCTAAGTATTTTATGTTTTTTTTTTAATTTCTGTGCATTGATTTTATATCCTGCAACTTTGCTGAATTCATGATTCAATTCTAGCAGTTTTTTGGTGGAATATTTTGGGTTTTCCATGTAGAGTATCATGTCATATGCAAAGAGCGAAAGTTTGACCACTTCCTGGCTGATTTGGATTCCATTTATTTCTTTGTGTTGTCTGATTGTAGAGGCTACGACTTCCAACACAATGTTGAATAACAGTGGCGACAGTGGACATCCCTGTCTTCTTCCTGACCTTAGGGGGAAAGTTCTCAGTTTTTCCCCATTGAGGATGATATTAGCATTGGGTCATTCATATACGGCTTTTATGATCTCGAGGTATGCTCCTTCTATCCCTACTTTCTTGAGGGTTTTTATCAAGAAAGGATGTTGTATTTTGTCAAATGCTTTCTCTGCATCTATTGAGAGGATCATATGGTTCTTGTCCTTGTATTGATGTGATGAAACACGTTGTTTTGTGGATATTGAACGAGCCCTGCATCCCAGGTATAAATCCCACTTGGTCGTGGTGAATAATTTTCTTAATGTATTGTTGGATCCTGTTGGCTAATATCTTGTTGAGGATTTGGGCATCCATGTTCATCAGGGAAATTGGTCTATAGTTCTCCTTTTGAGTGGGGTCTCTTTCTGGTTTGGGAATCAGGGTAATGCTGGCTTCATGGAAAGAGTTTAGAAGTTTTTCTATTTTTTAGAACACATTCAAGAAAATAGGTGTTAACTCCTCCTTAAATGTTTAGTAGAATTCCCCTATAAAGTCATCTGGTCTTGGACTCTTGTTTTTTGGAAGTTTTTTTTTTCCAACGTTTTTTATTTATTTTTGGGACAGAGAGAGACAGAGCATGAATGGGGGAGGGGCAGAGAGAGAGGGAGACACAGAATCGGAAACAGGCTCTAGGCTCTGAGCCATCAGCCCAGAGCCCGATGCAGGGCTCGAACCCACGGACCGCGAGATAGTGACCTGGCTGAAGTCGGACGCTTAACCGACTGCGCCACCCAGGCGCCCCTGGAAGATTTTTGATTACTAATTCGATTTCCTTACTGGTTATGGGTCTGTTCAAATTTCTATTTCTTCCTGTTTCAGTTTTAGTACTGTGTAGGTTTCTAGGAATTTGTCCATTTCTTCCAGATTGCCCATTTTATTGGCATATAATTCCTCATAATATTCTCTTAGTATTGTTTTTATTTCTGCTGTGTTGGTTGTGATCACTTCTTCTTTCATTCTTGATTTTATTTATTTGGGTCCTTTCCTTTTTCTTTTTGATCAAACTGGCTAGTGGTTTGTCAATTTTGTTAATTCTTTCAAAGAATCACATCTGGTTTCATAGATCTGTTCTACTGTTTTTTTTTATTTTGATAGCATTAATTTCTGCTCTAATTTTTATTACTTCCTCTCTTCTGCTGCTTTTGGGTCTCATTTGCTGTACTTTTTCCAGCTCTTAAAGGCATAAGGTTAAGTTGTGCATCTAAGATCTTTCTTCCTTCTTTAGCAAGGCCTGGATTGCTATATACTTCCCTCCTTTCACCACCTCTGTGAATCCCTGAGGTTTGGGGTTGTGGTGTTATTGTTATTGGCTTCCATGAGGTTTTTAATTTCCTCTTAAATTTATTGTTTCACCATTCATTCTATAGTAGAATGTTCTGTAGTCTCCAAGTATTTGTTAACTGTCCAATTTTTTTCTTGTGGTTGATACTGAGTTCATAGCGTTCTGCTCCTAAAATATGCATTGCTTTGTCTCAGGCTTTTTGTACTTGTTGAGGGCTGATTTGTGTCCTATTATGTGGTCTATTCTAGAGAACGTTCCATGTGCACTGGAGAAGTATGTATATTACGTTCCTTTAGGATGAAATATTCCAGAGTGCTGAAAATGGCGTCCCCATCTCCCCAGTCTCTAGTATCCGAACTCTCTTCTCCCTGATGAGTAATCAAGCACCCGTCCTTTGTCTTCGACTTCTGTCCACTCCCTGCTTTTACACAGTCCATGACCACACTCCAGGCAGCACCTCCATCCTCAGTTTTGTTTCAGATGTGGCTGTTTTTCCCTACCCCTTACGTCTGAGGGACTGAAGCTTTGACCTGTTTTGCCCCTCTGCAGGAGAGTCTCACCAAGCAATGGCTGGGTGCTGGCTACACCCAGGAATGTTTGCTGGACTGTGCTGCTGCCAATGCCCAGAGACTGCATTCAGGTGCCAGCCCACCCTAGAAAAACTTTGCAAGATCGTGTAGAAGAAGCGTTTCAAGGATTATGGAAAATAACAGCACACATCTGGCACCAGACTTCACACTTAATGACCTTGTTCCAACACCAGCAAGTGGTTGTTCTCCTGGGTCCACTAGGCCTTGCCTTTGTGGGACCCACACAGCCTCTACCAGGTGTCCTCCCAGCAGGGGAACCAGCTCTCCCCGTGTGGCCCTAAGACCTCTGGACTCTGCTCTTCTCCCGGGGATTCACCCTTCCCACTAGAGCACCACCAGGTATTGAGCTGTGGAGTTTTAGACTCTGTACTTCTCCTGTTTATAGAGTCTTAATGGAATTTAATCCCTCTCCTTTCTCCCTTTTTAGTTCTGTCCCTGCAGCTGTTTCCACTTTTCCACTTTCTCTCCAGCTGCTTTTGGGAGGGGGGTGTTTTACCATACTCTCACCCATCTCCATCCTCTCCCTGCATACAAAATCAGCTCCCTGCCCTCCACAGTTTCTCACACCCTCAGTTCACCTCTCTGTGCTGTGTACTTGCTGAGTTCTGTGGTTCAGGTTGTGCAGATTGTTGTGTTAATCTTCAGATCAGTTTTCTAGGTGTGCAGGATGGTTTAGTGTTGGTCTGGCTGTATTTCATGGATGTGAGACACATAAAAATCTTCCATGCTGTTCTGCCATCTTGGCTCCTCCCAACACCAGTATTCTTCACAGATCTAACGAACAATCCTAAATTTTGTATGGAACCATAAAAGACCCCGCATAGTCAAATAATGTTGAAAAGGAAAACCAAAGTTAGAGGCAACTTTATTCTGGACTTCACACTGTATTACAAATCTAAAATCATCAAGACAGTATGGTACTGGCACAAATACAGACACATAGATCAATGCAACAGAATGTAGAACCCAGAAATGGACCCACAGATGTATGACCTGCTAATCTGGGACAAAAAGGGAAAGAATATCCAATGGAAAAAAGAAAGTTTCTTCAACAAATGGCGCTGGGGAAACTGGACAGTGACATGCAGAAGAATGAAACTAGACCACTTTCTTACACCATACACAAAAATAAATTCAAATGGATGGAAGATCTAAATGTGAGACAGGAAACCATCAAAATACTACAGGAGAACTCAGGCAGCAACCTCTTTTACCTCTGCTGCAGCAACTTCTTACTAGACACATCTCTGGAAGCAATGGAATTAAAAGCAAAATGAACTATTGGGACCTCATCAAGATAAAAAGCTTCCACACAGCAAGGGAAACAATCAACAAAACTAAAGGCAACTTACAGAATGGGAGAAGACATTTGCATATGACATATTGGATAAAGGGTTAATATCTTAAATCTATAAAGAATTGAAAAACTCAACACCCAAAAAAAGAACCCAAATAATCCAGTGAAGAAATGGGCAAAAAAACATAGACACTTTTCTAAAGAAGACATCCAGATGGCTAACAGACACATGAAAAAACATTCAATGTGACTCATCATCAGAGAAATAAAAATCAAAAACACGCTGAAATACCACCTCACACAGATGTTGCTGAGGATGTGGAGAAAAGGGAAAACTTTTGCACTGTTGGTGGGGATGCAAACTGGTGCAACTTCTCGGGAAAACAGTCTGGAGGTGCCTCAAAAACTTAAGTACAGAACTATGCTACCACTCACCAATTGCACTACTAGGTATTTATCCAAAGGATACAAAAATGCTTATTTGAAATGGCACATGCATGCCAATGTTTATAGCAGTGCTATCAACGATAGTCAAATTATGGAAAGAGTCCAAATGTTCATCATCTGATAAATGGATGAAGAAAATGTTGGTATACATATACAATGGAATATTACTTGGTGATAAAAGAATGAAATCCTGACATCTTCAACAAAGTGGATAGAATTAGAGTGTAGTATTATAAGTGAAATAAGTCAGTCAGAGAAAGACAAACGTATGATTTCACTCCCATGTGGAATTTAAGAAACTCAACAGATAAACATAAAGGAAGTGAAGGAAAAATAAGATAAAAACAAAGGGGAGGCAAACCATAGGAAACTTTTAAATACAGAGAACAAACTGGTCATTGCTAGAGGGGATGTGAGGGGATGGGCTAAATGGGTGATGGGCATTAAGGAGCGTGCTTTGGGGGATGAGCACCAAGTTTTATATGTAAGTGATGCATCACTGGGTTTTAATCCTGAAACCAATACTACACTGTATGTCAAGAAACTTGAATTTAAATAAATAAATTTAAAAAGGAATAACAATTCTCTAACTTGTTTTTCGATGCCAGAAGTAGAAGTCCATATCTGTTGTTTGTTTATTTATTTATTTTAGAAGCAAATCATGAAACAGACTCTTAACTATAGAGAACAAGCTAACAGTTTCTGGAGGCAAGGTTTGCAGTGTTAAATGGGTGATGGGTATTGACAGCAGTTGTGAACATGTGTGGGTGCATATATATATGTAGGTATATATAATATATATTATAAATATATTTGTATACTAAATTATATGTTATATATATCTATTATGATTATAGATTATATTTATGTTTTTAACTTACTTTGAGAGAGAGAGAGCAAGTGGGTGAAAGACAGAGAGAGAGGGAGAGAGAGAATCCCAAGCAGGCTCCACAGTATCAGCACAAAGCATGATGCAGAACGTGAGCACACAGTCCATGAGATTATGAACTGAGCTGAAATGAAGTCAGACACCTAGCCTACTGAGCCACCAGACACCCCTATATTGTATTTACAAATATATATTTTTGGTTCAAATTTGTGTGTGTGTATGTATATATATATATTTAGAGAGAGAGAGAGAAAGACCATCTCAATAGATTTAGGAAAAGCACGTGACTGGGGCATATATATATAATTTAAATTTTATTTAAAATCAATGAGTTAAATATCTTTACAAAAAATACAAAAATACACAAAATAACAGCAAATGAAATGTTAAATATGTGTTATATGTCAGTGATGAATCACTGAATTCTACTGCTGAAACTAATATTAGATTATTACAAGTTTGAGGTGAAATCACATTGTAGTTTTGATTTGCATTTCCCTGTTGATGAGTACTGTGAGCATCTTTACATGGGCCTGTTGGTCACCTAGCTGTCTTCCTTGGAGAAATATCTGTTCATTTTTCTGCCTATTTTTAATTGGATTATTTTGGGGGGTTTTGATTTGTAACAGTTCTTTACATATTTTGGATTCCAACCTTTTTATCAGGTATGTCATTTGCACATGTCTTCTTCCATTCAGTGCGTTGCTGTTTTTATTGTTCATTTTTACTTTGCTGTTCTGAAGTTTGTTGTTTTGTTTTGTTTAATTTTTCATAGTCCATAGTTTATTTTTGTTCTTATTTCTCTTGTCTCAGGGGACATATCTAGAAATATGTCTGTGAGAAATTACTGTCTGTGTTCTCTTCTAAGATTTTTATGGTTTCAGGTCTCACACTTAGGTCATTAATCCATTTTGAGTTTACTTTTGTATATGGTGTAAGAAGTAGTCCATTTACATTGTTTCATATGTAGCTGACCAATTTTCCCCATACCAGTTGTTGAAGAGATTGTCCTTTTACCATTGAAAATTATTTCCTGGTTTGTTGCAGATTATTTTAAAATAAAGTTGTGGCTATATTTCCGGGTTTCCTATCCTGTTCCATTGATCTATGAGACCATTTTTGTGTCAGTACCTTACTGTTTTGATTACTACAACTATAATATAAATTGAATTCAAGAATTGTGATACCTCCAGTTTTGCTCTTCTTCTTCAATGTTCCTTTGGCTATTCAGGGTCTATTGTGGTTCCAAATAAATTTTAGAATTCTCTGTTCTAGTTCTGTGAAAAATTCTGTTGGTATTTTGATAGGGATTAAATAAAATGTGTAGATTGCTTTTGGTAGTATATACATTTTAATGATATTTGTTCTCCCAATCCATGAACATTTCCTTGTGTCATCTTTTATTTCTTTCACTAATGTCTTGTAGCTTTCGAGTACAGATTTTTCACCTCTTTGCTTAAGTTTATTCATAGGTATCTTATAATTATAAATGAAATTCTTTTTAAATTTCTCTTTCTGCAGCTTCATTATTAGAGTATAGAATGCAACAGATTTCTGAACATTGATCTTGTATCCTGCAACATTACTTAATTCATTTATCAGTTCTAGTAGTTTTTGATACAGTCTTTAGGGTGACACACACACACATGGCACCATGTAACATGCAAATGAGTGAGTTTTATTTCCTTTTCTTTATTTTTTGAAAGTTTTACTTGATTTTTACCAATTGGGATGCCACTCTTTTTTTATTGGTGTGACTAGCACTTCCAGTACAATGTTGAATAAAAGTGCTGAGAGCGGATATCCTTGTCATGAGAAATTTAGGGTTAAAACTCTCAGTTTTTCCTCATGAGTATGATGTTCACTGTAGGTTTTTCATATAGGACTTTTATTATGTTGATGAATGATCTTTCTGAACCTAATTTGTGAGGGCTTTTACTATGAATGGGTGTTGTACTTTGTCAAGTGCTTTTTCCTTTTTTTCTTAAACTTTTTAATGTTTATTTATTTTTGAGAGAGAGACAGCACAAGTGGGGGAGGGGCAGAGATAGAGGGAGACACAGAATCCAAAGAAGTCTCCAGGCTCTGAGCACAGATCCCGACACGGGGCTCAAACCCATGAGCTGTGAGATCATGACCTGAGCCAGAGTCTAATGCACAACTGAGCCACCCAGGTGCCCCAAGTCAAGTGCTTTTTCTAAATCTATTGAGATGGTCTTATGATTTTCATCCTTCCTCTTATTGACGTGGTGTGTCATGTTTATGGATTTGTGAATATTGAACCATACTTGTAACTCAGGAATAAATCCCACTTGTTTGTGGTGAATGACTTTGTTTCCTTAAGTTTATTTATGTATTTTGAAAGAGAGAGAGTGAGTTGGGGAAAGGAAGAAAGAAAGGAGGAAAGAGAAAATCCTAAGCAGTCTCCATGCTGCCAGCATAGCGTGTCCTGTGAATGATTTTTTTAATATATTGTTGAATTTGGCTTGCTAATATTATGTTGATGTTTTATGGACCTATGTTCATCAGGTCTATTAACCTGTATTTCTCCTTTTTTGTGGTATATTTATCTGGCTTTGGTATCAGAGTGATATCTCATACAATGAATTTTTAAGATTTCTTTCTAATATTTTGTAGAATAGTTAAAGTAGAACAGCTACTAATTCTTCCTTAAATATTTGGTGAAAATTCCCTGTGAAGCTATCTGGTCGTAGGTTATGTTTGTTGAGAATGTTTTGATTACTGATTCAATTTCAGTGCTGGTAATTCGTTTGTTCAAATTTTCTATTAATTTATACTTTAGTTGTGATAGGTTACATCGTTCTAAGAGTTTATGCATTTATTCTAATTTTTTGGCTTAGACATTTTCATAACCTCTTATCATACATTTCATTGTATTTTTGTGGTGTTGGTTATTTATGCTTTCACTGGTGATTTTTTTCTTTAATTTCAGTCTTCTCTCTATACATACATCCTTTTGATGAGTCTGGTTAGAGATTTATCAATTTTGTTCATCTTTTCAATGAACAAGATCCATGTTTCCTTGATATGTTTTATTTTTTGTTTTATGGTTTTTGTTTTCGTTTCTATGTTATTTTCTTTTTCTGCTCTATGCTTTAGTATTTCTGCCTTCTACTGATTTTGGACTTTGTTTATTGTTCTTTTTATACCTCCTTTACGTGTAAGTTTTGATTGCTTACTTGAGTTTTTTATTTCTTGATATAGGACTGACTTGCTATAAACTTCCTTCTTAGAATGGCTTTTGCTGCATCCCAAAGCTTTTGGACCATAATGTTTTCATTTGTGTTTGTTGCTATGTACTTTTCGATTATTACAATTATTATTATATTATTATTTCTTGGCTTATCCATTCATTTTTTAGTAATACATGCTATTTAACCTCCATGTTTTTGTGTTCTTTACAGATTTATCTGGTGGTTGATTTATGATTTCATACTGTTGTGTTCATAAAAATGCATGAAATTGCTTCAATGTTTTTGAATTTGTTGAGACTTGTTTAGTGGCCTAATGTGCGATCTATTTTGGAGAATGTTTTATGTGCACTTGAAAGGAATGTGTATTCCAGTATTTTAGCATGGAATTTTATGAATATTTGTGTTCAATCCATTTGGTCCATTGTGTCATTCAATCTACTGTTTCCTTCTTTTATTGTCTGTTTGGATGATCTCTCCATCAATGTAAGTAGAGTGTTAAAGTCCTCAACTATTATTGTGTTACTATCAATTAGTTCTTTTATGTTTGCTATTAACTGTTTTATGTATTTGGATGTTCCCATGTGGGTGTATATATATTTACAGTTGTTATATCATCTTGTCAAATTGTCCCTCCTGTAATTATATGGTGCCCTTTGTCTTGCTGAGAACTCTGTTTTAAAGTGCATTGTTTTGTCTGATAGAGATATTATTCAACTTCCTTTTGACATCCATTTATATAATAAATATTTTCTATCCCCTCACTCTCAATCTGTAATTGTCTTTAGGTCTCAAATGAATCTCTTATAGGTAGTGTATAGATGAGTATTCTATTTTTATCCACTTTATTACCTATTTCTTTTGACTATTTTTTTCATTTTCATTTAAAGCAATTATTGATAGATATGTATTCACTGCAATGTTTTATTTGTTTTGTAAGGTTTTATTTATTTTGTTTTCCTCTGAACCTTTCTTCTTTTTCTCTCTTTCATGGTTTGCCTATTTTTTTCCATGATATACTTGGATTCCATGCTCTTTATGTTTTCCATATCTATTACTATATTTTGGTTTATAATTACCATTCAGTTTATATATAACATCTTATGCATAGAGTAGTCTATATGAAGCTGATGGTCCCTTATTTTTGAGTTCATTCTTTACTCTTCTCCCTCCCATGTTTCAGATATTACGTGTCATCTTTTATATCTTTTTATTTTGTCTTTCCTATTTTTCTTATTCTTAGTTATTTTTTTCCACTCACAGATTCCTCATTAACATTTCTTATAGGGTTAGTTTAATGGTCATGAATTGTTTTAAATTGTCAGATAAATTCTTTATCTTTCCTTCTATTGTTAAATATATCCTTGCTGTGTATATTATTTTTGGATGGAGATTTTTCCCTTTTATAACTTTTTTTTTTAACGTTTATTTATTTTTTGGGGACAGAGAGAGACAGAGCATGAACGGGGGAGGGGCAGAGAGAGAGGGAGACACAGAATCGGAAACAGGTTCCAGGCTCTGAGCCATCAGACCAGAGCCCGACGCGGGGCTCGAACTCCCGGACCGCGAGATCGTGACCTGGCTGAAGTCGGACGCTTAACCGACTGCGCCACCCAGGCGCCCCTCCCTTTTATAACTTTGAATATACCATGCCACTCCCTTCTGACCTGAAAAGTTTCTGCTGAAAAATCAACTGATAGCCTTATGAGGTTTCCTTTGTATGTAATTTTCTTATTTTCTCTTTCAACCTTTAACATTTTTATTACTTTTTTTGCCATTTTAATTACTATGTGTCTTGGTGTGGACCTCATTGTATTAAATTTGTTAGAGGATCTCTGAACCTCTTGAATCTGGATATCTATTTCCTTCCCCACATTCAGGACGTTTTCAGCCATTATTTCTTCAAATACATTTTCTGTCTTCCCCCTTTTGCCCCCCCCAACACACACACATTTTGTCTCTCTCTTCCTTCTTGAATCCTTATAATGAAAATATTACTCTTGATCAAGTCACTGATTTTTCTGAGGTTAATCTCATTATGCAGTATTTGTTTTTCTCTCACCTATTCAGTTTGTTTTCCATTACTCTATTCTTCAGGCCCTTGATATATTCCTCTGCTTCCTATATCCTACTATTTATTCAATCTCTTGTACTTTAATATCATTTATTGAGCTCTTCATCTCAAATTTTTATGTTTTTAACTCTTTGTCAAGGTTCTCACTGCTATTTCCATCATTTTCTGAAGTCATATGAATATGTTTTATGATTGTTACTTTAAATTCTGTATCAGTTATATTACTTATTTATTTTTTTCATTTCAGATCTCCTACTGTGATTTTGTTCTGTTCTTTTATTTGGGACATATTTCTCTGTCTCTTCCTTTTGTCTACCTCTGTGTGTGTGTTTCTGTGTACTAGGAAAATTAGCTGCATTATCTGCTTTTGAAAGTAATTTTTATGAAGAAGAGGTCCTGTAGTGTTCTGTAGTGCATTGTCCTGTGTTCATTAGAATCTGACACTTCAGGGGAGACTCCTATGTGTGTTTCTTATTTTTTGCTATTGTGTCTTTTATTCAGCGCAGACATCTGCAACAGAGTCTTTGCCTGCTGTGGGCTGTGCTTGCTCTCTGTGATCTTAATGAGATCCAGGCAGAGCAATTCTGAAGGAGTATGACTGCAGAAGATGCTGTTAGTAAAATTTGCACTGTGATGTTAATCCTAAACTGGATCCCCCACAGCTGGGTGGCCAAAGGGGGCACCGAACAAAAGGGTAGTGGTGGTGGTAGGGGGTGTGAAACATTGTGGGCAGAGGCTGAACAGGGTATATGCACAGCATTACCAAACTTTGCCTTGAGCCGCTAGTCCTGGGCTGGCTCTCCTGAAATGTGGTGGCCTGGGGCTCTGTGTGCATCACAATCAAGGGCTAGGGGCTGTTGGCTTCTGTGCACTAGCCAGCTAGAGAGGGCACACATGCACCATTAGTAAGATTTGCAGAGCCACTAGTCCTAGGTTGATTCCCAGTAGTATGGTGGCCAGGGGCACATGGTGTCTGTGCATATAGTTATTGAGCAGAGCATCTGTGTGCCTGGTGGCTTGGCATGGTGATTTGTGTCTGTGTGTGCAGCAGCTGGGCAAAGAGAATGGCTGGTGGGACAGATGGCAGGTGAGTGATGTGCACACAGCATTAGCAAAATTGGCACCAACCCAGAAGTCCTAAGCAGGATCCCCAGAAACACAATAGTCATGGGGTTGCAATCCACAGAGGCAGCAGCTTGGTTGGACATGTGCAAAAATAAAATTTTTGCTGAGTCCAGGGCGGAGGTCAGTAGTCTTGTGGGTGGTCTTTAGGAGAACTCCTGGGTGGGGCACAGTGCAAGAAAGCTATGTAGCGTCAGTGCAATCTTGCCTCTGAAAGTGGTTCTGTGTTTATGCTGGGGGACAAGGGAAGAAAATGGAACAGATCCTTTGTTCTCAGAGAATTACCCCAACATGCCCCAAATTCAGTATAAATATCTTTCCCTCCCATTGTAAAAAGTGTGTCTTCTGTGTTGCATCTACTCGTACTCTTTAAGGGTAGGGACCCTGTTATCACTTGCCCTGCCAGCTTTCCCAATGCTGAGTTGGTTGTTAAAGCTCCAGGCTGCAAGATCCACCAGTTATACAAACTCATGGAGCTCAGCCTTTCTGGTTTTCAAGGCCAGGCATTATGGGAATTCATTTTCCGTATGTGGGCTCCCTGGTACTTTCCCCTTTTGTCTGTCCCTTCTGGGGGCCACTTCCAAGCAAGCACCTTTTCTGTCCTTCCTAACTTTTCCATACAACTTCTTCCCTATATTTAGTTGTGGTCTGTTCTGCCAGTCTTCATATCACTCTCCAGTTTGTTGATTTGGATGTGAGTGATATCTAGTTGTAAACATGAGACAGGGTGAGTTTAGGGTACTCCTCTGCCATCTTGCTGGCACCCCCCCCAAGATGCTAAAATTATTTAATTAAAATTTATTAACAGCCATTATAAAATTTTCACTAAAAATTATAAACACCCTTGAAACAAATGTATTAGCAACAATTTAACAAGTAAATAGAAATTATTAGCATAAGCAAGAAAATATATGAAAAAAACCCCAACATGTAAATCTTATAGCCAAAAAATACACTAACCACATAAAATCTCATGGATGGACTGAACAGCAAAGTAGAAGGTACACAAAAAGTGTACTTTAAAAAATAGCAATGGAAATTTCCCAATTAAAAAATAAAAAAAATGAACTAAAAGTAAATGAATGTATCCTCATAAACCATGGGATATATATTTATTTTATCAAAGTGTGGTGAGGAGAAGTACAGAGAGATGAAAAAGTAACAAAATTAATAGTGACTAAAAATTTCCCAACTTGGCAAATGACATAAGACTACAAATTCAAGCAGATTGATTAAATGTGAAACAGATTAAACTAAAATAGCTTCCAACCAACAAATATCATATACAAAATTGTGAAAACTTAAGACAAAAATTCATTTTTTAAGATTAATAATAACTTGGTCGCACTTATTGCTAAATAGTGAACTCTAAATCTGTAGATACCAAATAAGATTATAAAGTTGATTAATTCATGCGATCAATCTGAAAGTATTGAATGATGAATGTACACTGTGGTATAAATACTGACTTGGTCTGTTAGCATTCTTTTTTTTATGTTTTTATTAAAATTCCAGTTAGTTAGCATACAGTACAATATTAGTTTCAGGTGTATAATATAGTGACTCATTTCCATAAAATATCTGGTGCTTATCACAATTAAGACAAAATTTCATTGAAAATAGCAAGAAAGGAACAAAAATGTACCTTTTGGGTAAGACCATCTCAAATGCCTGAGTTTCTTATAAATAACCTAGCTAGACAAAGAGAAAGGAAGCAAGTTATATCACTCCAAAAACAAAAATCACAAAATAAAACACTGAGAAAAATAAAGGAAAAATGGAACTAAAAAACAGTAAAAAAAATTGACAAAAAGATAATAATAATTACTTAAATATCATTAATTACTTTAAATGTAATTTAAAGACCCAGAGTAGCTGAATGGAAAACAAACAAAACAAAACACATACACAAATTCTGCATATAAGAGATTCAATGTAGCATTAAAGGTACACAGGAGTAGAAAGTTAAAGGACAGAATAAGATATAAGCAAATAGTAGTCAAAATAGAACAGTGGCGATTAAATTTAAATCAGATAAAATATTACAGCCCAAATCTATCATTTTGATAGACTGTCACTATATAATCACTTGACAATCATTTGACAGATTGTCACTATACAATAATAAATTTGTTAATTCATCAAGATTTAACAATAATAAGTAATCTATACACTGAACATTGGTGTGCCTGAATACATGAAAAAATACTAACAGATTTGAGGTGAGAAACATATAGCAATAAAATAATTGTAAGTGACATCAATAGCCTACTTTCAATAATAAATACATTATGTAGACAAAAATATAATGAGGAAACAACAGTCCAAATAGCATTATAGATCAAATGGAACTAAACAGACACATGCAAAAGACTTCATCTAATAGCAACAACATACATTTTCTTCTGAAGTGCACATAAAACATTGTCCAGGATAGATTATATATTAAACCACATAACAAGATTTAATTTTAAGACTTTCAAAATCATATCATGTATATTTTCTGAGCACAGTGGTATGAAACTAGAAAATAGTAACAGGAGTAAAATGGAAAATTTCACAAATATGTGTAAATAAAACCACAGTTTACTGAATAAATAAAAAAATCAAAAGGGAAATCAAAATGAATCTTAAGAGTGATGGCAGCATCATGGTATCCTAAGTCATAATACTTTTCTATCCACTTTTTTTTAAAAAAAACAGCTAATTAGACATCCATATGTAAACAAGCGTACCTCAGCACCCTATTCCAAGGGATCATAAAGAACTCCTGCCCACCATTGCATCCAAAAATAAGATCTTAGTAAGGGCTGTGGACAAGATCTTAGTAACCACACACACACACACACAAACCTGTCACCATGGTACTGTCTCCTTCTCTGAAGGCCCATAATACTTCACCTCTTCTTCTCTTGGCAAACCTGCCCCACAGAGGTGAGTTTGGATGGAAAAGAGAGGGAAAAAATGTGCCAGAGCTACCCACTTTCCCAGGTCAAAAATTGCACAGGACTAAGTATTCCAGCACCAATAGTGATGATCTCTCTCACGGAGAAGGTTGAAAGTGGTAAGTGAATGCCTGGATACCTCAGTTGTGTAGGTTACAGCTAGAGAAACCCATTTTTATCCATCAGAACCATTATTTCTAAGAAAGGAACTTCATAACTGTGGTGAGGGAGAAGAAAGAGATAAAAGCAGTTAAGAATATCAAAAGGCATTAAAAGAAAATAGTTCCTACTGTTTGCCTCAGGACTTCAGTAGTAAGTCTGCCAAAAACACTTTGAAAATACCCCACTTAAGGAGAATCTCCTTAGTAAGGGAATCTGGATGGCTCAGTCGGTTAAGCATATGACTCTTGATTTGGTTTAGGTCATGATCTTATGGTTGCGGGATCAAGACCCATTTTAAGCTTTGTTCTGACAGTGCAGAGCCTCCTTGGGAGTCTCCCTTTACTTCTCCTTCTGCCCCACCCCTGCTCATGCACATGGTTGCATGATGTATCGGACTCACTCAAATAGCCAAACATAAGAATAATTGGAATTCCAGGAGGAAAAAAGAAAGAAAAGGGGGTTGAAAATTTATTTTTAAAAAACAGCTGAAAACTTCTCTAGCATGTCTAAACACATTTATTCTTAGTCCAAGAAGCTAAAAGCTCACTTTATTATAGCAATGCCAAATCTTTCTCCAGATACATTATAGTGAAGCTATATAAAATAAAATATAAATACTAAAGGCAACCAGGGAAAAACAATAGTTTAAGTTACAAGGGAAATCCATTGGGTTTTAAGTGGATTTCTCAGCAGAAACCTCACAGGCCATGATAGATGCTAAAGGTTAAAAACTTTTAGCCAAGAAAGACTTCCACATATGAACAAAGGCTGATCAAGATCAGATTACTAGATCTACCTTACAAAAAATGCTCAAAGGGGTTCTTCAAACCAAAGTAAAAAGATGCTAATCAGTGACATGAGAACATATGAAAATACACAACGCACCAGTAAAGGTGAAAAATATAGCCAGATTTAGAAAATTAATTGTATAGGATGGTATATTAATCGTTTAACAATAGTATAAAAGTTAACAAAATTTAAAAAATGTAATTTTTAACAAATAAACAGAATAAAAAATAAACAATAAATTGAATTAATTTTTCATATCAAAAATATAAAGAGGGGAGTAAAACAATAGATCCTTAAGGATGAATTAAAATAAGTTGCTATCAGTAAAAAATAAATAAATACAAAACAAACACAAACTGTTATCTATGACACTTTTTAATGTAAACTGTATGGTAGCCACAAAGAAAAATCTAGAGTAAATTTAAGAAAAATAAAGGGACAACAGAGAAAAACTATGGAAAATCACCAAGTTAAAAAGGTAAGCAGGAACAGAGAGAAAAAGAAACAGTGATATACAAAGCAATAAGTGCCAATAAGATATAGTTACTCTTTACCTAAGTATAATCATTCCAAATGTAAATAAATTGAATTCAGTAATCAAAGGCTCTGCCAAATGCATATGTTATGACATAAAAGATCACAAAAATATAACCTAATTTATACTTCAAGAAAATAGAAAATAAAGAACACTGTAAGCCCAAAGTTTTCAGAAGAAAGGAATAATAAACATCAGAGCAAAAATAAATGAAATGAGGCACATAAAACAATAGAAAGGACCAATAAAAATAAGAGCTCTTTTTTTCAAAAAAATAAATGAAATTGAAGAGAAAATAGCTAGACTAAGAAAAAAAGAAAGAAAACTGAAATAAAAAAACAAATGAAATTAGAAATGAAAGTAAAAATACAATGATAACTAGGGAATCACTAAACTCTACACCTAAAACTAATATTACACTGTGCAGTAACTAACTGAAACTTAAAAAAAAAGTATAAAAAAAGTGATAATTAGAGAAATACATAAGATCATGAGACTACTATGGACAAATATGTGCTAACAAAGTAAATAATCTAGGACAAATGAGTAAAAATCCTAGAAACAAACTCATACTAAGACCAAATCCCTAAGACACCTGATGACTTCTAAAGGATTTACTGGTGATTTCTACAAAATATTTAAGATATAATGAACACCAATTCGTTTCAAAATATTCTAAAGAGTTGAGGAAAGAGCACTTCTAAACTCTTTTTATAAGGCCAAAATTGACATAATACCAAAGCTACATGAAGACACACAAGAAAAATAAACTATAGATCAATATCCATGTTGATATTAGATGCAGAAATGCTCTGTAAAACTACCTAAATTCAACAGCACACAAAAATAATCATACATCATGATAAAGTAGATTTCTCTCTGAGATGCAAGAATGATACAACATGGACAAAGCAAAAAAATGTGATATATTACAATAACGTAATAAATTACACATATATAATCATCTGAATAAATTCAGAAATAACATAAGAAAACGTCAACATACTTCAATGATAAAACTCTAAAAAAGTAGAAAAAAAAGGAATATACTTCAATATAATAAAGATAATATATGGGGGTGGAGTCAACATGGCAGAGAAGTAGAGGGGACCAAAGTTCCCTCCTCCCTCAAACACAGTGGTATTGAGGCCAGAAGACTTCAAATTCCAGTAATCTAGGCTAAAATTTCACAGAAACATCTCCAGGGGCTCACAGGGACAAAATGGCAGACCACAGGTGCATGATTACAAACCAGGACACATAAAATGGCGAGTGTAGGAACAGAAGGGAGAGATCCCTTCTGTGGAAAGACAAAAGGAAGAGAAAGAAATACTGTGGAAATGTAGGATTGTATTTGGACAAGAGAAAAACCACAGGGAACAGAAAGAAAAAAAAAAACGAGAAAAAAACAATTTCTGACTGCAGGCCTTTCTCCACCCTGTTCCAGCGCCTGGAGAGGACAGGAGCCAGTCCAGGGCTTGGTAGCTAGCTCCCAGATGCAGTTGGAGAGAACAATTCTCTTTCTTGAGTGCTGTAGGAAGAAATCAAATACCCATTCCAAGGACAAAAGACGCTGAAGTCTCCCCACCACCCAGAGTCCCTTTGCCAGCTGGCTGGCCAAGTGACAGAACCTTGGAACTGGGGCATATGGAGTGGGATCCTTTAAAACATCAGGGTTTGAATCCCAGCTTAGCACCAAAGAGGCATGGGAATGGTGGAGTGGGACATAGCAACCCACTAGTGCCCGCTTGGCACTGTAAGTTTCCAGAAGCCCTTTGTTGGTGGGCTGGGTGGAGTGGTGCTTCCCCCAGAATCAGGGCATGTGGAGCAAGATACTTTAAGACATAAGGGATTGAATCCCAGTCGAGCACCTGGGAGGCATGGGAGACTGTGGAGCTTAACAGAACTGGCCTGCTCATGCCCTCGTGACACTGTAAGGATGGCCTGAATGGAGTGGTTTGGGACACATGGTCTGGAGAGGAGAGACAGGGATGTCACCATTTTTCTACAATTGCCAACAAGATGGGGTTTCAGGGAACAGACAATGGGCACACAGTGGAAAGGGGACATGCTTACATCAAACTACACCCAGCCATACCTGGTAACTGCATACCTAACAGAACAAGACTGATGTGACAGAACCAGACAGTCCCTCCTCCAGACCAGCACAGGCACCAGTTTCAAGGCACTGTCAGATATCTGTCCAGTGGTTTTGTATTCTGACTTGATTCTTGATCAATTCTTAATGTGTGTGTGTGTGACTGTGTGGGTGTGTGATTTTTCTTCCTCTCATTTCTTCCATTCTCTAGTCTGTTATTCTGATTGTTGGTTTGTTTAAGCAGACATTTTTAATCTATTTTTTTTTACACCTCTTTTGTATCTCATTCTTTATTTTCATCTCTCTCTTTCTCTGGACTAATTCATATACTTTCTCCGATTCTCTGCCTGGACAAATTAGTTTTTTTTTTTTTTCCTTTTATCCACCCCTGTCATTTCTCTCTTTGCATGGGATAAGGTCTCTTCCACAGCCATTCCCCTCTTTTAAATTTGTTTTCCAGAAATACTTCAATGAAAAAAATCAAAGCACACCTTATGGAACATCCAAAGCAACCAGAGTCTCAACAACAGAGAGCATGAAACACATTCCAAAAACACCTCCTGAAGGGCCAGGACCTGAACACCATTATAATATACTAGTGTATAGTAGTGACTGCAGGTGCAGAATTCATAAGAACCTATTAAAACACTAAAGGGGAATGCTTGGATGGCTCAGTTAGTTGAGCGTCCAACTCTTGGTTTTGGCTCAAGTTATGATGTCATTGTTTGTGAGTTTGTCTCACATCAGGCCCTGCACAGACATCACAGACCCTGCTTGGGATTCTCTCTCTCCCTTTCTCTATCTCTTCCACTCCCCCTCATGTGATCACTCTCTCCTTCTCTTTCTCTTGCTCTCTCTCAAAAAAAAAAAAAAAGGAAACTAGCCAATATGACTAAACTGAAGAATTATCCTCTAAGGAAATTCCAGCAAGAAATGACAGCTAGAGAATTGCTCAAAACAGATACAAACAATATAACTGAGCAAGAATTTAGAATAATCATCATAAGGTTAGTAGTTGGGCTTGAAAAAAGCATACATGACAGCAGAGAATCTGTTGCTGTAGAGATCAAGGAACAAAGAAATAATCACAATGAATTAAAAAATGTAAATGAGTTGCAAAATAAACTACATGAGTGAAAGCAAGAATCCAGAAAGCAGAGGTGAGATTAAGTGAAATAGAAGATAAAATTATGGAAAACGATGAAGTCAAGAAAAAGAGACACGAAAATACTGGACCATGAAGGGAGAATTAGAGAACTAAGTGATTCAATGAAACATAATATCCATATAATAGGAGTTCCAGAAGAAAAAGAGAGAGAAAAGAGCAGAAGGCTTACTTGAACAAATTACAGCTGAGAACTTCCCTAATCTGGAGAAGACAATGGATCTCCATGACATATCATAGTCAAACTGGCAAAATACAAAGATAAAGAGAGAATTCTGAAAGCAACTACGGATAAACAGGCCTTAACCTGCAAGGATAGACACATAGGGTAGTGGCAAACCTATCTACTGAAACTTGGCAGGCAAGAAGGTAGTGGCAAGAAATATTTAGTGTGCTGAATAGAAAAAATATGCAGCCAAGAATCCTTTATCCAGCAAGGTTGTCATTCAGAATAGAAGGAGAGATGAGGCTTTCCAAGACAAACAAAACTGAAGGAGTTCATCTCCACTAAACAATCCCTACAAGAGATCCTTAAGGGGGAATCTGAGCAGAACACTGAAAAGACTATAAAGGTCCAGTGACATTACCACAAGCATGAAATCTACAAATAACACAATGACATTAAATCCATATCTTTCAATCATAACTTGGAATGTAAATGGACTAAATACCCTAACCAAAAGACCTAAGGTATCAGAATGGATAAAACCACAAGATCCATCTATATGCTGTCTAAAAGAGACTCATTTTAGACTTGAGAACACCTTCAGATTGAAAGGGAGAGGATGGAGAGCAATCTATCATGCTACTGGAAGCCAAAAGAAAGCTGGAGTAGCCATACTTATATCAGACAAACTAGATTTTAAACTAAAGACTGTGTCAAGAGATGAAGAAGGGGATTATATTATAATTGTTAGCTCTAGCCATCATTAAGAGCTAACAATTGTAAATGTTTATGCTCCCAACTTGGTGGAACACAAATACATAAATAAATCACAAACATAAGAAATCTTATTCATAGGAATACTGTAGTTGCAGGGGACTTTAAGACTACACTTACAACAATGGACAGAACATCTAGGCAAAAAATCAATAAATAAAAAGTGACCTTGTGTGATATACTGGACTTGACAAATATATTCAGAATTTTTCATCCAAAAGCAGCATAATACACATTCTTTTTGAGTGCAAATGTAACAGTATCCTAAATAGATCACATACTGGGTCACAAAACAGCCCTCAATAAATATAAAAGACTTCAGATCATACCATGCATATTTTCTGATCACAATGCTATGAAACATGAAATCAACCCAAATAAAAATTGGAAAGCCGCCAAATGCATGGAGGTTAGAGAGCATCCTACTAAAGAATGAATGGATCAACCAGGCAATTAGAGAAGAAATTTAAAAATATGTGGACTCAAATGAATATGAACACACCAGACAGTCCAACCCTTTTGGGATGCAGCAAAGGCAGGCCTAAGAGGAAAATACATTGCAATCCAGGCCATCTCAATAAACAAGAAAAATGCCAAGTTCAAAATCAAAGAGCACACCTAAAGTAAGTAGAAGAAGAGCAAAGAAACCCCAAACCCAGCAGAAGATAAAAAATAAAGTTTAGAGTGGAAAAAATATATAGAACCCAGAAACATAGTGGAACAGATCAATGAATCTAAGAGCTGTTTTTTTAAAATAAACAAAATTGATAACCCCTTAGCCAGACATCTCAAAAAGAATAGAAGACCCATAAAATCATGAATGAAAGTGGACAGATCAGAACCAACACCACAGAAATACAAACAATTGCTAGAAAATACTATGAAAAATTACATGCCAACAAACGGGACAAGCTGGAGGAAATGGACAAATTCCTAGACAATCACACACTACTAAAACTCAAACTAGAAGAAACAGAAAATTTTAACAGACCCATAACTAGCAAAGAAATTGAATCAGTTATCAAAAACCTCCCAACACATAAGAGTCCTGGGCTTTACTGGGGAATTCTACCAGATATTTAAAGCAGAATTAATACATATATCCTTCTCAAGCTGTTCCAAAAAATAGAAACGGACGGACAAGTTCCAGACTCATTCTATAAAGCCAGCATTACCTTGATTCCCAAAGCAGAGAGATACCCCACAAAAAAGAATTACAGGCCAATAACCCAGATAAACATGAATGCCAAAATTCTCAACAGATACTAGGAAACCAAATTCAACAATATATCAAAAGAATTATTCTCCACCAAGAAGTGGAATTCATTCCTGGGTTGCAGAACTGGTTCAATATTTGCAAATAAATGTGATACATCATATTAAAAGAAAAAAAAAGATAAGAACAATAGGATTCTGTCAATAGATTCAGAAAAAGCATTTGACAAAATACACCATCCTTTATTTTTTATTTACTTTTTTACAACTATTTATTTTAGAGAGACAGAGACAAAGTGTGAGTGTGGGAGAGGGCAGAGAGACAGAAGGAGAAACAGAATACCAAGCAGGCTCCAAGCTAGAAGCAAGCTTTCAGCACAGAGGTCAAGATACGTCTAGAAACCACAAACTGTGTGATCATGACCTGCGCAAAACACAGATGCTCAACAAACTGAGCTGCTGTGGGTTCAGGACATACCTGAACATCATAAAAGTCATATATGTGTGAAACGCTCCACCGAAACATAAGCCAGCCTCGAAACTTAACCCTCCACTTGAGCCGCCCCATCGCATGGGCCCTCACTTCAGCTCTTGAGGGAGATCACGAGACTGGAGTCGTTTCTGCCCTGGTGACGTCACTGAACCAAACCCTATCCCTAGCTAAGGCTCTCTCCCCATGGGGACCCAATCGCAACGTCTGACAACACCACGCACCTGGGGTCCAGAAGCGGTGCAGGCTCACTCACCATGGAACCTGGAAGGTCAGCATGTAGTTTCCCAAACCCGGCTGCAGCTGCCCGAGGGGATTATGTGGCCTCCCTTACCAGGGACCCATCGACTCTTGTGGCATTGACAGCCAAAGACTGATCCTGACCGGCACACTCCCTTGTTCCCTCAACACAGCCCTTAAGGGATACGACTGCCCTGCTGTGGGTTCAGTGCCTGGCGCCTCCTGATACCTAACCCTAACCATAACACACCCAGAAACAGAACCCTCCACTGAAACCTAAGCCGGCCTCGAACCCTAACCCTAAGCATGAGCCGCCCCATCACATGGGCCCTTGCTTCAACCCTCGAGGGAGATCATGACATGGGAGTCGCATCGGCACTGGCGACGTCCTGGACTGAAAACTAATAGTAGCTAAGGCTCTCTACCCATGGTGACCCATCCCAAAGTCTGACGACACCACGCGCCTGTGGCCCAGAAGTGATGCAGGGTCACTCTCCTGAACCTGGAAGCTCACCATGTCGTTTCGCCTGATCGTCTGCTGTTGTCTGATAGGATTCCTGAGGCCTCCCCGACTAGGGGCCCATCGACTCTTGTGGCCTTGACAACCAGAGGTTGATCTTGACCGGCACCCTCCCTAGTGCCCTCAACTCAGCCCTTCGTGGAGACCAAAGCCCTACAATGGGTTCGGCGCCTGGAGCCTCCTGGGACCTAACACTAACCCTAACCCTACCATGAACTGGAACGCTCCACCGAAACCTAAGCCCTCCTCGAAACCTAAACCTCCACTTGAGCTACCCCTTCGCATGGGCTCTCACTTCAGCCTTCGAAGGAGATCACGAGACTGGAGTGGATGCGACCCTGGTGACATCTCTGGACTGAACCCTAACCCTAGCTAAAGTTCTCTCCCCATGGGCACCCAATCCCAAAGTCTGACGACACCACATTCCTGGGGTCCAAAAGCACTGCAAGCTCATTCAGCATGGAACCTGGAAGCTCACCATGTCGTTTCCCAGGCCCGGTTGCAGTTGCTCGAGAGGATTCCTGAGGACCCCATGACTAGGGGCCAATCTATTTATGGCCTTAGCAACCAGAGATTGATCCTGACCGGCACCCTCCCCTGTGCCCACAACTCAGCCTTTGGGGGAGACCACTGCTCTGCTGGTGGTTCAGCGCCTAGAGCTTCCTGGGACCTATGCTAACCCTAAACCTACCCCGAAAAGGAACCCTCCACTGAAACCTGAGCCGGCCTCCATCCCTAACCCTCCACCTGAAATGCCCCGTCACATGGGCCCTCACTTCAGCCCTCGAGGGAGATCATGAGACCGGAGTCGCTTTGGGCCTGGCGATGTCCCTGGACCGAACACAAACCCTAGCTAAGGCTCTATCCCCATGGGGACCAATCCCAAAATCTGACGACACCACGCGTCTGCGGTCCAGAAGTGGTGCAAGTTCACTAGGCATGGAAACGGTAAGCTAACCATGTCGTTTTCCAGTCCCGGCAGCAGCTTCCCGAGAGGATTCCTGAGGCCTCCCCGAATATTGGCCTGACTCGTGGCCTTGGCAGCCAAAGACTGATCCTAACCGGCACCTTCCCTTGTGCTTGCAACTCAGCCCTTCGGGGAGAACACTGCCATGCTGTGGGTTCGGCGCCTGGACACTCCTGGACCTACCATAACACTAACTTTACCCCGAGCCAGAACCCTCCACCGAAAACTAAGCAGGCCTCGAAACCTAAAGCTCCACTAAAGCCGCCGTGTCACATGGGCCCTCACTTCAGCCCTCGAGGGAGATCACGAGACCGGAGTCGCTTCGGCCCTGACGACACCTCTGGACTGAACCATAACCTTCCTAAGGCTCTCTCCCCATAGGGACCCAATCGCAAAGTCTGACAACGCCACGCACATGGGGTCCAGAAGTGTTTGCAGGCTCCCTCGGCATTGAACGGGGAAGCTCAGCATGTTGTTTCCCAGGCCCAGCTGCAGCTGTCCGAGAGGATTCCTGAAGCCTCTCTGAACAGGGGCCCATCTACTTGTGTGTCCTTGGCAGAGAAAGACTGATACTGAACGGCCTCGTCCCAGGTGCCCTCAACTCAGCCCTTCGGGGAGACCACAGTGCTGCTGTGTGTTCGGGCCTGGAGCCTCCTGGGACCTAACACTAGCCCTAACCCTAAACCATGCCGAAAAACTCAACCGAAATCTAAGCCGGCCTCGAAACCTAAGCCTCCACTTGGGCTGCCCCGTTGTATGGGCCCTCACTTCAGCCCTCGAGGGAGATCACGAGACTGGAGTCGCTTCAGCCCTGGCCAAGTCCCTGGACCGAACCCTAACCCTAGCTAAGGCTCTCTCCCCATTGGGACCCAATCCCAAAGTCTGACAATACCACGCGCCTGGTGTACAGAAACGGTGCAGGCTCACTTGGCATATAACCTGAAAGCTCACCATGTTGTTTCCTAGGACTAACTGCAGCTGCCCGAGGGGAATCCTGAGGCCTCCCTTTCCAGGGGCCCATCGAATTATGTGTCCTTTGCAGCCAAAGGCTGATCCTGACTGGCATGCTCCATTGTGCCTCAAATCAGCCCTTCGGGGAGACCACTACCATGCTGTGGGTTGGGTGCCTGGAGGCTCCTTGTACCTAACCCTAACCCTAAGCCTTCCTGAGGCAAAACCTTCCACAGAAACTTCAGCCGGTGTCGATCCCTAAACCTCCAGCTGAAATGCCCCGTCGTATGGGCCCTCACTTTATCCCTAGAGATCACGAGACCGGAGTCACGTCGGCCCTGGAGATGTCCCTGGACCTAAACCTAACCCTAGCTATGGTTCTCTCCCCATGGGGACCGATTCCCAAAGTCTAACGACACCAAGTGCCTGGGGTCCAGAAACAGTGCAGGCTCATTCGCATTGAACCTGGAAGCTCACCATGTCATTTCCCAGGCCCGGCTGCAGCTTCCCGAGAGGATTCCTGAGGCCTCCCCAACCAGGGGCCCATCACTTGTGTGGCCTTGGCAGACAAAGACTGATCCTGACCAGCAATCTCCCTTCTGCCCTCAATTCAGCCCTTCGGGGAGACCACTGCGTTGCTGTGGGTTCAGCGCCTGGAACATCTTGGTGCCTAACCCTAACCCTAACACTACCCGAAACCTGATCCCTCCACCGAAATCTAAGGCGGCCTCGAACCCGAACCCTCGAGTTGAGCTGCAAAGTCACACGAGCTCTCACTTCAGCCCTCGAGGGAGATCACAAGACCGGAGTCGCTTTGGTCCTTGCAACGTTCCTGGACGGAACCCTAACCCTAGCTAAGGCTCTCTCCCGATGGGGACTCAATCCCAAAGTCTGACAACACCACATGCCTAGGGTCCAGAAGCAGTGCAAGCTCACTTGGCATGGAACCTGGAAGCTCACGATGTCGTTTCCCCGACCCAGTTGCAGTTGCTCGAGAGGATTCCTGAGGCCTCCCCGACTAGGGGCCCATCGAGTGGTGTGGCCTTGGCAACCAGAGACTGATCCAGACCTGCAACCTCCCTTGTGACCTCAACTGAGCCCTTCGGGGAGACCACTGTCCTGCTGTGGGTTCAGCGCCTGGAGCCTCCTGGGACCTAACCCTAACCTAAAAGTACCCCGAATCCGAAACCTCCACTGAATCCTAAGCCAGCCTCGAACGCTAACCCAACACTTGTGCCGCACCGTCGCATGGGCCCTCACTTCAGCTCTCGAGGGAGATCACGAGACTGGAGTCCCGTTGGCCCTGGCGATGTCCCTGGACCCAACCCTAACCCTAGTTAAGGCTCTCTCCCCATGGGGACACAATTCAAAAGTCTGACAACACCACGCGCCTAGGGTCCTGAAGCAGTGCAGGCTCACTCGGCGTGGCACCTGGAAGGTCATTATGTCATTTCCCAGGCCCGGCTGCAGCTGCACGAGGGGTTTCCTGAGGCCTCCCTTACAAGGGGCCCATCGAATTATGTGGCCTTCGAAGCCAAAGACTGATCCTGACCGGCACCCTCCTTTGTGCCCTCAACTGAGCCCTTCAGGGAGACCACTGCCCTGCTCTGGTTTCAGCGCCTGGAGCCTCCTGGGACATAACCCTAAGGCTAACCCTGCCCCGAAGTGCAACACTCCATCGAATCCTAGGCCGGCCTCGAACCCTAACCCTCCACTTGTTTCTCCTTTTGCATGGGCCCTCACTTCGGCCCCCGAGGGAGATCACGAGACCAGAGTTGCTTCGACCCAGGCGACGTCACTGGACCGAACCCTAATCCTAGTTAAGGCTCTCTCCCCATGGGGACCCAATCACAAAGTCTGACAACACAACGTCTTTGGGGTCCAGAAACGGTGGAGGCTCATTCGGCATGGCACCTGGAAGCTCAGCATGTCGTTTCCCAGGGCCGGCTGCAGCTGTCGAGAGGATTCCTGAGGCCTCCCTTACCATGGTCCCATCGAATTGTGTGGCCTTGGCAGCCAAAGACAGATCCTCACCGGCACACTCCCTTGTTCCGTCAACTCAACCCTTAGGGGAGACCACTGCCCTGCTGTGTTTTCAGCCCCAGGAACCTCCTGGGAATTAACACTAACCCTAACATTACCCCGAACTGGAACCCTCCTCCGAAACCCAAGCCAGCCTGAAACCCTAACCCTCCAATTGAGCCGCCCTGTCGCATGGGCCCTCACTTCACCTCTCGTGTGCGATCACGAAACCGGAGTCGCTTAGGCCCAGACGACGTACCTGGACCAAACACTAACCCTAGTTAAGGCTCGCTCCACATGTAGACCCAATCCCAATGTCCGACAACACCACGGGCCTGGGGTCCAGAAGCAATACAGGCTCACTAGACATGGAACCTGGAAGTTCAGCAGGTCATTTCCCAGGCCCGCCTGCAGCTGCTGGAGGGGATTACTGTGGCCTCCCTTACTAGGGGCCTATCGACTCTTGTGGCCTTGGCAGCAAAACTGATCGTGATCGGCACACACCCTAGTTCCGTCAACTCAGGCCTTCGGGGAGATCACTGCCCTGCTGTGGGTTCGGTGACAAGAGCCTCCTGGACCAAACCCTAACTCTAACCCTACCCCGAACCGGAACACTCCACCATAACCTAGGCCGGTAACAAAACCTAAACCTTCACTTGAGCTGTCCCGTCGCATGGGCCATCACTTCAGCCCTCAAGGGAGATCACGAGACCGGAGTGGCTTCGGCACTGGTGACGTCCTTGGACCAAACCCGAACCCTAGCAAAGGCTCTCTCCCCATGGGGAACAATTCCCCACGTCTGACAACACCACACGCCTGGGATCCAGAAACGGTGCAGGCTCACTCAGCATGGAAACTGGAAGCTCACCATGTCATTTCCCAGACCCGGCTGCAGCTGCCCGAGAGGTTGCTTGAGGCCTCCCTTACCAGGGGCCCATGGAATTATGTGGCCTTGGTAGCCAAAGAATGATCCTGCCCGGCACCCTCCCTTTTGTCCTCAACTCAGCCCTTCGGGGAGACCAGTGTCCTGCTGTGGGTTCAGTGCCTAGAACCTCCTTGGACCTAACCCTAACCCTAACCCTACCCCAAAAAGAAACCCTCCACTGAAACCTGAGCCAGCCTCGATCCCTAACCTTCCATCTGAAATGCCCGGTCACATGGGCCCTCACTTCAGCCCTCGAGGGAGATCATGAGACCGGAGTCGCCTCGTCCCTGGCGAGGTCCCTGAACCGAAACCTAACCCTAGCTAAGGCTCTCTCCCCATGGAGACCCAATCCCAAAGTCTCACAACATCACGCATCTGTGGTCCAGAAGCCGTGCAGGCTCAGTCGGCATGGAATCTGGAAGCTCAGCATGTCATTTCGCTGGCCTAGCTGCTGTTGCCCGAGAGGATTCCTGACGCCTCCCCGATTAAGGGACCAACTACCCTCGTAGCCTTGGCAAACTGAGACTGATCCTGACCGGCAACCTCCCTTGTGCCCTCAACTCAACCCTTTCATGGAGACCACAGCCTTTCTGTGTGTTTGGTGCCTGGAGCCTCCTGGGACCTAACCTTAACCCTAACCCTAACACAACCCCGAACCAGAACCCACCACCAAAACCTAAGCAGGCTTCGAAGCCTAACCCTGCACTTGAGACGCCCTTTCTCATGGGCGCTCACTTCAGCCCTCGAGGGAGGTCATGAGACAGCAATCTCTTTGGCCCTGGCTATGTCCCTGGATCGAACCCGAACCCTAGCTAAAGCCCTTTCCCCATGGGACCCAATTCCAAAGTCTGACAACACCAGGCGCTAGGGGTACTGAAACGGTGAAGGCTCACTCGGCATGGAAACTGGAAGCCCAGCTTGTCGTTTCACATGCCTGGCTGCTGAGTTGCATCGGCCCTGTCGATGTCCCTTCACTGAACCCTAACCGTAGCTAAGGCACTCTCCCCATGGGGCCCAATCCCAAAGTCTGACAGCACGCGCCTGGGGTCCAGACACGGTGCAGGCTCCGTGGGAATATAACCTGGAATCTCACCATGCCGTTTCCCAGACCCGCTGCATCTACCTGAGAGGATTCCTGGGGCCTCCCCAACCAGGGGCCCATCAACTTGTGGGTTCTTGGCGGCCAAAGACTGATCCTGAGCTGCGCCCTCCTTTGTGCCCTCCACTAAGCCCTTCGGGGAGATCACTGCTCTGCTGTGGGTTCGGCCCTTGGAGTCTCCTGAGACCTAACCTTAACCCTAACCTTACCTGGGGCTGGAAACCTCCACCGAAACCTAAGCCGGCCTAGAACCCAAACCCTCCACTTGAGCCGCCCCGTCGCATAAGCCCTCACTTGAGCCCGCGAGGGAGATCGCGAGACCAGAGTCACTTCGGAAATGGCAACGTCCCTTGACCGAACACTATCCCTAGCTAAGGCACTCTCCCCTTGGGGACCCAATCCCAAAGTCTGACAACACCACGTGCCTGGGGTTCAGAAGCGGTACAGGCACACTTGGAATGGAACCTGAAAGCTCAGCATGTCGTTTCCCAGGCCCGGCTGCAGCTGCCTAAGCGGATTCATGGGGCCTCCCTTAGCAGGGGACCATCGAATTAAGCGTCCTTGGCAGCATAGGCTGATCCTGACCGGCACGCTCCATTGTGCCCTCAACTCAGGCTCTCAGGGAGAGCAGTGTCTTGCTGGGGTTTGGGCCCCTGGAGCCTCCTGGGATCTAACCTTACCATAACCCTACCCCGAGCCAGACCCTCCACCGAAACCTAAGCTTCCTCGAAACCTAAACCTCCACTTGAACCCACACGTGGCATGGGCCATAACTTCACCCCCGAGGGAAATCAAGAGAGCGGAATTGCTTCAGCCCTGGTGAGGTCCCTAACCAAACCCTAACCCTTGCTAAGGCTCTCTCCCCATGGGGACCCAATCCCAACGTCTGACAACACCACACACCTGGGATCCAGAAGCCGTGCAGGCTCACTGAGCATGGAACCTAGAAGCTCAGCCAGTCGTTTCCTAGGCCCTTCTGCAGCTGCCCGAGGGGATTCCTGTGGCCTCCCTTACCAGGAGCCCATTGACTCTTGTGGCCTTGGTAGCCAATGACTGATCTTGACCGGCACACTCCCTTGTTCCCTCAAATCAGCCCCTAGGGGAGACGACTGTCCTGCTGTGCGTTCGGCTCCTGGAGCCTGCTGGGTCCTAACCCTAACCCTAACCCTAACCTGTGGCAGAACACTCCACCGAAATCTAAGCCGGCCTGAAACCGTAACCCTGTACTTGAGCCACCCCGTCGCATGGGCCCTCACTTCAGCCCTTGAGGGAGATCACAAGACCTGAGTCACTTCGGCCCTGGCGATTTCCCTGGAACGAAACCTCACCCTAGCTAAGGCTTTCTTCCCATGGATGCCCGTTCCCAAAATCTAAAAACACCACGTGCCTAGTGTCCAGAAACGGTGCAGGCTCACTTGGCATTTAACTTGGACTCACCATGTCCTTTAACAGGCCCTGCTGCAGTGTCCTGAGAGGATTCTTGATGCGTCCTCGACCCGGGGCCCAGTGACATGTGTGGTCTTGACAGCTAAAGGCTGATCCTGACTGGCCCCCTCCCATGTGCCCTAACTCAGCCCTTTGGGAAGACCACTGCCCTGCTGTGGGTTCAGCGCCTGGAGTCTCCTAGGACCAAACCCTAACCCTAACGCTAACCCGTGCCAGATCACTTCACCGAAATCAAAGCCGGCCTCAATCCCCAACCCTCCACTTGGGCTGCACAGTCGCATGGGCGCTACTTCAGCCCTCGAGGGAGATCACGAAACCAGAGTCGCTTCGTCCCTGGCGATGTCCCTGGACCTAACCCTAACCCTAGCTAAGGCTTTTTCCCTATAAGGACCCATTCCCAAAAATCTGACAACACCACGCGCCTGGGGTCCAGAAACGGTGCAGTCTCACTCGGCATTGAACCTGGAAGCTCACCATATCATTTTTCAGGCCCCACTGCAGCTGCCTGAGAGGATTCCTGAGCCCTCCCTTATGAGAGCACTTCGAATTATGTGGCCTTGGCAGCCAAAGACAGATCCTGACCAATAGAGTCCATTGTGCCTTCAATTCAGCGCTTTGGGAATACCACTGCCCTACTGTGGTTTTGGCACCTGGAGCCTCCTGGGACATAACTCTAACCCTAACCCTACCACGAAAAGGAACCCTCCACCAAAACTTAAGCCTGCTTGAAACACTAAACCTCCACTTGAGCCGCTCCGTCGCAGGGGCACTCACTTCAGCTCTGGAGGGAGAACATGAAACCAGAGTTGCTTCCGCCCTGGCAACGTACCTGGACTGAACCCTAACCCTAGCTAAGGCTCTCACCCCATGGGGACCCAATCACAATGTCTGAAAACACCAAGCGCCTGTGGTCCAGAAGTGGTGCAGGCTCACTCGGCATGGAACCTGGAATCTCACCATTTTGTTTCCCAGGCCCGGGTGCAGCTACCTGAGAGGATTCCTGAGGTCGCCCTTACCGGGGGCACATCGAATTGTGTGGCCTTGGCAGCCAAAGACTGATCCTGACCGGCAGCCTCCCTTTTGCCCTCAACTACGCCCTTCGTGGGGACTAATTCCCTGCTGTGGGTTCGGCGCCTGGAGCCACCTGGGCCCTAACCCTCACCCTGACCCTAACCTGTGCCGGAAATCTCCACGGAAATCTAAGCCGGCATCGACCCAAACCCTCCATTTGGGACGCCCCGTCGCCTGGACCCTCATTTCAGGCCTTGTGGGTGATCAAGAGCCCGGAGTCCCTTCGGCCCAGGAAAGGTCAATGAACCGAACACTAACCCTTGCTAAGACTCTATCCCCATGGGGGCCAAATCCCAAAGTCTTACAACACCACACGACTGGTGTCCAGAAACGATGCAGCGTCACTCGGCATGGAACCTGGAAGCTGACCATGTCATTTCCCAGGCGTGGCTGCAGCTGCGCGAGAGGATTACTGAGGCCTCCCCGACCAGAGGCCCATCGACTTGTGTGACCTTGGAAGGCAAACAATGATCCTGACCAGCACACTCCCTTGTGCCCTCAACTCAGCCCTTCGGGGAGACCACTGCAGTGTGTGGGTTTGGGGACTGGAGCCACCTGGGACCCAACCCTAACCCTAAACCTACCTGGAATTGGAACCCTCCACCAAAACCTAGGCCGGCCTCAAAACCTAACCCTCCACCTGGGCCGCCCTGTTGCATGGGTCCTCACTTCAGCCCTGTAGGGAGATCACTTGACCGGAGTCACTTCATCCCTGGCGACCTCCCTGGACTGAATCCTAACCCTAGCTAAGGCTCTCTCCCCATGGGGACCCAATCCCAAAATCTGACACCACTCGCCTGGGGTCCAGAAGTGGTGCAGGCTCATTCGGCATGTAACCTGAAAGCTCAGCATATTGTTTTCAGGCCCAGCTGCAGCTGCTCGAGAGGATTCCTGAAGGGTTCAGGTACGGTCCAGGGACAACGCCAGGGCTGAAGGGACTCCGTTCTCGAGATCTCCTTCGAAGGCTGAAGTGAGTGCCCATGCGACGGGGCGGCTCAAATGGAGGGTTACGGTTTGAAGTCAGCTTAGGTTTCATTGGAGGGTTCTGGATCGGGTACGGTTAAGGATAGGTTAGGTCCAAGGAGGCTCCAGGAGAGCAACCCAGAGCAGGGCAGTGGTCTCCCCAGGGGTTGAGTTGAGGGCACAAGGGAGGGTGCCTGTCAGGATCTTTCTTTGGCTTCCAAGGCCATATAATTCGATGGGCCCCTGGTAAGGGAAAGCTCAGGAATCTTCTCAGCCAGCTGCATCAGGGCCTGGGAAACGACATGGTGAGCTTCCAGGTTCCATGCCGAATGAGCCTGCACCGTTTCTGGACCCCAGGCACATGGTGTTGTCAGACTTTTGGAATGGGTTTCCTTGGGGAAAGAGCCTTAGCTAGTTCGGTGCAGGGACATCGCCAGGGCTGACGCGACTCCCGTCTCATGATCTCCTTTGAGGGTCAAATGAGGGCTCATGCGACGAAGTTGTTCAAGTGGAGGGCTAGGGTTCAAGGCTGGTTTAGGTTTTGGTGGTGGGTTCTGGCACGCGGTAGGTTTAGGGTTAGGGTTAGGTACCAGGAGGCTCCAGGTGACGCACCCAGAGCAGGGCAGTGGTCTCCCTGAAGGGCTTAGTTGAGTGCACAAGGGAGGGACCGCTTAGGATCACTCTTTGGCCTCCTAGGCCACACAACTCGATGGGTCCCTGGTTGAGGAAGCCTCAGGAATCCTCTGAGGCAGCTGCAGCCGGGCCTGGGAAACAACATGCTCAGCATCCATGTTCCATGCCAGTGAGTCTGCACCATTTCTGGACCCCCGGCGCGTGGTGTTGTCAGACTTTGGGATTGGGTCCCCTGGGATAGAGCCTTACCTAGGGTTACGGTTTGGTGTAAGGACGTCGCCAAGGCCGAAGAGACTCTGGTCTCTTGATCTCCCTAGAGGGCTGAAGTGAGGTCCCATGTGACGGGGTGGCTCAAGGGGAGGGTTAGGTTTCGATGCCCTCTTAGGTTTTGGTGGAGGGTTCCAGTTCGGGTAGGTTTATGTTTAGGGTTAGGTCCCAAGAGGCTCCAGTGGCCGAAACCACAGGAGGGCAGTGGTCCTCTGAAGGGATCAGTTGAGGACACAAAGGGAGTGTGCCGATCCTGATCAGTCTTTTTGTTACCAAGGCCACATAATTCGATATGCCCCTGGTAAGGGAGGGCTCAGGAATCCTCTCGGGCATCTGTAGCCGGGCCTGGAAAATGACGTATTGAGCTTCCGGGTTCCATGCTGAGTGAGACTGCGTTTCTGGACCCCAGGCCCGTGGTGTTGTGAGACTTTGTGAATGGGTCTTCATGGGGAGAGAGCCTTAGCTAGGGTTAGGGTTCGGTCCACGGACATCACCAGGGCTGAAGCTCCAGTCTCGTGGTCTCCGGCGGGCGGAAGTGAGGGCACATGCGACAGGGCGGTTCAAGGGAAGGTTTAGGGTTTCAGGCTGGCTTAGGTTTCGGTGAAGGTTTCCGGTTTGGGGTAGGTTTGTGTTTAGTGTTAGGTCCAAGGAGGTTCCAGGGGCAAAACCACAGTAGGGCAGTGGTCTCCCTGAAAGGCTGAGTTGAGGGCACAAGGGAGGTTGCAGGTGGATCATTCTTTGTTTGCCAAGGCCACACCACTCGATGGGCCTCTAGTCGGGGAGGCCTCAGGAATCCTCTCAGGCAGCTGCAGCTGGGACTGGAGAAAGACATGGTTAGCTTCATGTTTCCATGCTGAGTGAGCCTGCACTGCTTCTGGACCCCAGGTGCGTGGTGTTGTCAGACTTTGGGATAGAGTCCCCATGGGGAGAGAGACTAAGCTTGGCTTACGGTTCCGTCCAGGGACGTTGCCAGGGCCAAAGCGACTCCGGTCTCGTGATCTCCCTCGAGGGTTGAAGTGAGGGCCATGCGACAGGTCTCGCGATCTACATCGAGGGCTCAAGTGAGGGCTTATGCAATGGTGCGGCTCAAGTGGAGGGTTTGGTTTCGTGGCCAACTTAGGTTTCGGTCCAGGTTTCTGGAATGGGGTAAGATTAGGGTTAGGGTTAGGTCCCAAGGGACTCCAAAGGCCGAATCCACAGCACGGCAGTGGTCTCCCCAAAAGGCTTAGTTCAGGTCCCAAGGGAGGGGCATGCCAAGATAAGACTTGGCCGCTAAGGACACAAAAGTCGATGGGCCCCTGGTTGGGGAGGCATCAGGAATCCTCTCAGGCAGCTGCAGCCGGGCCTGGGAAACGACATGGTGAGCCTCCAGGTTACATGCCGAGTTAGCGTGCACCATGTCTGGACCCCAGGCACGTGCTGTTGTCAGACTTTGGGAATGGGTCCCCATGGCAGAGAGCCATAACTAGGGTAAGGTTTCGGTCCAGGGAAGTCACCAGGAGAGAAGCGACTCTGGTTTCCTGATCTCCCTCGAGAGCTGAAGTGAGGGCCCATGCCACGGTGCGCCACAAGTGGAGGGTTGGGTGACCGGTCGGCCTAGGTCCGGAGGAGGGTTCTGGTTAGGGGTAGCTTTAGGGTTAGACTTAAGTCCCAGGAGGCTCCAGGTGCGAAACCCACAGCAGGGCAGAAGTCTCCCTGAAGGGCTGGGTTGAGGGCAAATGGGAGGGGGCCGGACAGGATCAGTCTTTGGCTGCCAAGGACAAACAAATCGATGGGTCCCTGGTCGCGGAGACCTCAGGAATTGTCCGGGCAGTTGCAGCCGGGCCTATGAAACGACATGATAACCAACCAGGTTCCATGGCGAGTGAGCTTGCACCGCTTCTGGACCCCAGGCGCATGGTGTTGTCATACGTTGGGATTGGGTCCCCATGGGGAGAGCACCTTAGCTAGGGTTGGGGATTGGTCCAAGGACGTCGAGAGTTCGAAGCGACTCCCATCTCGTGATCTCCCTTGAGGGCTGAAGTGAGGGCTCATGCGACGGGGAGGCTCAAATGTAAGGTTAGGTTTCAAGACCGGCTTAGTTTCGGTGGAGGGTACGGTTCGGGGTAGGGTTTGGTTAGCGTGAGGTCCAAGAAGGCTACAGGCTATGAAGGCACAGCAGGGGAGTGTCTCCCCGAAGGGCTGAGTTGAGGGCACAAGGGAGGGTGCCGCTCAGGATCAGTCTTCGGCTGCCAAGGCCACACATGTCGATGGGCCCCTCGTCGGGGTGGCATCAGGAAGCTTCTCGGGCAGCTGCAGCAGGGTCTGGGAAACGACATGGTGAGCTCCAGGTTCCATGCCGAGTGAGCCTGCTCTGCTTCTGGACCACGAGCGCGTTGTGTAGTCTGATTTTCGTATAGGGTCCCCATGGGGAGAGTGCCTTAGCTAGGGTTAGGGTTCGGTCCAGAGACGTTGCCAGGGACGAAGAGACTCCGGTCTCGTGATCTACTCAAGGGGTGAAGTGAGGGCTCATGCGACGGGGCGTCTCAAGTGTACATTGAGGGATCGAGGCCAGCTTAGGTTTCGGTGGAAGGTCCCGTTTCGACGTTGGTTTAGGGTTAGTGTTAGGTCCCAGGAGTGTCCAGACTCCGAACTGACAGCAGGGTAGTGGTCTCCCCCAAAGGCTGAGTTGAGGACACAAGGGAAGCTGCCATTCTGGATCAGTCTTTGACTTCCAAGGCCACTCACGTCGATAGAACCCTGGTCAGGAGGCCTCAGGAATCCTCTCGGGCAGCTGCAGCCGCGCCTGGGAAACGGCATGGTCAGCTGCCAGGTTCCATGCTGGGTGAGATCGCACCGCTTGTGAAGCCCAGGCGCGTGGCGTTGTCATATTTTGGGTTTGGGTCACAAAGGGGAGAGTGTCTTAGCTAGGGTTAGGGTTCAGTCAGGACGTCGCCAGTGCTGCAGTGACTCTGGTCTCGTGATCGCCCTCGAGGGCTGAAGTCAGGGCTCATGCGACGGTCCAGCTCATGGATAGAGTTAGGGTTCGAGACCGGCTTTGGTTTTGGTGGAGGGTACGGTTCAGGGTAGGTTTAGGGTTACTTTTAGGTCCCAGGAGGCTCCAGGCACCGAACCCACAGCAGGGCAGTGGTCTGCCCGAAGGGCTGAGTTGAGGGCACAAGGGAGGGTGCCGGTCGGGATCAGTGTTTGGCTGCCAAGGCCACAGTCGTCGATGGGTCCCTGGTCTGGGAGGCCTCAGGAATCATCTCGGGCAGCTGCATCTCGTCCTGGGAAATGACATGTTGAGCTCCAGGTTCCATGCCGAGTGAGCCTACACTGCTTGTGGACCCCAGGTGTGTGGTAGTGTCCGATTTTGGTATAGGGTTCCCATTGGTAGAGTGCCTTACCTAAGGTTAGGGTTCCGTCCAGGAATGTCTCCAGGGACGAAGCGACTCCGGTCTCATGATCTCCCGCAAGGGGTGAAGTGAGGGCTCATGCGATGGGTCGTCATAAAGGTACGTTGAGAGACCGAGGCTGGCTTAGGTTTCAGTGGAGGGTCCCAGATTGATGTTGGGTTAGGGTTCAGGTTAGGTTCCAGGAGGTTCCAGACCCCAAGCCCACCGTAGGGAAGTGGTCTCCCCGAAGGGGTGAGTTGAAGGCACAAGGGAGGCTGCTGGTCAGAATCAGTCTTTTGTTGCCAAGGCCACACACGTGATGGAACCCTGGTAGGGGAGGCCTCAGCCATCCTCTCGGGCAGCTGCAGCCGCGACTGGGAAACGACATGTTCACGTACCAGGTTCCATGCCTAGTGAGCCTGCTATGCTTGTGAAGCCCAGGCGACTGGCGTTGTCAGATTTTGTTTGGGTACCCATGGGGAGAGTGCCTTATGCACGGTTTAGGCTTCGATCTAGGTACGTCGCCAAGGCCTAAGGGACTCCGGTCTCGTGATCTCCCTCGAGGACTGATGTGAGGGCTCATGCGAAGGGGTGGCTGAAGTCTAGGGTTACGTTTTGAGACCGGCTTGTGTTTCGGTGTAGGGTACGGTTTGGGGTAGGATTAAGTTTAGAGTTAGGTCCCAGGAGGTTTAGGGTTAGGGTTAGGGTTAGGTCCCAGGAGGCTACACGGTATTAAACCACAGCAAGACAGTGGTTTCCCCAAAAGGCTGATTTGAGGGAACAAGGGTGGGTGCCGATCATGATCAGTCTTTGGCTGCCACGGCCACACACATTGATGGAACCCTCATCAGTGAGACCTCAGGAATCCTCTCGGGGAGCTGCAGACGAGCCTGAGAAATGACATGGGGCGCTCCCTTTCCAAACCGAGTGAGCCTGCACTGCTTGTGGACCCCAGGCGCGTGGTGTTGTCCAACTTGGGTATAGGGTCCCCATGGGGAGTGTGCCTTAGCAAGGGAAAGGGTTCGGTCCAGGGACGTTGCCAGGGCCGAAGAGACTCCGGCCTTGCGATCTACCTCGAGGGCTGAAATGAGGGCTCATGCGATGGGGCGGCTCAAGTGTAGGGTTAGGGTTTGAGACCGGGTTAGGTTTCTGTGGAGGGTACAGTTCGGTGTAGGTTTAGGGTTAGGGTTGGGTCCCAGGAGGCTCCAGGCGCCGATCCACATCAGGGCAGTGATCTCCCCAAAGAGCTGAGTTGAGGGCGTAAGGGTGGCAGCCGGTCAGGATGAGTCTTTCGCTTCCAGGGCACATACGTCAATGGAACCCTGGTCGGGGAGGTCTCAGGAATCCTCTAGGGCAGCTGCAGCTGCCACTGGTAAACGATACGGTCAGCTTCCAGGTTCCATGCCGAGTGAGTCTGCACGTATTGTGAAGCCCAGGCGCGTGAGGTTGTCAGATTTTGTGATTAGGTCCCCATGGGGAGAGTGCCTTAGCTAAGGTTAGGGTTCGGTTCATGGACTTTGCAAAGCCGAAGAGACTCCGGCTTCATGATCTACCTCGAGGGCTGAAGTGAGGGCTCAAGCAACAGTGCAGGTCAAGTGAAGGGTTAGGGTTCAAGACCGGCTTAGCTTACGTTGGAGGGTACGATTCAGGGTACGGTTAAGGTTAGTTTTAAGTCAGGAGACTCCAGGCTACCAACCCACAGCAGGGAAGTAGTCTCCCCGAAGGGTGAGTTGAGGGCACAAGGGTGGCTACTGGTTAGGATCAGTCTTTGGCTGCCATGGCCACACACGTCGTTGGGCCCCTCGTCGGGGAGGCCTCAGGAATCCTCTCGGGTAGCTGCAGCCCAGCCTGGGAAACATGTTGAGCTCCAGCTTCCATGCCGAGTGATCCTGCATTGCTCTGGACCGCAGACGTGTCGTGTAGTCCGATTTTCATATAGGGTCTGCATGGGGAGAGTGCCTAAGCAAGGGTTAGGTTTCGGTCCAGAGACGTCGCCAGGGACGAAGCGACCCCGCTCTCATGATCTACCTCAAGGGGTGAAGTGAGGGGGTCATGCGACGGGGCGTCTCAAGTGTACGTTGAGGCATAGAGGCCGGCTTAGGTTTCGGTGGAGGGTCCTGGTTCAACATTGGGTTAGTGTTAGGTTTGGATTCCAGGAGGCTCCAGGCTCTGAACACACAGCAGGGCAGTTGTCTCCCCAAAGGGCTAAGTTGAGGGCACAAGGGAGGCAGCCGGTCAGCATCAGTCTTTGGCTCCCAAGGCCACACACGTCGATGCAACCCTGGTCATGGAGGCCTCAAGAATCCCCTCAGGTAGCTGCAGCCACGCCTCGGAAACGACATGCTTAGCTTCCAGGTTCCATGCCAAGTGAGCCTACACCACCTGTGAGGCCAACGCGTGTGGCGTTGTCAGATAGTGGGACTGGGTCCCCATAGGGAAAGTGCCATAGCTAGAGTTAGAGTTCGGTCCAGGGACGTCTCCAGGGTCGTAGCGACTCGGGCCTCATGATCTACCTCGAGGGATGAAGTGAGGGCTCCTGCGATGGCCGGCTCAAGTGTAGGGTTAGGGTTCGGGACCTGCTTAGGTTTCGTTGGAGGTTACAGTTTGGGGTAGGGTTAGGGTTAGGGTTAGGTCCCAGGCGGCTCCAGGCGCCGAACACACAGCAGGGCAGTGGGTTCCCCGAAGGGGTGAGTTGAGGGCACAAGGGAAGCTGCCGGTCAGGTTCAGTGTTTGCTGCCAAAGCCACACACGTAGATGGAACCCTGGTTGGGGTGGTCTCAGGAATTCTCTCAGGCAGCTGAATCCGTGACTGGGAAACGGTATGGTCAGCTTCCAGGTTCCATGCCGAGTGAGCCTGCACGGCTTGTGAAGCCCAGGCTCGTGGCATTGTAAGATTTTGGGATTGGGTCCCCATGGGGAGAGTGCCTTAGCAAGGGTTAGGGTTCAGTCCAGGGACATCGCCAGGGCCGAGGCAATTCTGGTCTCGTGATCTCCCTCGAAGGCTAAAGTCAGGGCTAATGCGTCGGTGCGACTCAAGTGTAGTGTTAGGGTTCGAGACAGGGTTAGGTTTCTGTGGATTGTACGGTTCGGCGTAGTGTTAGTGTTAGGGTTAGGTCCCAGGAGGCTACAGGCTATGAACCCACAGCGGGGCAGTGGTCTCCCCGAAGGATTGAGTTCAGGGCACAAGGAAGGGTAACGTTCAGGATCAGTCTTTGGCTGCCACGGGCACACACGTCGATGGGTCCCTGGTCGGGGAGGCTTCAGGAATCCTCTCGGGTAGCTGCAACTGGGCCTGGGAAACGACATGGTGAGCTCCAGGCTGCCGAGTGAGCCAGCACTGCTTGTGGACCCCAGTCGCGTGGTGTTGTCCGATTTTCGTTTAGGGTCCCCATGGGGAGAGTGCCTTAGCTAGGGTAAGGTTTCGGTCCAGAGACATCACCAGGTACAAAACGACTCTGGTCTCGTGATCAACCTGAAGGGGTGAAGTGAGGGCTCATTCGACGGGGCGTCTCAATTGTAAGTGGTGGGATCGAGGCCGACTTAGGTTTCATGGGACGGTTCTGGTTCCACGTTAGGTTAGGGTTAGGGTTGGGTCCCAGGAGGCTCCAGGTGCCAGACTCACAGCAGGGCAGTGGTCTCCCCGAAGAGCTGAATTGATGACACAACGGAGGCTGCCGGTCAGGATCAGTCTTTCGCTGCCAAGGCACACACGTCAATGGAACCTGGTCGGGGAGGCCTCACGAATACTCTCAGTCAGGTGCAGCTGTGACTGGGAAACGATACGGTGAGCTTCCAGGTTCCATGCCGAGTGAGCCTGCACGTCTTGTGAAGCCCAGGTGGCGTGTCAGATTTTGTGATTGGGTCCCATGTGGAGAGTGCCTTAGCTAGGGTTAGGGTTCGGTCAAGGGAGGTCGCAAGGGCGAAGAGTCTCCAGCATCGTGATATACCTCGAGATCTGAAGTGAGGGCTCAAGCGACAGTGTGGCTCAAGTGTAGGGTTAGGGTTCAAGACAGGCTTAGCTTACGTTGGAAGGTACGGTTCAGGGTAGGGTTAGGATGACTGTTCCCAGGAGACTCCTGGACACCAACTCACAGCAGGGCAGTGGTCTCCCCGAAGGGCTGAGTTGAGGGCAGAATGGAGGGTGCCGATCAGGATCAGTCTTTGGCTGCCACGGCCACACACGTCGATGGGTCCCTCGTCGGGGAGGCCTCAGGAAACCTCCCAGCTGCAGCTGGGCTTGGGAAACGAGATGGTGAACTCCACGTTCCATGCCCAGTGAGCCTGCTCTGCTTGTGGACCCCAGGCGCGTCGTGTAGTCCGATTTTCATATAGGGTCCCCATGGGGAGAGCGCCTTAGCTAGGGTTAGGGTTCTGTTCAGGGGCGTCGCCAGGGCCGAAGCGACTCCGGCCTTACGATCTACCTTGAGGGCTGAAATGAGGGCTCATGCGATGGAGCGGCTCAAGTGTAGGGTTAGGGTTCGAGACCAGCGTAGGATTCAGGGTTAGGGTTAGGGTTAGGGTTAGGGTTAGGTCCGAGGAGGCTACAGGCTACGAACCCACAACAGGGACGTCGTCTCCCCGAAGGGCTGAGTTGAGGGCACAAGGGAGTGTGCCCCTCAGGATCAGTCTCTGGCCTCCACGGCCACACACGTTGATTGGACCCTGGTCGGGGAGGCCTCAGGAATCCTCTCTGGTAGCTGCAGCCCGGCCTAGGAAACGACGTGTTGCGCTCCAGGTTCCATGCCGAGTGAGCCTGCTCAGCTTGTGGACCCCAGGCGCGTCGTGTAGTCCGATTTTCGTATAGGGGCCCCATGGGGAGAGCGCCTTAGCTAGGGTTAGGGTTCGGTCCAGAGACGTCGCCAGGAATGAAGCGACTCCGGTCTCATGATCTACCTCAAGGGGTGAAGGGAGGGCTCATGCAACGGGGTGTCTCAAGTGTACGCGGAGTTATCGAGGCCGGCTTAGGTTTCGGTGAGGGTCCCAGTTTGACATTGGGTTAGGGTTAGGGTTAGGTCCCAGGAGGCCACAGGCTACGAACCCACGGCAGGGCAGTGGTCTGCCCGAAGGGCTGAGTTGAGGGCACAAGGGAGGTTGCCGGTCAGGATCAGTCTTGCTGCCAAGGCCACACACGTCGAAGGAACCCTGTCCGGGAGGCCTCAAGAATCCTCTCGGGCCGTGCCACCGCGCCTAGGAAATGACATGCTCAGCTTCCAGGTTCCATGCCGAGTGGGCCTGCACTGCTTGTGAAGCCCAGGCGCGTGGCGTGGTCAGGTTCTGGTATTGGGTCCCCATGGGGAGAGTGCCTTAGCTAGGGTTAGGTTTCGGTCCAGAAATGTCGCCAGGGCTGAAGCGACTCGGGCCTTGCGATCTATCTCGAGGGATGAAATGAGGGCTCATGCGACGGGGCGGCTCAAGTGTGGGTTACGGTACGAGACTTTCGGTGGAGGGTACTGTTTGGGGTAGTGTTAAGGTTAGGGTTAGGTCCCAGGAGGCTCCAGGCTACGAACCCACAGCAGGGCAGTGGTCTCCCCGAAGGGCTGAGTTGAGGGCACAAGGGAGGGTGCTGCTCAGGATCAGTCTTTGGCTGCCACGGCCACACACGTCTTTGGCCCCTAGTCGGAGAGGACTCAGGAATCGTCTCTGGCAGCTGCAGCCCGGCCTGGGAACGACGTGTTGCGTTCCAGGTTCCATGCCGAGTGAGCCTGCTTTGCTTGTGGACCCCAGGTGCGTGATGTAGTCAGATTTTCGTATAGGGTCCCCAAGGGGAGAGCGCCTTAGCTTGGGTTAGGGTTCTGTCCAGGGACGTCGCCAGGGACGAAACGACTCCGGTCTCGAGATCTACCTCAAGGGGTGAAGTGAGGGCTCATGCGACGGGACATCTCAAGTGTACGTGGAGGGATCGAGGCCGGCTTAGGTCGGTGGAGGGTTCCAGTTTGACTTTGGGTTAGGGTTAGGGTTAGGGTTAGGTCCCAGGAAGATCCAGGTGCCAAACCCACAGCGGGGCAGTGGTCTGCCGAAGGGCTGAGTTGAGGGCACAAGGGAGGCTGCCGGACAGGATCAGTCTTTTGCTGCCAAGGCCACACACGTGGAAGAAACCCTCTCAGGGATGCCTCAAGAATCCTCTCGGGCAGTTGCCGCCGCGCCTCGGAAATGACATGCTCAGCTTCCACGTTCCATGCCGAGTGGGCCTGCACTGTTTGTGAAGCCCAGGCGCATGGCGTTGTCAGGATTTGGTGTTGGATCCCCATGGGAAGAGTGCCTTAGCCAGGTTTAGGGTTCCGTCCAGGGACGTCACCAGGGACGAAACGGCTCCGGTCTCGTGATACACCTCAAAGGGTGAAGTGAGGGCTCTTGGGACGGGGCGTCTCAAGTGTACGGTTTCGGTTTGACGTTGGTTAGGGTTAGGGTTTGGTCCCAGGAGGCTCCAGGCGCCAAATCCACAGCAGGGCAGTGTTCTCCCCGAAGGGCTGAGTTGAGGGCACAAGGGAGGCTGTTGGTCAGGATCAGTCTTTGGCTGCCAAGGGCAAACACTTCGATGGACCCTTGTTCGGGGAAGCCTCAGTAATCCTCACGGGCAGCTGCAGCCGCACCTCAGAAACGACATGCTCAGCATCCAAGTTCCATGCCGAGTGAGTCTGCACCGCTTGTGAAGCCCAGGCGCGTGGAATTGTCAGGTTTTGGGATTGGGTCCCCAAGGGGAGAGTGCCTTAGCTAGGGTTATGGATCGTTCCAGGGACGTCGCCATGGCCAAAGCGACTCCGGCCTTGCGATGTACTTTGATGACTGAAATGAGGGCTCATGCTACGGGGCGGCTCAAGTGTAGGAGCTACGTCTACCTTAGCGAAGTGAGATGTCAGTGGAACGACGGTTTTCACCAAGTGGTATTTGCCCGAGCGCAGTGTGAGATGCTTTCGGGCTAGGCTCCGCGTAGCTTTCCAAACACTTCTAACGAGAGAACCCAGATGCTGTTTGAAGGAGGGTTTCACCAAAGAGTTGTTTTCCGGAGTTGCGCACAGGGCTCTCCCTGCGCAGGACCCACGTAGGTTTTCGAACCCTTCTCACTAAGCGACACGAGCGGTGAGGTGAAACGTGGAGACCCACGGTGTTGTCTCACAGAGTTGAGTGTATGGCATTTTCCGCATAGGCCCTGCATAGGTTGTCAAACACTTCTGACATTGTGAAACGAGATGTGATTGGAAACATGGTTTCCCCCACAGCGTCTCCTGGAGTTGAGTATACGGCAGTTTCGTTGTAGTCTCGGGATGCTTCTCAAACACTTCCAACTCAGTGAAACCACGTGGTAGTTGGAAGATGCTTTCCCCACAAGGTTGTGTCACAGAGTTGAGTGGACGTCACTTTCTACATAAGCCCCCATGGGTTTTCAAACACGTCTGCCTTAGTGAACTGAGATGTTAGTCGAAAGGTGTTTTCCCCACCGTGTTTCTCCCCATAGCCGAGGATATGGCGCTCACCGTCCACGTCTGCATACGTTTGCAAACTCTGCTAACTTAGGCAAACAAGGTGTTAGTTGAAAGATGGTTTCTCCACGGTATGTTTTCACAGAGTCGAGAACATGGCACTCGCCTCATTGTTCCTAGCAACGCTTTGCACGTACGTCTAACATGGTGAAACAAGATATTAGTTGGAAGGTGGTTTCCCTAAAAATTGACAGGGGAGCAGGTGGCACTCTCCGCCTAAGCCCCCCCCCACCCCCCCCACCCCCACCCCACCCCCGGCAAGTTTCGAAACACTCCTACCAACTGAACCCAGATGTTATTTGAAAGACGGTTTCACCACAGTCGTCTTGCGCCGAGTTGAGCAGAGGCCACTTTCTTTGTAGAACTGGCATAGGTTTTCAACCCCTTCTGAGTGAAGAGCAGTTAGCTGCCACATGGACTCACCACAGTGTTGTGTCACAGAGTTGAGTGCATGGTCTACGCGCCTAGGTGCCGTGTGTCTTCTCAGACACTTATAACCTAGTGAAACCGGAGGCTAGAAGAAAGACTCTTTCCCCCACAGTGCTGTTTCCCAGAGTCGAGTATATGGCACTTTCGGACTAGGCCCCGCATGGTTTGCATCTACCATCTAACACAGTGAGTTAAAGTGTGAGTTGGAGGACGGCTTCCCCAGGTGTTGTTTGACAGAGTGGAGTGGATGATTCTTGTGGTGTAGGCTCTGCGTAAGTTTTCAAACACTTCTAACAGGGGAGCCCAGATGGTATTTGAAGGGGGTGGTCTCCCCACCATGTTGTTTTACAGAGTTGAGCCTCTACGTAGAACAACATACGGTTCTCAAACACTTCTAAGTGAAACGAGAGGTTAGTTGAAAGGTGGAGTCCCCACAGTGTTGCTTCACAGAGTTGACTAGGTGGCCCTTTCGGCGCAGACCCTACGTGGGTTTTCAAACGCTTGTAACTTTGTGAAATGAGATGTTATTTGACAGATGGTTTCTCCACAGCGTCTCACAGAGTTGAGTTTGTGGCGCTTTCGGTGTCATCTCCGCGTGGCTTTCAAACACTTCTAACGTACTGAAACAGCATGTTAGTTGGAAGAGGGTTTCCCCGACTGTGTTGTGTCTCGGAGTTGAAAATACGGCGCTTTCCTCATAGACCCTGGATCGTTTTCAAACAGGCTTGAAGCAGGGATACCAGATGTTAGTTGAAAGATCGTTTTGCCACACCGTTGTCTCTCACAGTTGAGTCCATGGCACTTAACCGTTAGGCTTCCCGTGGGTTTTCAAAGACTTCTACCTTAGGGAAACCAGATGGTAGTTGGACGATGGTTTCCCCATAGTGTTGTTTCACAGACTTGACCGTATGGCACTCTCCGTGTGGCCTCCACTTAGGTGTCCAAACCCTTGTAACTACGCGCAGTGAGAATTTAATTGAAAGGTCGTTTCACCACAGTGTTGTTTGATTGGGTGGCGCGTATGGCGCTGGCCACATGGGCCCCGCATGTGTTTTCAAACACTTGTAACAGTGAAACCGGATAGCAGTTGAACGATCCTTTCACCACACTGGTATTCACACAGTTGAGGATAGGGCCCCTGGCGATTAGGGAATCCTATGAGAGCCTAGGATTTCCACACACTGCTCACTGAGAGAAACCAGCTGGTAGTTGAAGAGCGTTTTTCCCACAGTGTTGTTTCACAGAGTGGCGTATAGGGAACGGTCTTCATAGGCCCCTCAGGGGTTTCAAACAGGGGTTTCTGACTTAGTGGTCCAGTTTTTAGTTAAAAGTCAGTTTCTTCCATGTTGTTTCACAGAGTTGAGCCTATGGTGCGATGCACCTAAGCCCCCTCCCCCCGTCCTTTCAAACCCTTGTAACCTCGCGAATCCAGATGCTCGGAGAAAGACTGTGTCACCATAGTGTCTGTTCTCGGGGTTGAGTCTATGGCACTTCCGTTGTGGGCCCCGCATGGTTTTCAAAGACATCAAACTTAGGGAAATAAGATGTGAGTTGGAGGACGGCTTCCTCCGAGTGTTGTTTGACACAGTGCAATGTAAGATACACTCGGTGTAGCCGCCGCAGGGCATTTCAAACGCGTCTGACAAGTGAGCCCGGGTGATATTTGGAGGGTGGTGTCACCACGCTGTTTTACAGAGTTGAGCATATGGCACTCTCTGCGTAGTCCCTGCATAGGTCTTCAAACACCTCGAACTTAGTGCACCACGATGTTAGTTGAAAGAGGGTGTCTCCACAGGATTCTCTACAGTGTCCTGTACCTGTCACTCTCCACATCGTTCCCCACATAGACCTTCAACAGACTTCTACGCGACACGACAGGTGAATTGACAGACTATTTCCACAAAGTGCATTTTGACAGAGTTGAGGATGTGGCGCTCTCACCCATAAGCCCTGCGTTGATTTCCCAACACTTCGAACCTAGCGAAACAAGACGGTAGTCGAACGATTGTTTTCATTACACTGCTGCTCCACAGAATCGAGTATATGGCACTTTCATGTATCCCAAGCACAGGTTTCCAAACACTTGAACCTTAGTGAAACCGGATGTTAATCGAACAGAGGTCTCCTCCCAGAGTTGTGCATAGGGCACCTTGCGGGGAGGCCACTCAAGTGTTTCTAAACACTTCAGACTTTGTGAAACCAGGTATTAGTTGAAAGACGGTTGCCCCACAGTGCTGTTTCACAGGGAGATGGGTATTTAGCGCCTTCCGCTTAGGCCCCTCATAGGTTTTCAAACACTTCCACCTTAGCGTAACGGGCTGTTACTTGAAAGACCGTTTCCCCCGCAACGTATCAGACAGGTGTGTATGTGGCACTTTTGACGTCGCCCCCCGCGTGGGTGTTCAAGCACACTGAGTTAGCGAAACCAGATGTTGACTGATAGATGTTTGCACCACACAGACGTTTCACAAGGTTGAGTACCGGGCACTTTGGCTGTAGTCCCCGCGTGAGTGTTTAGCCACTTCTAGCGTCGTGAAACAAGGCATTAGTTGAAAGATGTGTTGTTCGCCAGAGTTGACTATGTGGCACTTTGTGCGTAGGTTTTGGAACACGCCTAGCAACGTGAAACCGTTAAGTTAGTTGAAAGATGGTTTCCCCACAGCAGTTTTTAGAGTCGCGTGTATGTCCCTTTCCCCACAGTCCCTAGTGTATGTTTTAAAGCATTTCTAACAGTGAAACAAGTTGGTAATGGAAAGATTTTTTTTTATCCCACAATGTTGTGTGTTTCACAGAGTGGAGTATGTGGCACCTTCCTCTAGGTCCCTCATGAGTTTTTAAGCTTTTCTAAATTTGGGAAATCAGATGGTAGTCGAAAGAGGTTTTTCACCTCAGTGTTGTCTCACAGAGTTGAGTATACGGCACTTTCCTCATAGGCCCGGCATAGGGTTTCAAGCACTTCTGTGATTGAAACAAGATATTAGTCGAAAGACCGTTTCTCCATCATACTTTCACACAATCAAGGATAGGTCACGTGCATCGTAATTCCCCGAAAGTGTTTACAGAAACTTCTAACGGTGACACAAGATGTTAGTTGAAGGATGGTTTCGCCACACTGTTGTTTCACAGAGCTGAGTGATGGCGCTTTCCGTAGAGTTGCCCGCGTGGGTTTTCTAACACTTACAAATTAGTGACATCAAATGGTAGTTGAAAGACGGTTTCACCACAGTGTTGTCTCACAGAGTGGAGGATATGGCGCTTCTCTCATAGTTGCTCGCGTACGTTTTCCATCCCGTCCAAATTAGTGACACCGCATGTTTCTTGAAAGAGGGTTCCCCAAAATGTTTCCCATATTTGAGGATGAGGCGCTTTCCCTGTAGGTGTCGCGTAGGTTTTCAAAATGTTCCAATCTTGTGCAACAAGAGGTTAGTTGACTGAGGGTTTGAGCAGGCTCGTGTGCAGAGCTGAGTGTATGGCACTTTCCGCATAGGCTCCGCAATCGGTTTCAAAGTTGTTTGTAACCGTAGGGATACCAGATGCCAGTTGAAAGCTGTTTCATACAGTCGTGCATACGGCAGTTTCGGTGTTGGCCCCGCACGGGTCTTCAAACACTTCTAACTTGCTGAAACCCGACGTTGGTGGATCGATGGTTTCACCACACGGTTGTTTCCCAGGGTTGAGTGCAGGGTACATTCGGTGTAGGCCCCACATGGGTCTTCAAACGAAGAGGGGTCTAATGCACTGAAAGAGGATGCTGGTTGAAAGATGGGTTTCCGCACAGTGTTATTTGCCAGACTCGAGTATATGGCACTTTATTCGTAGGCCCCACATAGGTTGCCGAATACCTCTAACATAGTGAGGCCTGATGGTAGTTGAAGGATGGTTTCTCCAAGGTGCGGTTTCAGCGTGGAGTGTCATCTCGTTTTCCTCATGGGTTTCCAAACTCTTCTCAGCGAAGCAAGATGTTAGTTGAAAAATGGCTCATTTATGAAAAGCGTCACACACTTAACTCGGTTTAAACGCGTATGCGGTTCTATGTAGAAAGTGCCATGGGCTCAACTCTAAAACAACACGGTAGGTAGACCACCGACTTCAAATACCTCTGGGCTCCCGTTTTAGAAGTGCTAGAAAACTTACACAGGGCCTACACCGCAAGAATCATCCACTCCAGTCTGTCAAACAGTACCTGGGGAAGCGGTCCTCCAACTCACACTTTAATTCACTGTGTTAGATGGTAGATGCAAACTATGCGGGGCCTAGTCCGAAAGTGCCATATACTCGACTCTGGGAAACAGCACTGTGGGGGAAAGAGTCTTTCTTCTAGCCTCCGGTTTCACTAGGTTACAAGTGTCTGAGAAGACACACGGCACCTAGGCGCGTAGACCATGCACTCAACTCAGTGACACAACACTGTGGTGAGTCCATGTGGCAGCTAACTGCTCTTCACTCAGAAGGGGTTGAAAACCTATGCCAGTTCTACAAAGAAAGTGGCCTCTGCTCAACTCGGCGCAAGACGACTGTGGTGAAACCGTCAACCGAAACCTAAGCCGGACTCGAACCCGAACCCTACACTTGAGCCGCCCCGTCACATGAGCCCTCATTTCAACCCTCGAAGTAGATCGCAAAGCCGGAGTCGCTTCGGCCCTGGCGACGGCCCTGGACCGAACCCTAACCCTAGCTAAGGCACTCTCCCCATGGGAGCCCAATCCCAAAATCTGACAACGCCACGTGCCAGGGCTTCACAAGCGGTGCAGGCTCACTCGGCATGGAACCTGGAAGGTGAGCATGTCGTTTCCGAGGCGCGGCTGCAAGTGCCCCAGAGGTTTCTTGAGGCCTCCGGGACAGGATTCCTTTGACGTGTGTGGCCTTGGCAGCAAAAGACTGATCCTGACCGGCAGCCTCCCTTGTGCCCTCAACTCAGCCCTTCGGGCAGACCACTGCCCTGCTGTAGGTTCGGCGCCTGGAGCCTCCTGGGACCTAACCCCAACCCTAACCCAACGTCAAACCGGGAACCTCCACCGAAACCTAAGCCGGCCTCAATCCCTCCATGTACTCTTGAGATGCCCCGTCGCATGAGCCCTCACTTCACCCCTTGAGGTAGATCACGAAACCGGAGTCGCTTCTTGCCTGGCGACGCCTCTGGACCGAACCCTAACCCTAACTAAGGCGCTCTCCCCATGGGGACCTTATACGAAAATCGGACTAAACGACGCGCTTGCGGTCCACAAGCAGAGCAGGCGCACTCCGCATGGAATCTGGAGCCTAACATGTTTCCCAGGCCGGGCTGGGGCTACCCGAGGGGATTCCTGACGCCTCCCCTACCAGGGGCCAATCGACGTGTGTGGCCGTGGCAGCCAAAGACTGATCCTGAGCAGCACCCTCCCTTGTGCCCTCAACTCAGCCCGTCAGGGAGACCAGTGTCCTGCTGTGGGTTCGTAGCCTGGAGCCTCCTGGGACCTAACCCTGACCCTAACCCTACCCCAACCCGTACCTTCCACTGAAACCTAAGCCGGACTCGAACCCGAACCCTACACTTGAGCCGCCCTGACACATGAGCCCTCATTTCAACCCCCGAGGTAGATCGCAAGGCAGGAGTCGCTTCGGCCCTGGCGACACCCCTGGACCGAACCCTAAACCTAGCTAAGGCCCTCTCCCCAGGGGGACCCAATCTCAAAACCTGACAACGCCACGCGCCTGGGCTTCCCAAGCGGTGCAGTCTCACTCGGCATGGTTCTGGAAGCTGAGCATGTTGTTTCCCAGGCACAGCTGCAAGTGCCCGAGAGGCTTCTTGAGGCCACCCGGACAGGGTTCCTTTGACGTGTGTGGCCTTGGCAGCAAAAGACTGATCCTGACCGGCAGCCTCCCTTGTGCCCTCAGCTCAGCCTTTCGGGCAGACGACTGCCCTGCTGTGGGTTCGGCGCCTGGAGCCTCCTGGGACCTAACCCTAACCCTAACCCAACGCCAAACCGGGACCCTCCACCGAAACCTAAGCCGACCTCGATCCCTCCACGTACACTTGAGATGCCCCGTCGCATGAGCCCTCACTTCACCCCTTGAGGTGGATCACGAGACCGGAGTCGCTTCGTCCCTGGCAACGTCTCTGGACCGAACCCTAACCCTAACTAAGGCGCTCTCCCCATGGGGACCCTATACGAAAATCAGACTACACGACGCGCCTGGGGTCCACAAGCAAAGCAGGCTCACTCGGCATGGAACCGGGAGTGCAACACGTCTTTGGCCAGGCCGGGCTGCAGCTACCCAAGAGGATTCTTGAGGCCTCCCCGACCAGGGGCCAATCGACGTGTGTGGCCGTGGCAGCCAAAGACTTATCCTGAGCGGCACCCTCCCTTGTGCCCTCAACTCAGCCCTTGGGGGAGACCACTGCCCTGCTGTGGGTTCGTAGCCTGTAGCCTCCTGGGACCTAACCCTAACCCTAAGACTACCCCAAACCGTACCCTCCACCGAAACCTAAGCCGGTCTCGAAACCTAACCCTACACTTGAGCCGCCCCGTCGCATGAGCCCTCATTTCAGCCCTCGAGGTAGATCGCAAGGCCGGAGTCGCTTCGGCCCTGGCGACGCCCCTGGACCGAACCCTAACCCTAGCTAAGGCACTCTCCCCAGGGGGACCCAATCCCAAAACCTGACAAGGCCATGCGCCCGGGCTTCACAATCGGCGCAGGCTCACTCTGCATGGAACCTGGAAGGTGAGCATGTCATTTCCGAGGCGCGGCTGCAAGTGCCCAGAGGCTTCTTGAGACCTCCCGGACAGGGTTCTTTCGACGTGTGTGGCCTTGGCAGCCAAAGACTGATCCTGACCGGCAGCCTCCCTTGTGCCCTCAACTCAGCCCTTCGGCAGACCACTGCCCGTCTGTAGGTTCGGCGCCTGGAGCCTCCTGGGACCTAACCCCAACCCTAACCCGACGTGAAACCGGGACCCTCCACCGAAACCTAAGCCGGCCTCAATCCCTCCATGTACACTTGAGACGCCACGTCGGATGAGGCCTCACTTCACTCCTTGAGGTCGATCACGAGACCGGAGTCTTTTCTTGCCTGGCGACGTCTCAGTGTCGTGCTGTGTGTTCGTAGCCTGGAGCCTCCTGGGACCTAACCCTGACCCTAACCCTACCCCAACCCGTACCTTCCACCGAAACCTAAGCCGGACTCGAACCCGAACCCTACACTTGAGCCGCCCTGTCACATGTGCCCTCATTTCAAACCTCGAGGTAGTTCGCAAGGCCGGAGTCGCTTCGGCCCTGGCGACACCCCTGGACCGAACCCTAACCCTAGCTAAGGCACTCTCCCCATGGGGACCTAATCCCAAAATCTGACAACGCCACGCGCCTGGGCTTCACAAGCGGTGCAGGCTCACTCGGCATGGAACCTGGAAGCCGACCATGTCGTTTCCGAGGCGCGGCTGCAGCTGCCCGTGAGGATTACTGAGGCCTCCCCGAACAAGTTTCCATCGAAGTGTTTGCCCTTGGCAGCCAAAGACTGATCCTGACCGGCAGCCTCCCTTGTGCCCTCAGCTCAGCCTTTCGGGCAGACCACTGCCCTGCTGTGGGTTCGGCGCCTGGAGCCTCTGGGACCGAACCCTAACCCTAACCCAACGCCAAACCGGGACCCCCCAACAAATCTAAGCCGGCCTCGATCCCGCCTCGTACACTTGAGACGCCCTGTCGGATGAGCCCTCACTACACCCCTTGAGGTAGATCATGAGACAGGAGTCGCTCCGTCCCTGGCGACGTCTCTGGACCGAACCCTAACCCTAGCTAAGGCGCTCTCCCCATGGGGACCCATTACGAAAATCAGACTACACGACGCGCCTGGGGTCCACAAGCAAAGCAGGCTCACTCGGAATGGAACCTGGAATGCAACACGTCTTGCGCCAGGCCGGGCTGCAGCTACCCAAAGGATTCCTGAGGCCACCCCGACCAGGGGCCAATCGACGTGTATGGCCGTGGCAGCCAAAGACTGATCCTGAGTGGCACCCTCCCTTGTGCCCTCAACTCAGCCCTTCGGGGAGACCACTGCCCTGCTGTGGGTTCGGCGCCTGTAGCCTCCTGGGACCGAACCCTAACCCTAAGACTACCCCAAACCGTACCCTCCACCGAAACCTAAGCCGGTCTCGAACCCTAACGCTACACTTGAGCCGCCCAGTCGCATGAGCCCTCATTTCAGCCCTCGAGGTAGATCGCAAGGCCTGTGTCACTTCGGCCCTGGCGACGTCCCTGGACCGAACCCTAAACCTAGCTAAGGCCCTCTCCCCATGGGGACCCAATCCCAAAACCTGACGTCACGCGCCTGGGCTTCCCAAGCGGTGCAGGCTCACTCGGCATGGTTCTGGAAGCTGAGCATGTCGTTTCCGAGGCACAGCTGCAAGTGCCCGAGAGGTTTCTTGAGGCCACCCAGACAGGGTTCCTTTGACGTGTGTGGCCTTGGCAGCAAAAGACTGATCCTGACCGGCAGCCTCCCTTGTGCCCTCAACTCAGCCCTTCGGGCAGACGACTGCCCTGCTGTGGGTTCGGCGCCTGGAGCCTCCTGGGACCTAACCCTAACCCTAACCCAACGCCAAACCGGGACCCTCCACCGAAACCTAAGCCGGCCTCGATCCCTCCACGTACACTTGAGATGCCCCGTCGCATGAGCCCTCACTTCACCCCTTGAGGTGGATCACGAGACCGGAGTCGCTTCGTCCCTGGCAACGTCTCTGGACCGAACCCTAACCCTAGCTAAGGCGCTCTCCCCATGGGGACCCTATACGAAAATCAGACTACACGACGCGCCTGGGGTCCACAAGCAAAGCAGGCTCACTCGGCATGGAACCGGGAGTGCAACACGTCTTTGGCCAGGCCGGGCTGCAGCTACCCAAGAGGATTTTTGAGGCCTCCCCGACCAGGGGCCAATCGACGTGTGTGGCCGTGGCAGCCAAAGACTGATCCTGAGCGGCACCCTCCCTTGTGCCCTCAACTCAGCCCTTGGGGGAGACCACTGCCCTGCTGTGGGTTCGTAGCCTGTAGCCTCCTGGGTCCTAACCCTAACCCTAAGACTACCCCAAACCGTACACTCCACCGAAACCTAAGCCGGTCTCGAAACCTAACCCTACACTTGAGCCGCCCCGTCGCATGAGCCCTCATTTCAGCCCTCGAGGTAGATCGCAAGGCCGGAGTCGCTTCGGCCCTGGCGACGCCCCTGGACCGAACCCTAACCCTAGCTAAGGCCCTCTCCCCATGGGGAACCAATCCCAAAATCTGACAACGCCACGCACCTAGGCTTCACAAGCGGTGCAGGCTCACTCCGCATGGAACCTGGAAGCTGACTATGTCGTTTCCAAGGCGCGGCTGCAGCTGCCCGTGAGGATTACTGAGGCCTCCCCGAACAAGGTTCCATCGAAGTGTTTGCCCTTGGCAGCCAAAGACTGATCCTGAGCAGCAGCCTCCCTTGTGCCCTCAACTCAGCCCTTCAGGGATACCACTACCCTGCTGTGGATTTTGCGGTTGTAGACCTCTGGGAACTAACCCTAACCCTAACCCAACTTCGAACCGGGACCCTCAACCGAAACTCTAGCTGGCCCCGATACCTCACCGTACATTGAGATGCCCTGTCCCATGAGTCCTCAATTCACCCCCTGCGGGAGATCACGAGACTGGAGTCGCTTCGTCCCTGGAGACGTCCCTGGACCGAACCCTAACCCTAGCTAAGGCATTCTCCCCATGGGGACCCTATAACAAAATGGGACAACACCACGCACCTGGGGTCCACAAGCAGTGCAGACTTGCTCGGATGGAACCTCGAGCTCACCATGTCATTTCCCAGGCCCCGCTGCAGCTGTGCGAGAGGATTCCTGTGGCTTCCAGGACCAGGGTCCCATCGACGTGTGTGGCCTTGGCCGCCAAAGACTGATGATCGGCACCCTTCCTTGGGCCCTCAACTGAGCCCTTTCAGGAGACCACTGCACTCCTGTGGGTTCTTAGCCTGTAGCCTCCTGTTTCCTCACCCTAACACTAACCCTACACTGAACCGTACCCTCCACCGAAACCTAAGCCAGTCTCGAACCCTAACCCTACCCTTGAGCCGCCCCGTCACATGAGCCCTCACTTCAGCCCTTGAGGGAGATCACGAGACCAGAGTCCCTTCGGCTCTGGCGACGTCCCTGGACTAAACGCTAAGCCTAGCTAAGGCACTCAACCCAAGGGGACACAATACGAAAATCGGACAACGCCACGCACCTGGGCTTCACAAGCAGTGCAGGCTCACTCGGCATGGAACCTGGAAGCTGACCATGTCGTTTCCCAGGCGCGGCTGCAGCTGTCCGAGCGGTTTCCTGGGCCTCCCCGACCAAGGTACCATCGATGTGTGTGGCCTTGGCAGCAAAACGCTGATCCTGACCGCCAACCTCCCTTGTGCCCTCAACTCAGCCCGTCGGGGAGACCAGTGTCCTGCTGTAGGTTCGGCGCCTGGATCCTCCTGGGACTTAACCCTGACCCTAACCCAACCTCGAAAACAGGGTCCTCCACCAAAACCTAAGCCGGCCCCCATCCCTCAACGAACACTTGAGATGCCCGTCAATGAGCACTCACTTCTCCCCTTGAGGGAGAACACGAGACCGGAGTCTCTTTATCCCAGGTGACGTCCTGGACCGAACCCTAACCCTAGTTAAGGCACTCTCCCCTTGTGGTCCCTATACCATAATCGGACAACACCACGCGCCTGGGGTCCACAAGCAGTGCAAGGTCACTTGGCATGGAACCTGGAGATCACCCTCCCCCACTAACCTTACACAGAACCGTACCTTCCACCGAAACCTAAGTCGGTCTCGAACCCTAACCCTCCACTTGAGCTGCCCCATCGCATCAGCCCTCAGTTGAGCCCTCGAGGGAGATCACGAGTCCATAGTCACTTCGGCCCTGGCGACCTCCCTGGACCAAACCCTAACCCTAGCTAAGGCTCTCTCCCCTTGGAGACCCAATCACAACGTCTGACAACACCACGCGCCTGGGGTCCACAAGCAGTGCAAGGTCACTTGGCATGGAACCTGGAGATCACCCTCCCCCACTAACCTTACACAGAACCGTACCTTCCACCGAAACCTAAGTCGGTCTCGAACCCTAACCCTCCACTTGAGCTGCCCCATCGCATCAGCCCTCAGTTGAGCCCTCGAGGGAGATCACGAGTCCATAGTCACTTCGGCCCTGGCGACCTCCCTGGACCAAACCCTAACCCTAGCTAAGGCTCTCTCCCCTTGGAGACCCAATCACAACGTCTGACAACACCACGCGCCTTGGGTCCAGAAGCTGTGCAGGCTCACTCGCCATGGAACCTGGAAGGTCAACAGGTCGTTTCCCAAGCCCGACTGCAGCTGCCCGAGAGGATTCCTGTTACCTCCCTTACCAGGGACCCATCGACTCTTGTGGCATTCCCAGCCAAAGACTGATCCTGACCGGCACATTCCCTTGTTCCCTCAACTCAGCGGTTTCGGGAGATCACTGCCCTGTTGTGAGTTTGGCCCCTGGAGCCTCCTGGGGCTTAACCCTAACCCTATCCCTATCCCGAACCAGAACCCTCCACTGAAACCTAGGCCGGCCTCTAACTTTAAACCTCCACTTGAACCACCCCATCGCATGGGCCCTCACTTCAGCCCTCGAGGGAGGTCATGAGACAGGAGTTGCTTTGGCCCTGGCGACTTCCCTGACCAAACCTTTAACCTAGCTAAGGGTCTCTCACCATGGGGACCCAATCCCATAGTGGACAACACCACGCGATAGGGTCCAGAAGCGGTGCAGGCTCACTCGGCATGGAACCTGGAAGCTCAGCATGTCATTTCCCATGCCCGGCTGCAACGAAAGGGAGGATTCCTGAGGTTTCCCCGATCCAGGGCCCATTGATTTGTTTGTCCTTGGCAGTCAAAGACTGATCCTGACAGGCCCCATCTCATGTGCCCTCAACTCAGCCCTTCAGGGAGACTACTGTCCTGCTGTGGGTTCGGCACCTGGAGCCTCCTGGGACTTAACTCTGACTCTAAACCTACCCCTAACCAGATCCCTCCTCCGAAACCTAGGCCAACCTGAAACCCTAACCCTCCACTTGTGGTGCACCTTCGCATGGGACCTCACTTCAGCTCTCGGAGATCACGATACCAGAGTTGCTTCGGCCCTGGAGACTTCCCTGGAACAACCCTAACCCTAGCTATGGCTCCATCCCATGGGGACCCATTCCCAAAGTCTGACAACAACACGCGCCTGGGTCCAGACACGGGGCAGGCTCACTCGACATGTAACGTGAAAGCTCACCATGTCGTTTCCCAGGCCTGGCTGCAGCTGCCCGAGAGGATTCCTGAGGCGTCTCCGACCAGGGGCCCATCGACTTGTGTGTCCTTGACGGCCAAGGACTGATCCTGGGCGGTCCCCTCCCTTGTGCCCCCAATTAAGCCTTTCGGGGAGACCTCTGCCCTGCTGTGGGTTCGCCCTCGGGGGAGATCGGGAGACCGGAGTTGCTTCAGCCCTGGCGACGCCCCTGGACCGAACCCTAACCCTAGCTAAGGCTCTGTCCCCATGGGGCCCCAATCCCAAAGTCTGACAACACCTCGCACCTGCGGTCCAGAAGCGGTTCAGGCTCACTCGGCATTGAACCTGGAAGCTCAGCATGTCGTTGCACAGGCCGGGCTGTAGCTGCCGAGAGGATGCCTGAGGCCTCCCTTACCAGGGGCCCATCGAATTATGTGTCCGTGGCAGCCATAGGCTGATCCTGACCGGCACCCACCATTGTTCCCTCAACTCAGGCCTTCGGGGAGACCACTGCCCTGCTGTGGGTCGGCCCATGGAGCCTCCTGGAACCTAACCGTAACCCTAACCATACCCCGAGCTAGAACCCTCCAACGAAAACTAAGCCGGCCTTGAAACCTAAAGCTCTATTTGAGCCGCCCCATGACATGGGCCCTCACTTCAGCCCTCAAGGGAGATCACGAGATCTCGTTTCATCCTTGGCGACGTCCCTCGACCGAACCCTAACCCTAGCTCAGGCACTCTCCCCATGGGGACCCTATACCAAAATGAGACAACACCACGCACCTTGGGTCCAGAAGCGGTGCAGGCTCACTCGCCATGGAACCTGGAGGGTCAGCAGGTGATTTCCCAAGCCTGGCTGCAGCTGCCCGAGAGAATTCTTGTGGCCTCCCTTACCAGGGACCCATCAATTCTTGTGGCATTCGCAGCCAAAGACTGACCCTGACCGGCACATTCCCTTGTTCCCTCAACTCAGTCTTTCGGGGAGACCACTGCCCTGTTGTGAGTTTGTCCCCTGGAGCCTCCTGGGACCTAACTTTAACCCTAACCCTACCCCGAACCGGAACCCTCCACTGAAACCTAGGCAGGCCTCGAACCCTAACTCTCCACTTGAGCCGCCCGGTTGCATGGGCCCTCACTTCAGCCCTCGAGGGAGATCACGAGACCGGAGTCGCTTCGGCCTTGTTCCCAGAGGATTGCTGTGGGCCGCCGACGGGGAAGAGGCCGAGGGGGCTGCTGTCTTGGGATACCAAAGACAGTGCAAGGGCCTGGCATCTCGGCACCGAGATGCTGGAATCACAAAGGGAACTGTTTCGGCTCTTAAGACTAATTTCCCTGGGGTGAACTCAATGGTAATCTTACATTCAACCGTAGGCTGAATTGTAAGTATCTGAGCACAGAGAGGCTCACTGTGCGTAAGGGTTTATATACAGGATTTATAGCGTTTTTCAAACAGTGCTTCCACTCACTCCCAAGAGATGGGCTCCCTGGTTTTGAAAAATGCTCAAGAAATCTGAGATAGGGGTTTCTTCCTTGGGACAGGCCACAGTGTTGGTTCCACTATCACATGGAATTATTCTTCTCCTAGCCAGATATGAATGATATTGAGACACCTCATCTGATATTGCACCTTAGACTAACAGAGACCAAGTAAGTACCAAGCATGGGCAGAACAAGTCAAAATGTAGGAGACTGACTACCAGCTTCTGTATCAATCATCAGATTCATTCCTCATTGAAATATTGGTGAGAGAACTTATTTTAAGAGAGAAACTGACAAGGGGTCAATAAAATGAGCTTATAGAACAAGGAAAGAGAGGAAGGGAAAAAGAAGAGTATAGTAAGAAAAGCTGTTCTTTGAAGCACTAAAGGGTGATTGTGCTCTAGATGTTCCCTTTCATTGCTGAGCAGGTTTTGGAAGCTTTGCGGGGATGAAGGGAGGAAGTTCATGCCTTTTCTATTATCCAAAGTAATCTGGTTTCTTCAATTCTATGTGTTTTTTCAATCCCTTCTTGCCCTCCCCCAGCACTCAGCACAGCTACTCTCTCCCTGAATGCACGTCCCAGGCATCAGGTGAACCATGATGCAGACCCAGGTGGGTGGGAGCCCCCAGCGGCAGAGCTCACGCACATAATAACCCTGCTGGTTTTTACTCCTTCATAGTGTACTTTCCAGCTCTACTCAAGGGTGCTACTGGTATAGTTCTTCAAACCATGAAGATTTCATTCAGACTGCGTTGGTCAAAGATTACTGAAGATTTTAGAACTGGGGGGACTTTTGGAAGCATTCTTCTCCAAACCTTTGTTCTATGGTAAGGAGACAGAAGTCCTTAAAAACGAGGTGGGACCAAGGTTGGAGAGTAGCCCTTCCTTCCCTCTGTGTCCAGTTCCATATTCCCATCTCCTATGCTTCCCCCACAAACACCTGCCTCCCACATGACTCTCCTGCCATTCTCTCACCTTGTTGGTTCTTCTTACCTCCTTGTCCCATCAACATGCTGGTCCCTTTGAACAGAACACCCTCTCTGACACCCAGTCAGAAGCTTTTCAGCTTTTCCCAACTTTTCTGGGATCAGAAGCTCCATCCTGTGTTTCCAGAACACCAGTTTAAAACTCTCCCCATAGAATTACCTATTTAGACACCTGCTTCTTTTAGGAGCCTGACTACCCTAAGTGCCTCTCCATGGGGCTCTGGTGAGTACAAGACACTTCATGTTTACTGAGGGAAGGAATGCATAGGAGCTGGACCCAAGCATCCTTTGACTTTAGCTGGGGCACCTCAGACTCACATCTCCAGCTGTTCTCTGGATGTACCCCCACTTTAGAACCTGTTGTCAGAATCTCCTCTTCTCTCATCTGGCACTCCGTTTGATGGCACTCATAAGATGTCTCTGTGCAGGGATCCTGCTCATTCACTGCATACTGTCTTACCAATGTGTCCCAACTCTGATAAGTGACCCTGGCTGGCTTCTAAAAGGCACTTGACTGCTGGCTCAGGTAAAGTTTCCTGGGAAAGCCAACAGAAGATGCTCTAGCTTCTAGGCCCTTATGTTTCTCCTGCACTCTCAATTTTTAAAAAAAAATCACCTGATGGGGTGCCTGAGTGGCTCAGTTGTTTGAGTGTCTGACTTCGGCTCAGGTCATGATCTCACAGTTAGTTCATGGGTTCAAGCCCCACATTGGGCTCTGCGCTGACATCTCAGAGCTTCAGATCCTGTCTCCCTCTCTCTGCCCATCCCCCACTTGCATTCTGTCTCTCTTGGTCTCTCAAAAATGAATAAATGTAAAAAAAAGTTTTTTTAATCACCTGATACCTAAACCTTGACAAGTTTTTTTTTTCATTTTTAGGAACATTTCATTTTTAGGAACATCTGGTGCTTCAGGCTAACCTGGCGTAACTTCCTAAGCATTTCAGGACTCTTGCCCCAGACAGTCCTGTCTCCTTCTACCACAAGGCCCCATGGAGGAAAGTTCTGAGGGAAAGCATGCATGAAACTAGGCAAAGCTCTGAAATACCAACTATCCTGGCCCTCCCAGTCCCTGCTTTGGTACTGGCCCACTTCACTTGAAGTGTACGCAGAGATGTTTACATTCAGAAGGTCTTAGGCTAACAAAAATTTACCTTCTATTATAGAGTTTTAGGCACCAACATGGCACTTGGTTCAGAAGGGCTTGCCAGAGGTAGTGACAATCAAGACAAGGGATGTCCAAGCCAACCCTAAAGGGGGCCAGGCCAGGGCCCGATGTGACAGGTGAGTTGAGCCCCCAAATGGCCAGTGCCCCATCAAGGAGGTGGTGATGGTGATATGGAAGCAGGCTATCTTATCAAAGACAACGTGACATGTGGAATCCCACTTACTGGCATTTTCCCTAATCAAACCTGGGAACAGTTGTCAGAAGGGAAAGACAAAACTTCACAAAAAATTTCAAGTGGCTGCTGCAACATGCTTATTAGTAAAAGTCTTAAAGTCTTCGGAAGTCAGTGATTTCGGAATCTAAAAGTCATAGAGAAGCTTGTCTTAACTCTGTGGAGCTTGCCTTGATGACACTACCATTGCAGTGGAGCAGAGGAGAGGGTTTGTGGGTGCAGGAAATGCTCTTTTGGTTTTAGGCACACCCTCTCCCACTCACACCCTGCCGTCCCTGAGATCTGAAGCAGTGTCTCTCAACTATAGACCCAAATACATTTTTAGGCACACCCCCAAGCAGGCACCCTCTGAAGAGGGCAATCCCCTGGGGAATCCTGTTATTAATGGAAACTGCACCTCTCCCCTTCCAGGATGCTTTATCAGCGTCACTCCCTCATCCCCTCTCAAGGTAGAATTTTACAGACTTCCCTTAGGAGAGCTGGAAGAGGGACAAGGATGCAGGCTGTCTGTCCTGAAAGTTATCTACTCAGCTGACACCATGAGTGGGAATGACTTCCAGGCAGCACAGACTTGATGACAAGTTGGCTAATTCTGAGTCTTTCGGACAGTCATCCTCAGCTCCATCTCAGAAACTGGCACAGCAGCTTCTGGAGAACAACAGTCTTCCAGACTATCTCCCAAAGACAAAATCTTTTTTCCAGCCACTGCCTGTGAAAACGGGAACAAGCTTTCTGCAAACTTGGCGAGGTAACCTGAACATACCTGTGTGCTTGACTGAGACTGTCCCTGAGACCAAGACCTCAGGTGAAGGTGACATGACAATACTCAGGCTGGCAGAGCCTTTGTGGGGTGGGTGGTAGACCAAGGCATTTGAGACGAAGAGGGGTTGCAACCTACCAAAAATACCACAGCCTCTGTATGGAGAGGGCCTGCACACAGCACCTGGAGCCACAGCAGTCCTAGTAAGGGCGGCATCTGTAGGAGAGAGGGGGCAGAGGCTAGTCAGTGTCCTGGGTCGGAAGGAAGGCCGAACCAGTCATGAGGTCCAGGCCAATTCAGGGCAACGGGCAGAAACGCCACCACTGCACTTCACCAACCAGAACTGAGTGCTGTCTGGTGGCCCAAACAGAAGGTGCAGAGATGGATCTGGCCAGTGCAGATCAGTGTGATTCATAGCGCCACTACCATCTCCAGATGCTGAATCACAATGGTTCCCTTCTGGTGGGGCCTGTGAACCAAGGCCAGCATGAGTCACGCCAGCCCTGCAACGGGAAGGAAGTTCAACAGACCCGTGTCTACATGCTGTAGACCCTGCTCAGCACTCGAGCCCTGATGATGGTCCAAAGCTGGGAGCATGCCACTGGCAAGTCCCCTGAGGTTCAAAGCAGAGCTTATGAAGTCAGACAGATTAGCAAGTTTAGTTCTGGTCTTGCCACTTAATGGCTATGGGACTCTGGCAAGTTACTGGACCTCTGCAAGCCTCAGTTTCCCCATAACTGAGTTTTTTTTAGTTTCCCAGTGAAAGGGGTGGGAGGGCAGGACCGCTTTACAGTGCTGCATTCTTATATACTCCACTGATGGGACTGTCCTTGTCTCACTTCCCCCCTCCCCTCCAGGGTGCCTGAGGCTTGGGGCCCTATGAGGTGTGGGTGGGGCTCAGGGGCTATTCCTCCCCTAGAAGAGCTGCCCAGTCAAGGCCCTTCAGACTCAGTGCAGGCTCCAAGGAGTCAAGCCAGCTTCCTTTAAGATGCCTGCCACCCCCTTTTTTTGGAAAAGAGAGATGACTATGAAAGCTGAAGCCCCTTGGTTCTGCACCTTGGTATGTACAGAGAAACTGTCACTGCAGTTACTTGAGTCCATGTGGCCATAGGTGGGGAAAAGAAAGAAGGTGGACTGTTTCTCAGTAATGTTGGATGATCATATAGTTGTCATCTAGGTTCCTGCCAACTTTCTTCTTTTAAAAAATGGCTGGGAGAAATACACAATTTGACCCAGGATCTTATACACTGAAGCTGTAGATAATTCTGGTACAAATTGGCTTGATTTATGAATAATTGTGTAGAAAATAGCTCCCTGGGAAGTATTAGTGAAGATTAGTTAAGACAGAGAGTTAGGAGTTATAGTGAAACTCAGCAGACCTGAGTTCCTATGCCGTTTCTCCTTGGTTGGCTCCCAGGGCTTGAGTATCTTTTTATTATTATTTTTTTTTTTGAAATGTTTATTTCTGAGAGAGAGAGAGAGAGAGAGAGACTGTGAGCAGGGGAGGGGCAGAGAGAGAAGGCAACGGAGAATACCAAGTAGGCTCCATGCCATCAACACAGCGCCCAATGCAGGGCTCAAACTCCCGAATGGAGAGATCATGACCTGAGCCAAAACCCAGGGTCGGACACTTAACTGAGTGAGTCACCTAGGAGCCCTCTTGTGTTCACCTTTTTAAATACTCAGCACCCAACTGCTGCTAAATCTATCACTTCAAGGACAAAACTGATCTGAGAGACTCCTGCCCAGTCATCACCACCACCACCAGTACCTCATTCTCCACATGATACAGATCTTTTCACATCCAGTCCTCCCATAATCCACAAACACGGACTTCTATGTACTAGATAGAACTTGTTATGATTTCCATGAGATGCTTCCGTCAATCAGCGACATAAGGTGATCTGTTTAACTTGCCTTAATCAATCAACACATAGTAGAACACTGAAGTGTGTGCCTAAAAATGCTGTTGATTGAACGAAGGAAAAAAGAAGTAAACAAATCCACAGACTCTTAAATACAAACAATAAACTGGCGGTTCCCAGAGGGGAGGTAGGTGGGGAAGAGTGAAACAAGTGAAGGAGATTAAGAGTGCACTTACTCTCATGAGCACTGAGTAATGTATAGAATTGCTGAATCATCATATTGTACATCTGAAGCTAATGTGACACTGTATATAAATTATACTTAAATTAAAAAATAAATTTAGAGGTGCCTGGGTGGTTCCGTCAGTTAAGCATCCGACTTTGGCTCAGGTCATGGTCTGACACTTTGTGGGTTTGAGCCCCGTGTCGGGCTCTGCGCTGACGGCTCAGAGCCAGGAGTCTGCTTCTGATTCTGTGTCTCCCTCTCTCTGCCCCTCCCCCGCTCACACTCTGTCTCTCTCTCTCAAAAATAAATAAATATTTAAAAAATAAAAATAAAAAATAAATTTAAAAAAGGCCATGGGTTCTCATAATCTATGCATCCATTAAAAAACCACACCAAGGTGCTACTAAGGAGCTTAGCTTTGCACTGGACCCTCGGATGGGGCGCAAGGGATGGAACAATGAAAAGCCAGACAGAAGTCCCTGCCAAGAAGGAGCTTTCTATCCAGAAAAGGGAGGCAAACAATAAATTAAAAAAATATATGAACTGTGTTGGATGGCATTAAGTCCCACTGTGGTGAAAAATAAAGAGCTGGCAGGCTGAGAGCAAGGGAGAGGGGGTAGTAGATAACACAAGTTTAAACAAGGAGTTCAGGGATGACTCACTGAGAAGGTGACATCTGAGCAGAGACCACACGGAAATGCAGCCTGGCAATGACCTGGGCCAGCACAAGGGCCTCAGTGGTAGAGGAGTGTGGCTCTGGGGTGGCTGGACCTGCTTCCCCTCCAGTCCCAGTCGCACAGAGACTGTGGTTGCATTGTGAAGAAGAGTGGTTAGGCATAGAGCATGAGAGGAGATGAACTGCCCTGTTCAGGGGGCTGGGAGTGGGGATAGGGAATCTGGGCCAGGGCTGGACCAGCAAGGACCCAGCACTGCCCAAACAGCACCCTCTGCTAATGTGATGCACAGCATCATCCACAGTGACCCTGTGGTGCCCTCCTCCTCAAGAATCTCCATGGTCCTGGGTAACCAATATGTGTGTGCTCATGTGCGTGTGTGTATGCATGTGCACATCTGTGTGGAGAAAGAGGGGAGCATTCAAGGGAGAAAAAGGACTTCTTGCTTTTAGGGTAGGTGGAGTCCAAACAATTAATTGTAAATGAAAAGAGATGAAACTCTTTTCTATCATGCATCAGTAAAGAGAATCCTCAGCAATTACTCTGGATTCATGATAAATGTGATAATATGACAAGCTGGTTTCAAAGATGGCCCCAAGATTCTCACCTCTTTGTGTATGTGGTGTGCACGATCCCCTTCCCTAGCAAGGGGTCCTACGAATATGATGAAATGGCCATCCCCATGATTATAGAATATTATGTAAGGTTGTATGTTATTTAAGGTTCTCTTGCTGGCTTCAAGAAGTAGCTACTGTGTTGTCAGAGGCACACATGTCTTGGACTGAAGGTGGTCTCCAGGAGCTGACTGCAACCACCAACCAGCCAATGAGGAAACTGGCACGTCAGTCTGACAAGCACAAGGAACTGAACTCTGCCAACCTGCATGAACTTACAGAATCCCAAGCTACAGATGAGGACACAACCCAGCCAACTTCCTGATTTCAGCTTTGTGGGACCCAGAGCAGAGGACTCATAGATGCTATGCCCAGACTTGTCATCTATAAAAATTATAAGATAATAAATATACAGTAAAACCTTGGTTTGCGAGCATACTTCATTCCAGAAAACTTCTTGTAATCCAAAGCACTCGTATAATCAAAACAAATTTCAAGAACCACTGGCTCAGTTGTGATCACGTGACATTCAGCATCATGTACAACTTGTATTGCAAGACATCACTTGTTTATCAACTTAAGATTTATTAGGAATGTTTTCTTGTCTTGCAGAACACCTGCAGGATGAGTTGCTTGCAATCCAAGGTTTTACTGTAATAAGTTTGTAGTAATTTATTATGTAGCAACAGAATACTAAGACAAGTAAGGACAAAGGTCACAGGTTATGAGAACTTCGAGGTGTTTTACCACTGTCATAATACCCAAAGCTTCTATATACAAGGTAAGTATTATTAGCTTCATGTTTGCAATAATCTCGGGAAACAAGGCATTAGGTATGTTTTGTCTCTTAACTGCAGGGCACTATCTGCTAAAGCCAAGAATTGACTTGACCAGCATTCCAGGAAAGTGTTTAGCACAGACACTGCCTCTTAGGAAATATGGAGTCTTCCATTACCGAAGGGTAACTTCTTTATCCCTACTTGGTTTGCCCATTCTTCCAGGGCCCTGCTTTTACAAGCTGCTATGGGCCGAGCCATCCCAGTGATGATGTGTAGTGACTGTACTAACAGTGAGTCCACAATCATTTAGCTCATGTGAACGAACCAACTGGAAGAGGCAGAGAGAACCAGAGCAGTTGAAGAGATGCCTAAGAAAGCAAAAGATGTTGAGAAAATATAGGAGGTGAAGGGGAAGTTTAACGTGGCAGAAGCCATTCCCAAAGGGCAAATCAAGCCCCAAGGAAGTGACAGGGAAAAGAGAGAAACTCAGCCAGAGCACAGAAGCAGAGACCAGCAAAGAATCCCTGGGTAAATAGCAGGAAGTCCCTGGGACAGAGGCGACAGATGGAAATTCTGCGACCACAGTTTAGTAATGCTTTAACTAGGGACAGATTTTTGATTCCCTCAAAGGCCTATACCACTCTGTGTCAATAACTCTCCACAATTAGCAGATAATTTAATCATTACAGATAGAACTAATACAGTAAGATGTGATATTAGGTAAAAGTATGATGTTCGTTTGGAAAGAACTCTCAATGCTGCCGTGATAAATGATACATCAGAACAGTGTTATTAGCTACTGTGACCACCTAATTGATTGTGAAATCAGGTTATTAGGTTGTGATATCCATTTTATAGAGGCAAAGATCGATTTTAAAGAAATCCTAAGACATCACACATGTAAGAAGTGTTTTGTGAAACTTCTCTTTTGGCTACATATATACCCATACAGACGTGTGTGTACTAGGCTACAACACAAAGGCTGTTTCCTCAAAGCTCTGTTGTGTAAGCCCCAAAAGTGGACAAGCTCAAGTTGTGTTAAGTCTAGATCAGCTTCTTTACCCTCCTGGTAGGTTCTGGGCAGCATCAGGTCCAACCAGAAGGTCACTTCCTGCTGGCAGTGGTGTTGGGCTGAGTACTCTTTCACATTCCCCGCGCTTCTGCCTGGGTGATACTGGTCAAATGGCTATTGCATTTTTGTTCAAAACTCTACTAAAAGTTGCCCTGCAATGATCAAATTCTGGAAGATGCAACTCTCAGGAAGGCCCCCTCAAGTGGGAATGGCCCCTGCTCACCTGCCTGCTTATAAGCACCCCATGAAGGGAGGAGGCGGCTGAAGAGTGGTAGACAACAAAGATGGCAGATGTCTGTGGATTGGGAGAAATGAGACTGTTCTCTTCCCGGTTCAGAACACTTTCTCTCCAATGCTCTACCACCTTAGCCGCCATGAAATTTCCTGCATATCTCTCTCTGGGTTTTACCCCTAACTCTAACCAGAACAGCCTCAAGCACAGTCAGAGCTGAGGGCAGACTCAGGGAGTCCATTCAACTCAGGTAAACATGAACTTTCTATAAAGAAGACTACTCCTGACCAGCACCCTCCCTTGTGCCCTCAACTCAGACCTTCGGGGAAACAAATACACTGCTGTGGATTCAACGCCTGGAGCCTCCTGGGACCTAACGCTAACACTCACCCTAACTTTAACCCTAACCAGAACCCTCAACAAAAACATAACCCTGCCTCGAACCCTAACACTACACTGGACCCGTGCCGTCACATGGGCCCTCACTTCAGCCCTCAAGGGACATCAGGAGAATGGAGTCGTGTCAGCCCTGACAATGTCCCTGGACGCAACCCTAAGCATAGCTAAGGCTCTCTCACCATGGGGACCCAAAACCAAGGTCTGACACCACACGCCTGGGGTCCATAAGTGGTGCAGGATTACCTGGCATATTACCTGGAACATCACCATGTCGTTTCCAAGGCCCGGCTGCAGCTGCCCGAGATGATTCCTGAGGCATACCCGTCCAGTGGCCCATAGAGCTTCTGGCCATGGAACCCAAAGACTAACCCTGACCGGCACCACCCTTGTGCCCCCAACTGAGCCCTGCGGGGAGACAACTGGACTGCTGTGGTTTCACTGCCTGAAGCATCCTGGTACCTAACCCTAACACTAAACAAAACCCTAACGAGAACCCTCAACCAAAACCTAACCCTATCTCGACCCCTAACGCTACACTGACCCTACGCCATCACGTGGGCCCTCACTTCAGCCCTCAAGAGAGATCACAAGACTGGAGTCACTTCGGCCCTGGCAACATCACTGGAGAGAAAGATAACCGTAGCTAAGGCTCTCTCAACTTGGGGACCCAAAACCAAAGTCTGACTACACCACGTGCCTGGGGTCCAGAAGCGATGTAGAATCACTCAGCATAGAACTTGGTACATCACTGTTTGTTGCTAAGGCTGGGCAGAACCTGCCCGAGAGGATTCCTGAGACATACATGACCAGAGGCCCATAGGGTTGTCTGGTCATGGACTCAAAGACTAATCATGACCAGCACCTGCCCTTGTGCCCTCAACTCAGCCCTTCGGGGAGACAATTGCATTGCAGAGGAATCAGTGCCTGGAGTCTCCTGAGACCTAATCCTGACCCTAACCCTAAACCTCAGCATAACTCTCAACCCAAACCTAACCCTATCTCGAACCAAAACCCTACACTAGAACTGAAACATGGCATGGCCCTAATTTCAGCCCTCTAGGAAGATCACGAGACAGGAATCACTTCAGCCCTGGCGATGTCCCTGGACCGATCCCTATCCATAGCTAAGGCTCTCTCCCCATGGGGACCCAATACCAAAGTCTGACTACACCATGCGCCTGGGGGCCAGAAGCAGTGCAAGATCACTAGGCATAGAAGCTGGAACATCACCAGGTTGTTACCCAGGCCCAGCTGCAGCTGCCTGAGAGGATTCCTGAGGGATACCCGACCAGTGGCCCATAGAGTTGTCTGGCCTTGGAACCCAAGACTAATCTGACCGGCACCCTCCCTTGTGCCCTCAACTCAGCCTTTCGGGGAGACAACTGCACTGCTGTGGGTTCAGTGCCTGGAGCTTCCTGGGACCTAACACTAACACTAAACCTAACCCTAACCAGAACCCTGAACCGAAAGTAACCATATCTTGATTCCTAACCCTACACTTGACCCACACCATCACTTGGGCCCTCACTTCACCCCTTGAGGGAGATCATGAGGCTGGAGTTGCTTTGGCCCTGGAGACATCCCTGGACCTAACCTTAACCCTCCCTAAGGCTCTTTCCCCATGGGGACCCAATACGAGAGTCTGACACCACGCGCCTGGGGTCCAGAAGCGGTACAGGGTCACTCGGCATAGAAGCTGGAACATAACCAGGTTGTTTCCCATGCCTGGCTGCAGCTGCCCGAGAGGATTCCAGAGGCCTACCCGACCAGTGACCCATAGAATAGAATGACCTTGGAACACAAAGACTAATCCTGACCAGCACCCTCCCTTGTGCCCTAAACTCAGACCTTCAGGGACACAACTGCACTGCTGTGGGTTCAGAGCATCAAGCCTCCTGCACCTAACCCTAACACTAAACCTAACCTGAACCAGAACCCTCAACTGAAACCTAACCCTATCTCAAACCCTAACCATAAACATGACCAGCACTGCCTTCTGGGACCTTACTTCACACCTTTAGGGAGATCCGAGCCTGGAGTGGCGTCGGCCCTGGCGATGTCCCTGGCCCAAACACTAAGCTTAAATAAGGCTCTCTCCCCAAGGAGACCCAATGTAAAAGTCTGACAACAACACGCACCTGAGTAACAGTGTGAAGGATCACTCGGCATAGAACCTAGATCAACACCATGTCATTTCCAAGGCCCAGCTTCCGCTGCCCAAGAGAATGCCTGAGGTCTATGCGACCAGTGGCCCAAAGAGTTGTCTGGCCTTGTATCCCAAAGACTAATCCTGACCGGCATCCTCCCTTGTGCCCTCAACTCAGCCCTTTTGGGAGACAACGGCACTGCTGTGGGTTCAGCGCTTGGAGACTCCTGGGACCTAACCCTAACCCTGACCTTAACCCGAAACCTCAACTGAAACCTAACCCTATCTCGAACCGAAACCCTACACTTGACCCACACTGTACCATGGACCCTCACTTCAGGCTTCGAGAGAAATCATGAGACTGGAGTCGCATTGGCCCTGGCGATGTCCCTGGACCAAACCATAATCCTAGCTAAGGCTCTCTCCCCTCGGGGACCAAATACTAAATTGTGAATACACCAGGCTCCTGGGGTCCACAAGCGGTACAGGATCACTAGACATAGAACCTGGAACACCACCATGTCGTTTCTAAGGCCCAGCTGCAGCTGCCCGTGAGGATTCCTGAGGCATACACGACCAGTGGCCCATAGAGTTGTCTGGCCTTGGAACCCAAAGACATATCCTGACTGACATCTCCCATGTGTCCTGCACTCTGCCCTTCAGGGACACAACTGCACTGCTATGGGATCACTGCCTGGAGCATCCTGGGACCTAACAGTAACACTAAACTTAACCCTAACCAGAACCCTCAACTGAAACGTAACTCTTGAACCCTAACCCTACACTTGACATGCAACGTCCCTTGGATCCTCACTTCACCCCATGAGGGAGATCAGGAGGCTGGAGCTGCTTCGGCCCTGACGACGTCCCTGGACCTAACCTTAACCCTACATAAGGCTCTCTCCACATGGGGACCCAATACCAGAGTCTGACAACACCACGCGCCTGTGGTCCAGAAGCGGTGCAGGTTCGCTCGGTATAGAACCTGGGACATCACCATGTCATGTAGAAGGCACGACTACAGCTGCCCGTGAAGATTCCTGAGGCCAACCCAACCAGTGACCAATAGAGTTGTCTGGCCTTGGAACCCTAGACTAATCCTGACCGGCATGCTCCCATGTGCCCACAACTCAGCCCTTCAGGGACACAACTGCACTGCTGTGGGTTCAGTGCCTGGAGCCTCCTGGGACCTAATCCTAACCCTAAACTTAACCCTAACAACAACCCTCAACCGAAACCTAACCCTATCTCTAACCCTAACCTACAATTGACCCGCACCATCACATGGGCCCTCCCTTTAGCCCTCGAGGGAGAGCATGAGACTGGAGTCACTTCCGCCCTGGTGACGTCCTGGAACCGAACCTTAAACATAGCTAAGGCTCTCTCCACGGGAAACAATAACAAGGTCTGACAACAACACACCTGGGGTCCAGAAGAGGTGCAGGATCACCTGGCATACAACCTGGAACATCACCATGTCATTTCCAAGACCAGGCTACAGCTGCACGAGAGGATCCCTGAGGCCTACTGACCAGTGAGTGGCCCATAGAGTTGACTGGCCTTGGAACCCAAATACTAATCCTGACCAGCACCCCCACTTGTGCCCTCAACTCAGCACTTTGGGGACACAACTGCACTGCTGTGGGCTCAGCGCCTGGAGTATCCTGGGCCCTAACTCTAACCCTAACCCTACACTCATGAGAACCCTCAACCGGACCCTAACCCCATAGCGAGCCAAAAACTTACATGACACACACTGTCGCATAACCCTCACTTCAGCCCTCAAAGGAGATCACGAGACTGGACTCACGTTGGCCCTGGCGATGTCCCTGGACAGAACCGTAATGATATCTAAGTCTCTCTCTCCTTGGGGACCCAATACCAACGTCTGACATCACCAGGTGCCTGGGGTCGAGAAGCGGTGGATGATCACTCAGCATAACCTGGAAGAGCAGGCACCTGGAGTCCAAAAGAAGTACAGGATCAATCAGCATAGACCTGGAACATCACCACGTCATTTCCCAGGTCCGGCTGCAGCTTTCTGAGGGGATACATGAGGCCTACGTGAAGAGTGGCCCATAGGGTTGTGTGGCCTTGGAACGCAAAGACTAATCCAAAAAGGCAGACTCCTTTGTGCCCTTAACACAGGCCTTTGGGGAGACAACTGCACTGCTGTGGGTTCACCGCCTAGACCTCCTGGGTCCTAACCCTAATCCTAAACCTAACCCTAATGAGAACCCTCAACCAAAACTTAACCCTATCTCGAACACTAACCCTACACTTGACCTGAACCATCGCATGGCCTTCACTTCAGTCGTCGAGGGAGATCACAAGACTGGAGTCGCTTTGGCCCTGGCGACATCCCTGGACTGAACACTAACCCTAGCTAAGGCTCTCTCCCCATGGGGACCCAATACCAAAGTCTGACTACACCATGCGCCTGGGGTCCAGAAGTGGTGCAGGATCACCTGGCATAGAACCTAAAACATCAGCATGTCGTTTCCCAACCCGGCTACAGCTGCCCAAAAGGATTCCTGAGGCCTACCTGACCAGTGGCCCAGAGAGTTGAGGGACTTTGAACCCAAAACTAATCCTGACTGGCACCCTTCCTTGTGCCCTCAACTCAAACCTTCGGGGACACAACTGCATAGCTGTGGGTTCACCACCTGGAACCTCCTGGGACCTAACCCTGTCCCTAACAATAACCTTCACCATAACCCTCAACTGAATCTTAACCCTATCTCCAACCAAAACCCTACACTGACCTGCACCATCACATGACCCTCACGTCAGCCCTCGAGGGAGATCATGAGACTGGAGTCGCATTGGCCCTGGTGACGCCCTGGACCTAACCCTAACTTTAGCTAATGCTCTCTTCCAATGGGGACCCAATACCAAAGTCTGACAAAACCACACACCTTTGGTCCAGAAGCGGTGCAGGATCACCCGGCATATTACCTGGAACATCACCATGTCATTTCCCAGGCCCAGCTACAGCTGCCCGAGATGATTCCAGCGCCTACCTGAACAGTGGCCCATAGAGTTGTCTGGTCTTGGAACCCAAAGACTAATCCTGACTGGCACCCTTGCTTGTGCCCTCAAATGAGCCCTTCTGGGAGATAGCAAAACTGTTGTGGGGTCAGCGCCTAGACCCTCCTGGGACCTAACCCTAACACTAACCCTAACCCTGACCCTAACTCTAAACCAAACCAGAAACCTCAACTGAAACCTATCCCTAACTAGAACCCTAACTCCACACTTGACCTGCACTGTACCATGGGCCCTCACTTCAGCCCTCAATAGATATGAATAGACTGGAGTCACTTCGGCCCTGGCATTGTCCTTGGCCCTAACCTTAACTGCAGCTAAGGCTCTTTCCCCATGGAGACCCAATACCAAAGTCTGACAACACAACACTCCTGGGGTTAGAGGCAGTGCAGGATCACTCAGCATAGAACCTGGAACATCACCATGCCGTTTCGAAGGCCCCACTACAGCTGCCCAAGACGATTCCTGAGGCCTACCCGACCACTGGCCGATAGAGGTTTCTGGCCTTGAAACCCAAAGTCTAATCCTGCCCAGCACCATCCCTTGTGCCCTCATCTCAGCACTTCAGGGACACAACTGCACTGTTGAGGGTTCAGCACCTGGATCCTCCTCGGTCCTAACTCAAACCCTAACCTAACCAGAAACAGAACCCTAACCCTAACCAGAACCCTCAACCAAAACCTAACCCTACCTTAAACCCTAATCCTATATGTGACATGAACCGTCGCATGGGCCCTCACTCCAGCCCTCAAGGGAGACCACAAAACTGGAATCTCTTTGGCCCTGGCAACATCCCTGGACCGAACCCTAACCGTAGCTAAGGCTCTCTCCCCATAGGGACCCAATACCAAAGTCTGACAACACCACACACCTGGGATCCAGAGGCAGTGCAGGATCACTCAGCATAGAACCTGGAACATCACCATGTCATTTCCCAGGCCTGGCTGCAGCTGCCCAAGAGGATTTCTGAGGCCTACCCGAACAGTGGCCCATAGAGTTCTCTGGCCTTGGAACAGAAACACTAATCCTGACGAGCACCGTCCCTTGTGACCGTAAGTCAGCCCATCAGGGAGACACCTGCACTGCTGTGGGTTCAGCACCTGGAGTCTCCTGGGATCTAACCCTAACCCTAACCCTAAGCAGAACCCTCAACGAAAACCCAACACTATCTCGACCCAAACCCTACACTTGTTTTGCACCATCGCATGCGCCTTCACTTCAGCCCTCAAGGAAAGTCACAAGACTGGAGTCGCCTAGGCCCTAGTGATGTCCCTGGACCGAACTCTAACCCTAGATAAGGCTCTCTACCCATGGGGACCCAATACCAGTATATGACAACACCACAAACTGGGGTCCAGAGAGGTGCATGATCACTCGGCATAGAACGTGGAACATCACCATGTCATTTCCAAGGCCCAGCTGCAGCTGCCCAACCACTGGCCCACAGAGTTCTCTGGCTTTGGGACCCAAAGACTAATCGTGACAGGCACCGCCCCTTGTGCCCTCAACTCAGCCCTTCAGGGAGACCACTGCACTGCTGTGGGTTCAGTGCCTGGAGCCTCCTGGGACCTAACCTTAACCCTAAACAGAACCCTCAACCGAAACCTAACCCTATCTAGAACCCTAACCCAACACTTGACCCGCACCATCACATGGGCCTCACTTCAGCCCTCGAGGGAGGTCATGAGACTGGAGTCGTATCGTCCCTGGCGACATCCCGGGACTGAACCCTAACCCTAGCTAAGGCCCTCTCCCCATGGGGACCCAATACCAAGGTCTGACAACACCACATGCCTCAGGATCCAGAAGCGGTGCAGGATCACTTGGAATAGAACCTGGACATCACTATGTCATTTCCAAGGCCCGGCTCCAGCTGCCCAAGAGAATTCCTGAGGCCTACCAGACCAGTAGCCCATAGAGTTGTCTGGCCATAGAACACAAAGACTAATCCTGACCGGCACCCTCCCTTGTGCCCTCAAATGAGCCCTTCAGTAAAACAACTGCACTGCTGTGGGTTCAGCACCTGGAGCATCCTGGGACCTCACCATAACCCTAATCCTAACCTTAAGCACAGCCCTCAATCGAAACCTTACCCTATCTCGGACCCTATCAATACACACCCTAACACGAACCCTAAACCTGAGCAGAACTCTCAACTGAAAAATATCCCTATCTAAAACCCTAACCCTAAACTTGACCCACACCTTGGCATGGGCCCTCACTTCAGTCCTGGAGGGAAATCACTAGACTGGAGTCAATTTGGGCCTGGCAACGTCCCTGGACTGAACACTATCCTTAGCTAAGGATCTCTTCCAATGGGTACACAATACCCATGTGTACCAAAACCATGCACGTGGGGTCCAGAAAAGGTGCAGAATCACTCAGAAAACAAGCTGGAATATCCACGAAGTCTTTTCCAAGGCCCGGGTGCAGCTTCCCAAGAGGATTATGAGAACTACCTGACCAGTGGCCCAAAGAGATGTTTAGCCTTGGAACACAAACACCAATCCTGAAAGGCAACCTTCCTTGTACCCTCAACTCAGCCCTTCGGGGAGACAACTGCACTGCTGTGGGTTCAGCTCCTGGTGCCTCATGGAACCTACCCTAACCCTAACCCTAACCCTAACCAGAGCCCTCAACCTAACCCTAACCCTATCTCGAACCCTAATCCTACACTGGACTTGCACTTTCGCATGGGCCCTCACTTCGGCCCTCGAAAGAGATCACGAGACTGGAGTCCCTTGAGCCCTCTCAATGTCCCTGAACCGGACTCTAACCCTAGCTATGGCTCTCACCCCATGGGGACCCAATACCCACATGTGACAACACCACACGCCTTGGGTCCAGAAGCAGTGCAGGATCACTCAGCATAGAACTTGGAACATCACCATGTCGTTTGCAAGGCCCGGCTACAGCTGCCCAAGATGATTCCTGAGGCCTACCCGACCAGTGGCCCAAAGAGTTGTCTGTCCTTGGATTCCAAAGACTAATCCTGACCGGCAACACCCTTGTACACTCAACTTAGCCCTTTGGGGAGAAAGCTGCACTGCTCTGGATTCAGCACCTACAGCCTCCTGGGACCTAACCCTAACACTACTCTAACCCAAGCAGAACCCTCAACCAAAACCTAACCCTATCTCTAACCCTAACTGTATACTGAACACGCACCGTGGCATAGGCCCTCACGTCAGCCCTCGAGGGAGATCATGAGACTGGAGTCACTTGGGCCCTGGTGACTTCTCTGGAACAAACCCAAACCCTAGCTAAGGCTCTCTACCTATGGGGACCCAATGCAAAAGTCTAATAACACCACGAAACTGGAGTCCAGAAGCAGTGCAGGATCACATGGCATAGAACCTAGAACACCATTTTATTTCCAAAACCTGGCTACAGCTACCCGAGAGAATTCCTGAGTCCTACCCGACCAATGGACCATAGAGTTGTCTGGCCTTGGAACCCAAAGACTAATCCTGACCGTCACACTCCATTGGGCCCTAAATGCAGCCCTTCGGGGAAACAATTGCACTGCTGTGGTTTCAGTGCCTTGAGCCCCATGGGACCTAAACCAAAACCTAAACCTAACACTAAGCAGAACACTGAACCAAAACGTAACCTTATCTCGAACCCTAACCCTACACTTGTTTTGCACCTTCACATGGGCCTTCACTTCAGCGCATGAGGTAAGTCACGACACTGGAGTTGCCTAGGCTGTGGCGACGTGCCTAGACCAAACAATAAACCTATGTAAGGCTATCTACCCATGGTGGCCCAATACAAATATATGACAACACCACACGCCTGGGGTCCAGAAGGGGTGCAGGATCACTCGGCATTGAACCTGGAACATCAGCATGTTGTTTCCAAGGCACGACAAGGCTGTCGGAGATGACTCCTGAGGCCTACCCGACCATTGGCCCATAGAGTTCTATGGCCTTGGAACCCAAATACTATCCTGAGGGGCACCCTCCCTTGCGCCCTCAACACAGCCCTTCGGGGAGACAACGGCACAGCTTTGGTTTCAGCACCTGGACACGACTGGGACAGAACCCTAACCCTCACCCTAAACCCTAATCCTACCCTAACCCACTATCCCTAAAAATAAAAAACCTAAAACTAACCCTAAACCTAACCATAAAACTGTAACACTAACCCTAACACTAACCCCAAATCCAAACACGGACCCATTCCCCTAACCAATGTCCTAGACCTAGACCTTACCTTAACCCTAAATCTAATGCTAACCCTAACCCTAACCCTAACCCTAACCCTAACATAACCCTAACTCTCAAACCCAAGCCCTAACCCTAAACCTAAGCCTAACCCAAGACCAAACCTAACGCCTAAACCTAACTCCAAACCCTAACCCCTAACCATAACCCTAAACAGTAACCCTAACCCTAAACCCAACCTTAATGCATAAACCTAACTCTAACCCCTAACGCTAACCCCTAACAACAACCTTAACCGTAACCCTAACCCCTAATATCAAACCCAATCTTAACTGTTACCTTCGGTATACATGTTAAGCTAAATCTCACCTCATTGTTAACACGCACCCTACACCTAACTCCCAACATGCATGGGCCTTCAATTCATCGATCCAGAGAGATCAAAGGACTGGTGCCACTTCGGCGCTACAGATTTCCCTGACCCCAAATCAGAGGGTAACTAAAGCTCTGTCTGCATAGGGAACCAATTCCACAGTCTGACACACCTCAAATGGGGTCGAGAAAAGGTGGATAAATACGCGACCTGTAAACTGAAACATCACAATATCATTTCAAAACCACGAATGTAGCTATAAAAGAGAATTCCTGAGGACTACCAGACCATAGGCCCATAGAGGTCTCAAGACTTGCAAAACAAAGACTAAACCTAAATGGCACCCTCCCCTGACCACTAACTCAGACCTTCAGGGAGACAAGTGCCCTATGGTGAGTCCAGCACCTGGAGCCACCTGGGACGTAACCCTAACCCTAAACTAACCCTAACCCAAACTCTAATGATAACCTAAATCCTAACCCTAACCCTAACCCTAACTGGAACACTAACCCTAACCCTAACCCCCTAACCCTAACCCTACCATAACCATAACCCCTAACCCTAACCCTAACCCTCGGAAGGAGACCAGGAGTCACACCTGCCCCTGGCCACATTAATTACACGTTGTCATAGAACAAATTGTCCCATCTTCGAGTCTCTTCTCTCTCCTTTACAAAGAGCAGAGACCACATGTGAGGAAGTTAAGGAAATTAGTGCTCAGTGAAGGAGTGGGAGACTCCAGGATTATTCCACAGCACAGAATCCACACTTGGCAGGCTTTCTGGAGGCCATGGTCCTGGAGTCATGCATGTGGCTCTCTGAGACCATGCAGCCTCAGTGAGAAACTGCCTGCTGGGAAACACAGTTGCTCCTATATTCTTGATCCTTAACAAGTATAAATGTCCAAGATTTACATTACAACAGAGAGGCCAAGGACTACAGGGCCAGTCTGCTGTGTGGCTCTTGTGGCCAAGGCCACATTCAACATTTGGAGGGTTATATCTCTTGGCAGGATAGGAGGCTAGGAGGGAAGAGTTATTTGTCTCAACCACACAGACGTTGGGAATGGAAATATCCTGTGGATTGGTCTACACTGCCCATAGACCTGTTAAATTGCCAAGAGCACAGTCATCTCAGTAATTGGCTATGGGGGTTTTTAGGACCTGAGCTGGTGGACCACAGATGCCTGCCTGGATGGTCAGAGGCCAAGGGCTGTCCTGTCTGAGACCTGTCTACTGCTGATGGCTCCAATGGGACCAGGGATACAGCCAGTGCCAAGAGGGCCCTCCCATTCCACAAGAAGGGCTGCACATGGGGTCTTATAGGATGCTGCACTCAGACCAATGTAAACCAACACATGTCCATTGAGTGCCCTGTGGGTCAGGGCTGTGCTGAAACCTAGGGCTGCCCAGGCAGAGTGTGGCCAACAACACCCTCTCCAGGTGAGAGGGTGGAAGAATCCTGTGTAATCTCTGAGGCTCTCCACAATGCTGGACTGGGTCTGAGTTTGATCTGAAATAGTCAGGGACCAAGCGGACATTTGACTCTCCTTCTCTTAGTACCCAGGGCTGAAGGGGCAGAAGACCAATGTTCAGATCAACCTCTGATGCATGTGTGATCCTGGGTGAGTCCTGTCCAATCTGGAGGGCCAGAGAGATGGAAAAGGGGGATGAAACACAGGCCCTGATCTCAAGCCTTGCACTGACCCCAACGCATGGCCCTAACAATAAAATCTTAAGTCTAAACCTTAACGACATTTTGTTTATACACTCACCACTGATGGACATTTGCATAGTTTCTACATTTTGGCTATTGTTAACACTGCTAGGGGTTAGGGTTTCCAGGTTCAGGGCTTAGGTCCAGGTTTTGGGTTCAGGGTTCAGATTCAGGTTGGAGTTAGAGATCTGGGTTTGCAGTTCAAGGTTTAGGGCTAGGATTTCAGATTGGGGTTTGGGCTCGAGGTTCAGGGTTCAGGTTAGGGGGTAGGCTAAAGGTTAGAGGTTACAAACTTTCTTCAGGTTGTCATCATAGATACAAAATTTCTCCCCAAAGGGTATAAACCTAGAATCTATTTACTCTGTGTGTCATGAACAGGTTCAGAGTTAGGGTCCCAGTAACTCCCTACTGACAGCATTCTGATGCTAGAGTTGGCCAGCTGCACAGAGGCTTTGCCTTGTCTCAAACATACCCTTTGCAGAGAACACACCCTGTGTGATTCATGGAGGTGTGAAACTAAGACCAGGACTCATGGAATATGAAACAAGATACAAACAATTCATGGACTCCTTATTCTTTCACAATAACAAATATCGAGTTTGGCTCCCAACAGAATGTTATAATGTACCCCAGGAGGGACTATGGTACTATCGACACAAAATGAAGAAACCCTTTTTTAAAAATTTTTTTAATGTTTATTTATTTTTGAGAGAGAAAGAGAGACAGAATGAGAGTGGGTTAGGAGCAGAGAGAGGGGAGACACAGAAGCAGAAGTAGGCTCCAGGCTCTGAGCTGTCAGCACAGAGCCCGACGCAGGGCTCGAACTCATGAGCTGTGAGATCATGACCTGAGCTGAAGTCTGACGCTCAACCGACTGAGCCACCCAGGCGCCCCAAGAAACCCTTTTAAAGAGAAAGGAAAAGAGTTTTATTTGAGCTCAAGTTAGGGCTGCTGCCAAGCATACACAATATTCCCAAAGAAGAGAATGCTCAGGAGAAGGAACATTTGGCACAGGGTTACATGGTTTTTCAATAGAGAGTTACAAATCTATGTGACGAAGGACATTCCAGAAAGTTACAGACTTTATCTTATCTTTTTGGTATGTGCAGGGCTATGTGACTTTAATCTTATGGGAACCAGGGATGTTTCTTTCTTTTTCTTATCTTCTGTTCAAAATGCTCCTTTGTGGTTTTTTGTCTGTTTGTCTTGTATGTTTGTTTAATGAAGCAGACATACAATGTGTGCTCAGGGAAGAAATAGAGTCCATGCTCTGAAGTTCTGCCAGGTCATTATGACCTTGGTAAATGTTAAATTGTAGCTTCTCTGGGGAGCCCAGGAGCAAGGCTGACAAACATTAACAGCTGAAAGTTTCCCATATCATTACTCACTACTGGTACCAAACAGGGCTCCCTCCCCCTGGCTTAAGCTAAGAATCACAGGAGGACACTTATTTCATTGTCAAAAATAAAACTGTATTAATAATTAATTGGATGTTCCAGCGTACAATTTGTAGGGGAGTCATCAACATTTTCAATATGCAAATACATAAAACGCAGGCAATATTGTAACACACCGCTCATTGGAATACCAACTACAAGGAGATTGATAGAAGTAATAAAAATATATCTACTATTAAACTCAACAATCACACTTTATGAGGATACCTATCCATAAAATCTAACATCTCTCCATAAGGAATACATCCATTAAGATCATAAGTGACAACAGCCTGCTGTCCCCTGTAACCACCCCGTCACTTACCAGATGCCTGTAATACCCACTCCAGCCGCTAGAGACATACTTCCCAGCAACAAAAGGGGACTTGTCCACTCCCCAGGCATCAACTCTTACAGGAACCTACATCTTAACAATCCTGCTCCTTGGAAATTCCAGCCCTTAGAACAAAGTCACAGAAACCACGCCCATACTTCATAAAAAAAAGGCCGGTATCTCATCAGCCAGACGCTGCAGGTCCACCACCACTCTCGTGAAGTAACTCCACAGTGGACTCCAGATCCACCCTCTTCCCAAGATTACAAGGTGCATCATTCTTCCAATACCCCATCCTTAGAATAATTCTTTTTATTGTCTTAATCAGTCCTGCGTGCAGGCTCAAAGTGAGCCCTGTGAAAGCCAGGTACCTTCTTAAGAGCACTCAGGCTGTCACGTCTATTGAGATTTGTAGATCCTTTCAGACAGATGGGGTGCCCTCTCTCCGACTTCTCTACCAACTACAAAATACATCAACATCCAAAAGCCATTCTTCGTGAAATTACTTATGGTGAAACACCACCAACCCCTCACACCTTCTGAACCTAGGTAAATTGGCCAGGGCTGTGACCCCTACCCCCTACTCTGCACAACCCCTTACCTGTGTGTTCCAGACCGGTTTTCACTTTGTTCATTCTCAGCCATTGTCTCTGCAGAATAGTTCATACCAAGCCAGCACCTGGGACATACTCAATACTATAAGTTAATATTTATTTCATCAACCGCCACACATCCCCAAACCATTATCACCATGGCAACCAGAAACACCATCCACACCAGCAAAGGTTCCTCTTCTTTGAGTACTTGAGAACAGAACCTTGTGGAGGTAAGCTCTACATGGTGCAAAGAAAAAATACTGCTCCCAGATTCTCCTGCAAGTTCTCAAGAAAAGGGTTTTTAGTAATATTTCAACTCTAACTTACCTTATAATGGCACATCCACATGTCTACAACCCAAAGGGAGTGGTATTAATAAAATGACCTGTAGCCCTCAGGTGATTTTATTTTATTTTATTTTTTAAAGAGAGAGAGAAGGGAGCACCTGGGTGGCTCAGTCACTTAAGCATCTAGCTCTTGGTTTCAGGTCAGGTCATGATCTCACAGTTCATGAGTTCGAGCACCTGCACTGACAGTGCAGACCCTGTTTGAGATTCCCTCTCTCTCTCTGTCTCTCTGTCTCTCTGTCTCTCTCCCTCTCTCTCTCTCCCTCCCCTGCTGTCTCTCTCTCAAAAATAAATAAACTTAAAAAAATAAAAGAGTGAGTGCACACACAAGCGGGGGAGGGGCAGAGAGAGAGGAAGAGAGAGAATCCCAAACAGGCTCCACTCCCAGCATGGAGTCCAACACAGAACTCAACGTGAGGCTCTATCTCACAACCATGAGATCATGACCTCTGGGGCTTGATCTCACCATGATATGATGACCTGAGCAGAAATCAGGAGTCCAGATGCTTAACCAACTGAGCCACCTAGACGCCACATCCCTCAGGTGATTTTAAAAGTGCTTTCTGACTCATTAAATAACATGATCAGTTGCAGTTTGGGAATTCACTGCAGTTTATATGGCAGTGATGCTCAAAGATGGAGGTGTGAATGTGAGTGTGTGCGTTTGAGTACATGTTTAATTCTAGTCACAGTAATTCAGTAGAATAGACCTTCTCATTATTATAGAACTTTGATTTGAATGGCACCAAACAGTTCAAGATGGTTGAAAGCAGTAAATACTATGGCATTCATGCTTGGTGTTCACTCTTTGCTTTTCTTTTAAAATAAACTTAAAGCACATTAAAATGCATCATGATACCTCTTTTTCAACAAACCAAGATGCCCTGAAAAATGTGTCCAAACTGATTTCCCCTCCTCTGCTGCCCTCTGGAAGCAAGGATAGATCCACTTTAAGCAAGAAAATATTTCCCAGAGCTTCAGCTGTGTCTTCACAGTTAGAGTTCAGCTAATTTCCAAGTTCCATGTTCCTTTCTTTTTCCATAGCATGTCAAACCTTCTGAATTATGTAAGATTCTTCAATGTAATGCTTTATTCCTGAGAAAACATCAATCATGTGGCCACCTGGGTGCATTGGACAAATCCTGTAACAGTGAGGATGGCCCTGGGGTCCTCCATCATCCATGACGTACTTCAAGGAACCCCCACAGTCAGGAAGGCTTGCTTCCTGAGGAGTAAGGAAAAAGCAGTGAGTCAACATGTCAGTCTAGGTAAAAGTTGTAAATCCAAACATTACACTACAAAGTTTTGGCCCTATAGTCTTTGGTTTTGTGATATCTTCTGCATTTTAAATTTTGAAAAGAAGTTGGTAGCCTCAGAAAAGATAGCTATCAACTGGTTTCTGTGGCAGAACAAACATCTATCTCCCTTAGGCCTTTTTATGAACTTCTGAAATGTCTGTTTACTTCCAACTACTCATGGGACAATAAGAACGCTACCTTTAATGTTGGCAAGGGCAGGGGCACCTGGGTGGCTCAGTGAATTAAGCAGCTGACCTCGGCTTAGGTCATGATCAGTTCGTGAGTTCTAGCCCCATGCTAGGCTCTGTGCTGACAGTGCAGAGCCTGCTTGGGATTCTCTCTTCCCCATCCCCATTCATGCTATCTCTCTCTCAAAATAAATAAATAAGTTTAAAATATATGTATTGGTAAGGCCAGTGCTAACCATCACAGAGGTGGACAACAAACTGAAAACAAGGCAGGCAGTCCAAATAAATAGGCGAAGGCAAACAGGTCCACCCTTTCCACACACAAAGCTCTCTGAAAGGCCCAGGGGCTGGCCTAAAGACAGAGAGGAGTGATCTTATAGCTACTCCAGCCACTTGTTCACCTAAAATCCACTCTCAGTGACTAGAGAGCTGCCCATATAGTCAAAAAAGAAAGGAGCAGAAAGGCCAGAGCATCACAGTTTGCTCTATCCAAGCTGCAGGCCAGATCTTCGCAAAGTAGGAGACATAGCTTTCAATGGACCTCTATAGAAGCCCCTTCTTGTATCAAAGATAAATGTGAGAACTGTGGCTATTTGAACTTTTTGCTTTGAAATTGGACAATGTTTATCCCTAATAACTCCCAAAGAACAAGTTATCATTCTTTCATTATAATACTAACATCAGTAACTTATATATTCTATGGGAAAGACAGAAAATCAGAGACACCTAAATCTAGGCAGCCCTGTTGTTGAAATGAATTGAAGGACTAGATGTGACTTAAGAGGGCAAAACACACTAGCAGGTGAAGAGCAGCTCTTTACAATTATAAACTGAGAAACAGAATGCCACAGTTACCCCGTGTAAATGTCTGTATTTATTTCTCTGTCATTTTTCTGATGTTCCTTGAGATGTACGTTAATGCTCTAGTTTGGATTGGAAATTTAAGTCTGCCTTTTTCTGACAAAAATTCTGTACGATTTTAGACCTTCAATTCACAAACTGCACTGTGTTTGCAATTGTGATTCTGTGTCAGCTTTGAGTATACGCACAGGCACAGCTGTGTCCTCCTCCACCAAGGACACTGAGGTGATCACTTCTTGCTGTAACTTTAGTTCTCCTGCATCCACCTGCTCCCCACTTCAAGTTTAGACCCTAGAATCTAGCAGGAATTGAGAAAACACCCAAATAAGTTATGAAGTATGTGCTAAATAGGAGACTTAAAGTGGACTTTAAAAGTCTGTAAGGTCTAGTTTTAGTACAGGGTTTTACGAGGCTAATTTGTGCTTTCTTGGGTTACTTCAGGTTTAGGGCAATATACTGACAGACTCTAAAAGACTAAGGTTTCGATAATTGGGAGTTCATTTGAATTATCCATATACTCTATGATAGCTTTGCTTACATAATTTCAATTCAAAATAATGGCAGAGGGTATTTTGTTGCTATGTTACTTTGTCATTTATAGAGAAATTCTCACTAAAATGGACCGAATTACTGCCCCATCACAATCTACATTTGGCTTCCAAGAGTTGCCCTACACTAGAGGCTTGTTTGTTCAGAGTTCTGTTAAAACAACTCATTCTAACACTTGAGGAAAAAACCAAGTACCACAGTCAAATTCTGGCCTGCAGCCACCATGAACCTTGTTTCTGAAATTGGATTTCAAAACAGAAGGTAAAAAGCTCCACAGAAGCTTCTTGGGGCACCCAGGTGGCTCAGTCAGTTGGGCGTCCAACTTTGGCTCAGGTCATGATCTTGAGGTTCATGAGTTCAAGCCCCACAGCATGCTTGCTGCTGTCAGCACAGAGCCTGCTTTGGAACCTCTGTCTCTGTCTCTGTCTCTGTCTCTCTCTCTCTGCCCCTCCTCCACACACATACACACACACTCTCTCTCAAAAATAAATAAATGTTTAAAAAAAAAAAAGCTTCTTAAATAACAGAAACTCAGAACTCCAGTGCTCCAGAGGCATCCACACACTTGGCAACCAGGTCCAGACCCTAGGGACTTCCATCTGCAGATAGCAGAGCTCAGAACAAGTCTGTGTCTGCAAACAGTTCACAAATTGACAAACCACCCCAGGAGGGCGGATCTTCAGCAACTGAAGAAATAATACACTGTTATCTTGCTATCAGTCTCTGGTCACTACCCAGTTCTTTAACTGGAAATTGTGTGATGTGAGTACAAATTACACTATCTTCCAGGGGGAGGCCTTAGGGGTAACAACAGTAATAAGAGTTGAAAGTTATTTTGGTAACACTGATACAGCAGCAACACTTGTAATTATTACAATACTTTAAAAATACAGGCCTAAAATGAGAAAAACAGCACTACATATATGCCTATACTGAATTTTACACCATAACTTCCTATTAAAGGTAACAATCTCAAAAGTTAATATGTAAAACTGAGTGGTCAGAGAAAAGATTCTCTCATGTCTACATTTAAAATTTATGGCTTAGGGGCGCCCGGGTGGCGCAGTCCGTTAAGCGTCCGACTTCAGCCAGGTCACGATCTCGCGGTCCGTGAGTTCGAGCCCCGCGTCAGGTTCTGGGCTGATGGCTCGGAGCCTGGAGCCTGTTTCCGACTCTGTGTCTCCCTCTCTCTCTGCCCCTCCCCCGTTCATGCTCTGTCTCTCTCTGTCCCAAAAATAAATAAATAAATAAATAAATAAATAAATAAATAAATAAAATGTATGGCTCTTTAAGAGTATGGATTGTATTTCTATTAAGGCTGAAGACTTCTTCACTATTTATTGGACATCTATGTTTCTTCTCTTGTAAATAAGCTGTTTGTCTTTTTTCTGTATATTTAATGTGGTGTTCAACTTTCCTTTTTCACAAAGAAAGTTTTGTTGTGTTAGTAGATAAAAGTTCATGTCACAGTTTGGACTTGGGAGAGTGGGAGGTGTTTTCCCAGGTAAAGAAAATTTTCAACTTTTAACATTTGGGGACCCTACTCCTGGGCTTCCGGAAACGACTTAACATTTACCAAGGTCTGTAGCACACACTATGTCTGCTTCATTAAATAAAATAACAAAAAGGAGCATTCTTAACACAAAAAGATAAGAAAAAGTAAGAAACTTCCCTGATTCCTTCAAGATTAAAGTCATACAGCACTGCATATACTGGAAACTTAAAGTCTGCAACTCTTGGAAACATTCTTTGCATAAAAAAATGGGACTTTTAATGTAAAAAATGTATATAACTCTATACCGAAGATTGTGTATCGCAGGAAGTTGTCCTAATCTAGACCTGAATAAAACACTCTTTTTAAAAAATTTTTAATGTTTTTATTTATTTTCGAAGGAGAGAGACAGAGCATGAGTGGGGGGAGGAGCACAGAAAGAGAGCCAGACACAGAATTCAAAACAGGCTCCAGGCTCTAAACTGTCAGCACAGAGCCTAATGCGGGGCTTGAACTCAGGAACTGTGAGATTATGAAGTCGGGCGCTTAACCGACTGAGCCACCCAGGTGCCCCAAAATGCTCTTTTTTAAAGAGATTCTAAAATGTTTGTTTATTGTGCCTTACAAGATGAATGGTTCCTCCTCCCTCTCCCAGGAGTGTGTTTACAGTGTACCTTGGCAGGTACAGTCTTCAGGCCCAGGCAGTTGCCTCCCGCCCAGGCAACAATATATATGTGTGTATATATACATATATATATATATACACACATGCACATATATATTGTGTATACACCTACATATGTGTATACACATACACATATGTATGTGTATATATATGTATATATTGTGTGTATATATATACATACATACATATATATATACACACAATATATACACACACACACATACACATGTGTATTTATATATGTGTATATATATATATTTGTGTGTGTGTGTATATATATATGTATATATATAGTTTTAACCTTTTTAATTGTGCAGTTTTCTTTCGAGGCTATTAAATCTAAACACAACTAATGGATCACTCTGCTACACAAGCAAAAACCTGCAAATGCCCTAAAATGCGCCTGTCACTATTTAAATATTAGAAGTCAGAATATTCTCAAAAATCAAAGAACGCAGGGCCCTCAGTTCCAAGTGAATGGGAGGTCAAAACAGCAGACTGGAGAAGCCTTGCACTGAGCATGAGTGGGTACCGACTGCACAACCCGGCGGGCTGCTGGTTCGACGGCGAGGTCCACTAGGCATTCGCGACAATGAATCTGCTGTGCAGCACCGTCTCGGCCGGCCACTCGAGGTCTGCGGGCGTGTTCACCTCAAGGAACCGGCAGAAGCGAGAAACAGAGCGGCCAGGCGACCTTAGGCCGGGGATCGGACCGTCGATCTGCCGGAGTCAACAAGGACTACAGCCGCTGAGACCGCGGCTCACTCGCTCAGGGTAACCAGCACTGTAGACCCAACCCGGGCCGGCGCCCGGAATCCTCCGGGGGCGGGACTGAGCGCGTAACTTCCGGAGGCAGGGCGGGCTGCTCCGCACGCCAACGTACTCCCAAAACGGCGCCCGGCGATCTGCGACCTGATTGGGCGGCGCTGGAGGGCGCGGGACGACAAACTAGCTTCCCATCAGCCCCCACTGACCCGTCCTGCGGCCGCGCGCACGCCCGCGCGCCCGCATCCCGCGCCTGCGCCGCGCAGCCATTCGGGAGGCCGCCGCGCTGCAGGGCCTCGCGGAGCAGCCGGGTCCCGCGAGCGCGGCTTCCGAGGTCCTTCGAGTGTCTGGACGCCGCCGAGGCCCACCGGTGAGGAGCGGGGCGGGGCTGTCGCCCGGGCCGGGGCCCACCCCGCCTCCGCCAAGGCCCGAGTCCGGGGAACCGCGTCCGGGACGTGCACCGAGGAGCGGCCTGCGCCCCGTCCGCCGGCGGGGTGGGCCTTGGGGCGGGGGGCGAGCCCCGCGTTCTCTGCGGGAGGCGGGAAACGCTCTGCGCGATCCCGCGGGGAGGTCGGGAACCGGCTCGGGAAGGAAAGCGCTTCTTCCGCTACGGGCCAGGACGCAGTTTTCGCGGCACCTCGTCGGCGTGGGCTTTTGTCATTGTTGCTGCTTAAAAATGAGCTGGGCAACCCAGAGTGGGAGACACGTAATCACGTAGCTGGGAAGGGGTTAGTGCCCAGAATATGTAAAGAACTTCTACGACTCAACAACAGAAACAACCTGGCTTTAAAAAACGGGCAAGGGCTGGCCAGTGAGCACGTCACAGGATGCTCCGCAGGATGCTTCCAGACATCAGAGTTAGGAAAATAAAAACCAGAATGAGGTACCACTTCACACCCACTCGGACGGCTGTCATCAAAAGAAAAGTAACAGGTGTTGGGGAGGGTGTGGAGAAGGGGGCACACTCGTGCATTGCTGGCAGCCACGTAAAGGGGTGCAGTCAGGAGGTATGGAAAAAGGGTTAGTGGTTGCTCACATTTTAGCGTAGTTACTCTAACACCCAGCAATTCCGCTCCTAGGGCTAAACTCTAAAGAATTGAAAGCAGGGCCTCAAATATTTTTTCACCAGTGTTACTAGCAGCTTTATTCAAAATGAGCCAAAGGCGGAAATACTCCAGATGTCTATCAACAGATGAATGGAAAGCAAATTGTGTAATGTAATTCATCCATAAAAAGGAATAAAATTCTTTTTTTTTTTTTTTTAATTTTTTTTCAACGTTTATTTATTTTTGGGACAGAGAGAGACAGAGCATGAACGGGGGAGGGGCAGAGAGAGAGGGAGACACAGAATCGGAAACAGGCTCCAGGCTCCGAGCCATCAGCCCAGAGCCCGACACGGGGCTCGAACTCACGGACCGCGAGATCGTGACCTGGCTGAAGTCGGACGCTTAACCGACTGCGCCACCCAGGCGCCCCAAAAGGAATAAAATTCTAATACATGCTGTAATATAGATGTGGAAAGTGAAATAAGCCAGACACAAAAGGACAAATGTATGATTCCACTCATAGGGACAGAAAATTGAGTAGAGATTACCAGGGGCTGCGGAGGTGGAGGGGTGGGGGGAATGGGGAGTTACTGTTTAATGGGTACAGAGTTTCTCTTTGTCCTAATGAAAAGTCCTGGAAATGGACAATGGTGATGTTATACAACATTGCAATATACTTGATTCCACTGAATTGTGCTTTTGAAAATTGTTAAAATGGTAAATTTTGTTGTGTTTTGCCATAAGTTTTTAAAATGTATGGGAAAAGGCAAAACCAGGAAGACAGTAAAGAGATCAATGGTTAATGAGGAGCACAGGGAATTGTTATGGCTGTGACATTCTGTCCATTCTGTAATGCTCGGTATGTGACACAGTGTGTGTGGAAAATTATAGGCTTGTACAACAGGTAGAATGACCCCGAACTACACTCTGCCCTTCAGTAACAATAATATATCAGTACTCATTCCTCAGTTATAAGAAATACTAACAGAAGTTGTGTGCAGAGGAGGAAAGAAGGTATATGAAAGCTGAAACTTTGCATTCAATTTCTTCTTTAACCTAAAACTACAAATAAAGTTTACTACTTTTCAATTGACATTTAGGGGTGAAGAGAAATGCTAGTGGATATATAATAGAACCCAATTGGTTTTAACCGTGCTGTACATAATTTTGTGCATTTATTTTTTAAACTATGCATCCGAATGTTTTTAAAGACAACCAGTGGTGTTAGAGTCTAATGAAGCTGTTGGATAGGAGATAAGTGTGATGTGGTGGACTGGCAAACCACTAATGACAGAACTTTTTTAGGGACTGCGTGTAGCCTGTAGAGGCAGAAAGTAGGATGAGGGAAACTTTTGTAGAGTTACCTTCATACTTAGGCTTAGGAGCTCTGAAATTTGGGTGTGAGGGCAGAAGGAATCTGTGTGTCTGGCCTGTACTCAGGAGTCCCCATGGGAAAGACCTCATGGTGTTACAGCAGAGATCCAGAATCAGGATCTTGTGTTACTTCCTCTGACCTAAGTGTTGTGATCTTGGGCGCTTTTCTCCGTCAGCATCACTTTTCTCATTTTAAAGTGAAGGGTTTGGACTCAAGTCCTCTGACGACTCTTTCAGTCCCATGCTGATCATTGACTTACGATTAGGGAGGGCTCTTACCTGGCAGGGCCAGTCATTCTAGTCCATGACTGAGTACTTTGTAACCCTGCTGGCTTCCACTTGCTGCTTCTAGGACACCTTACCTATTAATCCATACTTCTTCCACTTTTGAAGTTAATCAGTTTCTGTAATCCCAAAATACATGTTTTTATTTATTTATTTATATTTTTAAATGTTTATTAAAAACATAGAAACAGAGTGTGAGCGGGGGAGGGGCAGAGAGAGAGAGAAAGACAGACCCAAAGAGGCTCCATGCTCTGAGCTGTCAGCACAGAGCCCGACGCGGGGCTCGAACTCACAAGCCGTGAGATCATGACCTGAGCCGAAGTTGGACACTCAACCGACTGAGCCACCCAGGCGCCCCCCCAAAATACATGTTTTTAAAGACTGCCTGCCATCCTGGTTGCTTTTGTTTGCGTGTTCCCCTGTGTTATGAACTCAAAGTGTCCTTCCTGCTCAGAGCTAGAGACAGCAATCTACTGGGACTTTCTGTCCAGTGTAGAATATGGAATGCAGTTCTCTGTAGATTCGTCTTCCTGATTTTGTGCACTGTACTGGCTTGTCAAGATCTTACTAAATTCCAGGGTATTAGTCAAGGTGTGTTAGAAAGAACCTGGATAGATGGCAGAACTTTAATCTGGTCCTTTGTCAGATGCTCATTATTTGCTTCATCTTGAGCAAGTTACTTAATGTTTAGGCTTGAATTTCCTCAGCTATAAATTGAGTTTTAAAGTAGATGCTCCCTGAGGTCTTTCTGCTCTAAATCCCAATGTTCAAAGGCTAGATGATAGCTTAGGTCTCTTCTAGTTTTAAAATCTTGTGAACCTAAGGTCAGGTCTCCAGTCTTCATGACCAGATGTTTTAGAGGTAACAAACACATACTTTCTTAGCATACACCGTGTGCCAGGGATGTGCAAGGGCTACAGGGTGAATGGGTAGACCCTGCCCTCAGAGAGCCAGACTCCTGCCAGAGGGTGAAGGCTACACTGGAGGTGTGCTGACAAAGAGGATGGGGGGTGGGAGTGGCCATTATTAAGAAGTAATTCTGCGTGAGGGGTCTGACAAGACAGGGAGTGTAAAGACAGGAGTGCAAGACAGGGAGTGTAAAGAAGGGGCGATGCCTGTGCAAAGGTTCAGACGCTTGGTTTGTGGGGGAGTTACAGATGGGTCAGTACTTAGACCTGTCGGCGGCCAGACAGATCGTGAAGAGCTTTACATGCCTGGTTTTGTCTGCTGAGTGCTGTCACATCAGCTGAAGTGGGATGGTGGGCTGGAGAGTGCTGTGGTTAAACACATGAGCGTTAATTCTGTAGTGGATTTTAAAGTGGAATTAGACATGGGTGGCATCATGGTACGGTCACCTTTGGTATTATTTCAGTAAAGCAAGTGTTCAGCTTATTGGATCGGACCCCTGTCACTGTTGCAGGGAGCAGGACAGCGAGAGAAATAGGCAGAATTCTATTACAGGGCCACAGATGACCACAGAAATGTAGTTTTGATTATACTTCCTTTATTTTTTTCAGGTCCAACTTCTCATCTCTGTATCTCTGTTCTTCATGTACTACAGGCTTTTTTCTGTAGTTAAGTCAGAAAGCCATGTAGACTTGCCTGCCCTTTGAAGACAGACTTTTAAGACTTCTAGGAAGATAGCTGGTAAGTCTACCAGGGGATAGCATGTTGGTCTCTGTTTCTTCCCTGCTGTAAAAGCACTTGTCCTGGATTCATAGTGTCATTCTACCAGCTTTACTTAGCATATGTTTTTGTTTGCTTTTTAATGTTTAGGAGAATATTTTAAGATATGAACATTTTTGAAAAGTGTTTGGATTTCGTAAGGAAAAACCACTTATAAGAGCATATACACTCATATGTAATGATGTGGGAATGTGTGCTAGATATGCATTTATATGACAGAGTTTGGGGTTTGAGAAGTGAATTTTTTTACCATTCTTTTTAATTTTTTTAAGAGGTTTCTAGAGTATGATAATGAGGTGTAGGAGTAGGCAGGTTTGGGTAGTAGGCACTTTGAGATTGGCCAGAAGAGTTGGTGACAGGAAGAGGAAATAGGGGCAGGTGGGAGAGCTGGGGACTTTTAAAGTGTGAGGAGCTTGAAAGAGAATGGGATGGGTGAGATACTGATTGGGTGGCACTAGATGAAGGGTGGGAGAGCTGATGATTTAGGCAACAATTAAAGACCAAAGGAGACCGTCCAGTCAGAGAAGCTGAGGTGACTTAGGCCAAATGGTATTCCTCAAAAACGGACTCATTTACAAGAGCAGCTGTAAAATGCAGTGAGCGTACAATTTCCAGAGAGGCAAGAAACAGAGGTACAACTGATGGAAAATAGAAGTAAGGAGAAAGAGTGGTAGAGCTTTGCCTGTAGAAAAGATCCACAGGACTTGGGTAGTAGTCGAGACCAGGGGTGTGGCTGAAGAGGGGACCAGCTCTCTACTGTTGCACTGTGTCGGAGGTGTCTATTTATGCATTGTGCTTTTGTGTTATCCTCTTTTTCATTTGGTAAAACCTTCCTGGCAATAGAATATTGTGCTCAGTCATTTCTGTGGTAGTAGAAGGAAATGCTTTATACCCTTACAGTTCATAATCTGATCCCCGTATTGTACACTTATTGGGTTCGTTGATAACTTCTGTTTTATGAGTTAGTATTGGTAAAAGTTGGTGAGTTAGCATATAGGAAATAAAATCATTTCATTGATGGGACTATATTAGGGAAAGAAAGGAGAGGGGTCACTAAGTAAGATACTTTTGCTGTATGCCAGTTTCTTGAGAAGATGGGAAAAGTCTCCATAGTTTTGTTTAATAAGCTTCTGAAGTCATGGAAGTAAAAAGCCTCTTCCTGTCACGAGTGGGACCTGAGTATATTTGGGATGAGATACTGTGTGTTGGTCAGTCATAAAGTTACCAAGATCATTTGGGAATATTTATTTACCAGAAATGAAGTATTTGTTAGAGGGTACTCTTGTAGTTTCTAATATAACAAATCATAGCTGACACTGAGTGCTAACTCTGAACATGCTACGAAATATCACATCCATTTTAGGGGAACTGAAGCATAGAAAGGTTTAGCAACTTAACAAAAGCCGTATTGTGGAACTAGGACTCCCTCAAACCCAGCAGGCCTGAGCTCTTAACCTCTGTGTCATAATACATACGACATAGGGAATATTATACTACAATGATGTGATATCCCCCATTATTTAATATGAGCATCCCTTGACTGTTCATTAGGGCCGCTTATTGCCAGGTGGGATTATTAAGATAAATCTTCCCTATTCTTTTAACATTGTTCTAGTTTTATGAAACATTGGATCTGAGGTTAGCCTGCATGTTCTTTCTACATGTTTTACTTGACAACCACGAGATCATGACCTGAGCTGCTGACTGAGCCACCCAGGTGCCCCAGAAATGTTAAGTCTTTTATTTTATTAAAAAAAATTTTTTTTCTTACATTTATTTACTTTTGAGAGAGAGAGACAGAACACAAGTTGGGGACGGGCAGAGAGAGTGAGACACAAAATCTGAAGCAGCTTCCAGGCTCTGAGCTGTCAGCACAAAGCCCAGTGCGGGGCTTGAACTCAACAAACTGAGATCATACCTGAGCCAAAGTTGGATGCTTAACCAGCTGAGCCACCCAGGCGTCCCTGTTAAGTCTTTTAAATGAATGTTTTTGAAATTATTAAAGGGCGATCCTGTGGACATAAGAAGTGTGTACTGTTTTCTGAGGAGCAGTAACATGGAAGGAATACATTTTGACCCTTCATTACTGTTAGCACAGAGCACATTGTGGGTCCTGGGGAGTGGCTGGTACTTTTGGTAAAGGATGGAACATAATGTAATGGGAAAAGACTTTGTGATCCATTTGGATAAACTGTATGTGTTACAGAATCTGTTTTAGCAGTTGTTGGGTTCCCATGCTGAGAAGAACACACCAGATGGAGCCGGTAGAGAATAGGATAGAGTCCAGTTGGAAGAACGTGGGACTCTTGATCTTGGGGTCATGAGTTTGAACCCCGCGTTGGGAGTAGAGATTACCTTACAAAATTAAAAAGAAAAAGGAAAAAAAGGAAAAGAGTTCAGAATGGATTCATAAACACAAAATTTAGTAAATGCTAGATGGAACATTACACATCAGTGAGGAAAAGGGTTGCAGAGACAACTGCACTGTCCGTTTGGGGTGAAAAAATAAGCTGAAAAAATAGACTATCCCACTCCTTATACACGATGGAGTAAAAATACAAATGTTAAAAAAAAAAGAATGAAACCATCAAAATCACAAGAAAAATATGTAGACTGCTTTAAAAGTAATGGAGTGGGAAAGCATGATTTAAAACAGTCGTAAGGAAAACCTTTAAGTTTTTCATTTGTATGTGAACCAGTTGTGTGTGAAAACACGCACGCACACATACACACACACATACCGTAAGTCAAGAGATGGTAAACTAGGAACATATCTTCAGTAGAAGGACTGATTTATTTTATGCAAAGACTACAGATAATTAAAAGGACAGGGCATACCCTACAAAAGAAATACACATGTGTAATAAAAAGGGAAAATGTTCACTCTTTCTCATTAAAGAACAGCTCGTTAAAACGATGATGAGACTCCAGTTTTCACCCTAGAAGTAGCAAAGATTAGAAGTTAATAATAGTGTTCTTGAGGGATTGGGGAATTGCCCCTGAACTGTTGGTTGGTGTGCAATACTACTGTAACTTTCTGAGAGGTGGGTGAAATGTATCAGTTTTAAATGCAAAGAGCCTTTGAACTGGGTAATTCACTTGTAGGAATTTTCCCTTCAGCAGCACCCTCATATTCAAGATATGTACAAGGAAATATAGTGCTTCCTCTATGTAAAAATGTCCTAGAAAATGCTCGTCATAATTCAGCAGAACTCCTGAAACCTATGCCTTCCCTCTCCATAGAAACATGAAAACTTGGCCTAGTTCTGTTTCCAGAATCACCAAAACCTGCTCCTCTCTTCGCTTTACCTGAAGCCTCAGGAGCCTGGTCTTGGTTCTCTTGAGCCACCTGCTCTTACTTAAATGAAAGCAGGTTGTAGAATATTGTGTTTAGAATCCTATTTGTGTAGCATGTCTTTGTGAGAGATTGTGTAGTCTTAGAGCAAGTGATACTGTGTAAATATCTTGTTCTGCACGAATGAGTATATTTCTAACTTTGAGCTTCTGTTACTTTTCACCATCCTAGAAAACGTGCTTATTTAAACTTTTAAAAAGTCATAATTACTGGCAAGCAAGTTCCTGCTTCAAGGATGTCCTCTATCTGAATTGCCCTTTTGCTAAGCAAACTCCTTTACATCGTTCAGGATCTACGCTGGAGCTTCTTTCCTTGACAGCCTTTTCTGTGTTGCCCTTCACACTTACCTGTGCAACTAATGTTAGCACCATAGTACAAGACACATCTTTAAACCCAAGTGCCTAGAAAAGCAGGGGACAGAAAATAATTAATCTTAAATGAAAGAATAAAATATTAGGATGGATAAAATATTATAAAATGTGTTGATATTTTTAAAAAGCCATCTTTTCATAATTTTAGATTAATGAGTGCTTTCTGAAATGGATCTAGTTTTCTTGCTCAGCCTTAAATTGCCTAGCTTTAATTTTGATGTTTGTTCAACTTTATGTGCTGACAGCTTGTTGATGCAGAGTTTTAGAGTCAAGGTGTAAGGCACACGCTGGGTAATTCTGGGGTCAGGCTTGGGTCACTGGTAGTCTAGAACATGGGTAAGGTACCATTCCATACCTGTTTCTTCATCTATAAATGAAAATACTAATACTGAGTCATAGTGTTAGGTGGATTAAATGAGATGATATACGTAAAAGCAGTTTTGAAGCTCAGCTAAAAACTAATTCCATCTCGGGGTACCTGGGTGACTCAGTCATTTAAGCATCTGACTCTTGATCTCGGCTCAGGTATTGATCTCAGGGTCATGAGTTCAAGCCCTGTGTTAGGACTCCACTACTTAAAAAAAAAAAAAAAAAATTAGTTCCATCTACCTTTTCTCTTCAAAATCTTTGTTGAGATATTATCTGATAAATGCACATACCATTCTAGACTTAAAATTAAGCAATTATAGAATGAAAAGTTCTAGGACAGCATTTTATTTAAAATTATATTCCCTGAAAATAATTAATTTCTACTTTATTGCAGCACTATTGAAAGCTTTCAAAGAATATAATCGTGTGTTGTAACAGAAAGAGAAATGGAAGTATTCCAGGAACTCCGTAAGCCCTCAGCACGTTTGGAGTGTGACCACTGCAGTTTCCGAGGCACAGATTATGAAAATGTGCAAATCCACATGGGCACCATCCATCCAGAATTTTGTGATGAAATGGATGCTGGTGGGTTAGGTAAAATGATATTTTACCAGAAAAGTGCAAAGCTATTCCACTGCCATAAATGCTTCTTCACCAGCAAGATGTACTCTAATGTGTACTATCACATCACATCCAAACACGCAGGCCCAGAGAAGTGGAATGAGAAACCAAAAACTCAGCTAAGCAAAGAAGCAGATCCTGGGAAGAGCCCTCCTCTTCCTGAACACCAGAAAATACCCTCTAATTCAGCAGAACTCCCAAAACCCATACCTGCCCTTTCCATAGAAACACAGAAACTTGGCCCAGTTTTGTCTCCAGAATCCCCAAAACCTGCTCCTCTCTCTTCCCTGGAGCCTCAGAAGCCTGGCCCTGTTGTTTCTCCTGAGCCACAGATACCTTCTCTTCCTTCTCCTGAGCCTGCAAAATCTGCCTCTCTTTCTTCTCCTGAACTTCCGAAGTCAGTCCCTGTTGTTTCTGAATCTCAGAAACCAGTCCCTATTCCTTCTCCAGAACCACAGAAACTTACTCCTTTATCTCCTGAGCCAGTAAAGGCCACTCTTCCTAATCCCAAACCCCAGAAACACTCCCATTTCCCAGAAACATTGGGGCCACCTTCAGCCTCTTCTCCAGAGTCACCAGTTTTAGCTGCTTCCCCTGAACCTTGGGGTCCCTCCCCAACTGCATCTCCGGAGTCTCGGAAGCCAGCCCGGACTGTCTCCCCTGAGCCAAGGAAGCCATCCCCATCGGAATCTCCTGAGCCTTGGAAGCCATTCCCTGCTGCCTCCCCAGAGCCCAGGAGACCAGCCCCAGCTGTGTCACCAGGTTCTTGGAAGCCAGGGCCACCTGGGTCCCCAAGGTCTTGGAAATCCAGTCCCTCAGCATCATCAGGACCTTGGAAGCCAGCTAAACCTGCTCCAGCTGTGTCTCCTGGTCCTTGGAAGCCAATTCCTTCTGTTTCACCTGGACCATGGAAACCAGCTCCCTCTGTGTCCCCCGCATCTTGGAAGTCTTCATCAGTCTCACCTGGTTCCTGGAAGTCTCCCCCCGCATCTCCTGAGTCGTGGAAGTCTGGCCCACCAGAACTCCGAAAGACAACTCCCACCTTGTCACCTGAACATTGGAAGACCATTCCCTCAGTGTCCCCTGAGCTTCGTAAAGCAGGACCTCCCTTATCTCCTGAGCTTCGTAAACCAGGCCCACCATTGTCCCCAGAGATCCGCAGTCCAGCGGGATCTCCAGAGCTCAGAAAACCTTCAGGGTCTCCAGAGCTTTGGAAGCTATCTCCGGATCAGCGGAAAACTTCTCCTGCTTCGCTTGATTTTCCTGAGTCCCAGAAAAGTTCCCGTGGTGGTTCCCCTGATCTCTGGAAGTCTTCCTTTTTTATTGAGCCTCAGAAACCTATCTTCCCTGAGACCCGGAAACCTGGACCATCTGAGTCCCCCAAAGCCACCTCTGATGTCTGGAAGCCTGTTCTCTCTCTTGATGCTGAACCTAGAAAACCTGCCCTGTTTTCTGAGCCCACCAAAACAGCCCCTCCTGCTTCTCCTGAACCAAGAAAACGTGCTCTTTTTCCAGAGCCCCGGAAACATGCCCTTTTCTCGGAACTTCCCAAGTCTGCTATCTTCTCAGAATCCCAGAAGGCAGTTGAGCTTGGTGATGACCTACAGACAGATGCCATAGATGATCAAAAGTGTGATATTTTGGTTCAGGAAGACCTACTAGCTACACCTAAGAAACTCTTAGAAGACACTTTATTTCCTTCCTCAAAGAAGCTCAAGAAAGACAACCAAGAGAACTCAGATGCTGAGCTTAGTAGCAGTGAGTATATAAAAGCAGATTTAGATGTGATAGACAGCAAGGGCCAAGAATCAAGCAGCGATCAAGAGCAGGTTGATGTGGAATCTATTGATTTTAGTAAAGAGAACAAAATGGACATGACCAGTCCAGAGCAGTCCAAAAACGTATTACAATTTACTGAAGAAAAAGAGGCTTTTATCTCTGAAGAAGAGATTGCAAAATATATGAAGCGTGGAAAAGGAAAGTATTATTGCAAAATTTGTTGCTGTCGAGCTATGAAAAAAGGTGCTGTTTTGCATCATTTGGTTAATAAGCATAATGTTCACAGCCCTTACAAATGTACAATCTGTGGAAAGGCTTTCCTTTTGGAATCTCTCCTTAAAAATCATGTAGCAGCCCATGGGCAAAGTTTACTTAAATGTCCACGTTGTAATTTTGAATCAAATTTCCCAAGAGGCTTTAAGAAACATTTAACTCATTGTCAAAGCCGGCATAATGAAGAGGCAAATAAAAAGCTAATGGAAGCTCTTGAACAGCCACTGGAGGAGCAGCAAATCTGATTTTTACACTTGGCGTGGATATACGATCTACAGAGTTGTTTGTTGAAACTGTAAAGCCTAGTTAAGTAGCATAGTTGGAATGATAGATGTTGATGTGTATGATGTACCGTGTTTGTCTCGGTAGTGTTACAAAGGGTAAGCATTTGGTCCTTTTTTTCATGGCCTCTGTTTATGTGGCTGTCTTGTTAAGTTAATAAATTCGTAACTATATTCCAGGTGGATTAAGATTTCTCTAATTTCTTTAAATGTATTTGAATAATATGAAGATGTAGGCGGTCCACTTAATCCAGAGCAAGTTGTACTCGATTTAAAACATCTAATAAAGTGTATCTTTTTTTGTGAAACTGACTTCAGACAATGGAAATGATTAGTTGGAATGTTTAACAATTAGGCATGAAATTTTTTCTCTCCTTATTTTCAGATCATAAAAGTTATTTTGAAGTTCCTATTTGATCATATAAAGTTAGAATTTTGAGCAGTTCTAGATGTTTATTAGCTTTTACGTCATGGAAAATTGGAGTCTCAGGGTTGCTGATTTTCTGCTAAAAGAAGAGGGGTCAAGTAAGTTTGAAAATATTTGCAGCCTTCTCCTCTAGGAGACTGGGAAAGATGAGTGTGATTTAGACTTAGGTCTTGTCCTTAGATGTTCCCTTTGGGTTCTTCCACACTGCACTGACACCCCCCCCCCCCCCCCCCTGCTCCATTCTGGCTCTTTTCTTACCTGTGAGTTCACATTAATAGATGATCCTTAACTGCCAAATGTGTCAGAACTACACTTCTGCCCCTGGGCCTCATGCGCCACCAATTGGGATTTCAGACCTGGTAATGAGTAGGAACTGAAGAGTCTTCCAGATTCACAGTAGAAAATTTTATAAGTAGACGTTTCTGTTTGAGAGTACGTCAATTGTCTGTTTTCCACGGTTGTTACTGTAAATACCTTGTACCTGTTCGTGGGTTATTTTGTTCCAAAATATTTTGTCAAATGTGTATTGACCAAATTAAAAGCAAAGGCTTTCATGTCAGCAGTATCTTCATGTGTGTCTTCTTTTGTGTAATTTTCATTGTATAATACCCAGATTCCATTATTCTTTCCCATACCCCCTTTTTTCAGCATGCTGATTTTCATGTCTGAATAAGCATTTTCTAAGCTGTGTTTTCTCAGCTCTGTGGTCAGGTAAGTGAGGGAGAAGCTACCCTAGGTGAGGCTCCTTGTGGAATATCCACATCCTGGCTGACTCATGAAACATTTAGTGCCATGAGGATTGGGAGACTACTTTTAATTAAGCTGTTTCTAGACATTTTTGAACAGGGAACACTTTTTCTCATAGCATCGTAATTAGCATGCCAATCGAGAAGGTAGTGTTTACAGAATACTGGGAAGGTCTTACAGGCTCCAGGTCTCTCCCCTCTTTGAGCACAGTCTGGCAGGGAAAGCACTGTGAGTAGTTGATGGTGTTTTCAGTTCACACTGAGTACCTTGAGAGCAAGCTTCTACTACTGGGTTTTCCTTCTAGGCCAACAGTAGGACAGATGGGATATCTTGGATATACAGTGGTCTTTTTCTCATCTATACTGACTTGATTAAAATTACAACTGGAAAAGAGAATGTGCAGCACCCAGAAACCCTTTTGAAGCCTGCAGTCTCAGACCAATTGTGTTATGCATAACACATTTTCCTTAGGACCTTGCATACTTCTCACAGAACGCTTCCTAGACTTTTGCTCAAGGTGGAGCCAACTAGATCCCATGACTTGCCATCTTAGGTGAGTTTTTTCGTAACACAGGATGTTATGCTAAAGTAGGGGGTGACAAATAGTTTTGGCCTCTAAGCCACCATGTTCTTGGCTCATCTCATTTGTGGCTTTCCACTTTTTTTTCCTTTTACCTCTTCCGGTCAAAGTAACCTAATACCCTTTTTTTCAACCTTGATAATTCTGGTTTCTATATGATAGCATCCCAACTCTAATCAATGCAGCCCTACATGTTCATTTTATTTTCCTATGTAATTACAACTATTTTAAATGAACTTGATCCAGTTATTTTATATAATACGAAAAATTGTACCATCTTTCGCTCAACATTCATGGACCTGACACCATTACATTTTAGGGTGGCCTATTTAGTTTTCATTAATTTGACCCTAAGTACATGAACTGTGATGTGTCTTTAGCAGATATGCTTTTGTTTTAAATATTGGTGTGGATTATAGCTTTTGTCTTAGATGAAGGCCTAGAAGGGTGCTTACCATGTTGGATCTTCAGAGATCGTAAAGTGAAGAGGGGCATCTTTTAAGCTGAGTTACATCCCTAGATCTTAAAAACCGTGAAATTGTCCCCATTTCTCAATCTTGCAGTTTCTGTTGAGTAACTTTGAGTATGCAGTGTATTAGTTTCCCCTTCCTGTCATAACAAATGACATGAAATTTAGTTGCTTAAAACAACGCAAATTTGTTTTCTGACATTTCTGTAGTTCACAGGGCCAAAGTCAAGGTGTCAGCTGGGCTGCCTTTCCTGGAGGCACCAGAAGAGCATCCGTTCCCTTCCCTTTACGTTTTCTGTCGGTTCGTGGCCCGCTTGCTAGCACCTACATCTCCTGCTTCCTTCTTCCATGTAAGGGCCCTTATGTTTACATTAAGCCACCCGGATAATCTAGGATGATCTCCCTGTTTTGAAGGCAGCAGATTAGCGGCCCTAAATCTTTGCCATATAAACTGCCATAATCACAGGGTCTGGTGGTTTGGATTTGGATGTCTTTTGGGGCTACTGCCTGCTAGACCTGGGCTTGAAATTTGGGGTTTTGATTCCTCTGCTTGACCTATTGCAAGCTAGGTTTCTTCAGCAGTATATCTTCTGTGGCCACCTCACTGTGTACATGTATTAGTACAGTAGACTGCTTGTAGTCTGGGGACTCCAGTGTCAACCCCCATTCACCCTTTACACACAAATAAGGTCTCCACAAGACTGATTTTTATGTTGCACATTTAAGGTCCAGTTAGGATCTTCCATTGGCAAACCATACTCAATCTTCCATTGGCAAACCATACTCAAGCAGCCTTCCAACCCTCCCCCTGCTCATTTTTTTCTTCCCCAAGAAAATGCTCCCTCTGTTTCCTGTTAAACTGCTATCCTCACCAAGCCTGGCACATTTCCCTCCACCTTCCAATGCTAGTCTTGGCCAAACTGCATTGTATTTTAGGAATTGGAGAAAGAACAGAAAAACCCTATAAGGTTGAATTGGGCCTCATTTAGTATTGATTCAGTGCAGGAATGTAACATTTTCGTTACAAATTCTCCAGACTGGAGACGCTACACTAAATCTGAAAACTGAAAAAAGTCATTGGAATGAAATCAGATGTGTCAACACTTTTGATCCTCACCAATTAATGGCTTAGTTGGTTTGAGCATAATTTTAATTAACTTTTGCTTCCATCACCACCCAATCTATTGTGAATGCTTGTTGTGGGCCTGGTTTGTATAAATGGGAGAGTTTTAGTCATGTGAAATAAGGTAGTAAAAGCCAATCAATTCCAGTGAGGATTCTGGGAAGATGGTGGAGTGGGACACCCCAGGAATCTGTCCCCCCCCCCCCCCCCGCCCCATGTGGACAACAATTACACTCATAGAACCTGTCTGATGTAATTATTTGGAACTCCAGTCTCTTGAAGGCTCACAACTTCCAGGGGAAGACTTGGACAGTAAATTTTAGCTCTTCACACAGTGGCAGCTACCCATCCCCCACCCCTGGCCATGTGAGCACCTTGCCCACAACTTACAGGAACTAAGGTGGGTAAAAAGGACCCTGTCTTCCAAATGTTGGGCATCTGTGCTTTGCTGATTACTAGTTTTGATCAAAGAGGTGCAGGCACACGGATTCTCATTCTATCTGCCCCATTAATGCAATCCCCTTCCCCCACCCCACTCCCACCTCCCGGCTGAAGTGACTTTCAGGATATTTAAAAGGGCAGCACTCCACCCACCCACCTCCCACTGCCCTGACCTCAGTTTTGCTTTTCCCCTTTGGGGAGCCAGACTTTAAAGACTAGGACTTTGAAAAACAGCTGCATGTACAGGGAAAATTAGAAAGTGGCCATGAATGCCCAAGGAAAGGCTCAGAATAGACATAAGACACTTTACACCTCAGGCTGATCCTCAGCGTAGAGCATACAATAATAAGACAGTAAATCCTGGGAAAGGAGGAGAAACTGATTTACACAGTTACGCATTTTAGATTCAAATGTCCAGTGTTTCACAAAATATCATAGACAAACAGGAAAGTGTGACCCATTCAAAGGAAAAAACTTCAATAGAAACTGTCCCTGAGAAAGACTTAATGGCAGATCTATTTATTAGACAAAGACTCCAGAACGATGGACCTAAAGATGCTCAAAGGCCTAATGAGAAGTGGAGAAAGTCAACAAAATGATGTATGGACAAAATGGAAATACCAACAGGGTGATCAAAAACCTAAAAAGAAACCAAGAAGAAATTCTGGAGCTGAAAATACCACAACGGAGATGAAAAATTCACTAGAAGGATTCAAAGGCAGATTTGAGCAAACAGAAAAATCAGTGAACGTAAAGACAGGATGATGAAATTTATCCAGGCTGAGGAACAGAAAGAAAAGATTGAAGAAAAGCAAGCAGAACCTAAGAGACCTGTAGGACACCATCAAGTAGACGAACATACACTCTGTGGGTGTCCCAGGAGAAGAGGGAGAGAAAGGGGCAGAGCAAATATTCAAAGAAATAAATGGCTGAAAACTTCCCAAACATCCAGGAAGTTCTACAAACTCCGAAACACATTATAGTTGAAAGAAAAAGAATGAATCTTGTAAGCAGTAAGAGAGAAGAAAATCGTCACATACACAGGATCCTCAATGAGATTATGTGCAGATTTCTTATCAAAATTTATAGGCCAGAAGACACTGGGTCAAAGTAAGAGTGCTAAAATAAAAAAACCTGTCAACCAAGAATCAAATATCTGGCAAACACAGTCCTCCAAAAGTGAGGAAGAAATCAAGACATTCCTAGAAAAAAAAAAAAGCTCAGGGAGTTTGTGACCACTAGATATGTCCCACAGTAAATGTTCAGCAGAGTCCTGCAGGGACACTAGACACTACCTTGAAGCTGTATGGAGAAAGTAATATCTTCATAAAGGTAAATGTAGGGTCAATTATAGATGCTGGTATTATAACAATGGTTTGTAACTGTACTTTTTTCTTAGCTAAGTGATTTCAGAGACTAATACATATAAAGAAAAAAATTATTATAAAACTAGTATTATTGTAACTTGGCTTTGTGACTCCAAGTCTTGTTTTCTCCGTTACTCAGGAGACTACTGCATTTAGAAGAATTTTGGTTTGGGGACATACAGTGTATAAAGTTGTAATTTTGTGGCATCAACAACGTAAAGGGGGAGAGATAGAGTTGTAAGAGAGCAGAGTTTTTGTATGCTTATTCAACTTATGCTGCTACAAATTCAAATTAGAATGTTATAACTTTAAGATGTTGATCCCCATGGTAACCACAAAGAAAATTGCTGTAGATTTCATGCAAAAGGAAATAAAGAATTCAAGCATTTTACTTTTAAAAATCAACTAAATGTAAAAGGGAAAAATACAGGAATGAGGGGAAGAAATCTGGACAAACTTTCAATATGCCCTATGAGCTATAGAGCATATGGGAAACAAATAGCACAATGTCTCATCTAGTGGATCAGACAGAGACTTTCCACCTCAGCAAGAAAGAACTGGATGATAAACTGAGGACAGTTCACGAGCCCCCTTATAGGTGGGAAAACGGGGGGGGGGCAGGACCCCAGAGGGTTTTGCTGGTGCGAAGGGGCTCTTCTCTTCTGCCAAGCAGAGCTGACTCTGCTAAATGACCATCTCACATTCACAGCCAGCAGAGTGAGGCAGGCAGGAACTGACAGGGTCTGCTGACTCCACAGTGCCTGGCACATTGTAGGCACTCAATAAATGCTAGTTGAATACATGAGTGAATGGACTTTCCACACACATGCAAGTGAAAGGCTACCAGGAACCTGATGCTGGCCAGCTGAGTCCCTTTATGCGATGTATTGTGACAACACAAAGCCAATCATCTTCCAGTCTTGTTTGCTCCTGCTAAGGAGGAGGCAGAGGGCACTTTGCTTGGAACAGGGTTCCTGAGTAAAGGTCACCTGCTCTTGCTGGTGAAGAAAAAAGCAGGAGTGGTGAGCATAGAAACCAGCCTGACCTTGGATACTCTTTGTGCTTGTGGAACTGCAAAAGGAACCCATGACTTCTCTCCTGCCCTATATTATGTATGAGACTGGAAGCCAGGCTCCCTCTCCATGCAAGGACTCCCACCATCTGACTGTTAACAAAACTGAGGTACGGCACCAGCAAAGCTAAGGACCTACTTTGTTGGACATTATAGTTTTAATGCTTGATAAGCACACACTTACTCTCCTGCTGAGGATAATGAGCATAGTGGTTGAGAGCTTGGGCTGTGCATTCAGACAGACCTACATCTTCATCTTCAGACAGACCTGCCTTCATCACTTAATGTGTGTGTATATGTGTGTGCATGCCTGAATGTGAGCTTGAGTGAGTTGTTATCCATCCTCATAGGCAAAATGGGATAGATTGCAGGACCTACCACATAAGGTTATTATGGAATAAGACTCATAAAGTGCTCAGAGCACTTAGTAAATGTTAGATGCCACTGTTACTCATATGTTAATTGAATTGTGCAAATGAGAATTTTCACCACTGGTAGGGAAAGTAATATTGAAGGATGAAGATTTTATGGCTTACCTCCTCTTGGCAAGGTATTGCAGGCCTTTGGGGATTTCTTTCTATCAAACATCTGAATTACAAATAGCCAACACGTAACCACCATGAAAATATCCAATGGCGGACTCCCACCCTGGAGTCATAGCTGATGTCGGAGCTCTAGTGGGCAAGACATCTGATTCCCTACACACCATGTGAGTGTAAGTCACCATGTAAGTGAGGCATTGGGTCCTGCTTAAAACTCAACCCAGGCACTACTTCCTCACCGAGGAAGCCTTTCTTGCTTCCAGGCTGGGCAAGACACCTTTTCCAAGGCTCCTAGACACCTATTGTTGCTGACTTTTACTGGAGTGTTTCCCTCTTCTTGAGGGCAGAGACTTGCATGTCATATTCCTGGAAGTAGCATTTTCTCAAATATTTGTTGAGGAGTAGAGGATTGGGCATTCTTTGCTACCCAGCATTTTCCCATGGACACAGTGCTACCTATCAGTTATTTTTGAACCTGGCTGCACATTAGAATCACCTGGAAAGCTTTATGGGGCACCTGCGTGGCTCAGTCGGTTAAGCCTCTGACTTTGGCTCCAGTCATGATCTCGCAGTTCATGAGTTCGAGCCCCACATTGGGCTCTGTGCTGACAGCTCAGAGCCTGGAGCCTGCTTCAGATTCTGTGTCTTCCTCTCTCTCTCTGCCCCTCCCTTGCTCATGCTCTGTCTTTCTCAAAATGAATAAATGTTAAATTTGTTTTTAATAAGAAAAAAAAATCACCTGGAAAGCTTTAAAAACTACTGGTTCCTGGGCCCCATTCCAGGCCAGTGAAATCTGGGTATAGAACACAGGTTTGGGTGTTTTCCAGAGTCTCACATGTTTCCAAATACAGTCACAATTGAGACCCAGCATTATAAACCATGAATGCTAAGCCCTCAGGCTTACCCATAGCCCATCCAGCCCACCCTCGTGGAGCTTTTGGGGAACACAGGAGTAGGAGCAAGTGACTGTGCCCATTGTGAATCACATTTGTAGTAAAGCAGGAATGTCCTGTCATGTAATTTTAGTTTTAAAACAATATCTAAACAAGCAGAGAAAAAGCCAAAGGAGTTCAATTCTTTAAATTGTGGTCCACGAGGGGTGCCTGTTTGGCTCAGTCTGAAATCCGACTCGATGTCAGCTCAGGTTATGGCTTGTGAGTCTGAGCCCGAGTCAGTACTTGAAGTCTGTGGTTAAAAAATTACATTTGTTCCCAGTGGGGAACTCTACTGCCCATGTTTCACCTTTGGAGCTTCCTGTCATTAGTGAAGCCATGTTTGCCCGAGGAGAAGCACAGAGGGGAGGCTGGGCGGAAAGATGGCAGCTTCTGCTGGTCTCACCCAGCCTCTTCCACTCTAAACGTGTGGGATTTCCTCTGGACAGAATTCAAGGCAAGCAGAAAGTATCATGAGACTACACAACTTTCCAGACGTTTCTCATGTTTAAGGGATGTAGATTTTCCTGTATCATTTCTTATGTAGTAAGCTGGAGGAGGGATGGCATGTAAGGGTTTGGGTGAGCGAACAAATGGCAGAAAGACCCAGTAATTTGGTACAGCAAAGGCCTGGTGTAAGATCTCTTTCCCTTACAGGTTGGCTGGTCTTTGGCACATCACATGGTTTGTCTGCAACACACCTGAATGATAATACTGCTTCTAAGATGAGTTCAAGGACACACAGGAGGAGGTTTGAGAGACAGTTTAGGAACACAGAGAAGGGTGTGAGCTTGAGGTCACAGAATGATTTCCAAAAGGCTAAAAAAGCAGAATGAATGTGTTTTAGACTTAATCAGATTGTGAGTACAGAATGAGCAAATGAGCTGGTTCCCAAAGGAGAATTTGGGGAACAACAGTGTATTTAGTGAAGGCTGAAATAGCAGCTGAAAATCTGTTTTTTATCAAGTTTATTTCCCAATTGCAGTCATTTTTCATACAATTAAATATTTCTACTTGCTATTGACTAAGAAATAAACATATAGATTAGTTGCCAGGCAGAATCGTTTTTAGCAATATATATTTGACTATTAAATATGTGTAAAATGTTTGGTAGTAGTACAGAACAAAATTAAAGGGTTTATTGATTAGTTTTTAAATAAATTAACTATTCCTAAAGCCCAATACTAGAGTTTCATATACTCATGTACTGCCATTTACTGAAGCAACATAGCTCCCATTATCATATTCTCTGCTTCACAAACTCCTCTAAGTTTAGCTACACATTATACTGCATTACCTTAGGTAGTAAGAAACAGACTGTTAGCTCTACATAAGTTTAATCTTGACTTTACTGCATTTAGTAATCTCTTAACAAGATGTGTTTCTGATTCCTTTGTATAAATTGGTCCTCATTTTGAGACATAAATTTCACATTTATTTGAATTGAAAACAAAGTTATGGGGCACCTGTCCGGCTCAGTCAGTGGAATATGTGACTCTTTATCCCTGGTTTGTGGTTTCAAAACCCATGTTGGGTGTAAAGTTTACTTAAAACTCTTGGGGGCACCTGGGTGGTTCAGTCGGTTAAGCGTCTGACTCTTAGTTTCAGCTCAGATCATGATCTCACGGGTCCATGAGTTGGAGCCCTGTGTCTAGCTCCACGCTGAGAGCATGAAACCTGCTTGGGATTCTCCCTCTCTCCCTCTCTCTGCACCTCCCCGCTTGCTCTCTCTCACTCTCTCTCTCAAAATAAATAAACTTAAAAAAAAAAACAAAGTTATACTTTTCTGAGAAAATAAGCCTGATTTTGACTCATTGGTCTAAAAACAAAGACTAATTGGCAGAGGTTACATGGTGACTATTTTCCATAAATCGCATTAATTAAATCTACAATCCAAGGCTTTCGTAAACTCTCTGTAAAAATATTGTACTGACAAACATGTACTGAAATTACTGCCTTGAACTCCACCCACCAAGTTTTCTTGAATAGATCAGATTAAACTGTTTACCTCTAAGAATGGAAGGGTAGCAGGTGTGATTAGTAGTTATTTGATAAGTCCTGGTAAAGTCTTCTTCTGTGCCTGCTTCCCAGGAACAGAAAATTAATGAGTCTACTGATTGAATACAAATCCTTTTAAAAGTCAGGTCTTTGGGGTGCCTGGGTGGCTCAGTCGGTTGGGCGTCCGACTTTGGCTCAGGTCATGATCTCGCAGTTCGTGGGTTCAAGCCCCGCATCAGGCTATGTGCTGATGGCTCAGAACCTGGAGCCTGCTTCGGATTCTGTGTCTCCCTCTCTCTCTGACCCTCCCCTGTTCATGCTCTGTCGCTCTCTGTCTCAAAAATAAATAAATGTTAAAAAAAATTTTTTTTAAAAAGTCAGGTCTTTGGGGTGCCTGGGTGGCTCAGTCAGTTGAGCACTTCGGTGCAGGTCATGATCTCACAGTTTGTGGGTTCAAGCCCCGCATCGGGCTCTGTGCTGACAGCTCAGAGCCTGGAGCCTGCTTTAGATTCTGTGTCTCCCTCTCTCTCTGGCCCTCCCTTGTTCATGCTCTCTCTCTCTCTCTCTCAAAAACAAACATTAAAAAAGTTAAATAAATAAATAAGGCAGGTCTTTGCTTTCAGTAAGATTGAGAGGATTATCAGATGGTAAACCCTCAGAAGTAATTTGTGATTATTTGGTGTATAACTTGAAAGAAATTTAAAGAATTAGATGGAATTTTTATAATAAGACCCCTCTGCTCCCTCATACATCAACACAGTCTCAGCAATTAGATCCATAAAAATGAAAAACGGAAGAGGACAAGGTATTCTTTCAATTCGTCTGTGAACATATGAACCAACTGGAAAAAAAATCCCCATCTGAGATGAATTTTCTTTTTAACATTTTATTACTGGAAATTTTAAACATTCACAGGAGGGAGAGTAATAGCATGGACCCATACCAGCTTCAGCAGTTGCCAATATGCTGCTGTTGTCAGTTCACAGAGGGACATTGTACCTTCTCTGCTTAGGTCTTCGTCAGGCTGCTATAGCAGACCACCACTGACTGGCTCCCATGGTGGGCAACACCTGTGCCAGAATGTGTGTGTCTGCTTCTTTGGGCAGGTTACCTGGAAGTCATGGATGGATTCTCTCTGCCTGGAACAAGAAATGACCCTCCCAAGAGAGGTGAGGAGCCCCCCACAGATTTCCTGCTGAACGAGCAGCAGCAGGGCAAGTACGGGCTGCGGTGGAGGGTGCATGTGGCATTTTCAAGTCACCTTGGGCATCATGGCTGCTCCTTCCTCCCTCTTTAAAGAAAGCTTGTTCTTGGCACTAGAGGCCTGGCTCATGGATATGAGGGAAGCCAGGGCGTGTCCCACTTGGCTGAACTTGTACAGGCTGACTGTGGTTTGCAGCAGCCCCCAGGAGAGCTGCAGAGCATCCATGGGACCTCCTGTCTAGGAGCTGATAGGGGTCCTCCATGGGCCACATGGTCAGATGCTTTTCTTTCCTGAGAGTGTCCCAGAGTGGAACCAACAAAGGGTGAATTGACTTGTTCACTCATTTAAAAGTGCCTACTCTGTGTCAGAACAAGTGTTAGGCTCTGGAATATGAAATGAATAAAGCAGCTTGCTTCTGTGGTGTTCAAAGGCAGAGGGGAGTGGTAACAGAAAAACTAGTGCTATGAGGGGATGAGTGGACACTGAGTTGATTCCTTTTTTTTTTTTTTAATGTTTATTTTTGAGAGTGTGTGTGTGTGTGCACAAGCAGGGGAGGGGCAGAGAGAGAGACAGAGAGACAGAGAGACAGAGAGACAGAGAGAGGGAGAGAGAGAGGAAGATACAGAATCTGAAACAGGCTCCAGGTAAGCTGTCAGCACAGAGCCCGACACAGATCCGGAACTGGGGAATGGCAAGATCATGACCTGAGCCGAAGTCAGACGCTTAACCGACTGAACCACCCTGGTGCCCCAACACTGAATTGATTCTTAAATGAAGAGTGAGTTTCCCAGGGGAATCTGGGTACTTGGGGCACTGGGGAGACTGGTCCATAGCAGGTGGCTCACACCCTTAGGTGCAGGTGGAGCCTGGGAGCCTTGTGGGATTAGAAGGTCTGCATGGGGCTCAAGCTGCTGTACTCTCCAACAAGTGAGGGTACAAGGGAGAGGCATCTCAGTAGCTAAGGGGACAGCCACCTCAGCAGGAAACAAGGACACAAAGAGGTGACTGTTGAGGCAGCATGTGTGTGTTGGACACAGCAAGGGGCAGGAAGGATGCTACCGAGGCACAGGTCATCTCAGATTACTCAGGTCCACAGCAGTGCCGTCCCTAAAGTGACCCCAACTGGTGACACCCATGCTGGTCCCTTGTGTCCTCTACTTGAGACAGTCAACTCCACAGTTGCTCCCAAGATGTCAGTGAGCTGGGTTCCTGCAGCATACTGGCCCCTGAATCTTGCCAACGGAGACACAGCCTTGCCAACAGAGTCAAGCTTGTGGATCTTTGCCAATCTGCAGTAAATGCCTACAGAAAGAAAAGTCCCATAACAAACGTGTAGGTCCTCACAAGGTCCTTCGAGTGTAGCTAACCTCCTGGCTGGTGGAGGATCTCTGATCTGTGGAATTATTCTAGTCTAGAAATTGGTTGAAGGGACATGTCTCTACCTGACTGTTACTCAAGTCAGGCCTATATTCACAAGATCTGACATAGGTTTTAACTATGCAAACCAAGCAGGAATCTAGTGGGCAGTTTATCCTTTTCAAACCTAGGCACTTGGTAATCAGTCACCCCCAGAATTATCTGGGGCAGGGCCATTCTGATCACTACACTGGCCCTGTTGCCTGCTATGTTCAGCTTCCTGGCTTGACATTAAACTCCTGAGTCTTCCTTTCCCATTTAAGCCAGGGTACCTGTATTAGTTGCCTCTGGCTGCCATGACAAATGGCCACAAGTGTAGTGGCTTAAAAGCACAGAAATTTATTCTGTTATAGTTCTAGAGGCTGAACCCACCATCAGTATAAGCAGGGCTTGTTCCCACTGGAAGCTCTGGGGGACAGTCTGATCTTGGCCTCCTCCAACTTGTGGGGGCTGGGCTTCCTTGGCTCGTAACAGCATCTGCACATCACCTTCTCTGCATACCTGGGTGTAAAATCTTTCCCTGCCTCCCCCTCTCCGATCCTGAATTTAATCACGTGTACAAAGACCCTTTTTCTCCCCAGGCTCCAAAGACTAGGATGTGGACATCTCTTGCGGCCATCCTCCAGCCCACTCCAGAGTCCACCTTAAATGTGATGGGAATTTTTGGCCTCTCAACTTCACTTGGCCACCACTGAGTTTAGGCCCCTAGTAGCCAGTTGAGCAAACAACTAGAACTTCTCCTTTGTTTAAACCAACACACTATCCATGAATTCAATCCAACTTAGTATCATTTTCTTTCTTCTCTAGACTCCTGCACTCAGAATCTATTCTTTTCATTTGTTCCCCTTATTTTGGCTGACATGAATTCTTAAAGGGCTGTGTTCCTTTTGTGTGGAAGCCAAGTTGTTCCAGTATCAACTTTGTTATTGGCTACTTCCGGTCTGAAAACAGTGGTGGCGTGGGGAGAAACATAAGATCTGTTTCCTTGGGGACGGGACAGCATTGGAATAACAGTGGGTCTGGGTGTTGGTGAGCCTGTCAAAGACTCCTAAATACCTCCATTCTGGTTCAGAGGACACTCTTTCTGTGTTACTGAACCAACTGTCACATATGTGGCTATTTCAACCCTGTTTTACCCCTTGCATAACAACTCTCAGGGCTTATGTTTTAAGAATTCAGGTTATTTTGTTTGCTGCTTACATTGCAATTCAGGACTGTTAGAAATCACCACCCGACACTACAATCTTGCATTGCTTTTGCCTTTCACATTGTTCCGTGGTGATCGCAATGGCGCAAACCTGAACAAATCTACAACAGATAGTTGATACCAGGTCACCACAGGTGATTAGCCACTTTCCACCACAGGGTACGGGCTGCCAGATTCTTTTTGCTGGATACTAATGGTATTTCTGCTCAGGCCAGTGTAACTTCTTCCTTCAGCTTTCCCTGTGTTACTTTTGCCTCTAACTCCCTCCCTGTTTGTCAGTTTTCCTTTAGAGTTCTTGGTTTTAAGCAACAGAAACCAATCCTAGTTGACTTAAGCAGAGAAGGGAAATTATTTGAAGGATCTCAAGTAGCCCAGAGAATGAACTTGAAGCCTGGAGAATGAGCTGAGGCTCAGAACCAACAGACCGGGTGCAGTGTAGTGAGCACGTACTGGGCCCCTGGGGAAGCACCACTGCCCTCCCACTGGGTGCCATTATCCCCACCACCACAGGCTGCTGCCTTGGATGGCCTGATTGGGCCTGCCTCTGCATCACTCTTGAGTCAGGATCATGACATCAAGCTCTGGCTTCCTGCTGCCAGGAGCAAGGGACCCCAAATAGATCAGTGTACTTGGGGAGAAGATGATTGATTAAAAGGTACATTTCCTTGTCCACACTTTATTTCAGTCCTTACGCCAGTGAACTGTAATGGTCTATTCATCCACTTGTGTGGATTTTCCTGGCAGAGAGCTCATTATCAGCACAAGTCCTATGCTTTGTAACATGAGCATGTGGCATCTGTCCCCGGCACAGCATACACACCCAGACAAGTGGGTCGTCACTGAAGGAATAAAGTAAGTGTGTAGGCTGTAAAGCTGCCCTTGGCAGGTGAGGGTTTGTGTCTGTGGTGTGGAAGATGCAGTCATGTCTCTTATTCCTAGAGGGTAGAACTTGTAATTCACATCTTAGAAGCAGCACAAGATGGTTACTGAAATGTGTATTAAGTGGAAATGCTTCTAGGAACACCTGGATGACTTCACATTTTTCTAAATATTTCTTGATTAATTTGCAAAAGTTGCAAGAGGAACCACAGCTTTATCACATTACGACCTATCAATTGGTTGTCCATTAGAACCTCGAGCCTTTGGGGTTTCTCTTCATAGTCATTTGTAAGTGGAAGTAATGGCTGTGTGCTGCTGGGGCCTCTGAGTCTGATAGGCAGTATGGTGGGGTTTCTCAAGGCTTCAGAACCACCTTGAGGATAAGAGCTGAGACCTAAATTATCAGTAGTTCTTAGGCAGCACTTGAGAATGTGCATTTCTGACAAGTCCTCTAGGAGCTGCTGGGGGTGGGGTATCACACTGTTGTACAAAGAGTAGATTTCCTTGGGGTGAATGAAAGCTTTCTCACACATTAAAACAAAACAAAACCTTTCGTCCAGGGTCAGATTTGTGTGCAAGTAATAGAAATAGTCACTCAAACTGTTTACACAAGGGACACCCCCCTCACCTAACAGAAGCCCACAGGAGGTGGGCAGTTCGACCACCGTGGTCAGGAGCCCGGGGTCTTCCCACCTCTGCATTTTGGCTCTGTGTGAAGGCTGACTACCCTTGGGCCTCTTTGGACACATACGGGAGGATAGAGTTAGGTCTGCCCTGTTCCCTCCCTGCACTCACTGACATCATGTGCCCATCACCTGACCAGTGACAGCCAGCAGGCCCAGGCCCAGAGCAGACTGGCCGCGTCTGGGGTCTGCCCTGGTCAGAAGGAAGCAGGCTGCTGGGGGATCTGCTTGGAAGAAGGAAGGCGACAGGAATCACATGGCTACTTGGCAATGGAGAGAAAATACGTATCATTATCTGTCACTTAAGGTGACAGTTTTTGCCTAGAATATTGAATCACTCCATTTTATGTTTATGGCAAGATAATGGTGACAACAATTTAGTGCTGGGTTACAAAGAGCCTAATGTATGACACAGCTTTTTAAAAGTTGTTCCTTTGAGGATCTGACAAACATTTAATATAGACCATTCCATAGAAAGAAAGGGTATGATCTTGCTTATTCATAATATCAGGGAGACTAATTTAGGGGCCATGGATGGCCACTAGAGCAACAGTGTCATATCAACACTCAACATGGATTTCGGATGAAGGGTTTCTGATCTAGACAATCTGGTTCTGGCACTTATGACCTGGAAGATTAGAGGAAGACCCTACCTTTTAGGGGTTTCAGCTCCTTGTATGTTTAAGGAAGGGTATGAGCCCTGAGGATGCAGGGACTAGTCTGCTGTGTTCACTGCTTATGCCCGACACCTATAAAAGTGCCTGCCCCACAGAGGTGCTTGGAGAGAATGTGACGAAGGAATGCAGGAACCTCCCAGAGTGGTTACACTGCCTCTTCAAAGGACTGTTGTCAGACTACAAGTAAAGAGCATCATAAATGTGAGATGCTGTTACTTTACTTGAGGGACACTGGAATTCCTTAATGATGCCCATCTTTTCAGTAGGAATATGGCTTTGTTACAAAGATAGGTATACCCCCTGTGAAGAAGCACAGGTGCTCCTCAAATCAAGTGATGTTTTTTGAGAGTGTGTGGGACTGAGTTGGCCTATTATAACCTGGCCTGTCTCTGCCTGTGTCTACCCGTCTCTGTCTCTCTCTCTCACTGATGTTTAGGGCAGATGCACAATGTGTTTGGGAAAGAAGTATCATTGGATTATTCTTTGAATCTGCGTCATGGAAAATTTGATTTGTTAATTCACATGCCTGACAACATAATGCTACAGATCTTCTCTTTTCTTGATTTGGATGACATTGGGCAGCTCTCAAAAACCTGCAAAAAATTCCAAAAGGTAAGGCCTTAAAATATTATATACACACACACACACACACACACGCACACGCACACACACGTGTGTGTGCATGTATTTTTTACTGGTAAATATTACACAGAATTTCAAAGAGAAAGGGCATGATTTAGAAAACCTTAACTTCATGTAATGACGCACTGGATTTTGGCAATAATAAAATTAAAATATGTTTTACTTACAGCCTAAGAAACTGGTTAAGTTATGCTCAAGAGGAAAAAGTAGCACCAAGAAAGAAAGATAAAGTGGTCTTTTGTAAAATATAAGGTCAATGAGCACTGTAGGCAAAACTATTCAAACAAAAGGAAATGCATCATGCTGCATTTCAAGGTAAATGGTGTTAAAACACACATATTAAAGAGAATGTTAAAAACAGTACTAATACAGTTTCTAATTGAACTTAAGCAAATACTAAAAACAGAAAAAGAAATTGCATGGAAATTCCTAAGTGTGGTTTTCACCAGTGTCCTTCAATGAGAAACTTGGCAGCAGATTAACAAAGATCCCTGGGGAAAGAATTACTTTTCAAATTCCTAATTTTACACATATTGTTTCAGGCATCTGTAGATATTTGGTAATAAATAAATTTTGAATTCCTTAGGAATGAGAAGCAATGAAAATCTATCTTTATATATAATCATTATTTAAAAGTTAGAAAACAACTAAAAATCACTTAATCCTACCTCCAATTGCTATTAAATTGTGGAATAGTTCCTGTATTTTTCCTAAAAGCTTGAGTACGTTTTGTGTTTGTACCTACTAACTCCCTTCACCCATTTTGCCCATCCTCCCCACCCCCCGCCCCCGGCGACCACCAGTTTGTTCTCTATATTTATGAGTCTGTTTCTGTTTGTGTTTTTAGATTCCACATAGGAGTGAAATTATTTGTATTACTTTTTTTCCATCTTATTTCACTTACAATAACACCCTCTATGTCCAACTGGGTTGTCACAAATGACAAGATCTCATACTTTTTTTGTGACTAGAGTAATATTCCATGGTATATACAAACCACATCTTTATTCATCTATCCACGAACACCTGGGCTGCTTCCATATCTCGGCTATTGTAAATAATCCTGCAATAAACATAGTGGTGCATATACCTTTCCAAATTAGTGTTTTCATTTTCTTTGGGAAAATACCCAGCAGTGGAATTACTGAATCATATGGTATTCCCATTTTTCATTTTTTTAGGAAATTCTGTACCATTTTCCACAATACACTCCCACCAGCAGTGTACGAGGTTCCCTTTTCTCCACATCCTTACCCACGCTTGCTATCTCTTGTCTTTGATCTTGGCCATTCTGAACAGGATGAGGTGATCTCTCATCGTGGTTTTAATTTGCAGTTCCCTGATGATTAGTGATGTTGTGCACCTTTTCATGTGTCTTTTGACCATCTGTGTCTTTGGGAAAATATCTATTCAGGTCTTCTGCCTGTTTATTAATCAGATTATTTTTTTCCAGTAATGATTTGTATAATCTTTATATATTTTGGATACTAACCCCTTATCAAATATGTCATTTACAAATATCTTCTCCCATTCTGTAGGTTGCCTTTTTGTTTTGTTGGCGGTTTCCTTTGCTGTGCAAAAGATTTTCTTTTTGGTGTAGTCCCAATGGTTTCTTTTTGCTTTTGTTTCCCTTGCCTGAGGAGAGGTAGCCACAAATATGTTGCTAAGGCTGAGTAATCCATGAGATTACGGCCTATGTTTTCTTTGAGGAGTTTTACAGTTTCGGGTCTCACTGTTAGGTGTTTAATCCATTTGGGGTTTATTTTTGTGTGTGGTGTAGAAAAGTGATCCTTCTTCATTCTTCTGCCCGTAGCTGTCCAGACCCAGCACCATTTACTGAGGAGACCATCCTGTCCCCATTGTGTGTTCTTGCTTCCTTTGTTGCAGATTGATTGACCGTGTTCTTACATGTTGGTACACATCTTTCCAGACATTTTCTAGCACAGACATCCTGTATATCTATGAACTATTTAAAGCACATCCCGTACTTGTAATTTTGTGACACACTGTGGACATTTCAATGTCTGTATTCTGCCATGGCTGCTGAGGAGCAGTGGGCAGAGCATAGGGACAGCTGGCATGCTTACTGTCTGTACATGTGCAGGTCTGTCTGTAGGGTGCAGTGTTAGGAGTTCAAATGCTGAGTGTGAGGATATTTCCATTTTATATTTTGATATGGCAATTTTGCCTGAGGAATTTCCTTCCTAATACAGGAATGACCAAATCTTGTTGGAATGATCCAGGAGAGGGGAGCCACGACTGGTTTCCTTCCTAATGTCCTGCACACTCTTAGCCCTTGGATTTCCAGTGACAGGCCTTTCTCACAGCTCCAGACACCACAACAAAATACCATAGATGGGGGCACCTGGGTAGCTCAGTTGGTTAAGCGTCCAACTTTGGCTCAGGTCATGATCTGGCAGTTTGTGGGTTTGAGCCCCACATCGGGCTCTGTGCTGACAGCTCAGAGCCTGGAGCCTGCTTCAGAATCTGTGTCTCCTTCTCTCTCTGCCCCTCCCCCACTTGCACTCTGTCTCTGTCTCAAAAATGAATAAACATTAAAATTAAAAAAAAAATACTGCAGATGGGCCACTTTAGCCACAGACACTTCTCACAGTTCTAGAGGCTGGAAGTTCAAGATCAAAGTGCTAGCTGTTTTGGTTCTTAGTGAGGCATTCCTAACTTACACGTGGGCACCTTTTGGTGTTTCCTCCTACAAGGACACTAATTCTATCAGATCAGAGCCCCATACTTATGACCTCATTTAACACTGATTACTTCTTTACTCCAGATATAGCCACACTGAGGAAGCAGTTAAGACTTCAACATGTGAACCCTGTGGAGACCAAGTTTAGTCCATAGTAAGGCTTGAATGTAAATATCATGGTTTCTATCACTGTTAAGACATCTAAGAAACGCCAGCAGTTTTGTACCCAAACAGCATCTCCTACATTGGCCCTCACACCCGAGTGACACAAGAATCCTTTGTCAAATCAATTGTTCCATTTTTTGGTTCAGGAAAGTATGGTCCTGGGGCACCTGGGTGGCTTAGTCAATTACACGTACAACTTTGGCTCAGGTCATGATCTCGCGGTTCGTGAGTTCGAGCCCCGCGTCAGGCTCTGTGCTGACAGCTCAGAGCCTGGAGTCTGCTTCAGATTCTGTGTCTCCCTCTCTCTCTCTGCCCCTCCCCCACTCATGCTCTGTCTCTCAAAAATAAACGTTAAAAAAAAAAAAAAGCATGGTCCCAGTGATGCAGGAAGTGGCTACTTCGTGCATGTATAACTGGGCAAATTATATGTAGGCACACGGCTCTCAGTTTGGCACCTTGATTTTTCTATCATGACAATAATTTATTCTACTAAAAATGCTATTATCATTGAAAAATGCCATTCTTCTATGGGGTAGACTGCTTGTGTTTAAATTGGCCAAGATGCCTTACCTTTTATCCCTTTAGTCATACAAAGTTACTTATGTAATTATTTTTTTAGATGTGTAACAGTGAAGAACTTGGGGAGAAATTTAACATGTTACAAGACAAACATGCTTTTGACACAAAGAAGGATAGACACTTACAAGAAGTTGTAAGCTTTCCACCAAAATGCAGGCCAACAGAAACACACAGATAAGACAGCATTTTTCTAAACTTGACTGAAGTGACAAACTTTTATTTTTTTTTATTTTTATTTTTTCAACGTTTATTTATTTTTTGGGGGACAGAGAGAGACAGAGCATGAATGGGGGAGGGGCAGAGAGAGAGGGAGACACAAAATCGGAAACAGGCTCCAGGCTCCGAGCCATCAGCCCAGAGCCTGACGCGGGGCTCGAACTCACGGACCACGAGATCGTGACCTGGCTGAAGTCGGACGCTTAACCGACTGCGCCACCCAGGCGCCCCGACAAACTTTTAAAAGTAAGGATTTAAACTGAATTTTCATATAATAATGACTATCATTAAACCTTACTAAAGCTGAGACTGGGTTGAAGAAATTACCTGGTGGATTTATTTAAGCAGGCTAATTTGCTTGGGGAAAAACAAACAAACGAACAAAAAACCAACCCTCTTGACTCTGAACACTGTTCTGAAAATAATCTTATTTTCACTCTTTTTTTTTCTTGTTTTGGTAGTAATTAACACAGATTGAATAGATCAAATATCCATTTAAATTCTCCATTTTAATCTCTGACATGTTCTTAATTTTAAAGACAGGAAGAATAGAACAGAAAACAAATCTGTCTGAAGTATAATTACCTCTCTTTTCATCAGAGTTAAGAAAATAGACTTAAAAATGAGAATTCACTCATACAGATGAAAATAAAAAATCCTTTCTCATGGCGTAATGTGAAGAAATTCATGCCCTTCTCCACCCGAGGTCCTCTCCATGTCATGACTGCGGCTGAGCCATAACCACTCCTCTCCTTAGTTCCTGGGGCCACATGATCCACTAGACTTCCTAAGACTTGTATCAAAGAACCTGTTGCTCCGTGAGCTACCTCACCCTCCCCGAGTGTTTCACTGTCATGTGATTCATTAAGTGGGAGACAATTACTTGTTAATACTATTATCAAGCAAGTGAAAACTTATTTCCAAAGATGTATGTGAGATTCTTCAAGGTACCTTTTTCATGTCAGATTTGAGGAATTACTTCAGTCAGTTGGTGTTTCTAATTTACTAGCAAGACTGAGAGCCATTAAAATACTGATAGTTAATGCTCTGCTTTGCTATGTTCATGTTTAAATATAATTACTAAAATTATTAGGTAGCTGTGGGGCGCCTGGGGGGGCGGTGCTCAGTCGGTTGACCATCCAACTCTTGATTTTCGCTCAGGTCATGATCTCAGAGTTGTGGGATCGAGCCCTGCATCAGGCTCTGTGCTTAGAATGGAGCCTGCTTGGGATTAACTGTCTCCCTCCCTCTGCCTTTCTCCCTTGCTCGTGCTCTCTCTGAAAAATAAAAATAAAAATAAAATACTTAGGTAGCTGAATAAAACCAAAAACAAATCCAAAATGAGAAACAGAAAAAAGAAAGTTTTGCAGAGGAATTACTAGAAAGTGAACCAACAGGTGGCCAACCCCACCCCACTCCTTGGTCATGGGAGCCCTCCCCACAATACGGGCTCCCATGGGCAATGCCCATGTGAAGAATATTCTTTAACATTTCTATCATTTCTTTTTTTTTTGTTGTTTAAAAAAAAATTTTTTTTTTCAACGTTTATTTATTTTTGGGACAGAGAGAGACAGAGCATGAACGGGGGAGGGGCAGAGAGAGAGGGAGACACAGAATCGGAAACAAGCTCCAGGCTCTAAGCCATCAGCCCAGAGCCTGACGCGGGGCTCGAACTCACGGACCGCGAGATCGTGACCTGGCTGAAGTTGGATGCTTAACCGACTGTGCCACCCAGGCGCCCCTTCTATCATTTCTTAGACATGTGATAAACTCAAAAACTTATTTCTGGGTAATTAGTAATAAAAACTTTACGAATATGGGGCGCCTGGGTGGCGCAGTCGGTTAAGCGTCCGACTTCAGCCAGGTCACGATCTCGCGGTCCGTGAGTTCGAGCCCCGCGTCGGGCTCTGGGCTGATGGCTCAGAGCCTGGAGCCTGTTTCCGATTCTGTGTCTCCCTCTCTCTCTGCCCCTCCCCCGTTCATGCTCTGTCTCTCTCTGTCCCAAAAATAAATAAACGTTGAAAAAAAAAATTTTTTTAATTAAAAAAAAAAAAACTTTACGAATATGAAAACAGCTTTTGGCTTTGCCAGCAACAAGTGCTGGACATCTCTAAACCTGTTTCTTAGTTTGTAAAAGGGAGATTATGTGTGTCGTGTCCTGCCCAACCATCTTAAAAATGAGTCTAAGCCCAAACTAGGGAGTGTACATGGAAGTGTTTTATACCGAAGTAGTCCATTATACAAATGTATTATTGTTTTAAATCAGTAATCTCAAAGTGACTTCTGCGAAGCCCTGGGGACAGATCTCAAGAATCTTTCACAGGATGTAGCTACTTTTTATTTACTTATTTTCCAGCCTCATGGAGGTATAATTGACAAGTAAATTATAATATATATTTAAAGCATACAACATACCGATTGGTAAAATGCATACATTATGAAAGGATTCACACTGAGTAATAAATAGCACCTCACATATTTACTTCTTTTTGGTGAGAAAATTCTGTCTTAGCAAATTCCAATTATACAATACAGTATTAACTACCGTCACTATGTTATACATTAGACCCTTGACCTATTAATCCTATAACTGAATAACAGAACTTCACTAACCTCTCCCTATTTCCCTCATGCCCTAGTCCCTGGAAGGCACCATTTTACTCTGTTTCTATGAGTTTGACTTTTTTTTTTTTAGGCTGTACATATATAAGGGATAGCAGGCAGTATTTGTCTTTTTCTGTCTGGCTTACTTCACTTAGTATAATGCTCTCCAAGTTCATCCATGTTGTTGAAAATGGCAGGGTTTCCTTTTTTAAGGCTGCATAATATTCATTTCATTTTTTTATCCATTCACCCATAGTGGACACTAAGGCTGTTTCCACACCTTGGCTACTGTGAATAATCTGTGACAACCATGTGAACAGATATCTCTTCGAGGTAGTGCTTCCAATTCCCTTTGGATCTATGCCCACAGTGGCACTGATGGATCATATGGTAGTTCTATTTTTAATTTCTTGAGGAACCTCCACGCTGGCAAACCATAGTGGCTCTAACATTTGGCATTCCGACCAACGCTGCATGAGGGTTCCCTTTCCTTCACATCCTTGCCAAGACTTGCTCTCTTGTCTTTTTTATTTTACCCACTCTGACAGGTGTGAGGTGGTATCTCATTGTGGTTTTGATTTGTATTTCCCTGGTGATGAGTGATGCTGAGCACCTTTTCACGCACCTGTTGGCTATCTGGATGTCTTCTTTGGAAAAATGTCTATTCAGGTCTTTTGCTCCTTTTTCTTTTTTAATTGGGTAATTTGGTTTTTTTTTGCTATTGAGTTGTTATGAATTCTTTCCATATTTTGGATATTAACCCCTTATTAGGTATGTTGTTTGAAGATATCTTCTTCCTCTCCATAGGCTGCCTCTTCATTTTATAGATAGGTTCCTTTCCTGTGAAGAAGTTTTTCAGTTCAATGTGGTTCCATTGTTTATTTTTACTTTTGTTGCCTTTGCTTTTGGTGTCAAAATATAAAAAATTATCACCAAGACTGGTATCAAGGAGCTAACCCTCTGTGTTTCCTTCTAGAAATTTGATGGTTTCAGGTCTTGTGTTCAAGGCTTTATTCTTATTCTATTTTGAGCTGTACTTATGTTTACAGATCAAAGCCCAAGTGAGCAGTGAGGACACAGTGTCTCACTGATCAGGAAATCCAGTGTGATCCAAAGTCTAAGTAGGAGTCAGCAAAGTACGATCCACAGGCCAAATATGGCCTGCTATGTATCTTTATAAATAAAATCTTATCGGAACACAGCCCTGCCCATTTGTTATGTATTGCATAATGGCAGAGTTTGCAAGTTGTAACAGAGACCAGAGAGCCTGCAACATCTAAATAGTTACTACCCACCTACCCTTTTTCCATCAGGGCTGACCCCACCAGGTCACATAGACCTCACTAAATCACAGCAAGTCCTTTGCCCCCTCCCCCTGCCAAATTCTTGGAGCTCCAGAGTCAAGAGCAAGGGCATAGCAATACCATGGAATAGACTATATGTCTGACAGACATTTTTAATGATAAATGAGTATTCTAAGTTTTTTGATAAATGTTTCATATCTAGAAAGGAATAGATACAACCAGCAAAATTCTCAGATAACTAAAGCTACATTTTATTTATTTATTTAAAAAAAATTTTTTTTAATGTTTATTCATTTTTTGAGAGAGAGCACGAGAGTGGGGAGGGGCAGAGAGAGAAGGAGACACAGAATCTGAAACAGGCTCCAGGCTCTGAGCTGTCGGCACAGAGCCCGACGTGGGACTCAAACCCACGAAGTGTGAGATCATGACCTGAGCTGAAGTCAGATGCTTAACCGACTGAGCCACCCAGGCGCCCCTAAAGCTACATTTTAAAAAGCAATGTTTTATTATGTAAAATTTGATGTAGGAAAAGTACAACTGGACTTCAAATTCATAGCAACTAAAATTTTTATTTAGTAAGTGGTTCAAAGCATAGTGCCAAAAATACATTAATGTTTAAAAATTTCACTAACATTAAAAAATACTGTAGAACACATAACTGCAGAAAGTTCCAATGAGTCATTTCAAAATAAAACTGCCTCAGACTGCGAAAAGAAAAACCCTAGATGCCATAACTAAGTTATCCTTGTCCCAAAATAATGCCCTTACGTTGTCTCAGCAACCCTTAAATCACGGTGGTTATAAACCATGAGCACATCCATCAAAAGACTGTAAAAAAGTCAGTGACCACATTGCTAAAAGGGCAATTCTTAAAGCTGTCAGATTTTATACAGTGTTAAGTTCTATCACGGGGCTATAACACAATACAGACTTCGGGGAATCTTCAGGACAGATGGCACAGGTGTCTGTTATCACCGAGTTACAATGGAATGAGAGCCCTCCCTTCCCCCGAACAATAGCTCACATACTACGTGATATGAATCCCAACAGATCACTTACAAATGTGTAGAACTCAAAGTACAGGCTATTTTGGCTAAATGATACATACTACTTTATACTAAAAATAATAAAATCTATGACAACTTTTCAATTTTTTAGAAGATTGCTTCTTTCTTAAGAATGGTTTCTAGATGTTTCTATGCCACGTTTATATTTCTAGTTTCTGATTTCTTTATAAGGAGTAAATTCACTTTGCAGGTTAGATTCAAGGCTGATTTGTACATTTCCAGAATGCCCTCTCTAACCCACAGAATGCCGAATGGGAGGTCCCAAACATGTGCGCTGACTCACCCTGCCTCTTCGCTCTTCTGGGAACCCCCCTGTGCTGAATCTTCAGCCTCGTCCTTGTTCCTGCCAGGGCACTCCACAGAGGTTCCCCTACCACCTTCTCGTGCTCGGATTCGAACTCTTGGCTGGTACAGCTGCAAGGCCGGCCGATCCTGCCAGGACAGAGCAGTGGGTTACCCTTCCAAAGGCCAGCAACACAGGAGGGAGCAACTTCTCTACTTCCAGGGTCTGATAACTCTAATTACCTAAAAAAAATCAGCTAAAAATCTGCCTTTTTCACAGCACTATCTCATGTCAGAAACCAGGCACTTTGAAGCTAAAAAAAAAAAAAAAAGAAAAAAAAGCCATGAACAGAAAGACAGTTAATATTTAAAATAACTTAAAAAAAGGTAAAAATTAATATCTGGGAAAAGGTTACTGTGCAAACCCAGATCTCCCTGGAACCAGCAGAACCACGGCATCTGCCCTCCCAGGCAGAGGTGAAGACTTACACATTTCAGCCCCTCTAAATTACCAGGCAGGGTGAACATGTGGCCTGAGACAAAGCAAGGCATGGCCCCTCAGAGGCGGCTTTTTAGGGCCATGAACTAAATAATTACTGATGTCTGTAATGAGTGATTTCTGTGTGGGTTATTCCTGAACCACCCCTTCATAGGAAACACCAACCCATCATCTGATTCAAGTCTTAGAGGTGGAGAAACGCAAGGATGGTTGAGCAATGTGAGTAAGACACTACGGAACTGCTTCCAGATATCAGCACAGTGAGGCCAGGGAAGGCCAGAACAGCAGAAGCCAGGTAGCTCTGCTCTGATGGAGAGGAGAAACAACCAAACCCCAGCTCAGGGGAGCTTCCAGCCCCTCAAGGAAGCCTCCTACACTCCTTCCGTGGCCACCTGGGGGCCCAAGGACAGGGCAGCTTGGGTGGGCATATCTGGGGAGGTGTTTCTGCAGGGCCCCACAGTCACTGCCAGGGCACTTAGCAGCCCTTATCCCCGGTGGAAGCCTGGCCAGGGAGGAGAGTGGCAAAGGCCTCGGCAGGCCCCATGGGTGCAGAGAGAAGGGCAGGGTTCACATGCCACCTCCTGCCCGGGCCAACACACATGGTCCTGCTCTCACCAGGGCAGCACTGGTGTGCACAGATGGGGGTCAACACTGATACTGAAAGAACATCGTAACCTGCCAGGCCTCATAAGGAGGAGCCATTATGCACAAGGCGCCTCATTTCCACCACAGCATCACAGAGTTCATGGAGAGGACTCCCAACGCCTAAAGCTGTGCTCACTGCTGCTACAAAAAAAGGGAGCTGAAAACAAGTGTTCGTATAAACACCTCCCACCAAAAAGACCCATGGCTGTTCTGGTGTACCTGAGATTAAGGAAACTAGAGAAACTCCTGGGTGACACAGATGTGATTAGCCAGGGGTGAAGAAGGTTCTCCTCTTGCCTGTGGTTTTGCCTGCCCTGGAAACATTTTAAAAATCAACATCACTAATACCAGCAACACCCTGGGTGACTGGAAGAGAAGGCAGATCTGAGTGAGAAAAACAGTCTCAGGTCACACACTGTATGCTTCCACTTACATAGCACTTATATAGGAATGACAAAACCATGCAGACAGCAGACAGTGTCCCTGTCGAGGTTGGGAATGGGGTGGGACGAGGGTGTTCCCCTTGGACACTGGGCGGCCAGGCTGTGGGGGACTCACTGGCACCACGGGGCCTGGCCCTATAGGGAGGGGACCCCATTAATAGTGCTTCTCTACAACAATGTGATCTGAGTAAAAGTTAACCTCAAACTTCTGGGGAAAAAAAAAAGAAAAAAGAAAGAAAAGCCGTTTGTTGGTCTAAGTAGGCCACTCCAATCCTGTGTCGACTGTGCACACCTAACTGATGAGTATTTATGAGCCATTTGACTATCTACTAATAATCACTACATTGTTAATCACGTAAAAGAAAGCTCCCTGAAGTGTCATGAAATGCAAACTGTCAGGGCAGTGCACTCCCTAAGAGCACAGGACCCAGTGGGGGCAGACTTCCCACTGGCAGAGTGCGTGACCCTAAGTCCCCGACACCTACACAGATTTCTCTCTTTGGGCTAACTAAAACAACTTCCGTCTGATAAAGCAGGCATAAAGCCGCAAATGTGCTGTTTGTGCTTTTACGGCTGATGAATGAAAGATGATCCCAAACAAGCAGAAGAACCTTGTTTCCTGGGCGCTCCGTTTTGGCTGCTGGGCCACCTTCACTCCTCTGCTCTTTCCCGGGCCGCTCTGCTGCCTCCACAGCGTTGCCACTGTCCTGGCTCCCCTTCTTCCCTCTGTCGGGGGGGCCTCCTTTCCCCCATCTCAGCTCCTCCTCATTTCTCCGCGAAAACGTGTCAAACTCACAGTGAGCTCTCTGCTTTCTACTGTCATCCAAGTGGCATCTTTGTGTTTCAGGGTCTTTTTCTCTGAATCTTCGGTCCAACTCCCTTTGCTCTTCATTGCTCTCATTCTGTGACCTGTGATTCAATTCAAATTATCAGTCACCTCAGGCATACTGCTTGATGAGAACCTGTCTGCCCGTCCATACCGCAAGTTCCAGAAGAGGCAGGGAATACCTCAGTCTGCACATCACCATGCTGCCAAGTGGGCACGTAATAGGCATTCAATAAAAAACTGCTAAAAGATGAACTGACAATGGTAACGACAGTATCTACTGTTAAACTTGAATGACACGTAGGAATAGGCACTGTGGTAAGGAACTATGTATACTTACTTTTCTAACTCTTAGTAACCCCCCAAAGTAGACTAACAACCCCCTTTACAGATAGAGTACCGGAGACCAAAGTGGTAAGTGACTTTCCTAGGGCCCCAGGTACACATTCATCATGACACAGAGCTGATACTGACAGCCTTGTTTCTGCTTCAAGCATAGCTACAATTAATTGAAATTTACTAATTTTATACATATATCAAACTCTTAAATGAATAGTAAATAAATAAGTGGCTCCTTAGCTCCTTTGCTTCTTAAAGTCCACAACCAACAGGCAAAAGCCCTCACACACTATTTTTGACTTCCCACAAAACAGAAGCAGCAGGACTGCTGGGGAGAAAAAGATCTATAAGCAAAGTGAGAATTCATGCCAGAAACATGACAAAAGGCACTGCTATATCATAAGTGATAATAATACAAACACATATAACAGAAACTACAGCCCTAACAGATCACAGATTTAATAATCATGCATAAATTAATTTCATAAACTGAGCAATAAACTGGAATCCCCAAAAAGAGGGAAAATTTTTTTTTTATCACAACTCTTTGTATAAGAAAGACAGTAAGAATTCATTGTGACTGGTATGTTTCTGGGCAAATGGCACCCTAACCCCACAACCCTGCCATCTCACATCCAAGTGCAAATTCACTTCTGGACCCCTTGGAAGCAGAGCAGCCCTGGGATCCAGGAAGCTCCATGGGTGTCCAGATGCAGTGCACGAGCAGGAGCCCTGGGCCAGGGGAACAAGAAGCCCAGACACACGTGGCCCCACTGACTGTGGGGAGGTGACCAAACCCTGAGGAGGCTCAGGGGCGAGAGGGAGGGGCTCCTACCTGACAAGGTTCTGGTGGGTCTCTCTGGCCCCCATGCAAAGACAGTGTCTGTCCCATTCCACACAAGCCCTGCTCAAGCTCCTTTCGTGAGCTGCATGTCACAAGCACGCAGAGAAGTACATGCCCCAAGGACCCCTAGCCTGAGACAGCCAGGGCTAGCGCAATACTGGGATCCACACAGCTGCTGGTCAGATTCCACGGGAGGGCCGCAGGGATGGTAACACCAACACAGGAATCCTAGCACTTGGACAAGACTGGGAAGGAGATCCTGAAGACCCAAAGAGTGATAACAGGAATCCAAAGGGAGCAAGGACAGGAATGGCTAAGGAACTGGAAGCAGGACATGTTCCTGCTTTGAAGACAGACTTGAGGCTGCAGACGAAATGCATTTACCAAGCCCCTAGCGTGACCCAGAAGAAATAAGGATGTGGGCAAGCATTATCTTGGTAAAACCCGATTCCACAAACAGTTTGAAATACGATAAAGGACACATACGACTCTGACACAGTGACAGTCACAGGCTCACTTTTCCCTGGGCTCCTCCAGCGAGCTCCCCAAGGGCATGGGCTTTCGGACAGCACAGCCAGGACAGGACTCCTGTTCTCCATCTCTAGTATCCATTTCCTCTCCTCTTTCTTTTGGCTTCTCAGTGGTTGGTTCCTCTCCCTTTTCTGGTTTCTTAAGAAGCTAAGAAATTATAATGTCAGTAAAATATCACTTTTAGAATATGGTATAAACGAAGCTGTTTTAAAAAAAATTAAAAACATAAAGCAACATTGAGCACAAGTGTTTGAATAGCAAAAAATGTAAGCTAAAGGTGCAGCAACCAGGTTTTTGGTTAAATACGGGAACAGTCAGTCAACGAAATACCATCGTTATGAACAACGATTTAGGACGGCTGATGTGAGAAGACACGCATGCTGACACAACAAAAGAATGCTACAGAACTGAACGACCTGGTTTCTATGTTTACACACACACAACAACAGCTGTAAGGCTGGCAACGCTGTTAACAGTGGTGTCCAGGTGGTGGGACTGAAATGATCTTCTTTTCTTGTATCAACAAGTTCTGTTTTTTTCCAAAATTAACAAGTATTGCTTTTGTAACGAGGAAAAAAAAGCATTGTTTAAAATGCTGCATTATACTGATGACTTTTAGAATAGTTTAGACTTTTCAGAACACCTCCTACTCTTTCTTGAATCAGCCTGAGCAGGCGGCTGTCGTGGAATTTGGGCCCTCCTCGCTGTTCTCTGTGTAGTTTACTCTTTGAAATTCAACTGCCACAGGCAAGTCAGTTTATAAACAAAAACAGAAGGTACACTTCTGAGAATTTTTTTCTAACTTGAAAAAGTGAACATATTTTAAATTGCACTACAGCAAAATGACACACAGATAAGTTTCAACTACATGAGTTCATTTAAGAATAAAACAGGTAAAATGTGAGGCCAAGCACTGGAAGTTGCAGTACCTTACATAGTCTTCTCCTGTCTGTGGGCTCTATGAATTGACACATTTTCTTTCACATATCTATTGACACATTTTTAACTAAAAAAGCATTACATGCTGGTCCTAGAAGTAAACCACAGGGAGGTACACAGTTTATGTTCCTGTCCATCCATCCAATGAATAATTTAGTGCACCTACGAATCGTTTTTACTTGCAATACTTCCGAAACCAAATGTGTGGTGTCTTTTCCAAAACCATTTCTCCAACTCTCAACACGGACTGGTATCCTACAATTCATTTCAGTTTTGACACCACCTAGTTGCAATTAATGTCACACCCCACAAAACTGTTCCCACTTCAGATGCCAGTCAAAAGTCCCAAGTTGCCACTAGCACCTATGACTGACTGGCTATATATTCAGGGGTTCTTGAATGAGAACAACTTGTGGAACTCAGCAAAACTTCACAGGAACTAGGTCACTGGATTATTACAAAGGACACAGTGCAGGGACGGCTACACTAGGTCACTGGATTATTACAAAGGACACAATGCAGGAACCAGGTCACTGGATTATTACAAAGGACACAGTGCAGGGACAGCTAGACTAGGTCACTGGATTATTACAAAGGACACAGTGCAGGGACGGCTAGACTAGGTCACTGAATTACTACAAAGGACACAGTGCAGGGACGGCTAGATCAAAGAGGTGTTCCGTGCAAGGTACGGGGGAATGGCTCAGAGCCTCCAGGCCCTCTCCATCAGCAGAACCCTCCTGCACCTTGATGTGTTCACCAGCTTGGATGCTCTCTGGACCCCATACTTTAGGGAACTCTATGGAGGCTCCACTACATGTCCACAAATGATTAAATCATTGGTGGCTGGGGACTGAATTCAATCTCCAGCCCTCTCCCATCGCTTGAGGTCACAGGGCTGGCTGAGTGTTCCAACCCTCTAATCACACCCAGTCTTTCTGACAATCAGCTCTTATCCTGAAGCTACCAAGGCCTCAGCCACCTGTCACCTCACTGGCACAGAGAAGATGCTCTTATCACTCCGGGGGTTGCAAGGGTTTTAGGAGCTATGTGCCAGAACTAGGGAAAAAGTCCTTGTGTCAGGTGTTAGGAATACAGTTGTGAGTAAGAGACAAGTGACCACGGTGAAGGAATCCACAGTACATTCTAGCTGAGGCAATGGTGGCCATGGTGGGGAGGGGGAGAACGGTGTACGTGGTGACAAAATAGAAAAAGTGAACCAGATAATCTTAGATGGCGTGAAATGCTACAAACAACTAATAGAACAGAAAACACACACACACACACACACACACACACACACACACAAATCCCCAGAGAGATGTGGGGTGAGAGTAAGAGCAGGAATGGGTTCTCAAGGGGGTCATGGAGGGACTCTCTGTGGAGGTTAGACATGAATAGAGACCAGATAATGAGAACGAGACACTTAAGAGAAACTGTAAGTCTTGGGGGAAACTCCCAGTAGAAGGAAGCAAGCAGAGGCCTAAGGTGAAACCAGAGGGAGGAGGAGACAGAGAGGCAGGAGATTCAGGGAGGTGGGGGAGGGAAGAGGGAGGGAGGGGAGAGGAAGGAGGAAGATGGAGGGAGGAGGAAGGAGAGGGGAAGAGGGAGGCGGGGGAGGGAAGAGGGAGGAGGAGGAGGAACAGAGGCCAGGTCTTGCGTGCTTCCACGCAGTCCACCTTGGTTTTTAATAAGCTTTGTAGAAAAGATCACACAACTAATGTCATCTATTGTCCACAATTTGTGTACTCAGGAATTGTATTTGTAACTTTGTATTGTATCTCTAACTTCCTACTTCAGCTTAAGCTCATCACCTAGTTTTAGAGTCCTCAGAGGAAAATAAAAACAGCTGGGTTGCTTTCCTTGTATCACAGTTTCCTTTATGTTAAAAATAGCCTGAGGATATCTCTCTGCATCTGTATTTTTATGATATTAATAAACTCTTTTAGCATTTCTTCACTGATTTTATTTTTCAGGTTACAAAAGAATTTTAACTCTCCAAATGATTCTTAAGTCAGAAATCCTGAAAATGAGCACAGATGCTCATTAAAGGCAAACCTTGGGTGTGGCTGTGTGTAATCAGGTCTAGACACCAGACACTCCCCTAAGGACACAGGCTGTTGATTACCTATGCCATTGTGGTCTAACCTGCCACCAAGATTTTGTTTTACCAGATTTGAACAAGAATAACCCTTTCTCTTGCTTTCTTTATGTTTTGACTTATTTTTTTCTACAGGAAGGAACATATGTTTACTTTCAGTGGTATAATTTTGTTTTTTATTTCTTTGACTTATTTCGGACTCTTAATTCCATAATTTATTTTTTTTGTAAATTTTTTTTTGATGCTTATTTATTTTTGAGAGAGAAAGAGAGAGAGAGAGAGAGAGTGTGAGCGGAGGAGGGGCAGATAGAGAGGGAGATACAGAATCCGAAGCAGGCTCCAGGCTCCGAGCTATTAGCACAGAGCCCGAGGCAGGGCTCAGACTCACGAACTGTGATATCATGACCTGTGCCAAAGTCGGATGCTCAACCGACTGAGCCACCCAGGCGCTCCTAATTCCATAATTTAAAATGTAAAAGTAAAATGAATGCTATATTCCAAATACTTTAAGCCTTACTTAAAATTAAAACTGAAATTATAAGCTACAAGTGTCATTATTCCTGAAAAACTCTCAGCGCTACTGACAAAAGTACTTTTGGAGTGTAAAGATTAGGCACTGGGTTAGCTATGATTCCGTGTTTAGAAAGATAAATGAGAAGGTTAGATAATATTTCCACATCGGTGGCCACAAAATTTCTATTAAACGTATATCTATTCGGTGCCTGGCCATGACAGAACTGAATTTCTGTCAGGATTAATGCTTAAGGTTTCTCTGTAATATTAAGGTTTAATTTTATTGATTACCTTTCCAGGGCTGTTGATTTATGCTGTTGGAGATGAAAAGTTTGTTACAGGAAGTCTATCTGCTACAATTTTGTTGGGAGACTTGTGTGTTCACTAAAACTACAAGGATGAATGAAAAACATGACCTCAGAGTTGTTTCCTGAGGAATACCCTGGTTTTGCTATGTCCTTGCTGACGGAGGGGGGAATGAACCGTGTTTATTTGATAGTCTTGGCTGGGTTCCTCAATTTCATCAATGCTATCAGATTAGGAGATACTTTCTGTGGGACAATCAGTTCCCCACTCATCTTGCCCATCCAGGTGCTGTCTTTGCAGCAAATGTGCTCAAGGGACATGACCTGCCCCACACCTTTCATCTAGATAAGGTTTTCAACACTGCCTTTATTTAAAAAAAATTTTTTTTTAACGTTTATTTATTTTTGGGACAGAGAGAGACAGAGCATGAACGGGCGAGGGGCAGAGAGAGAAGGAGACACAGAATCGGAAGCAGGCTCCAGGCTCTGAGCCATCAGCCCAAAGCCTGACGCGGGGCTCGAACTCACGGACTGCGATATCGTGACCTGAGCTGAAGTTGGATGCTTAACCGATTGGGCCACCCAGGCACCCCGCACTGCCTTTAAACTTCAAGAGAGACACCTGAAGAAACAGTCTTTGGAAATTACTCCTTAGTGCTGTTCATCAGATACTTCTGGTTCTCCTCCTGGTGCTTCCTAAACATGCCCCCAACCTGAGGTTAGGTACCGCCGTGTGACTTGCTTTGGCCAGTGAAACGTGGGCAGAAGAGAAACATGGGCATACGACCTGCAGCATCACACGTTCCTGCCTGGTCATAAGGGCTGTGGAAGCAAATGCCAATGTGCAGCCTTGGTCGCCGGGTCCTGGGCAGTAACGGTAAGCGGTGACCGACAGCCACAGCCCGCCACCAACAGACTCCTTGCGTGAACTGGTGTGAGGCTACCTGTTCCTGCAGCAAACCTAGCCAGGCCTCAAGGATACACACGGTTGCGTGTTTTTGTACAAGTTTTGTGAAGAAATTGTTCCCTTCAGCCAGTGAGCCCCATGTGACCACCTACAGGAGAAACTGATTTAGAAGCAAAGGCCTAGAAAAAGCCTCGCCTTCCTTAAAGAACTGGCCTGTTTTTCCTTCATGGATAATGACACTGTTTCTGATCAAGCATACCAGAAACCAGTCTATTGCTCAATTATGGTGACTATGATCTCTTCCCCATCCTTTCCCTTTCTACTCTATCTTCCCCCAAGTCCTGATCTTTTCTTTCTTTTTCTGATATAATTTTAATGAATCCCTATAAAGCATCTCAAACACTTTGTGCAATGAGGGGAGGTGCACATTAGGTTGAAGTCTAGGGTTAGTAAGGTCATCTGAGCAGAAGACTAAGAAGTAAGGGCTGGCTCAAACTGGGGCAACATATTTTACACTGGAAAGACCTCCTTCTGTGCATGAAGCCACCCTTCCAGATGAATGCATCAGTCAAAGGAGAAATTGGGCAAGAGAGTAGAAACATTGCTGCTCCTGCAAAGAAAATGGTAACACCCAACACCAGGAGTGAGCCCTCATCTAGAAAGGCCAGTGCACATGGGGCCAGTGGTTTCCAAACATGTACGTTTTAGTCAGGAAGTCTTCTCTCTGATGGAAACGTAAGCAGAAGCCCCAACTCTGACATGTAAGTGTGGGGCTCCGCTGGGTGGTCCTTCTCCACCTCCCCCACAGCATGCCCAAGGAACCCCCAGGGCTCAGGGAACACAGTTTGAGAACCACTGCTGTATTGCAGAGAAATGGAACTGTAATAGTAAGAGACAAGGCTAACTGAAAGTTTCCTTACAAGTAGCAAGAGCTAAACACCTAAAAGGCATGCCTGTAGCAGAACTACTTTTGGAAAAACAAAAGGAGAGGTCCCCTCAAGATTACCTTAATCCTTACTTCTCTCTCTGCTGTTCTCTTCTGTTTGTCTGCTTCTTTTCTCTTACACCTCTCCTCGTCTCTCTTTTTTCTCTTTTCTTCTTCCCGTAAGCGCTTCTTCTCCAGCTCCCTCCTCCTTCGCTCTTCTCGCTTCTCTTCTCGAATCCTCTGAAGACGTGGAAAAGCATGTGTATAAATTGTCTGCACGAATGTGGCAGAGACAGGAAGGATATTTATCAGGTAAAAAGGTCAACCTACCTGCTTCTCTAATTTTCTATTTCTAATATATTCCAAAAGAGGTGTGGTTCTTCTAGCTAAAACACAAAAATTGTAATGTAGTATTTAACTCTAAAATATGATTTCTTTCCTTTATTTTAAATACTTGTTTTCAATTTAATCCTTAAGTAATCAGGCTGGCTCAGTAGGCATAGCGTGCAACTCTTGATTTGGGGGTTGGAAATTTGAGCCCCACATTGAGTGCAGAGATTACTTAAAAATAAAATATTTATAATAAATAAACGAATACAATTTAGATGTGCACACATTGTACCTGGAGAAATTCCTATTCCATCACTATAAAATCACATCATCTGGAGGTACTGACAACTCTACACACAGTAGGCAACGAACTCCTGATTCTTAAGGGAGGCTTCATGTTACTCACAAAGACGCCATAAAAGCAAAAAAGAAAAATGAGTACAATGGATTAAACTTCCTGAATGCTATGAGTATCTTCACATTATTTTTTTTAAGTTTATTTACTGGGGGCGGGGGAGGAGGGTGGGCAGAGAGAGAGAGAGAGAGAGGGAGAGAAGAGAATCCCAAGCAGGCTCCATGCTGTCAGCATAGAGCCCAACACAGGGCTCAAACTCACAAACCGTGAGATCATGACTTGAGCCAAAATCAAGAATCAGACGCTTAACTGACTGAGCCACCCAGGCACCCAAGTATCTTCGCATTTTTGCGGATATTTTAAAACATTACATAGCCCGCTTATAGATTCACTGATTCAACATATATTCTGGGAGTTTCTTCCTTTTCTGCTCTCTAGACAATGATTTTAAGCAATGTGGATTCTTGTGATTTCTCATGATATACACTCTACAAACCAGAATAACCAGGTGTAAAAGTTTAGACAGTGACACTGCCCCCGCCCCCCCCCCCCCCCTTTCACCCCATGGCACTTTATCTAAGCAGCACTAGCCACCCAGGAATGAACCTCTCCATAAACTCAAACCTGATCCTCAGTTTTCATGCCCTGGACCTGTCTGACCTAACCTGAAATTTGGTGCCCATTTGTGGCAGGCCTCCTGGCATAGCCTCTCAAAGGGACTGCTTCTGAGAAGCATGTGTTCCCTATGGCAGTGGCTGTGGATGCAGGTGGGAAGGCAGAAGATGGTTTGGGTCTATGCTACAGCTCTTTCAAGATCTAAGATTAAGTGAGGGAAGAAAGAATCCCTGGATGCACTTGAAGGCTGGCCAAGACATACATTTCCAGAATTCTAAGGATCAGGAATTAATCATAAATTCTACAAGAAAGCCCCTGGGCAGGGGTTCTTACCTTGGAATTAAGGACTCCTGAACACCGCAACATAATATACCAATGGCTTCTGCCAAGAAAGCTCTGCCCTGGATTCAGGGCTGTGCAAATGCCCACGTTTCATCATAAGTACAGGGGCCAAGAGGAGCCCATTTCCTCCCTGGGTGGCTCCTGTGTTAACCATGAACTCTGGCTCAGGATGAGCACAGCCAATGCCCTTTGTAATAGGCAATCACCTCAAATAGGGAGGATCTGCTCTTCACCATGGGAGTTCTGGACTTGTCAGCAAAGAGCAGGACCAAGATCTCCCTGCGTAGGTGGGGGAGCAAACACCGAGATCCCACCTGCCTTCCCCCTTCTACAAACACCTCCCTTGTTACCCCAAAGGATGGATATGAAGGGTACATGAGACCCTGGATAAGAAAGTGCTTTACAAACCACAGAAATGTATCATTTGTTAAACAAGGTGCATGGCCATGTAATATAACACTAACTTATCCAACAGCATGACTCTCACCACTCACAGAGAGCTGTTCCATCCTAGGCACTGTCACCACCACCTGGCAGCAGGGATGCTGAGGCTCAGGTGTGGCCACACAGCTGCTAAGTCTTAGGGCTGGAACCTGAGCCCAGGTCTGTCCGCTCCACAGACCCTGCCATGCCACCACACTAACCTGCAACTTCAGAGGGATTTAATATTTCCATTTAACCCTCATTGCTCAGACTAGATCATAAGAGTCCACTGAAGGCCAAAATCGAAGAAAAGAAAAAGGTAATCTGCCATGAATTGCCTGATTAAGATCCAAACTTCAATGGGCACAGATTCTGAATCACACTTACTCATTCAGCAAAACACTATGATCACCTACTGTGCACCAGAAACAAGGTGAGGGGCTGGGAATGGGAAAGGATGTCCCCCTTGTGTGGGAGGGTAGCTGGAGCAGCTGGATGGTGTGTCTGGCCACCAAGGCCTGCCTCAAAACTATCCACCAGTGGAAGCTCCTGGTCCTTTTCTGTGGGTACCCTGTACAAGGGCTTTTATAGCAAAGTAGGAAAGAAATGATAGTGGGGGGTGGGGGGCAGGGCAAGTCCTGTAAATTTTTAATTTGCTTCTTTTCTAAGCCCTTCCTAAATTTAACATGCTCTACAGTGAGATCTCGATTTGCCTCCAGTAAGTTTCCTTCCCCAGTTTGCCCCAGGTCAGTGATGGTGCCCCCATCCACTCATCTGTTTGGGTAAAACTCCTGGGGGCCTGGGTTCTTTCTGTTTCCTTTCTTCCCACACCCAATCCGCCAGAGCTTATGTGGACTCTGCTGGCTAGCACAAGCAGCCCTCCCTGGACTGGAGCAAAGCCTCCCCACTGGAAGCCCAATGTCTCCTCAGGGCATCCACAATCCATCATGTATGGAGCGACAGGGAGAACTAATCAAGCCACACCACTCCCTCAATGGTCTCCAGCCGTCTCTCCAATAAACTCCGAACTTCTCACTCACCTGCCTCTCCAGCCACTCCACCTGAGGCCCACCTGTGTACCAAGCACACAGGCACGTATCCCACTCCTATGGGCCCACAGCTCAGCTCCCAGCTCTCATCTCTAGTCCCCTCTTCTCCCGCCTCTTAGCATGGCTGCTCTCAGCTCAAATGTGGACTCAGAGGGCCTTTCCCACTCAGGATTATTTCACCACATTGTGGCACTGCCCCATGAAGATGCCCTGGCTTGAAGCCTGGTTATTTTTCGGGTGTTTACTGCAGTCTTGCCCATGAGCAGGGCAGCTACGTGATGGCCGTGGCCATGCTCACTCCCTACTCCCAGTCAACATGTGCTAACCAAAAATGAGCAAATGTACCCTAAGCACATCTTTACAAATATTTGCTTTAGTGATTAAAAATCTTTTGAGCCACACATTAAATCAGCTGTTACAAAACATAAACCTTCATTACTTGACTAATGAAGACCATTTCAAATGTTAACCTCTCTTACTACTTTCCTCAACAAACATTTACTGAATACCTAACCTTGTCTAACCATGTACTACTGGGACCACCAATATGAAAATACGGTTCTACTGGGGGGGAGGGTGGGGAGAGATGGGTAAATAAAAATGTAAATTATTAACAGGGCAATCATCCCGTTCTAGACATCTTGATGGGCAAGTGGGACACAGCCACAGGGAGGGCTAGGAGAGCGGGGGCGAGTGGGAGCAGACAGCAAGGGAGACACCAGGTAAGTTTACAACCTGCCACCAGGAGATAGCCATTTCTAAAATATGCTGCTTGCAAAAAAGTGCTGAAGCCTGATTCAAAGCAGACTCTGTGCTCCGGCTGGGTTTATCCACTTGTCTGCTTGCTCTCTCAGAGTGCTTGGTATTTTCTGAACAGTAACAACATGGCCTCACACTTGGGCAAAGCATCTCATCTCTAGGACTGCTCTTGAGAAAGATGACTGACTTCAATCTTGAGACACAGCACTCCCTCCCTGATGTAGCAGGCACAGAGCACTCCACGGTCTTCTTTACTGCTCGTCTGGAAGCATCATAACTGTCAACAAAACACCTATGACTGGAAGTTCTGGTGCTCTCCATCAACAGACACGCAGAAATATTTTCACGGGTTGCCATCCTTTTGTTAAAACTGGAAAACATTCTACATTCCTGCCAAGCCTGTCATGAGCATGTATTTTTAAATACTCATGAAAAAGAAATACAAGCTTTGTAAGTACACGTCTCAACAAAGAGAAGAAATGAGCAAACAGACCAATAAGCTCTCTTGTCTTTGCCTCCATGTCTCCCAGAAGAGTTTCAGGATTGGCATTCGTTTTCTCTTCCTCCACACAGTAAGTTTCCAAAAACTTCTTGTATTCCGGATCTGTAAATTTAAAAAGAAAAATGGAAAATAAACATGCTCCTCCCCATATCTGGTAGACGAATTATATCTGATCAGTGTATTTGATTTGGCAGTTTCCTAATTCAGCCTTTGTAAAAGGACTCACCATCTTCAATGCTTCCGGTTTTGGCATCTTTTTTCTTTAGCTTCTTTTTGGCTATCTTCTGGAATGGGGCAAACTCTACCACTGCAGGATATTCTAGGCCTGTATTAGAAACAAATTGCAAAAGCCATTCTGAAATTCCACTACATTCATTTTAGTAAATAACGTTTGCTTTCTTAAAGACCGCGTATAACAATGACAGTGTTAACTGTTTTAACTATATTTCGAGCAACCACAACCTTAGCATGTCAAACTCCAGACATGAACAAAGGACGAGCATTTATTTATCAAATAAAATGATTTTTCATGTGTTAGTAGTGGTTACAAAACTGAATGCATTCAAAATTCATCAAACGGTGAATTTTACATTAACTCAATGTTAATAAACCCTCTCTTTCCCACTGAAGAGTTTATCGTGGAGTACCTTTAAATACATTTCTTAGTCACATTTAAATTTCTTCTGATTTTAAAAGGTTAATTCCATTATCAATCTGTTATGTGAGTTCAAGGGAATTACTCTGCTTACAAGAGACACTTGACTAAAAGAGGGGCTTCGAAGGGTGTGCACAATAATCAGACAGGGTTTGCTTCAAACAGGAATGCTTACAATGAAAGCCATGAGAAACTGACTTGGTCATTATGTGCGGGGGGGAAAAAACATACCAAGAAATGTTCACCAAGATAACCTGCTATACACTTAATCAACAGATGGAACACTTTCATGTTGGTACTAAATTCACTGAGTAATCACCTTCAGCCTCGTCAGGAATGGTCACGTGACTATGATATTGCAACTCTTATTATCTGAAAGATATTTCGATGGTAACCCTAACTATCCAGGAGAAAGTCAAGAACCAGGAGGAGAGCAAGGCTTTGGACAGAGAGGAACAATGTCTCATTCACTGCTCCATCAACAATGCCTGGGACATAGATAGTTATTAAATAGGAGTTGACACACTTTCTGATTTCAAAGCTTATTACAACCTACAGTAATCAAAACAGTATGGTATTGGGGCACCTGAGTGGCTCAGTCAGTGAGCATCTGACTCTTGATTTTGGCTCAGGTCATGATTCCAGAGTTGTGGAATCAAGCCCCACCTTGGGCTCTGTTGAGCATGGAGCCTGCTCCAGATTCTCATTCTCTCATTCTCATTCTCTCTCTCTCTCTCTTTCTTTCTCTATCTCTCTCTCTCTCCCCTCCCTGCCCCTCTTCCTCACTCACACATGCTCTCTCTCTAATGGGGAAATTGGGAAGATGACATTCAATGGGGAAATGACAATCTTCTTTAACAAATAGTGCTGGAAAAACTGGATAACCACATGCAAAAGAATGAAGTTGAACTCTTACCTAGTATCACAGACAAAAGTTAGCTGAAAATGGATCAAAGACCTAAACATGACACTTAAAACTATAAAACCCTTGGCAGAAAACATGGAGTAAAAGCTTGACATTAGATTTGGCAATGACTTCTTAGATATGACACCAAAAGTACAGGCAACTAAAATAAAAAAAGAAAAATTGGACATCACATTAGAAACATCAACAGAATACAGTATATGTGCTGCCAAAGCAAGCACTGAAACATAAACAGAATATAAAGACTACCTATGGAATGGGAAAAAAAATCATATATCCAATGAGGGGTTAAGATCTATAATATATTAACAAAAATTTTACAATTTAACAAGAAACAACTCAATTTAAAAATGGGCGAAGAAATTGAACATCCCTCCATTTCTCTTCCTCCAAAGAAGACATCAGCAAACACACAAAAAGATGCCGACATCACTAAGCATTAGGGAAATGCAAATCAAAATCACAATGAGATACTGCCTCATACCCACTAGGATGTCTGTTACCAAAAAACCCCAGAAAACAACAATTGCTGGCAAGGATATGGAAAAACTGGAACCCTGTGCACTATCAGCAGGAAGAGAAAATGAAGCAGCCTCTACAGAATACAGTAGGGCAGTTCCTCAAAAAATTAATACTATAATTATAATATGATCTAACAATCCCACAATGGTATCCACCCAAAAAAACTGAAAGCTGGGTGTCCAAGAGATACTTGCACACCATGTTCACAGCAGCACTGTTCACAACAAAGAGCTGGAAGCAACCCAAGGGTCCACTGAAAAATGGATAAACAAAATGTGGTACACACACAGCCGAATATTACTCAGCCTTAAAAAGGAAATTCTGACACCTGCTACAACATGGGTGAACACTGAGGACACCAGGCTACATGAAGTAAGCCAGGCACAAACAGAGAAATACTGTAAGATTCCACTTATAGGAGGTATCCAGAGTAGTAAATTCATAGAAACAAAACACAGAAAGGTGGATGCCAGGGGCTGGGGGTGGGGGAGGAGAGGGGAGTTATCTAACAGGTACAGAGTTTTTGTTTTACAAGGTGAAAAGAGTTCTGGAAGTGGGCTGCGCAACAGCGTGAATGTACTTAACACTACTGAACTGTGCACTCAGGAAAGACTAAGATGGTAAATCTAGTTTTGTGTATCTTACCATAACTTTTTAAAAACTAAAGGAAAAAGGCACTTGAATAAACAAGCATTTAACACAAATGTCAAATAGTTCAAGCATTAAATTTGTGTTTGCTCAAAGAAAAGAATCTCTTGGCCTAGTCACTCTTTGAGGGTTTCTTGCTCCCTCTCAGTGGAGAAGAAAACACTTATCAGTAGTGCAGTGGGTGAAGTGGGAGGAGGCTGGCTGGTGAAAGGTGTACAGAGAATATGCTGATACAGGTGTACAGACTTGATTGCAGTGGACACAACAGTTGACAGTCTGACAGGAAAGGAGGACAAAGGGAGGACCCAAAAGTACAGAGCTGTCTCAGCGGGCAGCTATTCAACAGTGAGAAAGTGATGTTCGTTACTACAATCCCCTTCCCCCATGACACAATCCAGAAATGTATGATTATAAAAAGTTCTCTGTTTAAGACATAGATATAAGTAAATAATATAATTTAAAAGACTTATATTGAATATGAACAAAGCAATTCAGTTTTGGTACATAAGAAAGTGAAGCTCACTTATCCAGGAAACTCGTTTATATGAAAAACTTCACTCTCTGATAATACATAAATAGATTACAAAGACTTGGAGTTCTTTGGTTTACAATAATTTCAATTTTCAACACAAGCACATAACCACAGTAACACAATAAAAATTTATGAACTTATTTTAAGTTAGTATCTGAGAACTTAATTACAGTTCACAAACATTCCAGCAAAACATAATTAATGTAGTTAGAGATTATAATAGTTTAAAAAGCCAACAATCGAACCTTTACTGTCAATGAAGATATATCCATCAAAACGATCTCTAAAAAGAAGGATGTCATCAGGATTTCTAAAATTAATGTATGCTCTTGAGTAGAGATGAGGATAAAGACTGAAATAAAAGATAACAGTGAAAACTGTTAGCAAAAAAATGCAAGGCTTCTTTAATTTTGATTTTCTTTTCCTTTTCTAGATGCAACAAACTATTTCAAATAAAACCTTTATGCCAAAGAATCACTTCTCTTTTAATTACAATAATATGGGTATTCTTTAGCAAAAAAAACCAAAAAAACAAAAATAAACAAAACATTACCCGAGATCTTTTTAATAACTTGGGAAAGACACTTAAGGTAAGTTTCTCTATTACACAAAACCAGGGTTAAAATAATGGTCTTCCGAGGTTGAAAAATCACAGGCAAAGTTATTTAAAGGTTTTCCTTAGTACATACAATGATGTAATACAACCTAATCATGATTCATTCACAGTTGAAAACGTTATATTTACAAGATATTCTTCACTGATGACCACTTTTACGTATTTTAAAGGGATATTAATTGTAGCACATGGTATGGGGACTATAGAAGAACTAACTCTTTCTCCTTGATCTCACAACTACCAATTTCCTTCATAGGCAGGAACTTTCAACCCCATTTCACAGACATGAACACTGAGGCCCAGAGAAATTCAGTATGTGCAAAAGGTGCAGCTAGTTAAAGATAGGACTATGATTCAACCTGAGTCACTCTGAGTCCGGTGCCTGTCCTTTAATGGTACCAGTTTTCTTAAACGTTAGTCATTTGAAAACCATCTATTTTTTTAAAACCAAATCTATATTTACCTGTGATATTTTTCTTTGAATGGACTGGCATTTTTAACTTAAATGTATTTATTCAGAAGAAAAGTTTATATGGCTACCATAACAAACTCATGACACTCATGACACTGAAGATAAAAAGGATAATAATGATAATAAAGGTAATAATAAAAACAGTGAAAAATCACAAAATTCTAGCTGAACTATCACCCGTTGAAGGTCTAACATGAGGTTTGCTCTTTCATTGTTAATAAAAAGAAGATCTGGGGGCGCCTGGGTGGCGCAGTCGGTTAAACAGCCGACTTCAGCCAGGTCACGATCTCGCGGTCCCTGAGTTCGAGCCCCGCGTCAGGCTCTGGGCTGATGGCTCAGAGCCTGGAGCCTGTTTCCGATTCTGTGTCTCCCTCTCTCTCTGCCCCTCCCCCGTTCATGCTCTGTCTCTCTCTGTCCCAAAAATAAATAAACGTTGAAAAAAAAAAAAGATCTGGAAGTGTGAAAGTGTTGTCAGAGCCACCTTACTACCAAGAAGTAAAAGAGAATCAAAAAAGATATAACCTGGCAGGTGTGAGGTGGGGACAGGGGTCTTAGTGATTTAAGGGAGCACAAGTCGGTTTCTGGGGGCTGGAATATTGTTTCTGTCTCTGGTGTTTGTTCTCTTTAGACTATGGTGGTGCTAGTAGAATGTAATGATCTGCCTACTTGGAAACAATTTGCAGAAATAAAGGTCTGCACTGATCTCTGAGTGCATGTAAGAAAGAAGATGGAAATAAACATAGCATTCATCATCTATAATAATCTTTTTTAAGATTTTTTTTTCAATGTTTATTTATTTTTGGGACAGAGAGAGACAGAGCATGAACGGGGGAGGGGCAAAGAGAGAGGGAGACACAGAATCGGAAACAGGCTCCAGGCTCCGAGCCATCAGCCCAGAGCCTGACTCGGGGCTCGAACTCACGGACCGCGAGATCGTGACCTGGCTGAAGTCGGACGCTTAACCGACTGCGCCACCCAGGCGCCCCGACCTTCCAGCTTCTTAATGTTGGTAAGCAGCTCACCTGAAATCGGCAGTAAAGAACTCAAAGTAATCATGTGCCGGCAGTGGGTGTAGCTGCTCTTCCAGCTGCTCCTTGGTGAGGCTGGGAGGAAGCCGCCGGATGACCACCTGTAGAAAGGACTCTGGGTGGGTTTTGTTTCACTATCATTGCCTCAATAATTTGAATGTCACCTGTGTTTTGGTTCAGAAGGAGATCTCAACCAGGAGTCCAGCAGAAACACACATTTTAGGAAAAGCTAAGAAATACATGCATGGAGAACATGGCTGTCAAAAGGGTAATGAGGGCTGACTAATCTAAACGGAATCAGTAAGGTCAGAAAAAGGGGTGCATAAAGCAGCTCCTTTTCAGGAATCCAGACAACTCTTGGCATGACGCTTACTGTCCATGCCCGAGTTGAAAAATAAAACCTCCGCCTACATTCTCCCTGCACGCAGAGCAACAGCAATTCTAACAGCCCGGCGGTGCACCTGTTCTTCCTGCCAAGGGACCTCCGCCTGCGATGCGCACTTGTCGCCCCTGCCCGCAGTATCCTCCCGCCGCCCTCCCTGGACAGGACCGGACCCTCGCCGAGCCGCCCCCTCGCATCGCCCGGGCCGAGGACAGAGCCTCCCCGTGGCCCAGCATCTCAGCGTGGCAGCCCCAATCGGAAACAACACAGGCTGAACGCACTCTTCTTCCTCCTTCCATACCAGGAAAGGCCGCGATTGGCGGAACGGGAAATGGTTCCAGCTGCACGTCGTCCCCGCCTCCCCCAGCCGCTGTCCGCGGTGCTGAAGTGGCTGGCCCAGCCCCGACCCGCGCTCCCAGAACACGCCGCGCGTGGCATCACCTCCTCCCACCACTCCAAACCCTGAGCCCGCCCCATCTTCGCTCAGACCATCCCTCTTCTCGAGAGGTTTGCCTGCCCAACCCCGTTCCCGCAGCCCCTCGCCTCCGCCCACCCACCTTTCTTAGACCCACCCCTCGAAACTCCCCCAACCATTGGCCCCACCCCCGCCACGCTGAAGAGCATCCTCGCGAGGTTTGAAGGACGACCTCGCCTCTCCTGTTGAAGACCTTCCTCCTCTCGCGAGGCTTATCTGTCCCGCCCCTTCCCCACCTTGCTCAGGACCGTTTTCTTCTCCTCGCGATGTTTGCAAATGCCGTCCCCGCAAACGAAGAACGAGGCTGGTGGCGCCTCGGGTTCTCGCCGCGGCGACTCCCGGCGGAACTGGACTTCCACGGCCGACGGCTTCTCCCTCCCGCTCGGGCCCCGCGCAGCAACGGCAGCCCCTGGGCCTCCGGCCCCCTCTTTCTCTGAGCGCATCTCGCACCCGCCGCGGAACCGTCTCTGCCTCCCTCCCAGGGCGAAACCTCGCGAGAACTGGGACGACACCGCCCCTTCTCCCTCCCCCCGCTCCCCCGACCCATGGTGCTCCACGTCCAGCATGGCATCCTTCTGTCCCAGGGGACTCAACCTGGTAGTGCCGCGGGACGTAAAGCCGAGGTGGGCCCTGGCAGCCCGGGTAGGTCTGGGACGGCAAGGGGTCGAAAGGCCTCTCCCAGTAGCCAGTCGGCGGGAAATTAGGGACCAGAGCACGTTTGGCTAAGTGTTCCTGACAATTACATACACGTGCTTCACAACGTATTTACAGCTATTTTATTTTCCAAGGAAATCTGAACCTTTCTTCAGAGAACAGCACTTAAGAAGAATGGAGGGGTTGGCAAACAGCACAAATGGCTTCCCCATACGGAGGAGAATAAATGCGCCGCAGTTGGAAGCAGAAAGTGGCCGGCTCAGAAAGAGGGTTTATTCATCTCTGAGCCCCGCATTCTAGGGGCGAGTGCCTTGCTCAGACCCAGGGCACCCACAAAACAGGGCCTGAAGGATTTGCAGCAATTTTTACACAACTGTTCGAAGCTATTAATGGGACAGCAACCAAGCCAGGTTCTCGTTCATATATTTTTCTTTTATGAACTTAAGAGGCAGTAGCACTTCAGATTAGAATGTATAGAAGGTCTTCAGTTTTGTTTTGTTTATTTTTGAGAGAGGGAGACAGAGCACGAGTGGAGGAGGGGCAGAGAGAGAGGCAGACACAGAATCCAAAGCAGGCTCCAGGTTCTGAGCTGTCAGCAGAGCCCAACGCGGGGCTTGAACCCACAAACCTCGAGATCGTGACGTGAGCTGAAGTGGATGCTTAGTTGACTGAGCCACCTGGGTGCCCCATCAGGTCTTCATATTTAAATGCCACGTTTTTTCATAGTTTCTATTTTTTAATTACTTTGGCTGTATTTGTCATTCATAGCATCTTTCTCCCAAGAACTTCCGAGCACAAACAGAGATGAAGGGAGTCACTGTCAGATACTGGAGGTAAGTCCAGGCCTAATTCTAGTGCTTTATCCTTAAACTACTCGCTACCAATGAACACACTGGGAATGTGACTTTTAAATGAGCCAAGACTCAAAAAGCAGTTCCAAAGCAGTTTTCTAAAACCCCATGAAGGGGGCAAGGAGCAGTTGTCAATATTTCATAAATCTAAAGGAATCCTATTAGAAACACACCTATGATAAGGTTGCCCACCCTGCCTCCACGTTTTTTTTTTTTTTTCTTTTTTTTTGGTCTCAAATCAACTCCGTACAGACAGTTTAGGTATGCTGATCAAAAGCTCTGATGGTATAACCTGTGATAAAAAGAAGGAAAATATGGTTGCCACCTAAAATCGTTTAATACAGGGGTGCCTGGGTGGCTCAGTCAGTTAGGAGTCCGACTTTGGCTTAGGTCTTGATCTGCTGGTTTGTGAGTTCGAGCCCTGTGTTGGGCTCTGTGCCGACAGCTTGGAGCCTGGAGCCTGCTTTGGATTCTGTGTCTCCTCCTCTCTCTTCCCCTCCCCGACTTGTGCTCTGTCTCTATCAAAAGTAAATAAATGTCAAAAAAATTAAAAAATAAAATCTTTTAATACAAAAGACGGAAAGGAGGTAGATGCAGAAGGGGCTAATGTTGAAAAACGTGAAAACCATTCATTTGAAAAATTGGAATGTTTCAGCAGTCTTTACAGAGCATATATTTGGACTTTTAAAAAAAAAACTGCTCTCAATCTATTTGCAGGTCTTTACTTTTCTAATTTCTTGATATTATTTAGACTAACCAACTGAAAAACTGGCATTACTGGAGCCATTTTAAAATCGAGTCTGAGTGGCCAGTGGAGAGAAACTGCCATACTCACCTTTGAACTGGGTCAAAACCTTTGCACTGGGTAAAACGGCAGTTGTTTTAAGCAACTGTTTGAAAAGTCAGCAGAACAGACATCCGGATCACAAGTCTGGTGGTTGTGGACTTTCTGAAGACAGAATCAGCACTCAGTCAGTATATAACCCAGAGTAGCCTAGCCTGTTAAAACACCCATAGAAAAAAAATTTCTCCCTTAAATCATGTCATTGCACCTCCCTTTGTTTTCCTCATGAAAACCACCTTGCTTTCCTGAATCTGTGCTCCCGAAACTGCAACTCTTTGGTCCCAAATACATACTCTTTGCCTCTCATTGTGGCTCTTTATTTTCAGGTTGACACAGTCATCTAAATATCTTTTGCTCTTTGGTGAGGTTTTTAAATTGAGATAAAGATTCTAAACCTCATACCACAAACCTACTCACATCTATACTAGGCCAAAAAGCAAAATTGTCAAATGGAGAAAAGAACTCCTGTCTTCAGAAAGGGAGTTCTCATTAGGCCCAAGTCATGTGCAACGCTTTGTGGTATTCCTGTGTCCATACTGTGCCCCCGTAGTGAAGCCACGGTTTATGCTATGGCTTCGGCCTGGAATGTCCTATCCTGAAGGACGTTCCTGAAGTCTTTCTCATCCCAACCCAACATTTTCCCAGCCAAAGTGATTCAAGATCCCCAGAAATTCAAGCATACCTCCATTTGCTAGTTACTACATTGTTTCAATGCTGAATATTCCCTAACAACCTAGAACTGTGCCTTCACTTAGGCAGGAACTATGTCTTTATCCAACTCTGTGCCCAGTCCAGGCCTGTAGGTGGCACCTACAGGCACTCACATGTTTGCTGTATGTGTACTGCAATCTGGACAGCAAAATGCCCAAATGTTTTTTTTTTTCCCCTAGCCAACAGCCACCATGGTCAATTTTTAAAGACTCCTTGGATTCTTTACTTCCTGTTATTAACAAATAAGGTTCTCAGAAATGGTTTCACAAAAATGACACAATTTTAGAATTCAGGTATGACTATGAAATTATTCTGTAAAAAAAATCTTATAGTACAAATTTCAAGATACAGTGAATGAAATACACTTGCAAAATAGCTTAAGATTTTATATGAAAAAATAAGTACATCACAAAGAAAGTCTAGATTCCTACATACTGCCAAGCCTGTTATATACGTTTTCTTTTACATTGTTTTACATACACACAGAACTACAGACAATAAAAGAAAATAATCTCCAAATGTCAGAGTGAATAAAGTAGGTAACTTTGCTTTGCCACACATGAATGTGATCCTGGGGTGAATGCTTGTCACAGGAAAGGCTACATTTTACTTGGGAGCACATCTAATTGGTAAATGGCACTGGTTTAAAGCAGCAGGTGACCATAACACTCCCATATCCCTTTGAAAATGACAGCATGATCACTTTAAAGTTGGCAAGAAGGATGCCTTTTTTAGTAAACCATGCATCATTATGAGAGTAAAATATTGGGTGGTATAGAAAACTACTTGACAGTACAATTACACATTACCTTTCTTTGATACTCTCTGAAGCCTAAACATTGGTACTAGACTGCTGACCTGAAAAACAGCTTGGATTTTGCCTTTCATTTCTTAAAGCACTGTCAATATGGTAATTAGGCTCATTTATCAGGAGTTTGCTTTTTCGGAAACTTAAACATACCATGTGATCAATGAAGAAATTACAGGAAGAAATATTTTATCTGGAAGGCAAAATAAACTTGAAAAAAGTATTAATACCTACATTTTTATCTATTTTAAAAATTACTATTTTAAGTTCAGTCATTTGATTTTCCAGCCCCAGCTAAAGAGGGGAGGCATAACAATAGGCACATGTGATCCTGATAGAGAAGAGATAAAGAAAGCCATTAAATAGAAAGATGAAAACTCAGAACCACACTATTTGAGTCTGAAGAGCAGCAGGTAACTCACGACCTAAGTGCATGACTACACTAAACCGACATTCGCTGTCATAAGCTGAAACACAATAGCTAGGATGCTGGGCCTTGGAAGCATCTATAGCTGCACTCAAATTCCTCAAATGTACAAAGTCTTATTTTTATTTTTTTTAATGTTAATTTTTGAGACAGAGCACGAGTGGGGGAGGGGCAGAGAGAGGGGGAGAGAGAGAACAGAATCCCAAGCAGGCTCCAGGCTCTGAGCTGTCAGCACAGCCTGATGCAGGGCTCAAACCCACAAACTGTGAGACCATGACCTGAGTGGAAGTTGGACGCTTACCCAACTGAGCCCCCCAGGCAACTTTAAAGACCTCCTGGAGTTAGACCTCAGGAAATGAGAGCCATTATTATTTATTTATTTATTTATTTATTTATTTATTTATTGCCTTAGGTTCTTAAGGTAGAACTATATGGAATACATGTTAGATTAAGAAAAAAAGTTGGTGTTTAAGGAACCATTTCAGGTGCCAGGAAAATTCATTTCTGTACAATACTTTGTTAATGCTCTGAACAAATGTCTCAGAAACCACAAAAACATAGGATAATATACCTGGTGAAGTCAGGATGAAGGCTTGCAAGGGTTACAACAAATGAAGCGTATAACCCTATCCCTTTATTATATGACATATTTAAAGCTTTAAAAGAGAAACACTGTCAACCAAAAATTTTTCTGGCTAAACCATTCCTCAAGAAGGAAGGAGAAATTAAGACATCCCCAACAAACAGAGGTTAAGGGAGTTTATCACTGGTAGACTAGTACAAGTGCCCTTTTAAGAAATCCCAAAGGGAGCCCTTCAAGCTGAAATGGAAGAAAGCTACACAATAATTTGGAATCATATCAAGAAATAAAGAACAATAGTAATGATAACTACATAGGTAAATATAAAAGCCAGTATTAGTGTACTTTTGGTTTTTGGTTTCTAACTCCTTTTTTCTTATATGATTTAAAAAGCAAATGAATAAAATAGTATTTATAAATCAATGTTAATGGGAACAATGAAAAAAGATGTAATCTGTGATAATAAGAAGAAAGGGAAGGAGGCGTATAACAACAGTGTATGTATGCTACTAAAACTAAATTGGAATCATTCAAATTAGGTTGTTATAAATTTAAGTCAGATATTGTAATCCCCAGAGTAGCCATGAGGAACAAAAACAAAAAGCCCCAGAATAGTAGAGTATCAAAATGGCACATCACACACACAAAATCAACTATAAGATAAGGAGGGAACAAAAAATATGTAACACTTACAGAAACAAATAGCTGTATGGCAGCTCAAGATAAATTCCTTATCAGTAACTACTTCGAATGTAAAAGATCAAACCCTCCAATTAAAAACCAGAATGGATAAAAAAATATGATCCTACCTGCTTTAGACACAAAAGGGTCAAAGTAAAAGGATGGAAAAATTACTCCATGTAAATAGTAATGGAGAGAGCTGGGCTGGCAAACTGTTATGAGACAAAAAGGACATTATATATTGATAAAAAGGTCAAAAGTTATAACAAGTATAAATATATATGCATCCAATAAGAGAGCCCCAAAATACATGAAGCAAGCATTGGCAGAACTAAGGGAGAAATAGACTTCTATAATAATAGTTTCAGACGTCAACAGCTTATTTTCAATAATGGAATAAGTAGGCAGAAGATCAATGAGGAAATAGAAGACTTGAAAAACACCATAAACCAATTAGACCTAACAGACATACACAGACCACTCCACCCAACAAAAGCAGAAAATACAATCTTCTCCAGTGAACAGGGTATATTCTCTAGGAAGGACCATAAATTACACCACAAGAAAAGTCTTAAACACTTAGACTGAAATCACACAAAATATTCTTTCCAACTACAATGGAATAAAACTAGAAATTCTAAGACAGGAAAAACTGGAAAACCCACAAATATGTGGTAAATTAAACAACACACTCTTAAACAACCAATGAGTCAAAGAAGAAATCACAAGGAAAATTAGCTAATACCTTAGCACAAATGAAAACAAGAACACAGTGTAACACTTAGGGGCTGCAGCAAAAACAGTGCTCAGAGGGAAATTTATAGCTGTAAATGACTGTGTTAAAAAAATCTTATTTCAGTAATAAAACTCTACACCTTAAGGAAATAGAAAAAGAATAGCAAACTAAACCCAAAGCTAGCAGAAAGAAGGAATAATAAATATTTGAGTGGAAATGAAATATAAACTAGAAAAACAAGAGGAAGTCAACAAGATCAAAAGTTGGTTTTTTGAAAAGAGCTACAAAGTTGTCAAACCTTTAACCAGATTGAGGGGGGAAAAACACATTACTAAAATCATAAAATGGAAGAGGAGATATTATTACAGACTTTATAGAAATAAAAAAGATTGTAACAGGATACCATGCACCATGGTTAACCAACAAAGTGAACAACCTGGATGGACAAATTCTTGGAAACATACCAACTACCAAAACTGACTCAAGAGGAAACAGCTATTGGCAAGTAAAGACATTGAATCAGTAATCAAAAACCTCCCAACATGGAAAGGCCCAGGACCAAAAGCCTTCACTGTTAAAGAATTAACATTAGTTCTTCTCAAAAACCTGAAGAGGAGAGAGAATACTACTTCACTCATTTTATGAGGCCAGCAGTACCCCAACACCAAAGCCAGACAAAGGCACTACAAGAGGACTGCAGACCAATAAATATCTCTTATGAGCATATATGTAAACTCAAAAAATTAAATTCAACATTCTATTAAAAGGATCATACAATGTGACCAAGCAGGATTTATCTCAGGATTGCAAGGGTAGTCCAACACACAAAAATCAATCAACGTAGGAGGCACCTGTATGGCTTAGTCAGTCAAGCATGACTCTTGATTTGGGCTCAGATCATGATCTTATGGTTCATGGGTTCGAGTCCTGTATCGGGCTCAACGCTGATGGTGTGGAGCCTGCTTGGGATTCTGTCTCACTCACTGCCTCTCCCCTGCTCGCTTGCTCGCTCGCTCGCTCTCTCTCTCTCTCTCAAAATAAACACTTTTTTTTTTTACAAATTTAAAAAAATCAATGTAAACTATCACATTAATATAATGAAGGAAAAAACCTTCAAGACGTTATATAAGTGAACCAGAGATGTGGCCCTTGTATATTGAAGCCTATGTTGTTTACTTCTTCACAGCAGATGGGGTTGGTTAGCTCAAGCCCAACAATGCCAAGTCCAATTTTTACACATATCATTGTTTTAAATATAGCTTAAACAAGCGTATCTTTAGCCATCTAGAGCCTGCCTATTTTGCATACTGGGTAAATCTACACGCAGCATCTGCAACCTGTACATAAGACACACCCTGGGACTATGAAGGACCACACAGCCACTGTGCTTCAGTCTTCTCTAACCTCCTCTTCCTGTCACACTGCTACCACATCGCCCCCAAAGAGCCGCTCAAATACACTTGCCCAAATAAAATATGCTACTGCCACCTTATGGTCATGTTTTTCCCTCAACAGCCCTGAAATCCTAGAACTCATTACCCCTCATCATCACATTGATCCACCTAAAAAAAAAAAAAAAAAAAAAGCATTTGACAAAATTTGCAACCTTTCTTTTTTTTTTTTTTAATTTTTTTTTTTTCAACGTTTATTTATTTTTGGGACAGAGAGAGACAGAGCATGAACGGGGGAGGGGCAGAGAGAGAGGGAGACACAGAATCGGAAACAGGCTCCAGGCTCTGAGCCATCAGCTCAGAGCCCGACGCGGGGCTCGAACTCACAGACCGCGAGATCGTGACCTGGCTGAAGTCGGACGCTTAACCGACTGCGCCACCCAGGCGCCCCAAAATTTGCAACCTTTCTTGATGAAACAACTAAGCACTCAATAGAGTAGGAATAGAAGAGAACTCCTCCAAAACTATGAAGGGCATCGATGAGAACCTACAATAGCATTACACTTGATGGTGAAAGACTGAAGCCTTGGATCAAGCCTGTCCTACGATCAAGGACAGGACAAGGATGCCTGCTTCTCATGTCTATTCAACGTAATACTGGAGTTCAAGTCAGAGAAGTTATGCAAGTGGGAAGAAATAAATACAATCCAAATTCAAAAAAAGAAGTAAAACTATCTCTATTTGCAGATGACATGATCCTATTATGTAGAAAGCTCTACATGTACACATACATACACGCATGCACAAACTGTTAAAGCTAATAAATACATTCAGGATACTAAGTCAACACACAAAAAACAGTTGTTTCTCTATACACTAGGAATGAACAATCAAAAAAAGGAAACTAAGAGAACAATTCCATTTATAATAGCATCCAAAAAAATAATAAAATACTTGGGAATAAATTTAACCAAAGAGGTAAAAGACTTGCACAATGAAAACTACAAGCACTGCTGGAAGAAATCAAAAATGACATAATTAAATGGAAAGACAGTTTTTGTTTATGGATTAGATGATATAATATTAAGAAGACACACAAATTCAGTGAAATCTCTATGAAAATCCCAATGCCATCTTTTTTCAGAAATGGGGGGAAAAAACATTCTAAATTCATATGGTAATTCGAGGAAGCCACAACAGCCAAAACAATCTTGAAAAAGAAAAAGTTGGAGGATTCACACACCCTAATTTCAAAGCCTACTTATAAAGCTATAGTAATCAAAACAGTGTGGAACTAGCCTAAGGATACACATATGGACCAATGGAATAGAATCCAGAGCCCAGAAATAAACTCTCATATTTGTCATCAATTAAGCCGAAAGGAGAGAGAATCGCATGCAGGCTCAATGCTGTCAGCACAGAGCCTGGCATGGGGCTCGAACTTACAAACCATGAGATCAAGACCTGAGTCAAAACCAAGAGTTGGACATTTATTTAACCAACTGAGCCACCCAGATATGCCTACCATCAACTGATTTTTGACATGAATGCCAACACTATTCAATGGGGAAAGGACAGTCTCTTTAAGAAATGGTGCTGGGGGGGCGCCTGGGTGGCACAGTCGGTTAAGCGTCCGACTTCAGCCAGGTCACGATCTCGCGGTCCGTGAGTTTGAGCCCCGCGTCGGGCTCTGGGCTGATGGCTCAGAGCCTGGAGCCTGTTTCCGATTCTGTGTCTCCCTCTCTCTCTGCCCCTCCCCCGTTCATGCTCTGTCTCTCTCTGTCCCAAAAATAAAAATAAAACGTTGAAAAAAAAAAGAAATGGTGCTGGGAAAACTGAATATCCACACACCAAAGAATGAAGTTGAACACAGTTACAACATTTAGACAAATTAATTCAAAATGGATCAAAGATGTAAATTTATGGAAATCTTAGAAGAAAACTTTAGTGAAAATCTGCATAACCTTGGATTTGGCAATGGTTTTGTAAATATGACACCAAAAACACCATAAACAAAAGAAACAATAAATTGGACTTCATTCAATTAAAAATTTGTATATCAAAGGACACTATCAAGAGAGTGAAAAGACAACTCACAGAATGGGAGAAGATATGTGCAAATCACATATCTGACAAGGATTTAATATTCAAAACCAATACAGGACTCCTATAGCTCAACAACAAAAAGAAACAGCTCAATTTAAAAGTGGGCATAAGGGGGCACCTGGGTGGCTCAGTCAGTTAACCATCTGACTCTTGATTTCGGCTCAGATCATGATCCCACAGTTTGATTTCAAGCCCCACATTGGGCTCTGTGCTGAGTGTGGATTCTGCTTTGGATTCTGTGTGTCTCTCTCTGCCCCTCCCCTGCTTGTGTTCTCTCTTTCTCAAAAAATAAACCTACACACACACACACACACACACACACACAAAGTGGCCATAAGATCTGAATAGACAGTTTTGCAAAACAGACATACAAATGGCCAGGAAATTCAGGATAAGATGCTCAATATCACTAGTTATTAGGGAAACACAAACGAAACAGCTACTTCCCACTGGAGTGGACTGTAACAACAAAAAATAAAAGTCCCAGTGAGGGTGCAGAGGAATTGGAACCTCATGCTCTGGGGACGGGAATGTAAAATGGGCAGTTGCTGTAGAAAGTTGCCCAGTTCCTCAAAAAAAGTTAAGCACTGAATGGGGCCCCTGAGTGGCTCAGTCAGTTAAGCATCTGACTTCGGCTCAGGTCATGATCTCACAGTTTGTGAGTTTGAGCCCCACATCAGGCTCTGTGCTGACAGCTCAGAGCCTGGAGCTGCTTTGGATTCTGTGTCTCCTTCTCTCTCTGCCCCTCCCCTGCTTGCACTCTGTCTCTGTCTCTCTCTCAAAAATAAATATTTAAAAAAATGTAAAAATAAAAAGTTAAGCACTGGATTATCACATGAGCCAATTCCCCTCCTAGGCAAATACCCAAAGGAACAGAAAACAGGGACTCAGATGTTTACACACGCATGCTCACAGCATTATTCACAATAGCCAAGAGATGGAAATAACTCCTATCCATCCATAAATCAATGTGATGTACATTATGGAATATTATTGAGCCATAAAAGGAATAAAGTTCTGGTAAAAGCTGCAACAGGAATGAACCTTAAAAATATGCTTGATAGGGGCATCTAGTAAGTATCCGACTTTGGCTCAGGTCATGATCTCAGGTTTTGTGAGTTCAAGCCCCACATCAGGTTCTCTGCTGTCAGCACACAGCCTGTTTTCAGATCCTCTGTCCCTTTTGCTCTCTGCCCCTCCCCAGCTTGTATGCTCTCTCTCAAAAATAAATACTTTTATTAAAAAAATATGCTAGGTAAAGTCATACATGAAAGGACAAATATTGTGTGATTCCACTTACATGGTCTAGAATAAGCAAATTCAGACATAAAGTAGATTAGAGGTTACCAAAGGCTGGGGGAGGACATGTGTGGAGTTCCTGCCCAAATGGGTACAAAACTTATTTGCAAGAATGAAAAAAACCTGGAAATAAGTACCACTGAAATGTACACTTGAAATTGGTTAAAATGGCTACCTACCCATATCTATACCCACACATGCAAACAATTTCTTAGAGCACTAGGTTACAGAAAAATGGAAAAGCACAAGTTCCCACATGCTCCCCACCACACCTGTATCCGCACCTTGCACTGCGACATTTGTATCAATAGTGATGCATTATTAACTAAAGCCCATAGTTCATGTTATGTGTATTTTACCAGAACAAAGAATCACAACAAAAATGGATGGGGTTATATCACAGGGACACAGGAGCCAGGCTCAAGGAGGTCCCAATGGCCAAAGTTGAAATAATGAAGCCCTGGGGCGCCTGGGTGGCTTGGTCGGTTGAACGTCTGACTTCAGCTCAGGTCATGATCTCGCAGTCCGTGAGTTCGAGCCCCGCGTCAGGCTCTGTGCTGACAGCTCAGAGCCTGGAGCCTGTTTCAGATTCTGTGTCTCCCTCTCTCTCTGCCCCTCCCCTGTTCATGCTCTGTCTCTGTCTCAAAAATAAATAAACGTTAAAAAAAAAATTAAAAAAAAAATTAAGCCCTAATATAATATTGTGTAGGATTATAACTTAAAATACAAAATATGTATACATATTGATTTTTGATAATACTTAACTAATGGCTGAATAAATGGGAGAAGACACAAATTTTTGTTACAGAAGATTTCCAAATATGTGCAGATAGACCCCCCCCCAGATGGTGGAGCCCTTGGTCCTAAAAACAAACAAACAAACAAAAACAAAAACAACCTCGGTCCTATTGAGGATAGGCTGAACTTCATGATTTGCTTCTAAATCACACATTACAGGCAGGGAAAAACAGTAACTTTACAGTGGAAAAACTTGGTAGGCATCATTGTAACCACGTGGTCAAGATTAACACCATCCGTGATAAGTCATGTTATATTATATACCCTCTGACATGTGATGAGAAAGATACTTCATTCCCATCTGTGTACTTTTCCCCCAAAACAAATAACCCTAGTCCAGTATGAGAAATACATCAAACTCCAACTGAGGGACATTCTACACGACATCTGACCAGTCTTCCTCAAATGTCGCAGAAGTCTGACACATGGTCACAGCTAAGGGGAGCCCAAGGAGATGTGACAGCTAAGTGCAGTGTGGCCCCTGGATAAGATGCAGGGCAGGAAGAGGACATTAATGGGAAAATGGTGAAATCCAAATACAGCTCAGAGTTCCATTACTTGTAGCGTACCAATGTGCGCTTCTTTGTCATGACAAAGGTTTCAAAGTCACGTAAGATGAGAACAGGGAGAAACTGTCTAGGGGTCCTATGGGAGCTCTCTGTGCAGTCTCTGAAGCTTTTTCATAAGACTAAAATTATTCTGAAAATGAAAGTTTATTGAAAAAGGAAAAACAGACATAATACACAATTTACCTCTTTATTCCTCTACCTATAATTGTTTTGTAGGGTCAGAAAACACCTGTTGCAAAGGTGTGCAGTACAGTCTCTTTTGGCAGGCCCCATTCCTAAATGTAGAGGTGCAGTCTGGATTCATGTTAAGAAATGGGAAATTCTGAAGACAGGACAAGGGTGTGAGGAAGCCCCAACCCCCCCCAAGGCAAAATGGAATGGAGATCTGTCTGCAATCAACTACTGTGGTCTGACATAGATGTCTCTAACATCATGTCACTTTCGTTCATTTCAATTTCAAAGGTTTCTTCCAAGGAAGGTCTGGGATCTGGAGTTTTCCTTGAGGTTTCCAGTGGTGCAAGCCCCGTTTCTTCTGCAGTTTGTTTTTCTACTTCAAATTCCCTGAAATCCCACGGAGGTGAAATAATGTTTTTTAGTGTCTTCATTGTATGCACATCAAAGTCATAACATTTTAATTTGTCTTTAATGTCTGCTCCTAAAAGGGAATACCACAAGGAGAATAAAATAAGAAACCCCGTCATTATCTATCATTTCCATCATCATGTATGTAGCACCACCTCCAACGTTTAGGTCCAATGGTACTTTTTTTATTTCTTAATGTTTATTTTTATTTTTGAGAGAGAGAGAGAGAGAGAGAGAGAGAGAGAGAGAGAATGAACACAAGCAGGGGAGGGGCACACACAAGGAGACAGAACCCAAAGCAGGTTCCAGGCTCTGAGCTGTCAGCACAGATCCCAATGAGGGGCTGGAACCCACAAGCTGCAAGACCATGACCTGAGCGGAAGCCATCGGATGCTCAACGGACCGAGCCACCCAGGCACCCCTAAGTCCAATGGTACTTTTACGAGCACAAGTACAGCTCAGAAGGAGAAATTCCAATCACTCTCCTCCTCTTCTTTTTCTCAATTATCAAGGGCGGCTGCTGGGAGACTGACAAGCACATGTACTTCAAGCCCCATGTGGCAGCGGCACCATCCCTAAAGCCCCCACACACAAGGGAGCCACAGCAGGCACTTGCCCTTGCATGTTACAAACAAGAACAGCCCACTGGCATTCTGGCATTGGTGCAGTTGCACCCTTATGCACACAGAAACACAGTGAGGGGAAATACACTTTCCACACATCAAAATCTTATGAATGATGGAGAAGAGATTTCCAACAGATGTATTAGGTTCAATCATTTCTGACACAAAATAATTTTACACAGTTCAAACTAATAGCTTTCAGCAACAGATGTTTTGACAGATAATGACAAACAAGCCTTCTAAAAAGAAAAACAGTACAGCACGGTGATTAAATACTGTATTGCACATTTGAAAGGTGCTAAGACAGAAGATTTTAAAAGTTCTCACTAAAAGAAAAATAATTTCTAACTACGTATGGTGATGAATGTTAACTAGACTTACCGTGGTGATCATTTCACAATATGTACAAATTCTGAATTATGGTATACACCTGAAACTAATGTTACATGACAATTATACCTGAATAAAAAATATATATATAGTAAGTAATGACTAACACACTTGGAAATCTCTGTAAGACCATTATCTTTGTGAGGACAGGCAAAATGTCTGTCTCACTCAGTACCCTACCTCCAGACCTTCCTTAGCTTTATAAGAATTTTGCATTTAAGCCTGTTGTAAGACCCTCCTCAAACAAAAGAGGAAACTGAGGCTCAGACTTACCCAAAGCCACAGGGCTTGGTGGCAGAGTTGAGATACCAACTCAGGGTCTTTAGGGTGCCAGAGCTCAAGCTTTCTGTTTTAGCTTTAAAAAAATGAGCCACAACATACACACCGTAAAAAGTGTGCAGAGCTGGGCAAGTTCTCACATACACATATACCCACATGACCACCACCAGACCACAAAGAGAACACCTCCAGTTCCCAGAAAACCACCTCACGCCCTTTCCAGTGAACACCTCCCCTTCCCAAACCAGAAGGAATCACCGCTCTAATTTTTCTATCACCACTGATCAATTTTGCTTATGATTAACTAATCTTCACACAAATGGAATTTATCAGTATATATTCTTTTTGTCAAAATCTGGGAGATTCACCTAGGTTACAGTGTGACTTCATCGTTGGTCCTTTTAACTGTGTAGTACTCTACCGCTTATGCTTGCCACAATTCACTTCCCCATTCTCCTACTCATGAACATCCAGTTATTTCTAGTTAGGTGTGGTTACAAACAGCTGCTGTGAACAACTCTGCATGTGAGCATTGGCTTACGGAGACATCGATGCACTGGGCACACACCTGGGAGGAGAACTGCTATGGCTTAAGAGCAGCATGGTAGGTCAGCACCCTAACACCCCAATGAATCACACCCCACCCCTGATGACAATGCACTCGATCACATGACTTGTGCTGAACAGAATGTGACGGAAGTGATTCTAGGAAACTTCCAGCTTTCAAGAGGTCTTGAGGCATTAGTTCTTGTTGTTAGAACCCTGAGATCTCCATGCTATGGAGAAGTCTGAAAGACCCATGAGAGGCCCAGCTGGGTTCGCTGAGGTCCCCATCTGTGCATAAGGCCATCTTAGCCCGTCAGCCCATCAAGTGACTGCTGACCACAGCTGCATTAGTGATGAGACCAGTAAATGAGCCACCAATCAACCTACAGAGCTGAGACAGGTAATACATCCTTGTCGGTTGGTGTAGCTTATTAGGCAGCAACAGATAACTGCTTTAACAGGTCTGTTTAACTTTAGCAGATACGTTGAACAGTTTTCCAAAGTGGTTCTACCTGCTCTGAGCACCAACCACCAATAATATACAAGCATACCAGGTGTATACGTCATTACCAACACTAGGCACTAGCGGTGTTTTCACTTGTAGCCATTTTGCAGGTGTGCAGTGACATCTTGTTATGGTTTTAATTTCATTTCCATAATATGCAACGACAGTACGCACATTCATTTGCTTTGGCAGACAGCCTCTTTGGTGAGGCTCCTGTTCAGGTATTTTGCCCATTCTGGACCCATCTTTGACTGAACTTTTTCTCACCAATTTATAGGATTTTTTGTATTCTAGACACAAGCTCTGACCAGTCTATAAATTGTAAGTTCTCTCAGTCTATGACATGCCTTTTCACTCTGTTAACAGTGTTTTGATGAACAAAGTTCTTAATTTTACTGAAGCCTACTTGAACACTGCTTTCCTCTCATGGTTTTGTGTCCTGTGAAAGAAATCTTTGCCTACCCCAAAGTCCAGACCTCGAGTTTAACTTCATTACACCCTCTTTACCTTACAATGTTTGTCACTAAATGAAGGCCCAAGGACAACAATTCTACCCAAATTTATCTTAACACTTGCTTATCATTACCAAAAAAAATACTTAAAAAATTACACAGCACTGTAATGTGTGAACGTAAGCCAACTTAACAGTCCACTGAAATGCAAAAATTAATGTTATTAATATGCTACAAACCTCATTATAAAGTATTAAGGCCAGAGTGTTTTCATTTACTTATTAGAAATTAGAAACTATTGGAAATTAAAAAGTCTCTAAGGTTTTTTCCCATTACGCAATTTAGATTGTTTTAACACTTTTTCTTTTTAAGATTTTATTTTTAAGTAATTTCTACACCCAACGTGGGGCTTGAACTCACAACCCCGCAATCAAGAGTCACACACTCTACTAATTGAGCCAGCCAGGTGCCTTGCAATTAATTAGATTGATTCTTGTATATCACAGCACTTTACACATACTCCATAATAGTATTTTGCATATACCAAGTACTCAATTATAAACTGAACACTTAATGAGCCATTAATTCCCACAGAATTTTCCAACAAATAAATGGAGTTTCTTAATAATATAGTTAAATGGTTAGAAAGTTAAACTTAAAAACTTACATGAGATGTGAGAAACCTAAACAGAGATATACAACAATCTAAAGAATGGGATGCAATGTCAATCAGAGTAATTAATTATAATCTTACCAATGTAAGCTTCAGAATCACCAATGTACATCTCAATGCAATGACCAAGCATTGTAACAGAAAATGTATCATCCCGCCTAAGACCAAGGGCCTGCAGAAAAGATTCAGCATGGTTATTACAAGAAAATGTATTTCCTTCTCTTTCATTTAAAAATATTCCTGCAGGACTCCATTCAAAACACTACAGGGAATCAGAGGGGGTGGGGGTGGGGGGGCTACAAGAGTGGCCATGAGTTGATGTCTGCTGCAGTTGGGCGATGGGCACATGTAGGGTTATCACACCACTGTTTATGTTTAAAATCCCAGTCCTCCAAAAAGATTTTCAAAACTTTGTCTCCACATAGAGCCTTCTAAGTCTTCTGCATTAATTACATCACAGAAGAGAGGTAAATTATAGAATCTTCAAATACACACATTCGAAATATCACACAAACCAGAAAAGCTGCCAGTCCACACTTCTGCCTAGCTTAGTATCCTAGTTATCATAATGGCATCTTCAGGACTTGATCTCATCTGAAAATCTCTAACCAACCCTATGCATTTTCTCAGATTTTATCTTTCTCTCCAAATACCATTATTTCATCAATTCTAACACCCATTTTTTTTTTTTTTTCATTCTAACATTTCTGAACTTGGGACGCTTTAAACTACTGGTGGTTTCTTACTACTGCTGTCAGCTGGCCACAGCTGTGATGAGGGTGTTTTGCGTGGGTAGCCACGGTGATGTACAGACTAGATTTGAAACCACATGAACACTCAAAAATACAGGAACTGAGACTGTTGCCTAAAATCCTTGCGTTGACACCTTCTGGCAGCATAAGATTTGCATAGTCAACACCTTTAGGAAAAACCTTCAAGATCAGGGTATACGTGCCAGCCCCAGGAAAACAGGGACACTGACCGCCTGGTATGAAAGTGATTTAAAAGAACCAAACTCTGAATGTAAAGAATAGAGCATCTAAAGTATTTATTTCACTTATATTTTCTTTTTTATGTAGATACTAGAGTCATCTCTGAAAAAAAACCTATGTCCTAATATGCCCAAAAAGAGTGCCCCAAAAGAGTGCTTTTTCTAAGTACCAAAAAACTGAGAGATTGGAAAGAATTGTGTAAAGTTGAAAGGTTTGTCTGTGTGTTGGGGGGCGGGGCACCCAACCTGCTTACTGATGGTGTCTTAGGTCTAGTGAAGTATGACGTGAGATTCTTTCCTTGTGATGACACAGATGTTTTGTTCACCAACTAAAGTGATCCAAGGTGGGGGCGCCTGGGTGGCTCAGTCAGTTAAGCAGCCAACTTCGGCTCAGGTCATGATCTCTCGGTCTGTGAGTTCGAGCCCCGCGTCGGGCTCTGTGCTGATAGCTCAGAGCCTGGAGCCTGTTTCAGATTCTGTGTCTCCCTCTCTCTGACCCTCCCCTGTTCATGCTCTGTCTCTCCCTGTCTCAAAAATAAATAAAACGTTAAAAAAAAAAAAAATTAAAAAAAAAAAAAAGTGACCCAAGGACTTTAGGACTTTAAGTCCTAAACAGAGAGACCAGAATTTCTTTTCTCCTGCCCAGACGTGATGCCCAGCTCAGATGAGGCCCACAAACCTCATGCACACATGTATGTCTGACTGCACACTTAGGACCTAAGTCTCACATTTGTCTCTAATTTGATGAGTATCACACACACATGCTTTTCTCTGGAAAGGAAAGAAGAAACCACAAAGTCGTCTGAAGAATTTTAAAATGATAAATACAATGTTGGCTAGAAAAGATCTTCTCAAAAAAAAAAAAAAAAGTGGTAAATGTTAACTAGACATACTGTGTGGAAATAGTCAACAGCATTTTCAAAGTTGCCCATCAGACTATGGATATACCCTATGGCAGAATAGGTAGACGCGTTCTGAGGAATTAACACCAGTGCCTGACGGTGATAATCCAAGGCCTCGGCATACTTTCTGTGAGAGAAGAAAAGACAGGGAGTTGAGAGCAGAAAGAACGGGAAGAAAGAGAAAACAATTAGTGGGTACAGTGAAAGTACTGACTTTCTAGATCTAAGATGAGTATTCATCTATGTGCCAACATCAAAAACAATCTGGTACATCACAGTAACCATCCAGAATGGTTATACCACCTTCGTGTACCTTGACACCTTCCTAAATGTATCTTCCTGCCCTTCTCACCCAGCCAGCTGAAGGTGCCCCCACAGGGACACAGGTGGGAGACATGAGCCAGAACATAACCTCTGGCCCTGGGTCCTGTGCCCCACCACACTGCAAGGTCTCTTTTGGGGCCAGACAAACCTCCCACACTGGGGGTGGTTAAAAGCAATCAAAGGTTTTTGCTTTAAGGTCCAAAGAAGTCACTTGAACAGCATTTTCCTAAGTTCTCTGGAATTCCTGCCCTGTAAAATCTTTCGTGAGAAGAAGGTTCAATAAGGTTTGGGAAATGCTGCAGCTCATAATGAATACTCAAGACACCAACATATCCTGAAATAGAAAAACCTATTAAATTTTGAGTAACCTAGAGTTTCCCGAACATATTGAGCCAAAGAATCTATTTTTGCAATGCTGTTTATCACATCATAAAACTGGAAACTAGAGAAAAACAGTAAGTTAGAATATGGATATGGTTTTAAATAAACCCTACTGTCCTAATTCTTCCAAATTAATTTTGAATACCCATTTTTTTATCTAAGAAAATGAAATTTATTAGAGAATTGTAATTCTCTATATTTCTAAAATAAAATTATACTACCAGGGATAATAAAAAAAGAGATACTAAAACTCACTAGAGATAATTATTTTGATGCTTGCTGTGTCTGAGAAGCAAAGTACAAAGCTGGAGGACCTCAAAATAAAAATATGGGAAAAGAAGGGTGCCTGGCTGGCTTAGTTGGTAGAGCATACAACTCCTAATCTAGGGGTTATGAGTTCATGCCCCATGTTAGGTGGAGATTACTTAAAAATAAAAACCTTAAAAAACAAAACAAAACATGGAGAAAGGCTACACAAAATTAAGTAAACGTTTAATCGCAAAGAATGTTTCTGCAAAGGTCCTAGTTCACTTACTTAAGCTTCCTGCAGACATGCCCCAAGTTGTTCAACAAAGGCTCCCATTTGTCAACCGTCACCTGAAACACAGCAACACCAAACCCATGACTCATGTGCCACTTTCCAGTCACGCCCATTCAACCACACCACTGCACACAGTGAAGCAGGCCGCCCTCTCTGGCGGTGACTGCACAGCACAAAGCAGAGTATTTGTGGATTCTCCATCTTTCTTTCCTATTAGAAGAGACTTCCTGAGGATGCTGTTATTTTATTAGCACAACACTGTTAATGAGCCCGTCTGTGCTGACATTCAAATTCTGTATCTTGAGCCCAGAGCTTTCCATCTGCCTACTAAACATTCCCACTTGGAAACCTCATAAGCACTGCAAATCCAGCATGCCACCCGTTCATCTCTTACCCTCTCTCCTGCCCTCCCAGCTCCCCAACCTCATGCCCTTCTAAGTGCCTGCCTCTCATGCCCGGCACCCATGTCAACCCTAACCCCTAGCAACTACCGAAGGCTTATTCATCAGCTGCCCCAGCATAACGCCAACCTCCATGTAACAAGTCTTGTCTGGGCCCAACCACCTCAAGATAAGGTACAAGGCCCTTGACGATCCACACTCAGCCCTCCTGACCCATTTCTTGACATTCTCAATTAGCTCCAACTTGGCACATACCATTCTCTATACCTAATACACTCTTTTCCTCACTTCTGCTTGGCAAAACATATCTGCTCATGTTTTAGGACTGAAATGTCACAACTGTATCCACGAGGTTTTCTTGGCCCATCCTCAAATTCCGGTTAACTGTTCCCTTGCGTGAGTTTCTTTATTTCCTCAATCATGGCCTTTTTTGTGCACTGTATCATTACTGCCAATTTACTTATCTGCAATCCCCAACAGGTCTAAGGCCAGGAGCTATCACGTCAGTTTCCTACTTCCTCCCAACACCTAGCTCAGAGCTTAGGACACAGTCAACACACATCAGTCAGTCTGAGCTAACCAGGCAACAGATCTGAGCCATAGTCTCCAGCTCCCATGAGCCTGGCTCCAGGAGGTGTGGCCTATGAGAATGGAAACAAACCCTTCATGGTTCTTAGGCACATTGCTTCCCTTTGGCTGTTTGGACATTTGCTGTAGTTTACAACTGAAGGCAAACAGTATTTCCCCCTTTTCACATAACTTTCAGTAGCACTGGGCATTTGTACTTAAAGCCATTACTGTAAATTTCTGCAAGGCTCCACAGTGCTCTCCGATCATCAACGAATGATGCTGATGCAGCTGGTCCCATTAGAGCAGCAAGGCCCTAAGGTATCCTACTATGAAAACTAGCAAGGTGGTATGTGGCCATCCCATATAACAAAAACACATTTATTATCCAGACCACCCAAGACTGAGCTGTTCAAGACCCTGTTTTATAGGGGTGCCTGGGTGGCTCAGTTGGTTAGGCATCCAACTTCGGCTCAGGTCATGGTTCGTAGGTTCAAGCCACACACCAGGTTCTCTGCTGTCAGCGCAGAGCCTGCTTTGGATCCTGTCTCCCTCTCTTTGCCCCTCCCCAGCTCGCTCTGTCTCTCAAAAATAAATAAACATTAAAAAAAAAAAAGAACCTGTTTTATATAAAAGATGTGCCAACACACAGAAATACAGTGTTTTTAAGTTCATATGTATGACAAATAAGAGACTTGGCAGGGACCCCAAGGGAGCTGTGTCTGTGTCAGTGAAGGGAACCAGCACCAAGGAAGATGTGGGTTATAAGCAAGGCGGCCCAAACAGAAACAGAGTAAAAATGGGAAGTGACAATCAGAATGGCACAAAACAAAATAGATGTGAATAAAAAGAATCAAGAACTAGAAGAGTAGCAATATGCAAATCCCTTACCTACAGAAGTTGACAGTATCTAAAATTAATATTATTTTAAAAAAATACCCACATATACACATCCAAGCTAGCAGAAGGTTAATTCATGAGCACACGTCTTTCATATGGTAGAACCTAGCAAAATGCCTCAAACCTTGAGAGGTCTAAATATGTAATAACTACAAGGTCAGGAAGAGCCATGATAGGTCTGAATAAAATGATACCTGGCCTTATTCCCACAGAGGTGGGTGCTGTATACTTACCCATTAATTCAAGAGGAGCCTCTTCAGTTCTAGAGGACATCTTATGTTAGATGCTACAGTGCCCACTAGTATCCACTAACTGTCACATATTCCCCATATCAAAAAATCATCAAATATATTCTGATTACTCCCACATATCAAAGCCTCCTAGGAAGCAAACAGTTGACATCTACCTTCTCAGTTAGAAACAAACTCATTTTACACCATGCAGCAAAATAAATGCCTGAAATTCAAACATTAACAAGACATTTGCCATGATAAATATTAGCTCTTTATCTCCCAGGCAAGACTTTGTCCATATTATTGTTCTCATTCAACAGCAAACACACACAAGAGTTACAGATGTTACATAAGATACCTCATTCCCAATTGCTTTAATTTTTTCCAATGCATCAAGAAACCACTTTTCAGCTGTTTTCCATCTAAAATAGAGGGGAAAAGGTTGCAGGTTATTCAAAATTAGCAAATATAAACATTTTAAGAAAAAACGAGATAACCTTCTGTAAATAGTTATTAAAATTCAACTTTAAAGGTGAAATTAATGAATTTTATGGCATTAACATTATAGGAGTTCAAGATTTTAGGATATGGTTAATCATCATTATTCCTGGTAATTACATTCTATAAAGTCAATGTGAACACTGCCTTAGCAAATACTGAACTACTGCTCCTGGCAAAAGTACAGGCTCAGGTTCCTATAAACCTCTGGTCAACCATTCAACATATAACCTGTTTTATATGTGTTTCTGTTGATCGATACCTTATTTAACATACAAACTGATTTACTGACACTGAACTCACAGCCAGCAACACAGCTCATCTAACACAGGGTCATCACAGCCTTCTTGTGTTTACGGTCACTAACAGCACATCAGCACGAGGCTTGGGGATCATTTCAAACAGTGAAATCATCAACAAAAAACACAAAAATGCGAAAAATGTGGCACTGAAAAAAACCCCACAAACTCATTTACAGTATGAGAGCAGAAACAGGAAGGCAGAATGTCACTTCTGACCTTGGCTGGGAACGTGCATGTAAGTATGAAAGTACTCCAGGAGCGGGCCCTGGGCTACAAACCAACAGGCTGTATATTACGTCATTTTACAACAGCTCCAAACTTGCTTTTGTAAACACTAGATAATCCAATACTTAGAATACACACACATGCCATAAAAAACACAGTAGTACTAATTTGTTGTTTTTAAATTTATGTATAATTTAGTGCAAAGCACTACAGACATTTTTCTCTTTAGAGCATGATACTGAATTATTCTACAAATATCCAAGGTTACACTAATGCCTCAAATGACCAGGAATCTGGGCCATTCTAATTAGTTTAATTTTTGGATTAACTTCATTTCTGTTTCACAGCTGTGGGCAATCTCCCTTCAATGTATGACTCCAACTCCTAACCAACAAGGAGATGACTGACTGAGGGTTCTGCAAGGCCTCCAGGCACCCTACAGGGTGTGGTTACTGGACAGTCAGCAATAACTGTCCAGTCTTGGAATGGAGTCTGCAGGAGCCCACCTCCCAGGGGACCAAAACCCCAGTACAGTATTTTTAAAGAATTCCACAATAACACTTTCTATTTTTTTTTTCTAATGTCTGCCTCCTTCTCTTCAAATAATACACATTTAAAAACAAAAATCTATTGAAGAGTCCCTAATCACTTAAACTCTAGTGACTGGTTTTATTTCATTTACAGAAAGAAAACAGGGTTTTGGGCCTTTCAAGACTTACTCGCCATTCTGAAATGCAACCACGCCAACCTCGTGCATAACAAAAGGGTCTTCTGGTGCAATGCTTAGCGCTTGGCCAAAGAATCTTTCAGCCAACTTTGAGTTATTGGTCAATCCATATTCTAATCCGATGTAGAGCATTGGCAAATGACACCTAAAAACATTGGAGAATTTCACATATCCAACACCTAAAACTTTATAATTCAGCAGAAATTAATTTACCAACTTCAAATCCTGTGTGCAAAATAACTTAAACATAGCCCAAAATAATGTGTTTACTTTTTTTCCTAACACTTCATTTACTAATACGTAATAAATGTCTAATAGGTTTTCAGACCTGTTAGAATCTATCACTTTCAGACCACTTCTAGAATCTATCAGCAAGCTACTTACTTATCTTTATTTTTCATCATTCTACAGTAAAAACAAAAAACCCAAAACTCTCCTAAGCAGAAGGGCAGGTCTGTGCTTCCTGTTTTCTTCTATGATGCTAATGTCATACCTTTGGCCTTGACTGTCTTCCCCCTCCTCTACTATTTATCCTTTGTGACATGTTCAAGTGACCCTTCCCTTTAGGAAATGCTTCTGACTTTCTAACCTAAATGGATCTCCCTTGTGTCCATTCCTATTATCTCAATTACTATCAGTTCTATCCCCAAGGGTTTCAAAAGTATGTCATGTATACCCCATTTTCACATCCTCTGAAACAGTTGTAGGTACAGAGCAAGTACTAACCACTTCTTAACTGAATCTCTTGCCAGACCAGTAATTACATTAAAACAAACAGAATAAAATAATATTTTTTTGAAGATGAATCTAAGAAAGTCTATAAATACTAACCAACAGGTTGATAGGTGCTTTGGTTTTAATCAAGAATCAGCTCAGGTGAAGAGTCTATCACCTACAGATAGGTTCATGAAGGACGCGTTAAAAGGATTTACCTGGAGGAAGTACTTCCACAATGGCCAAGTAAACACCTCCCAAACTTGACACCAGAAAAGCAGTATCAACACTGCCTAATTGTCAAAATAAATTTTTCAGAACTTCAGAAGCTAACTAAAGGCTTACAACAATCTGAGGGTTGTTTACTACACAAAGACAGGTGAAACATGCAAATACCCAGGAAACAATTGGCAATCCAGAGGAGTGGGTAGAAAGCAGGCAATAGAAACTGTCCTGACAAACACCAGATGTTGGATGTACTAGACAAACACTTTATTATTATTTTTAGACAAACACTTTAAATAAGCTATTTTAAATATGAAAATAGAGGGGTGCCTGAGTGGCTTAGTTACGCATCTGATTCTTGATTTTGGCTCAGGTCATATATCTCACGGTTTGTGAGATTGGGTCCCACATCGGGCTCTGTGCTGACAGACAGCCAGATCCTGTTTGCGGTTCTCTCTCCCTCTCTCTGCCTCTCTCTCGCTCACATGTGTGAGTGCACACACTCTCTCTTTCTTCTTTCTCAAAATAAACAAACATTTAAAAAACTATATGAAAACAAAAATATAAAATCTCAAGTTGAAACGTAAAATAACGAAAAGGGTTGTTCAGTAGAAGGGTTCAACAGCAGTTTGAAAAGGCAGAAGAATCAGTGAACCTGGAGTTAGGTCAACTGACATTACCCAGTCTAAGGAACATAAAGGTAAAAGAATAAGGAAAAATGAACAAAGCTTCAGAGACCTGTGGGATGCTATCAGGCAAACCGAAATATACACGATGAGAACACCAGAAGGCAAAGGGAGACAACAAGTGGCAGAAAGAATATTAGATACTAAAGAATATTTGGGCCCAAAACACCTCAAATTAAAAAAACAAACAAAAAACTCCAAGCAGGATACTCAGAGATCCACACTTAGACATATTATAGTCAGTCAGACTGCTGACTTTAATTTGTAACATTTATTTATTTTTTGAGAGGGAAAGACAGAGCATGAGTGGGGGAGGGGCAGAGAGAGAGAGGGAGATAGAGAATCCAAAGCAGCTCCAGGCTCCGAGCTGTTAGAACAGAGCCTGATGTGGGTCTTGAACTCAAGAACCGCAAGATCATAACCTGAGACGAAGTTGGACGCTCAACCGAGTGAGCGCCCCAGGCACTCCCAGACTACTGACTATAAAGCAGTAAGAAACTACAACCAGTGACGTACAAGAGATTTCCAATAAGATTAACACCTGACTTGTAATCAAATACCTGGACACCAGGAAAGGCAGAGGGAGGACATTCAAGGTGCCGAAAGAAACAGAGCACCAACCAAGAATTTCATACCCAATAAAACTACTCTTGAAAATGAGGGTGAAATTAAACATTTCTCAGAGAAACAAAAAACTGAGAAATATTGTTGAAGACAAGAGACACTGAAGGGTGTCCCTCACGCTGAAATGAAAGGAGACTATACAGTAACTCAAATCCCACATTTAAAAAAAAGGAATTTAGAAGACTTCAGTCTGACTTCGGCTCAGGTCATGGTCTACCGGTTTGTGTGTTTGAGCCCCATGTCTGGCTCTGTGCTGACAGCTCAGAGCCTGGAGCTGCTTCGGATTCTGTGTCCCCCTCTCTCTCTGCCCCTCCGTGACTCACTCGCGCTCTCTCTCTCTCTCAAAAATAAATAAACATTAAAAGAAAAATTTTTTTAATCTTTCAATACTCACTCTAAACGTCAATGGACTCAATGCTCCAATCAAAAGACATAGGATAACAGAATGGATAAGAAAACAAGATCCATCTATATGCTGCTTACAAGAGACCCACTTTAGACGCAAAGACACCTTCAGATTGAAAGTAAGGGGGTGGAGAACCATCTATCATGCTAATTGTCAACAAAAGAAAGCCAGAGTAGCCATACTTGTATCAGACAATCTAGACTTTAAAATAAAGACTGTAATAAGAGATGCAGAAGGGCATTATATCATAATTAAGGGGTCTAACCATCAAAAAGACCTAACAATTGTAAACATTTATGCTCCAAATGTGAAACCCCCCAAAATATATAAGTCAATTAATCACAAACATAAACTCATTGATAGTAATACAGTAATAGTAGGGGACTTCAACACCCCACTTACAGCAATGGACAGATCATCTAATCAGAAAATCAACAAGGAAACAATGGCTTTGAATGACACACTGGACCAGATGGACTTAACAGATATATTCAGAACACTTCATCCTAAAGCAGCAGAATATACATTCTTCTCCAGTGCACATGGAACGTTCTCCAGGATAGACCATATACTGGGACACAAACCAGCCTTAAGTAAGTACAAAAAGACTGAGATCATACCGTGCATATTTTCAGACCATAACGCTATGAAAGTTGAAATCAACCACAATAAAAAAATTTGGAAAGGTAACAAATACCTGGAGACTGAAGAACATCCTACTAAAGAATGAATGGGCTAACCAAGCAGTTAAAGAGAAAATTAAAAAGTATATGGAAGTCAATGAAAATCATAACACCACAACCCAAAACCTCTGGGACGCAGCAAAGGCAGTCATAAGAGGAAAGCATATAGCAATCCAAGCCTTCCTAAAGAAGGAAGAAAGATCTCAGATACACAACCTAATCTTACGCCTTAAGGAGCTGGAAAAAGAACAGCAAATAAAACCCCAAACCAGCAGAAGACAGGAAATAATAAAGATTAGAGCAGAAATTAATGCTATCGAAACCAAAAAACAGTAGAACAGATCAATGAAACCAGAAGCTTGTTCTTTGAAAGAATTAACAAAATTGATAAACCACTAGCCACTTTGATCCAGAAGAAAAAGGAAAGGACCCAAATAAATAAAATCAAGAATGAAAGAGGAGAGATCACAACCAACAAGCAGAAATAAAAACAATAATAAGAGACTATTAGGAGCAACTATATGCCAATAAAATGGGTAATCTGGAAGAAATGGATAAATTCCTAGAAACATATACACTACCAAAACTGAAAAAGGAAGAAATAGAAAATTTGAACAGACCCACAACCAGTAAAGAAATCGAATTAGTAACCAAAAATCTCCTCCCAAAAACCCAAGAGTCCGGGGCCAGATGGCTTTCCAGGGGAATTCTACCAAACATTTAAGGAAGAGTTAACACCTATTCTCTTGAAGCTGTTCCAAAAAATAGAAATGGAAGGAAAACTTCCAAACTCTTTCTATGAAGCCAGCATTACCTTGATTCCAAAACCAGACAGAGACCTGACTGAAAAGGAGAACTATAGCCCAATTTCCCTGATGAACATGGATGCAAAAATCCTCAACAAGATATTAGCCAACCGGATCCAACAATACATTAACAAAATCATTGACCACAACCAAGTGGGATTTACACCTGGGATGCAGGGCTGGTTCAATATCCGCAAAACAATGTGATTCATCCCATCAATAAAAGAAAGGACAAGAACCATATGATCCTCTCAACAGATGCAGAGAAAGCATTTGACAAAATACAGCATCCTTTCTTGATAAAAACCCTCAAGAAAGTAGGGATAAAAGGATCATACCTCGAGATCATAAAAGCCATATATGAACGACCCAACGCTAATATCCTCCTCAATGGGGAAAAACTGAGAGCTTTCCCCCTAAGGTCAGGAACACAACAGGGATGTCCACTCTCTCCACTGTTATTCAACATAGTATTAGAAGTCTTAGCCTCTGCAATCAGACAACACAAAGAAATAAAAGGCATCCAAATTGGCCAGGAGGAGGTCAAACTTTCACTCTTTGCAGATGACATGATACTCTACATGGAAAACCCAAATGATTCCACCAAAAAACTGCTAGAAATGAACCATGAATTCAGCAAAGTGGCAGGATCTAAAATCAATGCACAGAAATCGGTTGCATTCCTACACACCAACAACGAAGCAACAGAAAGAGAAATCAAGGAATCTATCCCATTTACAATTGTATCAAAAACCATAAAATACCTAGGAATAAATCCAACTAAAGAGGTGAAAAATCTATACACTGAAAACTATAGAAGCTTATGAAAGAAGTTGAAGAAGACACAAAAAAATGGAAAAAGACTCCTCCTGGATAGGAAGAACAAATATTGTTAAAAATGTCGATAATCCCCAAAGCAATCTACATGTTCAGTGCAATCCCTATCAAAATAACACCAGCATTCTTCACAGAGCTAGAACAAACAATCCTAACATTTGTATGGAACCAAAAAAGACTCTGAATAGCCAAAGCAATCTTGAAAACCAAAGCAAGGGGCATCACAATCCCAGACCTCAAGCTGTATTACAAAGCTGTCATGATGAAGACAGTACAGTACTGACACAAAAATAGACACTCAGATCAATGGAACAGAACAGAGAACCCAGAAATGGACCCACAAACGTATGGCCAACTAATCTTTGACAAAGCAGGAGAAAATATCCAATGGAATAAAGACAGTCTCTTGAGCCAGTGGTGCTGGCAAAACTGGACAGCAACATGCAGAAAAATGAGCCTGGACCACTTTCTTACACCAGACACAAAAATAAACTCAAAATGGATGAAAGTCCTAAATGTGAGACAGAAAACCATCAAAATCCTCGAGGAGAAAGCAGGCAAAAACCTCTCTGACCTCAGCCATAGCAACTTCTTACTCAACCCGTCTCCAGAGGCAAGGGCAAAGCAAAAATGAATTATTGGGACCTCATCAAAATAAAAAGCTTCTGCACAATGAAGGAAACAATCAGCAAAACTAAAAGGCAACCATCAGACTGGGAGAAGATATTTGCAAACGACGTATCAGATAATGGGTTAGTACCCAAAATCCATAAAGAAGTCATCAAACTCAACACCCAAATAACAAATAATCCAGTAAAGAAACGGGTAGAAGACATGAATAGACACTTCTCCAAAGAAGACATCCAGATGGCCAACCAACACATGAAAAAATGCTCAACATCACTCATCATCAAGGAAATACAAATCAAAACCACACCTGTCAGAATATTCGGCTTACATTAACAACTCGGGCAACAACAGATGTTGGCGAGGATGCGGAGACAGAGGATCTCTTTTGCAGTGCTGGTGGGAATGCAAACTGGTGCTGCCACTCTGGAAAACAGTATGCAGCTTCCTCAAAAAATTAAAAATAGAACTACCCTACGACCCAGCAATTGCACTACTAGGTATTTATCCAAGGGATTCAGGTATGCTGTTTCGAAGGGACACATGCACCCCAATATCTGTAGCAGCACTATCAACAATAGCCAAAGTATGGAAAGAGCTCAAATGCCCATCGATGGATGAATGGATAAAGAAGTGGTTTCCATATACAGTGGAGTATTACTCAGCAATCAAAAAGAATGAAATCTTGCCATTTGCAACTACGTGGATGGAACTAGAGGGTATTATGCTAAATGAAATTAGTCAGAGAAAGACAAATATCATATGACTTCACTCATATGAGACTTTAAGGCACAGAACAGATGAACACAAGGGAAGGGAAACAAAAATAATATAAAAACAGGGAGGGGGACAAAACAGAAGAGACTCTTAAATATGGAGAACAAACAGAGGGTACTGGAGGGGTTGTGGGAGGGGGGATGGGCTAAATGGGTAAGGGGCATTAAGGAATCTACTCCTGAAACCACTGTTGCACTATATGCTAGCTAACTCGGATATAAATTAAAAAAAAATTTTTTTTAAGTAATTTAATAAAAGTTACCACCGAGGTAAACACAAGACAGTACAAATATATTTTGTTTGCAATTCTTCTACCTGATTTAACAGATAACTGAGTAATAGAACAATCATAAATTTGTGTTGGGGGCTTACAATGTGTAACATGTAATCTGTGTGATAAGAGCACAAAGGAGGCAGAAAGAAACAGAACTGCAGAAGAGTAAAATTTTATACAACTGGAATTAAGTTGCAGTGGTAAAGTAAGAAATGTATTTGGTCTTCCCCTTGGTTCTTGATACGGAGCACCTAAAAACCCTTGCAATTCCCTTAGTGACAGGAGTCTCTTTGGTATTCACAGTGACCCCTTTTGATCACACCTGAGTTTATACTAATGAAGGTGACTCAGGGTAGGGCCCCAAAACAGCCTTGTAAGGGGCTGGTCACCAGGAGGACCAAGTGATAAGAGGGTGGGAACAAAAGTTCCAACTGACTTCCCATGAAGGGAAGGGCCGGAAATTGAGCTCCATAAAAACTTGCGAACAAAGAGACTGAGTATCTGGGCTGCTGAACACAGTGCACTGCCAGGAGAGTGGCTTGCCTGCAGAGGGTGTGGATACCTTCTGTCTGGCTATTCTGGAGTATGCCCTTTATAATAAGCCAGAAGAATTAAGTAAAATGCCTTCCTGAATTCTGTGGGTCATTCTGCAAATCACCAAATCTCAGGAGAGGGTCATGGGAAGCCCCGATTTCTAGCCAGTCAGAAGTGAAAGTGGTCTGGGACTTACCACTGGCGTCTGAAGTGGGGAGCGGCAGTCTTATGGGACTGAGTGCTTAACCTGTGAAGGGTCTGTACTAAATCCGGGTAGTGTCAGAACTGAACTGACCAGTCAGAACTGGACCCAGCTAGTGTCCAGATAATCAGAGAATTGGTTGTTGGTGCTGGAAAGCACCCTACAAACTAGACTCTTTTAAGATGTTAACTGTAATCCCCAAGATAACCACTAAAAACTCAAACCAAAACAAAAGGCTCAAAAAATATAGTATAAGGAAAAACCAAGGAATTAAAATGGCATATTACAAAATATCTAACAAAAAAGGTAGTAACAAGGAAGAACAAAAAAGACATAAAAACAGAGCAAATGGTAAACATAAATCCTACTTACCAGTAATTACATAACACAGTAACACATAAAATTCCATCAGAAAGAAATTGGCAGAACGAATAATAAAACAATGATCCAACTACATATTGTCTATAAGAGACCTACTTTAGATTTGAAGACACAAGTTAAAAGTAAAAGGAAGGAAAAAGACCATGCAAACAGTAACAAGGGAGAACTGGTGTGATTATACTAGTATCAGACAAAATAGACTTAAGACAAAAGCTGTTACTGGAGACAATGAAAGACCTCCTATAATAGTGAAAGACTCACTGCACTCAAAACCTAACAATAGAGACCCAAAATACATGTAGCAAAATCTGCCAGAATTGGAGGGAAAAAGACAAAATTCAAAAATAATGGTTGGGAGGTTTCAACAGCTCACCTGCCACAATGGATAAAATAACTAGGCAAAAGATAAACAAGGAAACAGAAGACATGACCAACACTAGAACCCAATCAGACCCAAGGGACTGCAGTACAACAATCACCCCAAAAAAGCAGATTCTCAAGTGCACCTAGAACATTCTCCAATAGACCATGTGAGGTCATAAAACAAGCCTCAATAAATTTGAAAGGACTGAGATACATAAAATATGCTCTCTAACCACAATGGAATTCAATCAGAAATCCTAACAGAAGGAAATTTGGGAAATTCACAAATACATGAGAATTAAACAACATACTCTTACATAACCAGTGGCTCAAAGAAGAAATCATAAAGGAACACTTCGAGTATTTACACAATTTCAAACATTTATCCAAACACAGGGAAGTTAAGAGAATGCAAAGTTGTTCTGATGGGGAAGAAATGAAAAGAATAATGCTTATCTTGGTGAGCGGATTTGAAAATTTACTTGAATGTAGTTTGTTACATTGCAAAATTTTGTAATTAGTTTTGATTCTTAGGTAGAAACTAACAAACAAATAATAACTATTCTGGGTTTGTGAGCACCCAGAAAAAATAAATAAATAAAATAAATAAAATTAAAAAGCACACTCTAGCCTGTGTTCATAAGAAACAACCCAAGGGGGCACCTGGGTGGCTCAGTTGGTTGGGCATCCGACTTCGGCTCAGGTCACGATCTCACAGTTTGTGAGTTCGAGCCCCGCGTCGGGCTCTGGGCTGACAGCTCAAAGCCTGGAGCCCGCTTCAGATTCTGTGTCTCCCTCTGTATGCCCCTCCACTGCTTGCACTGTGTCTTTCGCATTATCTCAAAAATAAACAAACGTTAAAAAAAAATAGTAAGAAACAACCCAAGGTAAATTGCAGAGACTTTTTTTCCTGCCAATTGACCAGATTGATAGATTAGAGGTCTTGGTAGACACGGGAGCCAAGTTTTAGCAAAACACTGGGAAAGAAAGGTCTCACACATCACAGTGGATAAGCTGGAGAATCATGGACTCTCCATGATTGGTACTGAGGACCATTCAGGTGGGTCAGTAACTGCTGAAACCATTTTAACCTGGAGAACTATTTCTAATAATACGTTGGTATTAGGCCTGAATTATATATCCTCATCCTGACCAAATTCATATATAAAGCCCTACCCCAGTGACTACACTTAGAATGCTTGTAAGGAAATAGAAAAGGTAAATCAAACCTAACGAGATGACGTTCAATGCAGATAAATATATGATCCCACTTCTGAATACTATAAGCAAAGAAATTAAGGCAGCTAACTTTTACTGACTGCTTTCTGCATGTCAGACATTGTTCCAAGTCTTTAACTGGTATTGTCTCAATTATTCCCAGGAATAAGTACTGCAATTCTCCCTATTTTTCAAGAGGGTACATACTTGGCTGAGACCCCCAGGAGTCTGACTCCAGACCAGCCCTTGGAACTACTGCACTCCTACTACCTCTCCAGAAACGGACACAGCCCACACAAAAGAACACCACATGGTAGGGCTAGGACAAGTGTTAGGCAAGTCCAAAGAGAGTTGACAGGAGAGCTGACTCCCCACCACAAAGTAAGATACTCTTAAGGTGCACTTATATCACTTAATATCAATACTCTTAATATTGATATACATCTAGAACACTGGAGGGGGTACCTGGGTGGCTCAGTTGGTTTAGTGTCTTGACTCTTGATTTAGGCTCAGGTCATGATCTCATAGTCATGAGATGGAACCCCGCATCAACTTCTGCAATGACAGCACAGAGCCTGCTTGGGATTCTCTCTCTGCCCGTCCCTCCCTGGTTCATGCGCACACGCGCATGCTTTCTCTCATAAAAATAAATAAAAAGTAAGTAAATAAAATCAAGAACGCTGTCAAATACAGTCCACAAAACCTACATCAAATACCTTTTGGACATAAATAGGATATAGATAACATATTTGCTCACGAATACTTTCATTCCTGCATGAGAAGGAGCCTCTAACCCTCCTCTCTTCCCTCAGCTTAATTTCCTAGTGCCATTCTGTACTGGTGAAAGTGACCTGCTAGGTCAAAACCACTACACCAGCCTCTTTCCCTCCATGTTCAATCATAAGCTACTAACAAGATACAAATAAGATATTTTTGTTTAGTTCAGCAACCAAATGGCAATGACAGTAATAACAGAATCGTCATTCTGTTAGCAAGAGCAGCCCTTCATGGATTTCACCACGCACTCTGCCGTACCCTTTCATGAGCTGCGCGGCTGTGAAGTAAGCAGCCATGGCCTGGTCATGCTCGCTCTCAACTGCAAATGAGTGTCCGTACGCTACCCACGCAGGCCCGTAAGTCTTCTCAAGTGTTGTCGCTTTGCTGAAACAAGAAACGTCATTCTAGTGAGAGATTCATTCTTGTTAATTTTATATAAGCTGATAGCTTCAAGGATATTGGAATTAAATAAATGAGCTCTTAACATATTAAATATTTACATAACAATTGTTAATCTCATTTGAAATAAAAGAATGTTTAATAGTACAAGCAAAATTTTAAGACATTTTAAGAGAGGTCCACAACTTTTTAGGTCCAATAGTTGAACCCACTGGCACTCTGTATTTACAAATACAAATACACTCTGAATTTACAAATATTACTTAATCCAGGAGCTTTGTTTCAGTAATTGTGGTAGCAACAACCATTTAATGAGGGCATATTTTACATCAGACTCCATGTGAAATGCTTCATGTGCATCACCTAGTAACTTACAAGATAAATCGTTATTTGTATTTTAAACATCAGTATACTGAGGCTGGGAAGATTAAGTGACACCCTGTGGACGGCAGCAGGAGAACACCCTGGTCCTGCAGACTGCACCACACAGTCTAAGCCGTCATAAGTAGTCTTCAATCAGCAGACACCCGGTGACCCAGGACACCCAGAATAAAGAGAACACACCACAAAACAAGGAAAATATAAACGATGAGATGCCCATTTCCCAGCATTTTATTTTCTAAGTTTTCTATCACTCAAATGTTCCTTGATTCACATGGAGTCCATCACTAAATCAGAGAAGCACAGTTCAGAGGAACTATCACATCTGAATCATCTGCCTACTCCAGGAAAAAGCACAAGCAAGTTCTTCTAAAATGCTTAACATTCAACTGACCAGAGAACTCCCTGTTTTTCCGAGTGCAGGATCCTTATGAGTCATCCTACCAATTTTCCTAACAATCCTGGGATACAAGTATTGTATCATTCCCATTTTTAAAGAAGAGAGGGTCAGAGGTTATTAACTTTCCCAAGGAATTACAGCTAGCAAGTGGTAGGGCTTGTATTAGAATTCAAATCTATGTCCAAAGTTTACACACTTTTTCTTAGATCCACTTTCCCAGTTTGTTCATGTGGCTGAAATCACACTTATAAAGTAGCTTGACTGGGCTGCACACAGCAGATCCTTTTATAAACCAGTTCACTATGACAAGAATTCTGTTTTATAGTCACATTTAGTGACCCTAATCTCATGTAGTTTCATGTAATTTCACAAGTATTAACAAAAGAAGTCCTAAAGTTAAAAGGTGCCGAGTATCTCTGTAAATGAAAAACAGGACCTTCCAAACGTCTATTATTGTTTCATGTTTTTTCTCACTTATAATTTATACACATCGTAAATTCCTTGAGAATAAGGTCTACACCACTGACTTTTATATCCCCTCATGACATCTTATAAAAAGGTATGTAACTGGGGCACCTGGGTGGCTTAGTCAATTAAGCAGCTGACTCTTGATTTTGGCTCAGGTCATGATTTCACAGTTCGTGAATTTGAGCCGCACGTCAGGCTCTGTGCTGACAGGGCAGAGCCTACTTGGAATTCTCTCTCTCACTCTCTCTCTGTCGCTCCCCTGCTCTCATGTGTGCACTCTCTCTCACTCTAAGATAAATAAACATAAAAAAAAAAAAAGGTACATAATTGATGCAACTGAACTGAATCTGAAAAAAATTATTCTTTCATACTGCTTTTAAAGTACTTAATTATCGTATTAAAAAGGATGCACAAGAAATCCCTTACTACAGGCTCATTACAGAGGGAGAAAGACAACAGATCCATACCTGAGGTATCTTCTGGCATGTTCATTTTTATGACCAACCATGAGATAATAGCATCCCACTGCAAACCAAGACACCTAAAAAGTTCAAAATTTACTGTGACCAAAGTTGCTTGATTTGGAACTGGAAATCTCTAACATACCAGGCCAGAGGGTGGACTACACATTCCATTATGCATTCTAGCTCAAGTTATTCTAGTTCAAGTTAGAAACTTCTCTGAGACAGGCTGTCTACTAAGGGTCCTAGATGAAAAAAGAACAGATTCTCCCTCAAAGTGCCTTCAACGATGTCCCTGCAGCATTCGATACAAGATGAGGTTCCTTCACACTTGGTACAAACACCAGCCTGAGTCGTGTCCTCCCTGGCTCCACCCAGGTTCTCACCAGCACTATGCAGGCTCGACCTCATTAGCAGACTTCTCTTACACTGATTCTACCTCTTTCTAAATTATTTTCATATGGCCAAGGGCAGAGATTCTTGGGTGAGGCTTAGGCTTTGATCCCTAACTTCTGTCTCTAAGGACACAGTTCCTGAATTAGTTTTAATCTCTGGGTCCCAGTTGTGTTCCAAGGTAGCCTAAGAGACCCAATGACCCAACTGCTGCACAATTCAGTAAGTTATGCTGTACGTGCAAGGTGAGGAAGCCACCAAGTAATTATTAGCATCACTTACGAGAGGTGAGAGTATGACTTTCATTTTCAACATTTTATTTTTCTGTATATCAAGTATATTAAAATAAGCATATATTATTTCTGTAACCAGAATAAAAGGATTTTTGTTTTAAGCTAGTTTCAAGATACTTAAAAAAAATACTTTCATGGATTGAAAAGCTAACACTACTTCTAATTATCATAGCACTAGGAGGTCCTCCTCCAACACCTTAAAATAAACATTATTTGGGGGTGCCTGGTGGCTCAATTGGCTGAACATCCGACTTCGGCTCAGGTTGTGATCTCATGGTTCCTGGGTTCGAGCCCCGTGTCAGGCTCTGTGCTGACAGCTCAGAGCCTAGAGCCTGCTTTGGATTCTGTCTCCTTCTCTCTCTGCCCCTCCCCTGCTTGCACCCTGTCTCACTCTGTCTCTCAAAAATAAATAAATGTAAAAAATAAAAATAAATAAATAAATAAATAAATAAATAAACAAACATTATTTGCTTGAACTTAAATATAAGTCACTACCTAAAAGCCAGTTAAGTATTTTTTTAGAGTTCAGGTAAGAAAAAAACACCATAAGAAAAAAAGGTTTACATTTACTTACAGGATTACTAGGATACAGATCCACCAATTTATGAGAAAGGTAGAAAAGTTCTACATTAAAAAAAAGAAAAAAAAGAATTAGATCCAGTCAATTTTAAGATATGACTTTCCTCTAGTTACAACTCTTCACGATCAAACAAATTTATTCTCATAGTAACACTTTCATAGTTTTCTATTTACTTAATAAAATATACAACTACTACAGTTGTTTCATTCACAGCCCCCCACCAACCTCTTACCCTACAAGTGGACACTGAGTGCTTCTGGAGTGACTGGAAAACTGGACGAGTCTCTCATGATAAAGCACGTCATGGTGCTTGAGAAGTAATTTCAAAGCTCTTCGCTTATCTTCATAACTGGTATCACACACTCTGTGCCCTTATTATGGACCATCTTAACTACCCATAACCAATTTGAGTGATCAAACTTTCAAGTTTCAAATCAGCAAGATGATTTCTTCTTGAGTAACGTGTAAGTCCTAACACATCATGATGAAGTTTCCTATGTGCAGATTTGGATCCATTAGACCAGCACAGCTGGAGTGTCCGCATCTCCAACAAGCTTCTAGGAGATGTGATGCTGCTGGTCCATAGACCATACCCGGAGCAGCAGGGGTTTGGAATTGGAGTGTCAGGCTTTTTAAACTCCTGACACAGCTTAAAAGATTTAAGGGGAAATGACATCCAAACATAACTGAATTGTTTCTGAAATGTTAAAGTATAGGAAACACAAGCAAAAACTCTACCCCTACCCAGTTTCTAAACTATTTTCTATCAGTTTTCTATCAGTTTTCTTAGGATTTTACAAAAAAAAGAAAAACTATCTGCCGATACTCTAAAGCTTATACAACTTAAACCATAAAGTACATTTGACAACAGGAAGCAAGGGAAAACAAACACTGTTCTGTAGGCGTAAGAGAATTGATCCTCAGTCACTCTGATAAGCTTTTCTTACACTAGCTGTTACTTTTGTCAGAGAACTCCATTATGTTGTTAACTGCAATCTCAATTATCCAGGACTTGTGAGACATAATTTCAAGTTACAGAAAATTTTTTTGTCTTAACAATTATTATTTTGATTTAAAAAAAATTACCATTTGCTTTATTCAGCTCCACAAGTGTCCCTATATGTACAGGTAAACAGTTTGCATGGAAAGGATCTTTCTCCATTACTCTGAAAGTCAAAGCAACATTTACCATGCCAGAAGGAATACATAACAGAACATACCTCATTAAAATAGCTATGTCTAAACAGTCATTACATCTTTATGTAAAATACTTTTTTTACTTTTTTAACTCCATTACCTTCAGGTTGGCTCAATTAAGGTAATGATTATCTTATAAATGAAAGGGAAAATTCTGGTTTATTTAGAAGGAATAAAAATAAACACTATCACGTACATTTATTTTAAATCAACAGAATTACAAAATAAGCAGTCTAATTACTAAGAAGGATTAAAAACAATATGAAATATTAAACAGATCGTAAGTATTTGTCAATTAATATTTTTGTGAATTCAAGGATGTTAAGTAATCCCAAAGATCTGTTAAAAATAGCATATGTAATTTAGCTACAAGACAAGTTTGAATCATGAAAACTGGTATGGTGGAGGCGGCAGGGAGATGGCTTAGCTACTTAGTAAGCCTGACTGAGCACCCAGCATCTACAGGATTTGACTAGTCCCTACTTTAACAAAGAAGGGATTTTATGAGACTATGTGCCAGAATGGTATTTTCAAATTTGCAAATTATAAAACACTGAGACGAGGGAATTGTCTATTCCCAAGGCAATGGACTAAACCGATAAGTGCCCATAAACCTGTGTCTGTAAACTGCTCTTTTAAGATAACAATAACCCTTCTAGTAAACTCTGCGAATTGTAAAGGCAACTTCAATTGTCACCAATTAGTTCAAGCTTATTCACAAAGCAGCCCTACATACTTCTTAGGTAAAATGAGAATGGACTCTATGCTCCTACACAGAAATAAGTGGATATACTTACACAGAAGTAAGCTTGTAGCACATTTTAAAATCACAGTTATAATAATGTCTTTCAGCCAAAGACACTACCACATCCAGATTCTCCTGCAAACCATCTACAGACTCGGGGAGGACAGTTTCACTGGGTTTATTATACTGCAACAGAGAAAGGGAAACATGAACCCAATGTGCAGTACAAATCAAACGGCAGACTCGATCTGGCCCAATGGCTCAAGGGTTTACACAGGGCAGGTGTGAACCTCTGGGAGCCCTGACTTTATATCTTATCAGCCCTCCTCTCAATCAGCTGGACTCTCTTCTCAATTTTATCACGGAATTCCTGGGCAGGAAGTATTTTACAAATCAGAAGTTCAGGGGCGCCTGGGTGGTTCAGTCAGTTGAGCATCCAACTTCGGTTCAGGTCATGATCTCACAGTTTCTGAGTTCGAGCCCCACGTCAGGCTCTGTGCTGACAGCTCAGAGCCTGGAGTCTGTTTCAGATTCTGTGTCTCCCTCTTTCTTTGCCCCTCCCCCGCTCATGTTCTGTCTCTCTCTCTCTCAGAAATAAATTAAATTAAAAAAAAAAGTTCACTAAGCATAAGAAAAAAATCCTCATTTTCACACAACGTCCCACTTATGTTACAGTTCAATCTTTTAGCATAAGGAATCCCTAGAAAAAAGACATGTTTTTGGACGCTTTTTAAGGAATCATATCATCTATTCTTGCAAATGTGCTAATAAAAATTAAGTTTTAAAAATTTAACTAGTAAAAGAATAGATGCCAAATTTAGTAAAATAGTTACATAAAGCAAAACTAATTTTGTGTTTTTACTCACCTTTTTTAATTTGTTCTCAAATAGAAAGCGTAGCAATTCCTGTTCTTCAGTACAGAGCTTGCTAAGAGGTAGTGACTCAAGAAGTTCTTTCTCTTAAAAATGTTAAGAAAAAAGAATGTCCTCACAGTATTTATGGGGGTAAAAAGGCATCAATAAAAAATATTCTTCTATAGTTCTTGGTCTAAGTAAATCAAACTCAAAAGAGAGAATAACAAGATCAAAATATACTTGAAAATCTAAGACAGTGGTTCCAGACCCAGGTGATAAGAACCACCTGGAGGGTTGAGCCATGAAGCCTTTTAGGCGATTCTGGTCACCACCAGATGCAAGAACCACCCGGCCAGTTTCCCAGCCTCAGCACTGCTGACACTGTGTGGATAATTCTGTCGGTTGGTTGTCCCACACCACCACAGGATGGTTAGCAGGATCTCTGACCTCCACCCACTAGATGCCATTAGCAACCTCCCATCCCATCCCCAATTTATAAAAATCAAGTGTCCCTAGGGCACAAAATCAACCTGAGAACTACTACACTAGATAGACTAAAATGTGCTTGAACCCCACTAACACAACATCCCTATTTTCTCTGTGTTTCTTGCACATATCCACCTCACATTACTGCGGACATACTAGGTCTGTGGTTGGTTCTCAGTCTAGCTGCACCTTAGGGTCATCTGAGAGCTTTAAAACATCTGACGCCAGGGCCCCACTGCCAGAGATTCCATTCCACTTGTCTGGAGCTGGGACCTGCACCCTGATGTTGTTAAAGGCTTTGAGGTAAAGCCATGTTGGGCATCTCTGAATCAGATACTGAGATCTTGGTTTACACTACCTCAAGTTACTTCCCAAAAAGATGGCCTCACCACATCACAACCCTAAAGATTCTGACAGCAAAGGGCACTGCACAATCCACCACTGTCCTTTGCAATGTGCTTCAGGTCTGTTTAAACATGCATAGTCTGCTCTTGACTGTAAAGGTTTCAGAGAAAAAAAAATCCAAGTGATATTAATTGTGCTAAACATGAAAACACCTGAGTTTCCAAACCTTCTTGAGCTGTCAACATGTGGTGTGATGTTAAAAGATCAAATGCTTCAAAACAGTAGGCATCCAGCTTCAAAGCTTCTTTGTAGCTATAGGTAGCTAGGGCTCGGTTATCCAGAGCATCATAGATTTTCCCTCGTAAAAGACAAATAGAACTCTTTATCTGTTGGAAAAATATGATGAGTCATGTACTAAATCAATACGTCGAAATTTAATTTTTGATCAGAATGATCTATTATCTTAAGGCTGAGACTTCTCTTGACCTCTAAAATAATTTATTCAATCCCAACAAATTAACAGAAACAGGAAAGCGAAGTAAAACTTCTCTATCTTCCCTAGGCTCTCCTCACTTCAACAATCTTTAGAACTATAGCACGTCACTGCTACTTGGTTCCTTATCTGTTCTGTCTCAAAGAGGGTAATGATTTAGATAGCAAGCAGAATACAAATATTAAATTAAACTCAGACAGTTTGATAGGCGGGTCGCAATGAAAGGATCTTAGTAATAAACACTGAAAAACTGGTGGCAATAAGGTACCACGATTAGGGTCATGAACTTGTAGCATTGGACAGACCTGAGTTAAAACCCCAGCTCTGATGCTTCCTAGTGACCCTGGACAAGTTTCCTTTCCTCATCTAACTTACAGGGCCCTGTGAGAAGCAGAGGTGCTAGTCTTCTGCAAAGCGAGTACATGTGAGGTGTTCACAGAGTAGCCACCTCACCACTACCACTAACAAGAGGATGTGGCAATCCAACCTAGCAATCCAACCTAGATTCTAGACTCTGAACCTCAAGAAACATGCAACTAAACCTACAGATGATCCAGAGACGGGCAGCTAAAACTGGTAAAGGGACAAAGAAGATTCATCATAAAATCCAAACTTAAAAATAAGAGGATGTAACAAGAGAATCTTACACCAATGCAGTATCTTATGACTTGTAAATAATAATAATAATAATAATAATAATAATAATAATAATTTCATAAGATAAATAATGCATTACAAACAAACCATGTATTTCTTAGCAGGTAAATGGTAAGTAGTCCAAAAATAATAATGGTAATACCAGACTCCCTCATAAATACCTTTATTAGCAGAAAAATAAACGTGCTCCTTAGCACATAAATAGTCTCAAGAAGGCTGTTAAAAAAAAAAAAAAAAAAAACAGAAAAAAAGAAAAAATAATAACAGTCGAGATTAGTAATCTGTGAATGTCATTTATTATGTTACATTATATAATCTCTGCCAACAAGGAATTTGCAATTTCAGGCATATATGAAGTATACAAACTGAAGTAAACAAATTACATAAAGAGTAACACCAAACCACTCCCTGGAAAGAAGCAAACTATGGTTTCCTGGGGTAGGTATTGAAACACAGTAAGAAAGGGAAAGGTTATTCCATCTGTGGGAGTAATTTAAGGCATCAAATATGAGAAGAAAGCTCTCAAGTCAGCCTATTTCAGACTCAAGCATATGAGGACATAGCTATAGCTTCCATCTAATGACTCAGAAATGTCTCGGAGTCTTCTTGTGTTTCAGTGGCAAATTAAGTAAGTTGGCAACTGAACTGTTTTAACATGGTGATACTGAAATAAAAGAAAGTGATTTATGTTTTGCTGTCGTGTGAGTAATTCTTACTGATGTTACTGAAGTATGCTTATTGCAGCATTACTTACGGAGGACTGTGACATTTCCCAGTCATTGGAGGGGTCTTTCAAGCCACTTTCATCCTTCAAGTACTTCTCAAATAACCTTTTGTTGATTGGCTCCTCCATGTCAAGAATATCAAGTGCCTGCTGATGCTCTTTCGCAGCATACTGTGTTGTGCAAAAGCCAGAACTACTGTTTATCACCTATCACTTCGAACACTAGACATACAAGCAAATACTGTCAGTTTTAAAAGGGTCATAGAATATACCTACTCATTACTTATATTTAAAATGTAGAGCTTAAAATTTCAAATTCTAAGGCAGAGTTTTCTTCATGCATGTCAGATATTGGTAAATAGAGAATCAATATTTTTTTTTTTTTTTTAATTTTTTTTTTCAACGTTTATTTATTTTTGGGACAGAGAGAGACAGAGCATGAACAGGGGAGGGGCAGAGAGAGAGGGAGACACAGAATCTGAAACAGGCTCCAGGCTCCGAGCCATCGGCCCAGAGCCCGACGCGGGGCTCGAACTCACGGACCGCGAGATCGTGACCTGGCTGAAGTCGGACGCTTAACCGACTGCGCCACCCAGGCGCCCCGAGAATCAATATTTTATAGCACACAATACTAAAGAAAAGAACACTTCCTCATGAATACTTTACTAATCTGCCAGCTCCACCACCAGATTTCTGTATAACAGCAACATAATTAAACTTTTACCAAGAAAATTAAAACAGATGGCATACTTACATGGCATCTAGCTGCGAGGTAGCGGCATGCTTCGTACAGCTAGGAGAGAAAACAATCTGTTAAGGAGGTTACGGCAGGAAGACGCAAACACAGTACTCGTGAGACGTAAACTATATAAACTCTGGAAGAACGGCATAAAAGTACTAGCAGTTAAGAAAACATGTGCAAGGGACAGAGGTGGAGGGGCTGGCCAGCATTCCAGGCACTGAGCAGGGACACTCCTCTATGGGACTGCAGACAGTCAGTTTGCACATGTTACTTGTACTGGTGGCGGTGGTGGGTTCGACACCGACGGAGAGAAACCACAGGGACTCTGGTGCCTATGTAGGCGGTGGGAAATCACTGATTGATACTGTCAGTGCTATAATCAGGTCTGTGTTTCTGTGTTTGAGGAAGACCACTCTTGTGATAGTTTAAAAGACTGCTAAAAAGAGTCAGGGAAAATGGAAGTGGGAAAGATATTATCAAAGAAAAGAGACAAGAAGCTAAAACAAAACAGACAAATTAAAGGCCTGACATGTATGAGCAGTAATGAAATGGAAAAGAATATCCATAATTTCAGAGTTACTTAGAAAACAGAATTTTCAAAACTGAGTGATTAGATTGGGGGACAAAAGTGACTGAGATTAGGAATAAGAAAATTTTTCTTTACATTCAATAAGAAAAATTGAATCCTTTTAAATAACTTTGACATTTAATCTAATGATATTTTTTTAATTAATACCTTTCATTTTTTTTTAAGTTTATTTATTTTGAGAGAGACAGAGAAAGGGCTCAAGAGGGGTAGAGAGGGAGAGAGAGAGTTCCAAGCAGGCTCCATGTTGTCAGTGCAGAGTCCGATGCAGAGCTCGAACTCAAACCATGGGACCATGACCTGAGCTGAAACCAAGAGTCCGACACTTAAACAACTGACCACCCAGGTGCCCCTCATCTAACAGCATTTTTGAAAAGTTTGGGAAGCTTTAAAGTTCACACAATCACTTACTTTGTCCAGTTTTCGTGACCGAAGTGCATGAGCTGCTCTGTGATATTGCGCTGTCAGGTAAAGACACTGAGCCAACCAATAAATGTCCTGGGGTTCCTCTGGAAGGAAAAAAATCACATAAATGGTCAGAAGCACAAAGAAAGATAGAAAAGTTTTTAAAATATAGAAATCAGAAAAAAAAATTACAAGTTGTCACTTACCATGAGAGAGTGAAGCTACTTTATCTGCCCAAAATAGAGCACTTTGATACTGTTGCTGTATCAAAACATAAAAAGTAACCACCTTGTTATTTCAATAGTTTTAAACAGATATCTAATATCGTTAGAATGCTATATAATAAATCAACATCTTATTACAATTTTTTACATGTAGCAAAGGTCTACCAATCTTATCTCCATTTTACATCTCAGCTAGGTGAGTTTTGGTTCAAAGGTACAAAAACATTATTGTAGGCTCTTTGATACATACAGCTCAAGAAGGTAGGATTTTTTTAAACTTATACATTGTAAAAATGTATAAGCAGGTATCTAAGACAGTAGATAATTTAAACAATTATTTTGCAGTTATCTCCTCATTAGCAACGTTCTGTCTTTGTACAGTTCTTGAACACCAGCTAGGTACTCTGTCACCAGTCAATCTGGGAAAAGGAATGCTTATGGAATGGTTACAAATCTGCTCAAGGTAGGTGCCCCCAGGGTGGAAACCGGACCTGTCTCATCTCTCACTACATCCCCAGAACCAAAAGGAAAGTGCTCAGAAGCACCTGTTCAGTTCAACTGACTCACCAACACAAGACCCTAACATACCGCAGGCATCTGGCAGTGTTATGTCACATCCATTAGAAACATTTCATATCAAATATGCTTTTCCCTCCCCTTCCTGGTTTTCAACTTACTTGGAGAGTATAAATTTTATAAAACTAAATGACCTTGGGGCGCCTAGGTGGCCCATGTCCTGATCTCAGGGTTCTGTTGGTGGTTTGAAGCCCCAGGCTGGGCTTTGCATGGACAACGCAGGGCCTGCTTGGGATTCTCTGTCTCCCTCTCTCTCTGCCCCTGCCCTGCTAGCGCTCTCAAAAACTAAACGTTAAAAGCAAACAAACAAACAAACAAACAAACAAACAAACTACCTGACCTTGTGAATAAAAGTAATGCTGCTGATTCTGGAGACACTTCCTAAGCAAACTGCTGCTCATTCATGGGCAGTGCAGGGAATACAGACAGAGTTAACATTTATTTTTTATTAAAAAAAATTTTTTTTAAATGTTTATTTCCTCCTGAGAGAGACAGAGTGCGAGCCGAGGAGGGGCAGAGAGCAAGGGAGACACAGAATCCGAAGCAGGCTCCAGGCTCTGAGCTGTCAGCACAGAGCCCTACACGGGACTCGAACTCACAAACCCTGAGATCATGACCTGAGCTGAAGTCCGTGTGGCTCAACCGACTGAGCCATCCAGGCGTCCCAACATGAATTTGTTAAAGTACTGATTTGACACAACAGGCTTGTTTGTATCTTTATTCACTTAAATTCTGCCAAATAAGAATTACAACTAAGCTTCTCGAAACTTTTCCATTAGCTAGCTAAATTCAAAGGCCATCCTGCAACTTTCCTCCTAAAATAACCCTTTAACTTCCACTGAGCAGTAAGTTTGTACTGAGCACCCACTGCGCGCAGCAGTTCGGACGGCTGCAGAGCGAGAGTCAACACGTGTAAAGCTCGCGCTGCGCTTTGGTGGCTTGCGCTCCCAGGGCTCCTCATCCTCCCAGATGCAGAGAGGGCTGAGGGGCTGCCTCCCTCCCTTCCGGGGCTTCAGCCCAAGCCCCGCCGGACGAAGCGCCAGCAAGACCCTGACGACAGTTACCCTGCGGGCAAGGGCTCGGGCGCGCTGGCCTCAACGAGCCCCGGGGCCTGCGTTACCCGGGTTGGGCTGCCCACCTGGTCCAGGTACTGCCGGACACGCTTCCGCAGCCGCTCCAGGTTCATGGCCGCGCGGCCGGAGAATCCGGCAGAGCGTGGCCCACTGCCCCCGCGCGCGCCCTCCTTCCCGCTGCCGGCCGGGCCCGCCCCGAGCCCGCACAGCTGTCGCCAGCTCCCTGTCCGGCGCCGCCGGGATCTTCCGCTCCCGCCAGGCCCCGCCCCGGAAGTCCTCCGCAAACGCGTTCCCTCCGGCTCCAGATACTGGGGGCGCGCTGATGGTTCCGGCGCGCTCCCGTGACCCTTGGGTTGCCGGGGTTTGGGGACCACGAACGCCTTTTCTCCCGACTGGAGGGCTCTGGTAGCACGGCCGGTTGTTGTGCCCGGGCGCCGTTCGCTCTTTAGCTCGTTCTGGGGGGCGGGGCGCTCAAGGCCGGCAGCCGGGTGGCAGCGGGGGCGTGAAGGGGGGTGGCCCGCCTCCCGGATCGCCGCGGGGGTCGCCACGCTTCCCCGTCATGTTGTCTTGCGGCCCTAGGGCCCGAAGCCCTAGGTAGAGGAAGCCGAGACCAAAAACAAGTAAGCTAAAAGGGCTGGCCAATTAAAACTTTGAATGGAGTGGGATTCGGCAATGAAAGGGAAGTGTTGACACCTGCTTAGTGAGGGACGCCAGCCCCCCAAGGACCACACACCCTGATTCCACTGGCGAGTGTTCGCCTACTGACTGAACCCTACTCAGGCGACCCTCAACCCGGTGCAACCAGACCTCACTGTTGGACTTCCACGTGCTGTTCTGCATCGACCCATTTTAACAGGAATTCCCGTGTCAGTTCAGCCGGAATCCCCCACCCTCCATGTGTGCTCTCCCTTGACGTATGACCAAAGTCCTCATCGCCTGCATCCCCCAGTCGGGTCTGATCACCTCGGCTTGCCTTCAGCAAGAGTCCTGTTGGTTCGGTTTATCTTTTTAATTTTTATTTTTGTAAGTTTACTTATTTGAGAGAGGCAGAGAGAGTGAGTGGGGCAGGGGCAGAGAGAGAGTCCCTAGTGGCCTCTGCACTGTCAGCGCAGAGCCGACAGCGGGACTTGATCTCACCACGGGACCCTAACAGTGAGATCATGACGAGCTGAAACCAAGAGTGGAGGCTTAACCCACCAAGCCACCCAGGCGCCGCCGCATGGGTGGGTTTAGACCGAATCCCCCACCCTTAACTCTGATGTTTCCTCTTAATAATATTCTACTCAGAGACCCCCACCTTGCTCCTTGGCTATAGATTCCCGCTTGGCTTGTGCTGTATTCAAAGTTGAGCGGGATCTCTCTTCCTCACTGCGGATTTCCATCACAGTTGTCCATAACCCTATGGTGATAGTTCCCGGGCTTGAATAAAATCTTCCTTCCCATAAATCACCATGTCATTTCCAAACGTGAGAGGATTTTCCCTAGGTATCTTGTGCCTTTTGAATTTCAGACTATGTACATGTATTACCTTTTAAAGGTAGCTAAAACCTTTATAAATAAAAGGCCTAAAAAAGAAAGAAAATGCAGAATAACTAAAAGAATATAAAACTACCCATAAAGAATCCCACTCACTCAAAAATTCTTCTCTTAACACTTCTGTGAGTAATCTGCCATGTCTTTTTCTATGCATGCACATACACTGGTAACATGTTGAAATTTCTTCTTCTGTATCTTTCCCTTTCCTTCACATCTTCCCAGAAAGAATCACTGTCAATTATTGTTATACACTTTATACTCTCCTTTCTGTGCTTTGAATGTACATATACACATTTACAAACATCTTTCTTTTCTAAAACATGATGATGTAATGTGTAATAACTCTGAGAATTGCCTTGTTCACTTGTATACATTAGAGATATTTCCCTGTCAGAACCTGCTTTGTTCTTTTAATGAACAAATATTTCACGAAAAATGTTTCATGTTATATTCATCGGACCAAGCTGGATTATGATGCTATACAAACTAATCCTTCACGTCATACCTGAGTGGCTGTGATGGTTAATTTTATGTGTCAATTTGGAGCACAGGATGCCCATATTTTTGGTCAAACATGATACTGGGTATGTTTGTGAGGTTTTTGGACAAAACTAATATTTGAATCAGTAGACTGAGTAAATGGATTGCCGTCCCCAATAAGGGTAGGCCTCATCTAATCTATTAAAGGCCTGAATAGAACAAAAAGGCAGAGTAAAAGAGAATTTAGTCTCTGCCTAACTGCTTGAGCTGAGACATTGATCTTCTCCTGCCTTGGGACTCAGACTCAGAGAAACTCACACCATTGGTCCTCTCAGGTCCCCAGCTTACTGACTCGAGACTTCTCAGCCTCCATAACTGCATTAGACAATTCCTTATAATAAATTATATATGTACACACACACACACACACACACACACACACACACTCCTCTCTCCATGGCTCCATTTCTCTGGGAAACTCAGATTAATACAATGGCCATTTCATTTAGGAAATCTTTGAGCTCCCTAAGTTGGGATTGTGTGTCCCTCCTATACTTTTTAGTAACACTCTGTATTTTCCTCATAGAAACACGGTGGTAACTGCCTGTTCTTTTTTCCATATCACTCTGAAGTCTATGTGTTCCTTGAAGGCAAATGCTAGGGATGAATGTGAGGAAAGGAAAATAAATAGAATTTCCTTTATTAGTCAAACCACACTTGGGCAAAGTTTTAATTTTGTTTCCTAATCTCTAGTCAGTACCTGAAATAAGTCTCACGTGACTAGCATCCAGGTGTTGGCAGTGCTGTTTTCCTTCTAGAGGGTCTAGGGAAGAATCCAATTCTTGGGCTTTTCCAGCTTCTAGAGGCCGCCTGCATGGCTTCATTATCCATCTTCAAATCTCTCTTTGACTTTGATCTTCTTACCTCTCTCTTTCATTTATGATGACCCTTGGGATTACATTGCACCCACCCAAATAACCCTGGACATTTGCCTTCTTTAAAATCCTTAACCACCTCTGCAAAGTCCTTTTTGCCATTTGAAACAACATTCACTAGGTCAGAAATTTGGTATCTTTGGGGCTGTTACTCTGCCCTCCACACTGCTTAACCAAGTCAGTCACCCAAAGGCATGCCTTTATTACACAGGGTAGGAAATATAGGTGGATCAGAGAAAACCCACCCTTCCTACTTGAAACCAATTTAAAGTACATGGACCACCCTTCCCAGGACCATCTTGTCTGTTCTTTCCAGCACCATAGCCCATGATGTACCCACTCCTTGCTGGAGGATAGCCTTGGGATGGGGAGGGCAGACCTTTCAGATGCAACCAGAGGCAGAGGAGTAATAAAAGTACAGACTAAGAAAGCCCTATAAAAAACTCAGACCATGGGGCACCTGGATGGCTCAGTCGATTATGTATCCAGCTTTGGCTCAGGTCATGATCTCACGGTTCATGAGTTCGAGCCTCGTGTCAGGCTCTCTGCTGTCAGCACAGAGGCTGCTTTGGATCCTCTGTCCCCTTCTCTCTCTGTCCCTCTCCCTCTCATTCTCTCTGGGTCTCTTGCTCTCTCAAAACTAAATAAACATTAAAAAAAAAAACCCTCATGGGATAAGAATCTATTTCCTACAGCAGCTATTCCAAAGAAATGATATATTATTGTTTATAGTATTATATAGGATTTAAGTAGACTCCTGAGACCATCAAGGAAGCTCCTAAATATACTGATAGTCATTTTTGGTTATGAACCTTTTTAACTCTGAAAAACACGTCTTAGTTTAGGATTCAACACCTAGCCAGTAAGGTAAGATTCATGATTTGCATTCATCCATTCATTCTTTAAGTTGTTATTGGGTGATGCAGTATTTAGTATAATGTACTACTCCCTGTGTTTTAAACACATTATCCCATGTAATCTCACATCTAACACAATGGAGGAAGTGTTATCATGATGTAATAATATGAAATATATAAATACACAAATGTATATGAATAAACAGGTAATAGCATAAGAAAGTTATGAAAATTCACTTGCCCAAAGTGGAAAAGTCTTAAATATCATAATATCTGATACTAATCCCACAACTTTTTTTTTAACGTTTATTCATTTTTTTAATTTTATTTTTTATTTTTTAAAATATACATCCAAATTAGTTAGCATATAGTGAAACAATGATTTCAGGAGTAGATTCCCAATGCCCCTTACCCATTTAGCCCATTCCCCCTCCCACAACCCCTCCAGCAACCCTCCGTTTGTTCTCCATATTTATAGTCTCTTCTGTTTTGTCCCCCTCCCTGTTTTTATATTATTTTTGTTTCCCTTCCTTTGTGTTCATCTGTTTTGTCTCTTAAAGTCCTCATACGAGTGAAGTCATATGATTTTTGTCTTTCTCTGACTGCCTAATTTCACTTAGCATAATATCCTCCAGCTCCATCCACATAGTTGCAAATGGCAAGATTTCATTCTTTTTGATTGCCAAGTAATACTCCATTGTATATATATACCACATCTTCTTTATCCATTCATCCATCGATGGGCATTTGGACTCTTTCCATACTTTGGCTATTGTTGACAGTGCTGCTATAAACATGGGGGTGCATGTGTCCCTTCAAAACAGCACACCTGTATCCCGTGGATAAATGCCTAGTAGTGCAATTGCTGGGTTGTAGGGTAGTTCTATTTTTAGTTTTTTGAGGAACCTCCACACTGTTTTCCAGAGTGGCTGCACCAGCTTGCATTGCCACCAACAATGCAAAAGAGATGCTCTTTCTCCACATCCTTGCCAACATCTGTTGTTGCCTGAGTTGTTAATGTTAGCCATTCTGACAGGTGTAAGATGGTATCTCATTGTGGTTTTGATTTGTATTTCCCTGTGATGAGTGATGTTGAGCATTTTTTCATGTGTCGGTTGGCCACCTGGATGTCTTCCTTGGAGAAGTGTGTATTCATGTCTTTGGCCCATTTCTTCACTGGATTATTGGTTTTTTGGGTGTTGAGTTTGATAAGTTCTTTATAGATTTTGGATACTAACCCTTTATCTTGTATGTCATTTGCAAATATCTTCTCCCATTCTGTTGGTTGCCTTATAGTTTTGCTGATTGTTTCCTTCACTGTGCAGAAGCTTTTTATTTTGATGAGGTCCCAGTAGTTCATTTTTGCTTTTGTTTCCCTTGCCTCCGGAGACATGTTGAGTAAGAAGTTGCTGTGGGCAAGATCAAAGAGGTTTTTGCCTGCTTTCTCCTCGAGGATTTTGATGGTTTCCTGTCTTACATTCAGGTCTTTCATCCATTTTGAGTTTATTTTTGTGTATGGTGTAAGAAAGTGGCCCAGGTTTGTTCTTCTGGATGTCGCTGTCCAGTTTTCCCAGCACCACTTGCTGAAGAGACTGTCTTTATTCCATTGGATATTCTTTCCTGCTTTGTCAAAGATTAGTTGGCCATACGTTTGTGGGTCCATTTCTGGGTTCTCTATTCTGTTCCACTTATCTGAGTGTCTGTTCTTGTGCCAGTACCATACGGTCTTGATGATTACAGCCTTGTAGTACAGCTTGAAGTCTGGGATTATGATGCCTCCTGCTTTGGTTTTCTTTTTCAAGATTGCTTTGGCTATTCAGGGTCTTTTTTGGTTCCATAAAAATTTTAGGATTATTTGTTCTAGCTCTGTGAAGAATGCTGGCGTTACTTTGATAGGGATTGCATTGAATACGTAGCTTGGTTTGGATAGTATTGACATTTTAACAATATTTGTTCTTTCTACCCAGGAGCATGGAATATTTTTCCATTTTTTTGTGTGTCTTCTTCAACTTCTTTCATAAGCTTTCTATAGTTTTCAGTGCATAGATTTTTCACATCTTTGCTTGGATTTATTCCTAGATATTTTATGGTTTTTTTGTGCAATTATAAATGGGATCGATTCCTTGATTTTCTTTCTGTCGCTTCATTGTTGGTGTATAGGAATGCAACCAATTTCTCTGCATTGATTTTAGATCCTGCCACTTTGCTGAATTCATGGTTCATTTCTAGCAGTTTTTTGGTGGAATCATTTGGGTTTTCCACATAGAGTATCATGTCATCTGCAAAGAGTGAAAGTTTGACCTCCTCCTGGCCAATTTGGATGCCTTTTATTTCTTTGTGTTGTCTGATTGCAGTGGCTAAGACTTCCAATACTATGTTGAATAACAGTGGTGAGAGCAGACATCCCTGTCTTGTTTCTGACCTTAGGGGGAAAGCTCTCAGTTTTTCCCCATTGAGGATGATATTAGCGTTGGGTCGTTCATATATGGCTTTTATGATCTCGAGGTATGATCCTTCTATCCCTACTTTCTTGAGGGTTTTTATCAAGAAAGGATGCTGTATTTTGTCAAATGCTTTCTCTGCATCTATTGAGAGGATCATATGGTTCTTGTCCTTTCTTTTATTGATGGGATGAATCACATTAATTGTTTTGCGGATATTGAACCAGCCCTGCATCCCAGGTATAAATCCCACTTGGTCATGGTGAATATTTTTTTAATGTATTGCTGGAGCCAGTTGGCTAATATCTTGTTGAGGATTTTTGCATCCATGTTCATCAGGGAAATTGGGCTATAGTTCTCCTTTTCAGTCAGGTCTCTGTCTGGTTTTGGAATCAAGGTAATGCTGGCTTCATAGAAAGAGTTTGGAAGTTTTCCTTCCATTTCTATTTTTTGGAACAGCTTCAAGAGAATAGGTGTTAACTCTTCCTTAAATGTTTGGTAGAATTCCCCTGGAAAGCCATCTGGCCCCGGACTCTTGGGTTTTTGGGAGGAGATTTTTGGTTACTAATTCGATTTCTTTACTGGTTGTGGGTCTGTTCAAATTTTCTATTTCTTCCTTTTTCAGTTTTGGTAGTGTATATGTTTCTAGGAATTTGTCCATTTCTTCCAGATTACCCATTTTATTGGCATATAGTTGCTCCTAATAGTCTCTTATTATTGTTTTTATTTCTGCTTGTTGGTTGTGATCTCTCCTCTTTCATTCTTGATTTTATTTATTTGGGTCCTTTCCTTTTTCTTCTGGATCAAAGTGGCTAGTGGTTTATCAATTTTGTTAATTCTTTCAAAGAACAAGCTTCTGGTTTCATTGATCTGTTCTACTGTTTTTTGGTTTCGATAGCATTAATTTCTGCTCTAATCTTTATTATTTCCTGTCTTCTGCTGGTTTGGGGTTTTATTTGCTGTTTTTTTCCAGCTCCTTAAGGCGTAAGGTTAGGTTGTGTATCTGAGATCTTTCTTCCTTCTTTAGGAAGGCTTGGATTGCTATATGCTTTCCTCTTATGACTGCCTTTGCTGCGTCCCAGAGGTTTTGGGTTGTGGTGTTATGATTTTCATTGACTTCCATATACTTTTTAATTTTCTCTTTAACTGCTTGGTTAGCCCATTCATTCTTTAGTAGGATGTTCTTCAGTCTCCAAGTATTTGTTACCTTTCCAAACTTTTTCTTGTGGTTGATTTTGACTTTCATAGCATTATGGTCTGAAAATATGCACAGTATGATCTCAGTCTTTTTGTACTTAAGGCTGATTTGTGTCCCAGTATATGGTCTGTCCTGGAGAACGTTCCATGTGCACTGGAGAAGAATGTATATTCTGCTGCTTTAGGATGAAGTGTTCTGAATATATCTGTTAAGTCCATCTGGTCCAGTGTGTCATTCAAAGCCATTGTTTCCTTGTTGGTTTTCTGATTAGATGATCTGTCCATTGCTGTAAGTGGGTGTTGAAGTCCCCTCCTATTATGGTATTACTATTGATGAGTTTATGTTTGTGATTAGTTGATTTATATTTTGGGGGGCTTCACATTTAGAGCATAAATGTTTACAATTGTTAGGTCTTCTTGGTGGATAGACCCCTTGATTATGATAGAATGCCCTTCTGCATCTCTTGATACAGTCTTTATTTTAAAGTCTAGATTGTCTGATATAAGTGTGGCTACTCCAGCTTTCTTTTGTTGACTATTAGCATGATAGATGGTTCTCCATCCCCTTATTTTCAATGAAGGTGTCTTTAGGTCTAAAGTGGGTCTCTTGTAAGCAGCATATAGATGGATCTTGTTTTCTTATCCATTCTGTTACCCTATGTCTTTTGATTGGAGCATTGAGTCCACTG